>NC_090656.1:189139049-189739049 GCF_040937935.1 Hyperolius riggenbachi
TATAAATAATGTACTTTGGCCAAGCAGTTTGATGCCTGGCAAACACATTTTTTTGTTCAATCTGAGTGCCTTTAGATGTCTGAGAGAAGCCAGTATGTGTGAGGCTTCAACCCCCAAACAATAACAATCATTATTGTCGCTTTGAGTCCTATGGGAGAAAAGCGCTATAGAAATGCTATTGTATTGTATTGTATTTGTATTGTATTATTATGGCTTTCATCAGAAAGGGAGAAAAAAACTCTGTGGCTTACCTGGCTGCTTCCTGGTGCTCCTGTGAGAGCTGTGGAAGTCGTTGGAATGATCCAACATTACTTCTGCGGGTATATTGATCCTCCCCTGTGGAAAGTGAATATCCCATCAGTAATGATTACCGTATTTTTCAGAATATAAGACACACTTTTTCTCTTCAAGAAATAGGGAGAAAAAGTCCCTGCGTCTTATATTCCAAAGACTGGGAGTCCCCGACTTACGATTGCCTGTCGATACGAACTGCCAACCCACTGTGACATTGGGGGCTTCCTGTATCCTTCTCCAGTTCCCCCCTTCCCCATCCCTTCAGCACCCGTATTTAAAAACAATAAGGCAACGTGGCTCACCTAATCCAGCGATTCCAGGGGTGAGCGCAGACCTCTTTCTCCTGCACAGCTTCCCCTAGTGACAGCTTCTGCTGATGAAGTAATCAGTAGAGGCTGGCACTAGAAGAGCAGTGCTGGAGATAAGAGATCCGCAGGAGCCTTTGGATGAGGTGAGACATGCTCCCGCTAATTGTTTTTTACACATGGGGAGTATAGGAGACTGGGGGGGAGGATGACAGGCGGGGACACGGGGACAGAAGGGGGACAACACAGAGCAACAGATGTGGGCATGGGGGACCAGAGGACAACACAGGGACTGAAGCTCCACACGGCAAGAGGGGGACCAGAGGATGATACAGGGGAATAGAAGGGGACAAAGGAGGACAAATGGGACAGTAGGAGGACACAGTGGGACACACAAGGGGGCAAAGAAGGACACAGTGGGACATACAGGAGGAGCAAAGGAGGACACGGGGACAGAAGGCGACACAGGGGGACAATTATTAGGGGAGAACTTCTACAAGATGCTAGTGGAACATGGACGCACCAGGGGAAATATATATATTTTTTCCCTTGGTTTTAGCCCTCTAAACCTAGGTGCTACTTATATTCCTGAGCATCTTATATTCCGAAAAAATACGCTAAATGAATATAAATTAATCCAGTTATTTTTCTTGTGTACATTATGATTTTTTACTTATCTAATATTTATTGCGTTTTACTGTAGTAATATTTTTATTTTTTATTAATTTCACAGTAGTGCCTCTTTCTTGCTTTCTATTTCTTTGCTGTACAAATGTCAGCTAGAAGCTGCTTGCTGAGAAAATCCTATTATATGACATGCTGATAATCTAATAATGCTGAAGAAATGACCTGAAGCTCTCCTGTCTTCACAGGTGAAAACAGAGTAATAATTGCTGATGACCTCCCTCATCCCTTCGGGCTGACCCAGTACAGTGACTACATCTACTGGACTGACTGGAATCAGCACAGCATAGAGCGAGCGGACAAGGTTAATGGAAAGAATCGCACTTTGATCCAGGGTCGCTTGGACTTCGTCATGGACATTTTGGTATTCCACTCCTCGCGGCAGGATGGCACCAATGAGTGCATGCCAAGCAATGGGCACTGCACTCAGCTCTGCCTCGCTGTGCCAAACGGCTACAGATGTAGCTGCTCCTCTCATTACACCCTGGACTCCAACCACAGGAACTGCAGCTGTACGTAGTGTTGGCCTTCATGACTTCATCCACACTCCTTTTCTGTGTCTTGCACATTTTTTTATTTATACACATTAACATTCTGCTGGCTAGACATTAATGCTGTGAATTTACTTGTGTGTTAGGAGAACACAGAATGTATCTGCATGTGCTTCTGCTATCCTTTCATACTTTCATTTGTGTCTAAAGGTAGCCATACACTGGTCGATTTGCCATCAGATTCGACAAACAGATAGATCCCTCTCTGATCGAATCTGATCAGAGAGGGATCGTATGGCTGCCTTTACTGCAAACAGATTGTGAATCGATTTCAGCATGAAACCGATCACAATCTGTGGAGCTGCCGCCGCCTGCCCGCCAGCTATACATTACCTGATCTGGCCGGCGCTACTCCCCCGGTCTCTGCTGTCTTCTTCTCCGCGCTGGTCTCCGGTCCGGCTGGCTTGCTTCACTGAACTTCCTGTCCAGGGGAATTTTAAACAGTAGAGGGCGCTCTACTGTTTAAACTTCCTGCCGGGACAGGAAGTTCAGTGAAGCTGGAGCCCGGAGCGGAGAAGAAGACAGTGGAGACCAGGGGAGTCGCGCCGGCCGGAACAGGTAATGTATCCCCGCTGTATTGCGTCGGTCGTCGGGCATTCGAACGCCGCTATTGACGCACTCCCGACCCGCCGGCGATCGAGAAAAATCTTCCGCACTGACGGATCGACGGGAACAATTGATTTCGGACACAAAACGATCGTTCTGTCAGCGTTTGCGTGACGATTTCACAGCAGATTCGATCACAGTGATTGAATCTGCTGTATATTGGCTGGAAAATCGTTAGGTGTATGGGCCCCTTAAGGGCTCATTCACACAATACGAGTTGCAGTAAGTTTTAACGCACTTGTGTGTTAAACATAAATGTCCATAGACTTTCATTTTATCATTCACACTACAACAGTGAGTTGCTGTGCAGTACGTTTCAACTCATGAGTGATTGAAACTCCTAGAAATGCATGGAAATGCACAAAACCGCACTAACCAATTCATGAGTTTTTAATCATGCCTTTTAATGTATTTCAACACACTAACTGGTATGAATGAGCCCTCTGGGTCCTTTTAGGGCCCGTTTCCACTATAGCGTTGCGGAATCGCCGGCGAATCACCGCAGGCAAATCGCATGCGGGTGCGATTCCGCATGCGTTTTTTGCCGCGATTTTGCATGCGATTTCGCATAGGTAAGGCTGTATGCGAATTTAACCATGTCACTGCCTGTGTAAATTAACATTAATACCTATGCGAAATCGCGGCAAAAACGCATGGGGAAAACGCATGCGATTTCCCTATTAAATACATTGCGTGCGATTCGCCTGCATTCCACATGCAGGCGAATTCTGAGGGCCCTACCCTGCAGATTTTTTCTGCACAGAAAAACGTGCGGGGAAACGCACAAGTGGAAACAGTCCCATCCACTTGTACTGACTGTGCGAATCCGCATGCGGGCAACGCATGCGGATTCGCGATAGTGGAAACGGGCCCTTACACTCAACCAGCTGATCCCAGTTATAACTGAAAGACAACGGATTTTCAAAGTAGTGTCCATGTTTTCTAATGACTCAGCTCACACTGTACGCGGTTTAACTGAAAGCTTTTTCACAATTCCCTGCTATAGAGAAGGCAACAAAAAAAACGTGCACTAACACATATCAACGCATTAAAGGGAACCTAAACTGAGAAGGATATGGATTTTTCCTTTTCAAATAATACCAGTTGCCTGAATCGCCTGCTGATCCTGTGTCTCTAATACTTTCAGCCGCAGCCCCTTAACAACCATGCAGATCAGGTGCTCTGACTGAAGTCAGACAGGATTAACTGCATGATTGTTTCAGGTGTTTAATTCAGCCACTACTGCAGCAGGACTGCCAGGCAAAAGGTATTTTTTTAAAAGGAAACATCCATATCCCTCTCAGTTTAGGTTCCCTTTAAGTGTAATATGCATACTAAGAAGTCTATTTACAAAGAAATGGTGATCTAATTTCAAACACCTCTGAACCGGGGAAGACCTGTTTATTAACACCCATGGGGGGCTAGGTTACCTTTTCAGAAGTGTCCTGGCACTGCTTGATATCCTTCTGGAAGTTCCTTTGAGTGGCACAGAGGTAATTTGTATCCATGATTGGGCGCTGGCTTTCTCTGTGCTCACGCAGTTTGGCACTTGTGCCTGCGCAGTACTGAGTCTAGTGCTGCCATTAGGGGGACCTTCCTGGTTTTCATATTCGACTGGAGAATTCCATGGAATATGACAATGACCTGGGAATGGGGGAACCCTGAGAACAACAAGCAGTGCCAGGACACTTCTAAAAAGGTCATCTAGCCCGCCATGGGATTCAGTTATTTTTTTTGTCATCAGTTCAGTAGTACTTTCAAATAAACAAATCCCCCATTAGGATAACCATATTGATTTTTTTTTTTATGGTTGAGCTCAGTGCGTGGATTGCCCTCTGTAATTAGCCTACAGTGGCCATTCAAATATCCATTCCATTGAATCGAGCTTTGGATCACGTTTTGCTACGAATAACTAAAAGTTGGGATCCCTAGCCACCTGTTGCTCTCCAATGGCAGAATCGTTGTAGTTACAGAGGCAGGACCTCACATAATTATGAGCCGCTCCAGTGATGCACAGACCATGATGGAGGTGTATCATTCATTAACCTTAAAAGAAACACACAGTCCCAGATTTGCAGCTATGGCTGGGTCACAATTCACTGCAGAGACTCAGGGACAGCTTAAACAGTGGGAGGAATCAAGTAACCGGGGACATCACTGGCAATCTGAGCAAAACTAGTCCTCCAATGAAGCCTACAGCATTCTATAGCTTCAAAATCAAGAACCGTTTATGGTCTATAAAGTTGCAGTCAGCTGATCTCCCATTTATAAATATGGTGCTTAACACTATTTTATGGCCCTTGGGCCCCTTTCACACTGGTGCGTAGCGTTGGCCTATTTTACCGCAGGCCAACACTACACCATTAAAAGTCTATCGTGCCTTTCATACCTGTCAGGTGTGATGTGATTTGCCGGGTTCGACATTTTTGACGCGCGGCCAACACTAGAGCATCTGTGCCTTGGTGGCTTGCTTGCATGGCGACATACGGTGGACAGGAAGTCATGTAAGTCTATGGCAACAGCAGATTTTTTAAAAACATTTTTCAAGTTGCTGGGCATATGTGCAGAAGCGTATTTTTTCAATACACTTCTGCACAATTTATAATTCCGCCACAGGAAGTGAGCGCTAGAGAGCATTACTGCCTGGGGACTACCGTGTATGAACGCGGAAATCCCGGAAGGCTAGGTTGGCAGTGTGAAAACGGCCTGATAAAAGTGGCCATCATTTAAGGCAATCGCCACTTTGATTCATATAGAAAACTGAAATATGACATCATTTCTGGTAAAAAAAAAAGTATTTCTGGTGATCACCTGATCATCTGTAGGAATCCCTCAATGTCCTTTTCCTTTTGCTTGGAATTTTTTGTAATAAGATAGCCATACATGGTCAAATTTTGCGAGTAGTACAAATTATTGCTTCTCAGTCTAAAAAAAACCCAAAGTTGAAAAGCAACACAATGTAGTTCTCACTCTCTATCAGGTGTCTGCCATGCAGGTCACTCACTTCACTGCGCAATCTTAATTTTTCTTAAAGCAATTCTAAATTGAGAGGAAAACTGAAGTTAGATACTTTAGAATCAGGAAGCTTCTGGATAGTCCAGAGGCTTCTTGGGTCCTTCTACATGCCACCATTTCGGCACTGGGTCTATCATTATCTTCAGTCCGCCGTGAATACATTCATGCATCAACTCTGGGCATGCTTAGCAGAGGGAAGCGCTCATGCTCAGTTTCTATTTCCTCTGTGCATGAGCTACTTCCTCTACTTGGCATGTTTATACCATACTTGCCTAGTGTGTTTGTGCTTGTCCACTGCCATGCACACAGCCTGAAGAAACCTATGCAACCCACTGGTATAGAGGGACCCAGTGCTGAAACTAAGGGGTGTAAGAGGATCCAAAGGCTTCCCACTACCGAGGGAAATCAGGATTGCTTTAAGGACGGAAGTAGGAGTCTCCTGTTTAGAGGTTTAAAGGGGAACTTCAGCCAAAACAAACATACTGTCATCAAGTTACATTAGTTATGTTAATTAGAATAGATAGGTAATATAATCTCTCACCCACCCTGTTTTAAAAGAACAGGCAAATGTATGTGATTTCATGTGGGCTGCCATCTTTGTCATGAGGGCAGCCATCTTTTTGGTTGAAAGGAGGTGACAAGGAGCAGGAGACACAGTTCCAACTGTCCTGTGTCCTGATTACCCCTCCCAGCTGCACACACTAGGCTTCAAATGTCAAATTCAAAATGTAAAAAAAAAAAATTGCACAAAAACAGCAGAACGAGAACAACAAAATCAGAAATCCCATCATGCTTTGCACAGCATCAGGGGAAAAAAGCCCGGGCAGTTTTCTTCTTTGCAGCTAAAAATGAGGCTTGTATAAGAGAAACAAAGTTCTGATGCTGTGAAACTGTTAAAGAAACACCAAGCCTTTTCAGTGCTGCTGAGTCGATTTTTAGTCCGGAGGTTCACTTTAACTACAAATGATGGGACCACACAGCAAAATTTTGATATGGCCGCCAGCCCTAGGAACATGCTAGCCCTGATTTACCAAGACATTTCCCAAGAACCGCATTGAAGACATTACAAGTGGTCCAACAAACCTGACCTAGGTTTTGCAAGAAGAATTTCCGCTAGTTAGTGCCATTGTCAAATATCCTTTTGAAATGCTGCCTGCCCAGGTGTGGGGCTGATCTTGTGCTTTAGGGCTGGATCAGACGGGCGTTTTTGTGGCGTTTAACGCAGCGTTTCAGACGCAGCGTTTTTTGGGATCTACTGCCATCCCATGCAAGTGAATGGAAGCGTTTAGAGCTGGCTTTTGCAGGCTTTCATGAAAGCCTGGCAGTAGATCCCAGCGTTGCGTCTAGTCTCAAAAGCAACATGCTGCTTTCAGAGGCAGTAAACGCGAGGAAACAATAGCAGAGACCAGAACTGCTAGCCTTGAACGCTTTTCAAAAGCTAGCTTTTAAACGCTGGCGTTTGAACGCAATGCCAAGCAAAAGCTCAGCAGACGCCCGTGTGAACCAGCCCATACACTCTTGGAAGCCAGCATACCTTTGCCAGTGAGGTTCTTTTGCAGTCACTAGTTGCATACTAGTTGCACGTTGTTGACTCGGGAATTACTGAAGCTAATATTGTTCCTTCCCATATCCCTACTTGAGTTATTGACCTGTTACTGTCTTGGTCAGTCCTCTAGTCAATCACAAAGCTCAGGTGATGTTAATTGTTTGAGGCTAATTATTGAAGGACAGTAGCATTTTGCCTAATTACAATGCTCCAAGATTCAAGGTTTCCAGGTCAATATAAGGGATCTATAGAGGCCTGTATGAGAGGAACACATAAAGCATTTTGTTAAAACTTGGATCACAGAGTCATTCCTAAATCTTTTCTCACAACTATGTTTACGTAGTTGAATGTGCCTTGTATTTGTGCCTTTTTGCTAATGATTCTTATTAAATAGTTTATTTTGTTTTGCAGTACCCACCAGCTTCCTGCTCTTCAGCCAGAAGACGTCTATCAATCGGATGTTAGTGGATGAACAGCAGAGTCCAGATATCATTCTACCAATCCACGGCCTCAGGAATGTCAAAGCTATCACTTATGACCCTATGGACAAACTCATCTACTGGGTGGATGGAAGACAGAATATCATTAAAAGGGCCAAGGATGATGGCACAGAGGTAACAGCTTCATGTTTATTGTGCTTATGCAAATTTTGTATGCAAGTGTATACAGCTTGAAAATGGACCAATCACATGAAACCAAGGTACATCAACTCAGAATTATTTTCACACTGACCATCCCTAGTGTTTAATGAGCTACATTTTGGGCCACAATTAATGTTTCATTTTGGAAATAATGATTAAAACCTCTGAGATGTGTATTGCTTTCCTGCATATCCATCTATGAAAATCTCTAGTATCACTTACTGTGCAGAAAGGAAATAAGTATATCTCACCAATAATGACAGCAACCAATCAGAGCAAGGAAGAGAATCCTAAACTAGTGCTTATTGCTGCTCATTTCCTGTTCCTGAGGATATGAAAGCCCCAAGGGGATGAAAGTAATAGAATTCCAACAAGAGAGGAGAGGAGCTTCCCAAACAGTTTCCACACTATTCAATACTTAAAGGACCACTGTTGTGAAAATCATAAAATTAAAAATATATCAGGGCTGTGGAGTCGGAGCAATTTTGGGTGCCTGCAGTCTGAGTCGGGAAAAAATGCACCGACTCCGACTCCTAATGAATTTGTAACTGTAATTAAAATAGAAAATATGATAAAATGTTCTATTTCTCAGATAATAGTCATTAAAAATAATGTATATATACAGTATATATACAGTAATAGATGTGTTCAGTCCACCAATCAAAATGAGTTACTTGTGCTGCTTCAATAAAGCAGTCCCCGTATTTTTAAGGTCAGATATACACATCTGATTGTGACTGTATATATGATGTGTACACAGGAATCTCTTATATACTAAATAACATCTATGCTGTAAGAATAAAGCCTGATGTGTAGCTGTGTCACTAATAGAGATGGTCAACGAGATGGAAATAATTCTGCATTGATGCTGGTTTATGCAAATGTATGCACTCTCTTTGCTCATGAAATCAAATAAATTGATATGTTGTTAAAATTTGGTTTGGTGACTATGAATTAAAGGGTACCTGAGGCGAATTAAAAGAAAAGCTTTATACATACCTGGGGCTTCCTCCAGCCCCCTTCAGGCCATTCGGTCCTTCGCTGTCCTCCTCTGCCACCTGGATCTTCTGCTATGAGTCCAAGTAATTCAGCCAGTCAGCGCAGTCCGGCCGCATGCCGCTTTCATAGCCAGGAGCGTTCTGCACCTGCACAATAGTGCTGCGCAGGTGTAGTATGCTCCCGGCAGCGACGTGTGTGCATGCGCACTACACCAGACTGGCTCAAGTACCTGGACTCATAGCAGAAGATCCAGGTGGTGGAGGAGGACAGCGAGGGACTGATTAGCCTGAAGGGGGCTGGAGGAAGCCCCAGGTATGTATAAAACTTTAATTTCATCTGTCTCAGGTTTACTTTGTTACACAGTGGTACTATACTCTACATATGCACTCTCCACAGAGCTGCAGGGAATCCACTGAGAATGTTGTGCACATTGAACACAGAGGTGTTTATCACCCATAAGCCTTGTTCAGATTGTGCATGAAGAATGCGTAATAGAGGAAGAATCTCCTCATTCCCCTGCAGAGTACCTGCACATCACTCTTACATGTACCCACAGTCACATTGCCTAGGGCCTGATCCATGTTCAGATGTGTAATAGAGGAAGAATCTCCTCATTCCCCTGCAGAGTACCTGCACATCACTCTTACATGTACCCACAGTCGCATTGCCTAGGGCCTGATAGATGTTCTTTGTTCCGGTCTGTACCTTTTACAAGTACTCTTACCAAGGACTAGTTTTAGCCTAAAGGGAATAAATATGGCAGTCTCCATATCCTTCTCACTTCAGTTGTCTTGTAAAATTCCTAAGCATTGGCAGTTAAGAGACGAATTTCACGTTACATACTTTCAATTAACAAGATTGTAATATGCAAATTAGAGGAGTCGGAGTTGGTGGAATCCTAAACTGAGGAGTCGGAGTCGGTGGATTTTTGGACCGACTCCACAGCCCTGAAATATATATAAACATATACATAAAAAAAAATTCTTACAGAGTAAAATAAGCCACAAATTACTTTTCTCCTATGTTGCTGTCACTTACAGTAGGTAGTTAAAATCTGACAGAGCCAACAGGTTCATTTTACTCAGGAAGAAACGCACTTCTTATTTGTATGTGTTTGCATATATTTTAAATTTTAAGATTTTCACGACAGTTGTCCTTTAAATAATATAAATAACGGCAATTGATTGTTATGCCTAGCTGTGCTTAGTTGTAAAGTAACTGCTTTAAGTCAGGATCTCTTGTAGAAAATGATGTAAACACCTCAGGCCTGCCAGTTAAGAAAGAACTTTGCTTATAGCGGATCTCCTATAGGAAGCCCATCATTTCAGTTAGCAGTGAGTCCCCTGAGGCACCCTGGCCAGTCCTCTGCACTCTGTTAAGGTATAGCCCCAACAGGGAGAAATCAAAGCCCTTTGCTATGAAGAGGTATTTTGGCCAGTCCTGCAGTTATTAGTTTTGCATGCTCGGTATTTCACACTCTCTAAAAACAAGCATGCCATCATTCGAATAGTATTGCAAATGAAATGAATACGGGTTGAAAGGATGCCAGCTTTTATGGTTGTAAGCTACAGAACAGATGAATCTCTGGGGATGGGGGATGGAGAGGGAAGACTGGGTATTCTCTGCGTCATCTACAGCCTGAATGGCTAATTTATGTTCTCCTGTTATTGCTCAGCTGCTTAGACAGATAAAATATGCAGACTTACAGCTTAAGCTGACTTTTTCTTGCTTTTTACATAGATCTATGCTTAATCTGCCAACTAAGACAAGACACAGAACATTTATATCACTCCTTTTTTCCTGGCAAACTCAGTACCAGAGCTGCAGCCACGAGTGGCACACTTTATAGGCAGTATTTTATTGTCATTTAGTATCTATATAGCGCCAACATCTTACGCAGCGCTGTACAGAGTATATATATTTTCTTGTCACTTAACTGTCCCTCAGAGGGGCTCACAATCTAATCCCTGCCATAGTCTTATGTCTATGTATGTATCATGCAGTGCATGTATCGTAGTCTAGGGACAATTTAGGAGGAAGTCATTTAACTTATCTGTATGTTTTTGGGATGTGGGAGGAAACCAGAGTGCCCAGAGAAACTCCTTGCAGATGTTGACACAGCGCTGCAAGGCGAGAGTTCTAACCACTACGCCATTATGCTGCCAACCAGTGTTAGGGATTCTTACCCAAGGTCTCCTACTAAATAGATACTGGCTTACTGAACAGAAAAACCCAAGATTCACCTAATCTCCTGTGTCAGAGGCAGAGCCCTTAACCAGTACACTATCCAGCCAACAGGTAAAACACAGAGGAAAAAAATGCATACGAAATTAAAGAGCGCCTGGGCGCCCAGAAAAAGCCGATAGTAGAATATCTGTAAATTTCCTGATATTCTACTATTAAAGTGTAAAGAAGGATTGTAAAATATCAGTATTAAATACTGATATTTTACTATGGCTAAACCTAACCCCCCCCACACACACACACCCCCTCACACACACACATACACACCTTGACGCCTAACCCTAAGCATTCTTGTTTTACTGCTGCATAGTAATTACAAATAGTGAAAAATAAATGGGGGGAGGGGGGATAAGCTCAAGATGTCCAAATGCAGTTCACAGTGGGATCTGCTGTAGTTGTTGGTGGAGTATTAATCAAGCCAGCAGACTGCTGAAGAGAAAGTGTGGCGAGAAGAAATCTAGATACCCCACCCTCCCAGTGATGTTTAGCCTACACTGTTTTGTTATACAAAATTCATCTCTCAGAGCATTCAGAGAGACCAGGTGTTATTTCTGCGGGCTTCAGAACACACAACAAGTAAACATTCCACTGTGATG
Source organism: Hyperolius riggenbachi (assembly GCF_040937935.1). Lineage (NCBI taxonomy): Eukaryota > Metazoa > Chordata > Amphibia > Anura > Hyperoliidae > Hyperolius > Hyperolius riggenbachi. The sequence goes on from NC_090656.1 coordinate 189,150,531, forward strand.
CACCTGCCAGCAGTTAAGATGTCGCCACCTGTGATAAATGTCAAAAGTAAATCGGGGTGAGAAAAAATGTTTACAATGGGCAAACACTGAGTAAATAATTTATAAATGAATATTGTAAAAAATAAAATTATGCAATTTTATCAATTACATTATGTTCAGTAAAGTTCCTCTTTAAAGTAAACCTTAAGCCTGTGAAAAAAAATGAGATTAACTCACCTGGGGCTTTCCTCAGCCCCCTGCAGCCGATCGGTGCCCTCGCAGTTCCGGTCCGATGCCTCTGGACCCGCCGGCGAACACTTCCGGTTTGGCCGTCACCGGCCGACAGGCATGGGAACGCGAGTGATTGTTCGCGTTCCCAGCCTGTATATCGCCCCCTATGCTGCTATTGCGACCTACTGGCCGCAATAGCAGCATAGGGGGCGATATACAGGCTGGGAACGCGAACAATCACTCGCGTTCCCATGCCTGTCGGCCGGTGACGGCGAAACCGGAAGTCATCGCCGGCGGGTCCAGAAGCATTGGACCGGAGCTGCGAGGGCACCGATCGGCTGCAGGGGGCTGAGGAAAGCCCCAGGTGAGTTAATCTCATTTTTTTTTCACAGGCTTAAGGTTCACTTTAAGTGTGGATCTGCCCATTAGGTTTATCTCTTTATTGGTATTTTCACACCTCAGAAAAGGCAGTTTGATCTCACAAATTTAGGGGGGTTCTCTTTGGTGATTCTTGTAGGGACCAAGAATTCCTAGGTGAGAAGTAGAGAGAGGCTGGGAGCCCAATGGTGCTGTATTGTCAGGTACAGGGAGGATAAAAGTACATAGATGTATAGATATATACTCACAAAGGTGGGGTGCAGTTCCTGCAAACACCGTATAGGCGTGCAGGGAATTAACTGTCCTCGCTCGGTACTCCAGGTCCTGCCGGATACTGGATTGTTGCCCTCCTGTAGTACGATAGACTCTCCAGTAAAACTGCAAAGCTATTACCTCCAAAGGAGGTCTGACTGGTAATGGGTGGGATTGAGGCAGCCAATGTGTGTTCTATTTTAGTATTTTAAAGTATAAATACAAATTAAAAAAAAGAGGTAATCGTTTACCTCTCCAGATGATATCGACACCAGTTCAACTAGAAAAATGTTTATTAAAGCAATCCTGCAATGCGTTTCACGGGTCATGACCCGCTTCCTCAGGTCAATACAATATGCCTTGATAGCATAGAGAATAGAGTGTAGGCGCCTCAATCCTACCCATTACCTGATCTCATAAATGGTTAAAGTCACAGTTCAGAGCAGAAGCTGCGTGTTGTGCACAATGTCTGTTTGCTGCTTTCCTCTCATGTCACGCAGCCTGAGTTATACCAGTTGTTCACAATTTATCAAGTTTAATTTGTCTTCTTGTGCAGTGTGTGAGGTCAGTGACACTGGTGGAACTCGGACCAATTAATCTTTTCTTAGTTATATCTGAAGGGCTGGTTAATTAGTCCAGCCTTGCCAACGATAAAAATAGTACAAACTGTAAGGAAATCTTTTTGAGCGCGGGTGACTGATACTATAATTAGTGTTTTGAGATAAACATTTAAATACTGTTTAGAATATTGACAAAAGCCTAATCTCTATAGTAAAATGCTGGTTCCTGTCACAGAAGAGTAATTACTGCGATATAAGGAGCAAAGCTATTTCCTGGAGATATTCACACAGCGGAATGTTGCATAAAAGCTATTATTTATATCTGTTATTTGGTGCTTGTTCCTGCTCTGATAAAAGCAGCCAGTTGAAGCGCCATTTCAAGACATAATCTACAAATGTCGTCTAACAGTTCACTAATCAGACTTATTTTTATTTTTTATGATGAATTTATATAGCACTGACATTTTCTGCAGCACTTTAGAGTACACGTAACTCTTTGTCCCTCAGAGGAGCTCACAATCTAATCACTATCAGTTTTATGTCCCTAATATAGACACCCTTAGGGTGCTTATACATTACTCGAATTTTGGCATTGATATCTGGCCTTTCGATCTTAATTATCAAAGCTGGCAGCTATCGATGCCACAACATGGCCACTCAAGTGTATGTATACCCCCAGGCCCGTGATGAGTGTTGCATGCTCACCTATCACGCTTGTGGGACTTCTCACCTCCTCCTGTGTCTGCCATTTTTTTGAATTGTCACTGCGAGCACCTGTACCACATGTCAGGAGCACATGTAAGTGACATCACTACATGCACCGATACAGACGTTCATGGGGTAATTCAAAAATATGGTGGACACAGGAGGAGGCAAGGAGTCAAATAGGGGTGACAGGTGAGCATGTAAAAATCACCACAGGCGACAATTACTTTGTTTACATGGGGAGCAGCACGGAATGCGGCAGCAATGCTAGGATGATTTCCAATAGATTTTATGATGAAATCTATTGAAATCTGTCAGCAACATGTGGACAAGCAGATTCAATCAGAGGGGGGTCGACCTGGCTGCCATCGCCTAATGCACTATCACCACAATAAAATAGTATTGTTCCACCCCTTAATATTACAATAGATATCAACAGACAATAGGGATTTTCTTGGAAACAAATGTTCTCTATTTATTCTTCATTCATAAAGTCTTCAAATTGCGGACATGTCATATGGATACAAATTCAGAGTTCCAAATCACATATAAGACTGCCTGACACGTGTTTCACAGCCAAAAGCCGCTTCCTCAGAGGCACACGTATACAAACATCTGTTAAAAACATACAATATGTATGAGTCAGGTACATACCATTAGCGACCAATGCCTATATCAGGATAAAGGAGCCAAAAAAGATGAAGATTAATTCAAAAGTCAAGATACCGCAAACACCTAATGTAAGGCCAATTTTTGGAGAACCATTCTGTATATTTTTGTGCTGTGGGAGGAAACAAATTCCATGCATACAGTTTCTTGACTGGTTTGAAAAGAAGACCCTAGTGCTGTGAGGCGACAGTGCTAACCACAACAGCACAGTGCGACAAAAATATTCCGTGTGTGTGTGTGTGTGTGTGTGTGTGTGTGTGTGTGTGTGTGTGTGTGTGTGTGTGTGTGTGTGTGTGTGTGTGTGTGTGTGTGTGTGTGTAATAAGGCATCTGCAACTAAAAACCCTGTCACATGACCAGAAGTAGATGAGTGCAGGCCTGTGGCAGCCACTGATGCCTGGATTGCATCTTGCACACTGTAGGAGGAAAAATAGAAACTGAATGTCTGAGAGAACATTGCAGGAAGTAGCAGTGACAGTCTGTCAAGCAGGAAGTGGTCAGTCTTTGCTCCTGAGCAGCTATTTTACAAGTGATTTCTTGGGAGATAGAGCATCAATAAATATCTAGAAATGGCCCCATTCCCTTACCACTCAATCCAAAGCTAAAATATTATTATTCCATGAAGAGGGCTTTTAACATCTCACCATCTGGCTTTTCCTCTACCATACTTTGCAAATTAAATGGTCAGTTAGTAACATTTTACAGTAAGAGATGTGGCAAAGGCCACCAGACCCACTCAGATCCACCATAGTTGCCCAAAAGTAAAAGCAACAAGGAGGATTTTTTTTCCTGGTATTTAAATCGAATAAGTGTATATTTTCCTTTATTTATGAAGCTGTTGTTACTGTTAAAACCACATACAGCTTTCAGGCTACACCTGCCCTTCATCAGGTGATCTCCCGATGCATGGCACACACAAACAGCGTTCAGGCTACACCTGCCCTTCATCAGGTGATCTCCCGATGCATGGCACACACAAACAGCGTTCAGGCTACACCTGCCCTTCATCAGGTGATCTCCCGATGCATGGCACACACAAACAGCGTTCAGGCTACACCTGCCCTTCATCAGGTGATCTCCCGATGCATGGCACACACAAACAGCGTTCAGGCTACACCTGCCCTTCATCAGGTGATCTCCCAATGCATGGCACACACAAACAGCGTTCAGGCTACACCTGCCCTTTATCAGGTGATCTCCCGATGCATGGCACACACAAACAGCGTTCAGGCTACACCTGCCCTTCATCAGGTGATCTCCCGATGCATGGCACACACAAACAGCGTTCAGGCTACACCTGCCCTTCATCAGGTGATCTCCCGATGCATGGCACACACAAACAGCGTTCAGGCTACACCTGCCCTTTATCAGGTGATCTCCCCGATGCATGGCACACATAAACTGAAACTTTGTGGGTAGTTTCGCTATAACGCTCTCTTCATAAATAAAAGTACATTATTATTTGGTTCAGGTTGAGTTCCTGACGGCCTACTTTATCCCTTGTGTCATGCAGTATGTTTGATGCCGTTACCCTTTAAAATCCGCTTGTATCCCTGACACAGGAAGAGCACAGGAAGTGGCACAGATGGGATAGGGAGGCACAGATGACAATATGAGTCTGAAAGTGGTTCAGGCATGTAAGTCTTTTCCTGCTTGTATCCAGGTTTCCGACAGATGTTATAGATTCCTTTTACAATTACTGTTGGGTTTACTGACATTAGTCTAAATTCCTCCAGAATTCATACATTACACATTAGGCTGTGAGCCTCTTCAGACACAAAAAGTTCTATGGTTATAGTGGACCTCTAGAAATAAGAAATGGACGGAGAAGATGTCTGTTCAAAATAAAGAAGATGGGTGAGCTGGAGTTTCAGGCGTTGCCAAATTACAATTATTTTACCTTCCATCTATTCCCACCACATCTGAAATCTCTGGTTTCAATGGTTCAACAGTCTTGTATCCCTGGCTATTTTCTTACAACACTGGACAGTTGCATACAAGTGTCCTGCAATTGCTTCAACGCTTTAACGTGTGTGTTGTTTCTTCCCAATAGCCCCTTGTCGTGGTGTCTACGCCGAACCAGAGCCAGACCCAGGAAAAGCAGCCTCATGACCTGTGTATCGATGTATACAGTCGGGCTCTCTATTGGACCTGTGAAACCACCAATAGCATCAATGTCCACAAGCTCACTGGAGAATATGTTGGTGTTGTATTACGTGGAGAAAATGACAAGCCAAGAGCCCTTGCTCTAAATGCAGAACGAGGGTAAGATAAGATTACGCTAACCTTTTCTGTAGATACAGTGTGACGCATATGTTTAGGGTTAACATGCATGGGCTTTTGTCTTCAGGATGTGGTCAAATGTGTCCAAAGCCCATACTGACTAAAGTCCTGGCCAAAAGTTAAGACTGTCAAAAATATTGGAAATGAGAAAAGTTGGTGCTTAAGTTTTTATAATAGCAATTTGCATATACTCCAGAATGTTATGAAGAGTGTTCAGATGAATTGCATAGTCCTTCTTTGCCATGAGAATTAATGAATCCCCCAAAAAAACCTTTCCGCTGCATTTCATTGCTGTCATTAAAGGACCTGCTGAGATCATTTCAGCAATCGTCTAGTTAACTCAGGTGAGAATGTTGACGAGCACAAGGCTGGAGATCATTATGTCAGGCTGATTGGCTTAGAATGGCAGACTTGACATGTTAACCATGGTGACCAGCAAAGAATCGTATGCAGCCATCATTGCGTTGCATAAAAATGGTTTCACAAGCAAGGATATTGTGGCTACTAAGATTGCACCTAAATCGACAATTTATAGGATCATCAAGAATTTCAAGGAAAGAGGTTCAATTCTTGTTAAGAAGGCTTCAGGGGCGTCCAAGAAAGTCCAGAAAGCCACAGGATCGTCTCCTAAAGAGGATTCAGTTGCGGGATCGGAGTGCAACCAGTGCAGAGGTTGCTCAGGAATGGAAGCAGGCAAGGGGGGAGCGCATCTGCATGCACAGTGAGGCGAAGACTTTTGGAAGATGGCCTGGTGTCCAGAAGGGCAGCAAAGTCACTTCTCTCCCAAAAGAACATCAGGGACAGATTGATCTTCTGCAAAAAGTATGGTGAATGGACTGTTGAGTACTGGTGCAAAGTCCATATTCTCCGATGAAGCCCCTTTCCGATTGTTTGGGGCATCTGGAAAAAGGCTTGTCAGGAGAAGAAAAGGTGAGCGCTACCATCAGTCCTGTGTCATGCCAACAGTAAGGCATCCTGAGACCATTCATGTGGGGGGTTGCTTCTCATCTAAGGGAGTGGGCTCACTCACAATTTTGCCAAAAAATACAGCCAAAACGCCCTCCAACAGCAACTTCTTCCAACAACAGTTTGGTGAAGAACAATCCATTTTCCAGGACGATGGAGCACTGTGTCATAAGACACAAGTGATAACTAAATGGCTCGGGGACCAAAACGTTGAAATTTTGGGTCCATGGCCTGGAAACTCCCCAGATCTTATTCCCATTGATCATTCCTCAAGAGGCGGGTGGACAAACAAAAACCAACTAATTCTGAGAAACTCAAAGAAGTGATTATGAAAGAATGGGTTGCTATCAGTCAGGATTTGGCCCAGAAGTTGATTGAGAGCAAGCCCAGTCGAATTGCAGAGGTCCTAAAAAAGAAGGGCCAACACTGCAAATACTGACTCTTTGCATAAATCTCATGTAATTGTCAATAAAAGCCTTTGAAACGTATGAAGTGCTTGAAGTGCTTATAATTTTATTTCAGTAGATCACATAAACAACTGAAACAAAGATCTAAAAGCAGTTTAGCAGCAAACTTTGTGAAAACTAATATTTTTGACAGTCTCAAAACTTTTGTCCAGGACTGTAGTACATTACTAGAATGGCACTGGCATCGGAATGGCATTGGAAACCATCTCGTTTAGTGTAATCAGCTAAAAATAAACTCAAAAGGTGTTCCACACACTGTTTGTTTTAGGCAAGCGGCTGGGTGCTTAGACCCTATCGTGGATGGGGCTACCAGCAGTAGTTGGATGTAACTAAGCAACAGTTGTGCCTCCAATGAACAAACTTTAATCCACGTCAGAGGAAAGTACCACCTGTGCACTTCCCTCAAAGTATAGACCATTATACAGAAATGACTAACAATGTCTGACGATGGCATTTGGTTCTGCTGCTGAGCATACATTTATTATTTATTTATATAGCACTAACATCTTCCATAACACTGTACAGAGTACTAAACACGTAGTGGGGAGCTTAAATACATGAAACGCTCAAAATTGTACAATCAGGACATCCAGCAATACAAATACATTCATAGTTGATGAATGGCTTAAAATATAAATTACAGCAGAATATGAAACACTAGCAGGAGGTCCCTGCCATTGCAAGCTTACATTCTACAGGGTAGTGGGTTGGAGACATTAGGGAAGGAGACACAGGAGTTAGCGGATGAGGCAGTGAACCTCCAGTGCTACCTATAACAAATGTAAGGCTTGTCTGAAGAGGTGTGTTGAGAGTAGATTTTAAAAGGGTTTCAAAGAAGAGGTGATGCTCGTGAGAAGTCCTGGATGCGGGGAGTGAGAGGAGGTGACCAGGCTAGAGGACAAGAGGCTCTCCTGGGAGGAGCTATGAGAAAAGGTGTTCCTGAGATGATGGTATTTTTTTCTAGTACAGATTACAGTTTATTCATTGGAGGGATGACTTTCACGTATTTCTGTCTTACAAGCCAACATGGTAGCTGTAGACTCCAGATCACCATTTCTTCCTTTCTTTTTGCATGTCACAAGTCTATGCGAGAGCTACTGCAGACTGTCAAGATTTGAAAATGGTTTTTACTAGCTGTGGGCGTCTTGCAGTATTTGCTATTCAACCTTATAATTGCTGGCTTAAAGAGGGATTGTCAGCCACAAAATCTAATTCCATTTACCCACTGCACTGTGTTCATTATGCAGCCTGCAACCTCACCCCGCAAGCACTCCAATCTAATCAGAAATGTTTCTGAATCTTATCTCAGTCTGTCTGGCTCTATTTTTGCCATTGCCAACTAGAAGGAAGCTTGTCATCTCCCCTCCCAAATTCCCGCTCCTCCCTGGGCAGTTTAATGTTAAGCTGCTAAAATCTGATCCATGCTGTGCTCATATTTTTACAAAGCAAGCTAGCTATGGCAGTGCAGGTTCTAAGAGGAAAGAAAGTAAGGGAGGAAATGACATCAGGATTAGCTTCAGTCAGAAGGAATCAAGGTAATAAATGCCAGGAACAGAATTCTCTTTATTCACTATATAAAATTCACTGAAATAAAAAATGCAGACAGTACAATACATGTGTTATGTAAGTAGAACAAGTAGTTATCTACTTGTATATGTGTTTTTTCCCCTGGCATAGTATGGCTGACCCTGCTGCTTTAAAGCGGATCCAGGATGGAAAAACTAACTATAACAAGTAACTTGTCTATATATCTTATCTAAAGTTTAGATAGTTTGCACAGCAAATCTAGCTGCACACAGCTTCAACAATAGATGATTATTTCTTCCTGTGATACAATGACAGCAGCCACGTTCTGCTTGTGATCATTACACACAGGCAAGCTGCTCTGCATCTCCAGCCCTCAGCCTGTGAAAACTTCACTCCCCTCTCCTCCTCTCTCCTCCCCTCTGCCCCTAAAATCTCTGGCTAGTTACCTTCTCCTCCCCCTGCCCAGACTGAGCTCCCACAAGCCGTTGCTACATGGGTCTCAGAGTGCCTAGGCACTGGAGTAGCTGTGGGCGAGGCTTGTTTAGTTTATAGGGAATAAGGGTATTAAAACCATAAAAAAAAGTATTTGGCTTGAGGAATGCTCTATAAACTATATGTAAGGAACACAATTATGCAATTAGTAAAAGTGTATCTCGGATCCACTTTAAGCAGATTTGCCTAGCAGCAACCTGGCGATGTAGACTTTCCATGTATGTAAAATAACCCAAAGTACCGTAATTCATCTGTGAACTGAAAAAATAAGCCTCTGCCTCCTATGTGCCTGTTACAAATTGAATATGGCAGGTTTAAAACATAAGTTATGAGAAGCCATAACCTTCCCCTGTCTTCCTCTATGATTGTCAGGGAGAGACATATGGAACTTAAATTGTTTTCTTAAATATGCCAGTGAAGTCCCTGTGGAGAAGTAAACAAGTGGGTAGAATGGAAACCATGTGTAGTCCAGCTGACAAAGGGCCGGGGATGTGTTTGTAAATGGCTTGCTGAAGGAATTTCTATTTTTATCTATAGTTTTATCCAGTCGCATCTTGAAACACTGATAGGGAAACCATTAGGATTAACCCATGAGGATAGACATATGGCCTGATGCAGAAAGGGGGTAGTAAGTGTGCAGTGCACAGGCAGTGCATGGCAATTGTACCAGTGTGCGTCACCCTATTAGCGCACACAATGTACTGCGTGTTACCATAGCAACGCAAGCATTACCCCAGTAACGCGCTTATGTGCTGCCTGCGCACAGTAAATTTACCGCTACTTTGTGCTTCAGGCCCATAGCAACCTGGAGGAAGCATGCAGCCAAAGACGTCCTGAATGTTTGAACTTTACTCATAGTGGTTTGCTAGGCGATAAAGTTTGGAATGTTGAAAGGAACCAAATGTGTGAGACCTATGGATGCTGCCATATTTATTTCCTTTTAAACAATACCAGTTGCCTGGCAGTCCTGCTGATCTTTCTGGTCAGTGGTGTCTGAATCACACACCTGAAACAAGCATGCAGCTCATCTTATCAGATTCTTCATAGGCATCTGATCTGCATGCTTGTTCAGGGTCTATGGCTGAAAGTATCGGAGGAAGAGGATCAGCAACACAGCCAAGCAATGTGCATTTATTTAAAAGGAAAAAAAGCTGTCATATTATGATCTGATATTGATTTGGTTCCTATGCAGCAAGCTCAACCACAGTAGATTTCAGCGGAAATCTATTAAGCATTGCTTGAACCGCAAGTGTTGTTTGCACATTTTTTCAGCAGCAATAGCTCTGGAAATAACTATAGCTTTCACAAGCAGTTTTCACTTAAGGTCAAACTCATGCTATGCATTTTCAGCACAGGCTTAGCTTAGAATTCTCAGGTCTCTAACTTGTGTACCTGTAAAATTCACTTCAGTTCATAAATCCTTAGCAGCTGACAGATGCCTGCACAAATCCATTCAGCCTAAGAACCACCCCCCACCTACAGTCACACAGGTATTCAGGAGGGGGAGTGATTGCTCCCTTTGCTAAAGCCACACCTCTATGCTTACACTCAATGTATTTTTTTTTCAACAAAGCTTTATTTAATTAAGTAGAAATAACATTTTGTTAAACACACAAATAAAAGAACACAATGCCTGAACTTGGGCAATTATTGCATTTGTGCATTGCCAGAAAGCATGATACGAGCTGGAATCCCCATTCAAGTGATTAATGACATTTCAGCTGGCTTTGTCAATGTGAGGGAAAATAATGCTTCACACACATGTGACATTTGTAATTTGGCCGTCTTTTAAACACATTTGTTAAACACACTGAGCTTTGTAGATTTAATATCCTGTTGCTCACGTTATTTTTATGTGTAACACAATAAGGCTAATTGTTTTGGTTACTTAATTAAAAAAATGCGTGCTCTTGTTACTTAAACAGGAAAATGGCAAATATGTGTCCACGTATCTTCTTGAAATACAGTCTAATTGTTAGGCCAGGACGTGCAGTCCATAGAGGATACTACACAAACACACAAGCCAACTGTTTTACAATTTAAACAATTTATTTTTTCGCTTATTAAACCCGTCTGTTGTTTTTTATTTATTCATTTTAACAATAGTTTTTAAATTGCATAATAAAACACAAAACAGGAAAACTGTACAGCAGTACAGAGATTGGGCATGCCTCGTATATAACTAGGTATAGGAATGGTCACATTCAGTTAACATTCATTGTTCTATCAAATGTAATCACATCAAGTCATAGTCTACATTAGCATGAGTTCCTCCTTTACACAAAGAATAATGATCCAATCAGAAATCTATGCCTAGAACTTACCAAGAATTATTAACTTAAGCTATGTACCCACGTTGCGGTTTTACCAATGATTTTCTGAGCGACTATCGCTCGTTTACCGCTCTTGCGACATGGGTACAGGCGCACAATCACGCAAATGACGCTTAGCATCGTGCGACAATAACGACCGTCACGGCGGATCCCGATGCCACAGCACTTCTCATTTGTGCCCATCATGTAACTTCTCATGACGTCACGAGCAGGAAGAGGCGTCGCTTAACAACCGTCGTTAAGGGGACGTCACTGGACCTGTCGGGTGGTGTGTATGTAGCTTTAGCTCCCAAAAGAGAAGGGGAGGGCGAGGGCAAGAGGTTCACCAGCAGCAGATCAACCTTTCGTTTTGTTTTGACTTTTGGATACTACACTTGCTAACAGTGATCACAGGTTCAGCAGCCATTGAAATTGGCTCCTGACCGACTCTCGAAGCTCTGCTGGCAGAGTTAGTGGGCTTCGGTGATGGTAGAGAGGAGGGTCCGTGTGGCGTGACGTCGGTGAGCCTCGTTTTTTGTACCAGGAGTCTCTGGTCCTTAAAGAGACTCCGTAACAAAAATTGCATCCTGTTTTTTATCATCCTACAATTTCCAAAAGCTATTCTAATGTGTTCTGGCTTACTGCAGCACGTTCTACTATCACCATCTCTGTAATAAATCAACTTATCTCTCTCTTGTCAGACTTGTCAGCCTGTGTCTGGAAGGCTGCCAAGTTCTTCAGTGTTGTGGTTCTGTGATGCATCTCCCCCCTCCTGGCCCCTCTATGCACACTGCCTGTGTATAATGATCTCTTGAGATACAAAAGGAAGGATGTATACAGCCTGCTTGTGTATGAATGTATTTTCTATGTGTGGACATACTGTACATCAACCTACTTCCTGTTTTGGTGGCCATTTTGTTTGTTTATAAACAAACTTTTTAAAACTGTTTTTAACCACTTTTAATGCGTCAAGGAGCGGCGAAATTGTGACAGAGGGTAATAGGAGATGTCCCCTAACGCACTGGTATGTTTACTTTTGTGCGATTTTAACAATACAGATTCTCTTTATTATTATTATTATTAAGTATTTATATAGCGCCCACATATTACGCAGCGCTGTACAGTGTATATATATATATATCTTGTCACTAACTGTCCCTCAAAGGAGCTCACAATCTATCTAATCCCTACCATTGCCATATGTCTATATTATGTAGTGTAAGTACTGTAGTCTACGGCCAATTTTAGGGGGAGCCAATTAACTTATCCGTATGTTTTTGGAATGTGGGAGGAAACCGGAGTGCCCGGAGGAAACCCACGCAGACACGGAGAGAACATACAAACTCTTTGCAGATAGTGCCCTGGCTGGGACTCGAACCAGGGACCCAGTGCTGCAAGGCGAGAGAGCTAACCACTACGCCACCGTGCTGCCCCTCTTTAAGGGGCCAGAGACTGCTGGAAACGTTTATTTCCTTCATGCTTGGTACACACTCTCCAATTTACCGTCAGATAGATCAAGTGGTCTAAAGGATAGTTTTTGACATGTCCAACATGCTCACGATCAACATCGGGATCGATTTTCAGATCACAACTGCACAAAAACAGTCCCGTTACTATTAAAGTGACACTGAAGCGAAAAAAAAAAACACCTTATGATATAATGAATTGTACATGTAGTACGGATAATTAATAGAACATTAGTAGCAAAGAAAAGAGTCTCGTGTTTTTATTTTCTGGTATATAGCTTTTTTCATAATATTGCATCATACTGTCATATTTACAATTTACAAACTACACTCTCTATTTTAAACTATGAAACAGAGCAGAGCTAATGACCCTTTCAACTCCCCTGCAGTAAAACCTTATCTGAAGCTGCCTCTCTCTGTTTCTTTGATGTATAAGTGCTTCAGAAAACAGCACGGTGAGAGCTCAGAGAAGCTCTTTTGCATAGATAACAAGTGAAGTTTTTTAACTCTTCGACCTGGATCCCACTACAAAACTCAATCGCTAGTGCTTTCTGTGAGCGTTTTGTAAGCGATTTCATGAGCGTTTTTGGCAGCGATTTTAAAAAGTGTATTCTGCTTTCCAGCGGTTGTGTAGCGATTAGTGATTGGTCCTTTCAATTAGTTTGAATTATTTAACAGTGTGCAGTAACTTAAAAACGCGAGCAAAATTGCTCTGTGTAGATTTTGATGAGCGATTATGCCAGTGTTTATATACTTTACATTGCAGAAACGCTAAAAATGCTGCATGTCCTGCGTTTTGTGATTTGGTAATTGCAATCGCTCCAGTGGAATTTGGCCCATCCATTAACATTAGCTGAGCGTTTAGGGAAATCTCTAGCGGTTTGAATCGCTTACTAAACGCTCACAAAATCGCTCTAGTGGGTTCCAGGCCTTCCTGCACTGGAACCAATGTGAGACTCATATCTTCGCTACTAATGCTCTATTTCTTAGCTGTACTACACATACAAGTCATTATCTCATAAGTTTATTTTCACTTCAGATTCCCTAACATACCTGAATTTTACTTTTTATGGTCTTTGCTGTTTAAAACAAATGGCTTGAAAAAATGGAAAAAAAAATCTGACAAAGCCTGCAGGCGTTTGTTTTGCGAATTGTGCTGATTTAATATGGTTCCACTAACAGTGCTTTTCCAGACATCATGTCTGCAGTGTTGGGATGAGATATCAGCACGGCTGTGCACCAGGGAGTTCTGCAGACTGCAGTCGGGCCATAACCTCGCTGTGCAGAAATAGATGGGAATATTTTGGTGACAGTTCAGCGTTGTGCGTTTAGATGGAGTGCCGTATCCACAGCAGAACACAGGGTGCCCCGGGCCAATGTTTGTCTAGGCTACACATACCTCCCTTCATAGTTGGGAATTCTCCACGTAACCCAACACTGTGCTGACTTACAGCGCTGAGCCAGTATCGTCTGTAAAATAAAAGAAATTGGCCATTGTTTTCGTGAACCTGTGACCCCATCAGTGGCAGGGCTAAAGATCCCAGCGGCTGTCCGGGTGAGTATTGCCAGAAGCAACCCCCTCCCCCCATATCTCCAGGTATACAGTATCTGCCTGATTAGAAGTGATGTCACAGGAGTGGCCGTAACAGCTGCTAGTGGGTTTTATATGATAACATAATGAGCAGAAAGTCACTGAATGTCAGTTGGCTGGAGCAGTTATAACACAAGATACATATCAGCTCACTCAGCTTGTTGTCACCTCTACATGAATTTGATGTGGCCACAGGCAGCACATGGGAGTTTTGCTCTTGTGGTGGAGATGCTATTGCTGTCACTGGTGTAGATGTACTGAAGCCTTGTCATGTCTGTTACAGGAACCTGATATAGACTAGCTGCACCCCAGCCTTATAACCATATAATGGTAGATTCATTGGAATTTCCTAAGGATTGGTTCACATTATGCGTGTTGCTGTCAGTTTTGCTGTTATAAGCAAACTGCACCCCAGCCAGGACATGGCCTGTATGGAGGTTGTATATTATCCTTGTGTTTGCCTGGGATTTCACACACACACACACACACACCACTCACACCCCCCACACACACACACCACTCACTCTCACACACCACACACAAACAAACACACAAACACACACACCACTCACTCTCACACACCACACACACACACACACAAACAAACACACAAACACCACTCACACCCCCACACACACACACCACTCACTCTCACACACCACACACAAACAAACACACAAACACACACACCACTCACTCTCACACACCACACACACACACACACACACAAACAAACAAACACACACAAACACCACTCACACCCCCACACACACACACCACTCACTCTCACACACCACACACAAACAAACACACAAACACACACACCACTCACTCTCACACACCACACACACACACACACAAACAAACAAACACACACAAACACCACTCACACCCCCACACACACACACCACTCACTCTCACACACCACACACACACAAACACACACACCACTCACTCTCACACACCACACACACACAACACACACCACTCACTCTCACACACCACTCACACACCACTCACACACACACCACTCACACCCCCCCCACACACACACCACTCACTCTCACACACCACACACACACACACACACAAACACCACTCACACCCCCACACACACACCACTCACTCTCACACACCACACACACACAACACACACCACTCACTCTCACACACCACTCACACCCCCCCCACACACACACACCACTCACTCTCACACACCACACACACACACACACACACACACACACCACTTGTAACCATAGATTCATTGGAATTTCCTAAGGATTGGTTCACACTATGGACTTGATCCACTAAACCGTTTGCGTGTTGCTGTCAGTTTTGACGCACTGCACATTTCGGGCTTGATTCACTAAACTGTGATAATTCATATCACGGCGGCCGGTTTCACGTGAAAATTCGCAAGTGCAAAAACACGCGTGAAAACGAACGTGATATGAGTTATCAGGTTTAGTGAATCAAGCCCTATATGCGAGGTGACAGGACAGTCCTTAGACTTTCTTACAACCATTCACAGTGCAGTAATGCATTGATATGTGGTTACTAAGGACATTTTTGCGGACAAGGCATGCATTTTCCCCTCTAATGAATTGTGGCTGAAAACACTGGCATTGTAACAGACACTGTGGTGCATAGTATCACTAAAGCGTGTTAAAGAACACATAAATGCATCAGATAGTGTGAAAAAAGACTTAGATTGGTTCCAGACCATGCTTAGAACATTCTGAGACCTAATGAGGGTTGTCCTGGTTTAAGCAGCAGAAATGCTTCTTCATCTCTGATGTAGCTATGGCTGTGATGTCATTTTCCCTTCTTCCCAGAACACTCTGGAAGAGTAACTGATTTTTTCCGGTCAACAAATGGGGAAAAGTACACCTTACCAGCACCTGTGATGAATTTAGCCATGGAAATCAGGGTTTACAATGAGGTTTACAATGAGCAAACACTGACTGATTCATGTAAAAAAAAAAAAAGCTACTCTTTAAATTAACACAATGATACAACATAGCATGTAGCAACCATGGATACATATTTATAGTTAAAACCATAAAGAAACGTTTGACAGGCTTGTAAAGAGTGCCCCTAATTATTTGAACAACACCGTCATATATATATATATATATATATATATATATATATATATATATATATATACATACATACATACATACACACACACACACACACACACACACACACACACACACACACACACACACACACACACACACACACACACACACACACACACACACACACACACACACACACACACACACACACACACACACACACACACACACACACACACACACACACACACTCACTCTCACACCACATATATTATTAATTATATAAAACTAGTTATATAGTAAGGAAGTACATGCTATAGTGTGATAAATTCTGCACTAGGCCAAAGACTTACCATATATACACGCGGATAAGCCCCCTCGCACACACAGCACACACTCACTTTTGACCTAAAAAAAAATACACCAAACGCTATAAGCCGCTGATTGGCCAACCACCATTGCCCCTCCATGCAGAGCTTGCATTGGGTGTCAATAGGTCAGCCTATCCATGGTGATACAGTCCACATAAGAGACTGGCACAGCTGTCTGCAAATATAGCTCTTTTATTCCATAAGAAAAGGCAGCAGTGACAGACTGCTGTTTTGAGTATACACCTCCTTCTCAAACTGCTTATAGCCATCAATATGCTTATAGCCTTTTGTTTTTATCCATGGTGATATACGGTACCATGGCTGGTGAAAAGGTTGCTTAGTTAGGTAGCTGAGCTACCGTGCTTGATTTTTTGTTGTTGTTGTCCTTTTGTAGGTACATGTATTTCACAAACATGCAAGAGAGGTCTCCAAAGATTGAAAGAGCCGCTCTAGATGGAACAGAGAGAGAGGTCCTCTTCACCACCGGCCTCATCAGACCTGTTGCGCTGGTTGTTGACAACAAGCTTGGAAAATTATTCTGGGTGGATGCAGATCTAAAGCGTATTGAGAGCAGTGATCTATCTGGTAAGAAACCCTCTTTATCACAATTTATGTACAAAGTCAAATATCCAGAGGTATGCCTACAGATGCACATTGGTAATATTGGGAAATTTGGAGCTGCAGTTTGTTACCTTGTAGAGCCAAGCATACTAAAAAATTATTACAGTAAAATGTTTATGGTCAGAACATGTTTTTAGATGAGGCTTTCCATCTATCTGCCAAACTAGCAGTTAAACTAAACAGTCAACCAATGATAAGCAGCACAGAAGGAGGGAGAAGGACGGTATATCATGTCCAGATGTCTAGTTTTAGGTAAAATTAAGCCATGGGCAAAAATGAAGCCCCATCCATAGTACTGTACTTACTGTAAAGTTCCAATCTCTTATTTGGGTGCCTCTAATGAGTTTTTACGTTGAGTGATTGGGTAACCCTTGTTAGCACCAGCAGAAGTTGTTATGCGGTAGTCCTGTGTAGTTTTTCTTTAGCTTTTTTTTTAGTTTTAACCCCAAATCTTCAGGCAGCCAAGTGTGTTTGCTGTAAGGTTAGTGAATTGCAGTTATGTCCACACATCCACGGCAGAAACGTAAAAAAAGTTGCACCCATCTCCGGTTTTATTTAAGATACATTTTTACGGTGGGTGCTGTACCTGTCTGGCTCACGCAATTCACTAACCTTTTAACAATTACTTTTCTTAACCATCCAGATAATTAAATCTGTTTGGTCGTTTGAGCTCCAATTCTGCACTTTATTTGCACAAGATTTGTTTGGAGATGTTTCTTGGCTGTTTTGCTGCATCAGACATCCAGGGCCTTAAAAAAAACTAAGCTAACCCAATCCAGCAACCAGACCCCTGAAGCACGGCCACACTGTACCTGTGCAGTAGCACTGACCTGCTTGGGTTCAGGCAGAAAATATGCTACTGATCAGGCGCAGATGACTTGCGCTTGCTCGGTAGCACAGAGCCAGCTTTTTCCACTGGAGCTTAAGCAGGCCTGTGCTAGTGGGCATGCGTGAGCTGTCAATTAGCTCTTTTTCAGGGGTCTTAGTGCTGGAAAGGGCCTGCGGGGTAAGGGAAGCCTCTTTAGGATCCAGAAGCTTCCCCTCTCCGACGTAAGTACCCCTTACGGGCACTTTTTTTCCCTTCAGGTACACTTTAAGTATCTGTAAAAATGATGAATTCTCTAATGCTGGGATCATGCGTACAAGTAAATTTAAATCTAACAGAGTTGGATCAGTTTGTTTAGGGGTCAAAGAGTGGGCCAGTCTACCTTTCGAAAGAGGAAATGTACCGTATATTCCGGCGTATAAGATGACCCCCAAATTTTCCAGTTAAAATATTCATTTCGGCATATACTCGCCCTATAAGACTACCCCTCTTGACTCTTGGACATTTGTATACTGTACTGTATGTACTGGTGCTATACTGTATAAACAAGTACAGATACTGGTGCTGTACTGTATGTGGTACCCAGTATACAACAACCAACCAATCGCGGCAAGCGATGTACCTTACTGGCAATTGGCTGGTTGTATATTAAGCCTGCTTGGATTGGTCAGCTATCCCTGTCTCCAAGACTATCAGAGTGGTAGCGTAAAGATGCCTCTTTCACCCATCTGGCCCGCCCTTGTATACTATTTCCTCCTTCTCTGCCTCTAAGATCTCGCATATGCACGCAGGCACCGCTTCACTGCAGTCCTCAGGAGTGAGATCTGAGAGGCAGAGAAGGAGGTACGGTAATAGGATACAAGGACAGGCCAGATGGGTGAAAGAGGCATGTTTTTTCTGTGCACAACGCCGCTCTCTCTCTTTTTTTTTTCTATACCCCTGGCGTCTCGGATGCCTGCAGCTTGCTCCGCCCTTCACTTACACCTTCCCAGTGAGGTGCCCTCTCACCTCATCATCGGGACCGCGTTAAGTCACTTCTTTTCAGGAATCCTGGTGAGTGGATTTTCTTCTACCATACCTGAACAGTACCGCCCTTGCTAATTTCATACGGTTGCCACATACGGTGGGAATGCAGTCGCAAACGTTTTTTGAGCTCCCTGCACCGTATGCAGCAACCGCATATTCTCCAGTCCGGCTCGAAGTTTCAGCACCCGCCCTATAAGACAACCCCCGACTTTTGAGAAGATTTTCCTGGGTTAAAAAGTAGTCTTATACACTAGAATATACAGTACCTGTGTTCTAAAATATATATATTTTAAAATAACTCCTTTCTCTCCATTTTTTTCTGGAATATTTTATACCTTATGCCGAATTTCTTTTTTTTTTTTTTTAAATTGAGTAATGACAATTCCTCTGCTCTTTGTCCTTTTGGCTGTGAAATCAGAGTGCAGGGTTGCGACTCCACAAGTGACAAATTAAAATAAGATGAAAGCCGGTTGGTCGGGAAAAGGAGGATTAGAGGATATGCATCATTTAATCAGACAATTATGTTTTTCTGTTTGATCCATTCACACTTGTCTAGTAATCTGCTCTATTTAGTGAATAATGAACACAGCTGAAAGAATTTAGCAGCAGACTTGAACAATGGTGCAGTGCCAAAAACAAAGCCTACAGCTGCCAAGAGGAGCTTGTGCGTAGAATATGCATAGGAAGCTTGTGTACAAGGACATTTAAGGAGTCATGAATGGACTTAATCAAGCAAATAGGATTGGCGGCCTAATGGTACCTATAGATCATACATGGAGGTATGATCTGGCCAACATCGAGGATCTTCATTGGCCAATAGCTCTATAAACATGAAGGCTTGACTTGGCCAAGTAGTAGGAGATGTCTGGCATGGTTCCAAGGACCTTCCAGAAAGAGACCACGAGCCCCTTCTAGTGTAGTATTTTACTGAACCAGGTATATATATTTTGTGAATGAAAGTTACTCACAGGTATTTGTTGCAGAACCAACAGCCACAGTGTCGTACTGATGAGGAAAACTGTCCTCACTCGGGTCTTCCTATCTCCTGCAGATTGATGGGTCACTCTCTTAAAAATTTGTTAGGACTTCAAGGAACTCTAAACACAAAGCACCCCAAGAAGACTTGGGGAGTGAGGAATATATACTGGGATGGAATAGGAGCCCCAAAAGAAGATCAGCTGATTTCCATTAAAGTACAGTATATGACTTGGCCAAGTGTTCCTTTATGTACTGTGAGTAGGACCTTAAAGGGGCACTATGGCAAAAAATTGTAAAATTTTAAATATATGTGCAAACATAGACAAATAAGAAGTACATTTTTTTCCAGAGTAAAATGAGCCATAAATTACTTTTCTCCTATATTGCTGTCACTTACAGTAGGTAGTAGAAATCTGACAGAAGCAACAGGGTTTGACTAGTCCATCTCTTCATAGGGGATTCTCAGCAAGGCTTTTATTCTTTATAAAGATATTTCCTAAAAAATGATTTAAACAATGAGGCTAGCCTGCTTCCCTGCTTGCTACAGTTTTTGGCAGTTGGAAAGAGCAACTGCCATTCACTAAGTGCTTTTGAGAATAAATAAATCCCTGAGAATCCCTCATGAACACATGGACTAGTCCAAAACCTGTCGAAAATGTCAGATTTCTACTACCTACTGTAAGTGACCGCAACATAGGAGAAAAGTAATTTATGGCTCATTTTACTCTGGAAAAAACGTCTTATTTGTATATGTTTGCACATATTTTAAATTTTACAAATTTTCGCCATAGTGCCCCTTTAATAAATGAAAACTGTATGGCCAAACTGGCAACGACATTACTTACCACTCTGTTATGGCTGCTTTAGGTAATGAGAACAGGTTAAGCCCTGGTGGCCAATGTTTTTATGCCTATGCCTTCGGTGATGGAAGTGCAGGCATAATACATTCTTCCTTGTGTTTTCATCAGTGCCATTGTAGAGGATGTGGCAGTCTCTTTCTGGCTTTGCTAAAAGCTTCTCCAACCCTTCCAGCAAAAGTGCTAGGGCAGGTCTGAATAGCAGCCACAAAGGAGGGAAATCTTAAATGAAATCTTATGTTGATCTTGCTTGAACTGACCATCTTCTCTGTGTACCTTTTCAGGTAGATTGAGTTTTTGCTATGGCAGCACATGTATTCTAGCAGGCCAAGAACTTGGCTTCCAAAATAGCGGTCATAGGTCTTCTCTAACAGAGATGGTCAAGGAGATGCTAAGAATTTCACATTCATACTAATTTTATTAATTCTATACAAAAATAAGCTGCTTTGAAATGGCTATTGGTTGATTGGTCTGTTTTCAAGACTTAATGCATTTCCATAAAATTAACATAAGATGTGCATTATGTCACAACAACTATAATCCTGTTGACGAAAGGCCCACAGTTTCATAAAGGCAAGTGGGTTTTTTGTGTGTGTATGGGGGAAGGGTGTGAGTATGACTACCACAATTTCTGTTGGGATTTGGCACAGGAATTTGTAGGAGGAGTCATGGCCAGACTCTCGCCTACTTTCCTCCCCAACATTTGCCGATGTAGCACATGTGACTGAGGTGATACCAGACTCCTAACAAGTATGGTGTCTAGTTTACTAGTAGGAACCTATAAATGAGAACGTCTTTGTTTTGGGTGTGAGTGCTGTCTTCAAATGTTGGATGGCCACCTGGAAACTAAGCCATAGTAAACATTTGTGGAATTGGACCTTGGTAAATGTTTGTGTTGTTTGTGGCCTAGTGTCTCAACATGGGGTACATGTACTCCTAGGGATACTTTGGATAGATTTTGGGGGTTCTTGAACTTCTCAAAGTTAATCTATTACAGTAAGTTTTGGGATTAAAGCAATTATAATTAAAAGCATAAAGAGATGTTTGAAAAGCATTTGTACACAAACATATAGTACTCCTTACAAAGCTTTATGTGTCAATGGGTACTTGAGGCAATATTGTTCAGAATAGGGGGTACTTGACAAACATCACCTGTGAAAAAAGGGGTATTAATTTTGAGAAGCACTGGTTTAAGAGATATATGGTTAAAAATAGTGGCTATATATATATATATATATATATATATATATATATATATATATATATATATGCTCAGGCCAGGATTTCCATCACAGGAGCCTATAGGCACAAATGTTCTGTCACCCTAGACTTCCCCATCTACGAACCTACAAACCCCAGCAGAACTACACCACGTGTGCTGGCTGGCCCAGCTGTCACCTCTCCCCTACTTTCCATGCCTAGCGTAGGTAACTACAGGGGCCCTTAAGTATTAGGTAGCCAGAGATACCCTCAGTATTCATTAGCAAGAGGTGCCCCCGGCTTAATGTAAGTATCGTCAGTGGAATGCCGAGAGCAGGCTGAGTAACCTCTCATTTACACTCTCATCAGTACTTTGCACAGAGAAGAAGGGAGGGAGGCGCTCCAGGAGGGGAGTGAGCCGCCTTTTCATCATCAGGCGTTTTTAGGCACAAGCCTACAGTGCCTTATAGTTAATCCGGCCCTGTATATGCTGCATCTTATAAGACACGGGAAGCATTTGCTATCTCAATGTATTGATTGCAGAGCTTAGTGTGTTGTGTAAGAATCCCACTCATCTTTTGTTTTTCCTTCTCACTCTTTAGTCAGTTGTTCTCCATTCATTGTGTTTAGAGAAATATTTCAGTTCCTACGCACTCGTGTGCGTAAACAATATTTCTGGCCCATGTGGCATTTATTTATTATACCACCAAATAGGGAAAATATGTTTATTAAAGTCAGTGAAAATTAAACAGACAAACACACAATGATATACATGTGTGTCTTTATTTGTTTTCTTTATTTTCCACTCGTGTGCTGTTTGTCTGCCCTTGCCATGCGGCCCTTGTGTAAATGAAGACATTATTACACCCACTGACCAATCAATAAGTTCAGACCACTTAAAAAGCAAAAAGCTTTTTAACCCTTAGGCTGCTTCAGACGTCTGTAGGCGTTTGCAAATGTTTGCTTCCATACTACACAGATGTCCAAAAGCACCAAACTACTTTTGTCTGCTACTGACGGTTTTAGCAGTTTTTGTGTCCCCATACACCTTTGTCACAGAGGTCTAAAGGGATTTGGTAAGGAGTTTTTGCTCGCTGGCAACTTTCTACTTGACTTGAACTCTGCAAATAATTCCAAGTTGATGCAAAATTATGCAAATGTTACTGCAAATCGATGCAATTTGAAAAAGGGCCAATCAAACCCTTTCACTGCAAGATTTCATTAGTCCATTTACAGTTTAGATTTTTACAATAATTAGCATAATTCTGTATCAATATTATTATTACTGATTCATAAGGCGCCAACATATTCTGTGTCGCAGTACACAATAATTAGCATGTTTCGCAATCCTCTCAAATTTGTTTCCAACTCAATGACATCCCTACTGAGTAATATGGACTTTGGTACATGTAGATTTGGGCAAGCCGTTTAAAGTGAACCCGAGGTGAGAGGTATATGGAGGGTGCCGTATTTATTTCCTGTTAAACAATACCAGTTGCCCGTCAACCCTGCTGCTCTATTTGGCTGCAGTAGTGTCTGAATAACACAAAAAACAAGCATGTAGCTAATCTTGTCAGTTCTATCAATATTAAAGAAACCCTGATCTGCTTATTCGTGTTCAAGGTTTCAGCTATGGCTGAAAGTATTTGAGGCAGGGGATCAGCAGAGCTGCCAGGCAACTGGTATTGCTTAAAGGGAAATAATTATGGCTCCATATAACTCTCACCTCGGGTTCACTTTAAAATGCAAACATAGCTAGGCAGCAGCATACACACAGCAATACTATTCTCAGCAGGGGAAACTGGTCCATGATGAATGGATCGAAGCACAGATATGAACGGATCCTATGAAAAGCAATAGGATCTTTCACATTAGTCTGTTCAGAACAGATCCATTCAGTCCGTTCCGACAGAACGCATGTTTGGATCCTGCATGACTTTTCCAAATGCCAACGAGTTTACCAAGTGTATGGCATTGAAGAACCAAGCCAAATAGATCAGCAGGGCTGCTAGGAAACTGGTATTGTTTAAAAGGAAATAAATATGGCTGCCTCCATATTACTCAGATCCTCAGGTTCACTTCAACAATATAGTCAAGTCAGCCTATAAAAAAAAATGTCTTCTTTATAAATAATGTACATTTTAACAGAGTGCTGCAGTTACAAAATCTGCAAGTACATTTTCCATCTGAAGCCAACATGTTTATGAGAAATTAATATTTCTGAATTGCAACAGTGTTGACATGCCTCAAAAGCTACAGTAATTAAGGAGTCTTCTCATAGCGGATGGGAAACATCTTGAGATGTTGGAACCGGCCCTGTAAATGTGACATAGGGTATTTGGTCTGCACATGTTGTCTTCAGGGCAAGCGTGGGTTTCATTATCACCTATAGTCCTCTGTATGGTGGTGGTAGTTTTTTCCTAATGGATTTGTTCCCACCACTTCTCTGCACACTGCTTCCTGTTTTCCAGTCCTGCAGATGTTGGTTGTCCTCATTGTCCCTTACATGAGCCTGATTCATTAAACTTTTCGCCTGAGTTTTTTCATAGTAGATATAATTGCATCTGAGTCATAAATACCTTTTCAGCAAGCAAAAAGTCTTCAAAATACATACTAATTTAAAGTGTACCTGTAAAGAAAAAGTGACCCTACAAGGTACTCACCTTGGGAGCAGTAAGCCTCTAAATCCTCCAGAGGCTTCCCCCATCCTCCGTCCCAGCCTGTTTCAATGCTGGGACACATCTATAGCATGCGCAGTAGTACGGGCCCCCTCAAAGTTTGGCGGGAAAAGCCAAGGCCGATCAGGTACATCCTACTGGGTATGAGCAAGCTACATGGGCCCAATCGAGCTCAGCGGGTTTCCGCCACAGCCTGACTAAATCTGCGCTGCTGGAAAGGTGCAGCCATGCCTCGGGGTCTCATTGATGGATCGGTCTGGATGAGGAGGATAGGGGGAAGCCTCTGTAGGATACAGAATCAATGTAGGATACGAGGTAAGTATCAGAGGCTTCCCAATCCCGAGGTAAGTATCAGAGGCTTCCCAATCCCAAGGTAAGTATCAGAGGCTTCCCAATCCCGAGGTAATTATCAGAGGCTTCCCTCTCCCGAGGCAAGTGTCAGAGGCTTCCCCTTCCAGAGGTAAGTATCCAAAATAGGCTGTAGCAAACCTTACAGGTTTACTTTAAGTTTGAGGCGTCTTTTTTTCTTACTTTTTAGTTCTTTTTTCACTTGCTAGATGTTAAAAATATATATTTGTATATGCAGGTTTATTGAATCATGGCAAGGTCCCAAATGATTTTTATTGATTTAGAAAGCACCAACATATTATGTGGCACTGTACAGATTCAAAAACAAACATGAAATGCATAATAGTACAGACAATGTACCGGTACGCTCATTGAAAACCACAACAAGAATTGTTTAAACTAGAAATCCAAATCCAGAGTTTTCCAAAAAGTAAATAATTAATCCATGTTTCACTATGTATAACATATGAGTCAACTTACGAACAAATGCAACTTACAAACAATCTCCTGGAACCGAACCTGTTTGTAAGTAGGAACTGCCTGTATTCAGAATCAGAATCACTTTATTTCGCCAAGTACAGCAGAGCTATACTCGGAATTGATTGTGGTACACATGGCATAGACATAGTAAACATGGTATAAGAGGACAGATGTGCAACACATAAAACAAACAATGATACAGGTGAAGAAATGCAGTAGAGATATGGATATGGCCTACACGTGAAACAGTCCCGAGGCAACAGTTAGATATGGGTATGGCCTTCACGTGAAGCAGACCGAGGCAACAGTTCGATATGGATATGGCCTCCACGTGAAACAGACCCGAGGCAACAGTTAGATATGGATATGGCCTACACGTGAAACAGTCCCGAGGCAACAGTTAGTTATGGATATGGCCTTCACGTGAAACAGTCCCGAGGCAACAGTTAGATATAGATATGGCCTTCACATGAAGCAGTCCCGAGGCAACAGTTAGTACAATAGAGCTACTACCGATAGTGGATGGGTAGTGATGATGCAGTGGTGATGATAAAGCCACGAACATGGGCAGTGGGGACCAGGCAGGCAGACGGGCAAGAGCTGGCTGACCGACCCCACCAGGGCAAGCTAGTGGGCGGGCCTTGACGGGGGAAGATTGGAGTTAAGCAGCCGAACCGCTTGGGGGAAGAAGGAGTTTTCCCGCCTGGCGGTCTTGGATGATAGTGACCTGTAGCTGCGGCCCAGCGGGAGGAGCTCGAAGTAGCGACTGCCTGGGTGGGAGGGGTCTCGGGAGATCCTGGTGGCTCTCTTCATCATCCTAGTGGAGTGGAGGAGATCAAGAGGTGGAAGAGGAGATCCGATGATCCTCTGTTACGAGCCTGAACGGAGAAACTGGGATTGATTGCAGTTTGCAGCAACACAGACACTGAGACAGGAATAAACTATGCAGGAAGGTTTATTTACAATTGTGCATACAGGATTATGCAATATCAATGCAGCAGCACACATAACACCATGTACAGTAGTCAGAGAATATGGTGGCAATTATATACAAGAACGCAACCACCACATACATACACACCATACAATCAAGGCAAGATGCAAAACCCCCAAACCCTATCTATCTATCTATCTATCTATCTACCTAAATATATACAGGATATATACACACAGATACACCGGACAAAGATATACAATATATACACCAATCGCAGTACAAGAAGGCAGGCACAAAATCACAGTCAGGACAAAGCATAGGTCGGCAACAATCGAGCAATCACGGTACACAAGGAGCAGGCAGTAAACGAGGTCAGACAGAATCTAGGTTCAGAAACAGGATAACAGATACAGGGATACAGGATACCAGAGAACCAGGGTTGTCCAGATACTCCAGCTAGCGAGCACAAAGTTCTGGCCAAGGTTGCTCCTTGCAGGGCTCTTAAATAAGGAGGACACACCTGCAGCATGATCGACAAGCAAAGTCCATAGAGAGCAACCCTTGCAGTGGCAGAGCTGTTTCCAGCCAGCATAGAGCCACCCAGTGGTGGAACAAGGAAAGTTCAGGTCCTGCAAAGTCTCTAGAGCCACCTGCTGGTGGAATAAAGGAAGTTCAGGGTTCAACACGATGCTGCCACCAGCAGGCAAGAAGTGGTATGACCATATTCCTAACATAACCCCCCCCTTAAGGAGCGGCCTCAGGACGCTCCAATAAGACCATATACCACTACCGCCAGGATCCCAAGAGGCGGCAGACAGGAAATCATACAGGAAGGTTGACAATTTATGCCAACACTGGGTGGGCAGGGAGGGAAACAAAAAATTAAATTTTTCACTTTGTATCTCAGGATGCTGAATTAGGAACTGGAGACAAAAGACATCAAGAAGAACACCAGGCTGGTAGGCATCAGACAGCATGGTAAACTGGCATATATCATACAAAGCACCAGGCAGAGCAGTGGCCTGGTAGACATCAGGTAGGAAAGTGCCCTGCCAGGCAATAGGCAGGTCCTCACTCAAGCAAATATCAGGCTGGTAGACCTTAGGCATGGCAGTGAAGTGGCAAGAATTAGCCGTAGACTGGGTGCCATCAAGAGGAAGAGCAGGTTCAGGAGGTAGCTTGGCAGTGGACTGGCAGACATCAGGCTGGAAAGAAGACAGGAAACCATCAGTCGGGGCAATGGACAGGAAACCATCTGGAGGAAGATCAGCAACAGATTGAGGTAACTGGACAGCAGCAGCAGCAGGAGTCTGTAGTGGCTGGACCACAACAGCAGCAGGAGGAGTCTGTAGTGGCTGGACCACAGCAGCAGCAGGAGTCTGTAGTGGCTGGACCACAGCAGCAGCAGGAGGAGTCTGTAGTGGCTGGACCACAGCAGCAGCAGGAGTCCGTGGTGGCTGAGCAGCAGCAGTCTGTGGTGGCTGAGCAGCAGCAGTCTGTGGTGGCTGAGCAGCAGCAGTAGCAGCAGTCTGTGGTGGCTGAGCAGCAGCAGTAGCAGCAGTCTGTGGTGGCTGAGCAGCAGCAGTAGCAGCAGTCTGTGGTGGCTGAGCAGCAGCAGCAGTCTGTGTAACCTCATGGATCTGGACCTTTGGTTGAGCGTTTGGCTGAACCGTTGGTTGAGCGCTTGGCTGGACCGTTGGTTGAGCGCTTGGCTGGACCGTTGGTTGAGCGCTTGGCTGGACCGTTGGTTGAGCGCTTGGCTGGACCGTTGGTTGAGCGCTTGGCTGGACCGTTGGTTGAGCGCTTGGCTGGACCGTTGGTTGAGCGCTTGGCTGGACCGTTGGTTGAGCGCTTGGCTGGACCGTTGGTTGAGCGCTTGGCTGGACCGTTGGTTGAGCGCTTGGCTGGACCGTTGGTTGAGCGCTTGGCTGGACCGTTGGTTGAGCGCTTGGCTGGACCGTTGGTTGAGCGCTTGGCTGGACCGTTGGTTGAGCGCTTGGCTGGACCGTTGGTTGAGCGCTTGGCTGGACCGTTGGTTGAGCGCTTGGCTGGACCGCTGGTTGAGCGCTTGGCTGGACCGTTGGTTGAGCGCTTGGCTGGACCGTTGGTTGAGCGCTTGGCTGGACCGTTGGTTGAGCGCTTGGCTGGACCGTTGGCTGAGCGCTTGGCTGGACCGTTGGCTGAGCGCTTGGCTGGACCGTTGGCTGAGCTCCCAATACAGTCTGTGCGAACAAGGAGCAAAGTTCTGCAGGCAAGGAGCAAAGTTCTGCAGGCAAGGAGCAAAGTTCTGCAGGCAAGGAGCAAAGTTCTGCAGGCAAGGAGCAAAGTTCTGCAGGCAAGGAGCAAAGTTCTGCAGGCAAGGAGCAAAGTTCTGCAGGCAAGGAGCAAAGTTCTGCAGGCAAGGAGCAAAGTTCTGCAGGCAAGGAGCAAAGTTCTGCAGGCAAGGAGCAAAGTTCTGCAGGCAAGGAGCAAAGTTCTGCAGGCAAGGAGCAAAGTTCTGCAGGCAAGGAGCAAAGTTCTGCAGGCAAGGAGCAAAGTTCTGCAGGCAAGGAGCAAAGTTCTGCGGGCAAGGAGCAAAGTTCTGCGGGCAAGGAGCAAAGTTCTGCGGGCAAGGAGCAAAGTTCTGCGGGCAAGGAGCAAAGTTCTGCGGGCAAGGAGCAAAGTTCTGCGGGCTGGATGCAACACTCTGCGGGCTGGATGCAACACTCTGCGGGCTGGATGCAACACTCTGCGGGCTGGATGCAACACTCTGCGGGCTGGATGCAACACTCTGCGGGCTGGATGCAACACTCTGCGGGCTGGATGCAACACTCTGCGGGCTGGATGCAACACTCTGCGGGCTGGATGCAACACTCTGCGGGCTGGATGCAACACTCTGCGGGCTGGATGCAACACTCTGCGGGCTGGATGCAACACTCTGCGGGCTGGATGCAACACTCTGCGGGCTGGATGCAACACTCTGCGGGCTGGTTTGCAGGACTGGATACTGCAGGATGAACATGCTGGGGCTCTGCAGGCCTGTCGGGCTGACCCATAGTCAGCAAATCTAGTCCATGAAAAAGTCCACAAAGAAAGGCGAGGAACTGCTCAGGACTGACTGGAGATTGCTGAGGACAAAAATCAACTGGAGTCTGTATGGAGCTGCATGGAGTCTGCACCGATCTGCATGGAGTCTGCACCGACCTGGATGGAGTCTGCACATGACTGGAATCGGCTGGAGGCTGCACAGGAGATGAAGCGACTGGAGGCTGCACAGGAGATGAAGCGACTGGAGGCTGCACAGGAGATGAAGCGACTGGAGGCTGCACAGGAGATGAAGCGACTGGAGGCTGCACAGGAGATGAAGCGACTGGAGGCTGCACAGGAGATGAAGCGACTGGAGGCTGCACAGGAGATGAAGCGACTGGAGGCTGCACAGGAGATGAAGCGACTGGAGGCTGCACAGGAGATGAAGCGACTGGAGGCTGCACAGGAGATGAAGCGACTGGAGGCTGCACAGGAGATGAAGCGACTGGAGGCTGCACAGGAGATGAGGCGACTGGAGGCTGCACAGGAGATGAGGCGACTGGAGGCTGCACAGGAGATGAGGCGACTGGAGGCTGCACAGGAGATGAGGCGACTGGAGGCTGCACAGGAGATGAGGCGACTGGAGGCTGCACAGGGGATGAGGCGGATGGAGGCTGCACAGGAGATGAGGCGGATGGAGGCTGTACAGGAGCAATAGAGGCTGTAGGGAAGTATTTGCGTTTTGGTTTCCTCAGCACTGGGACAGACTTTAATGCAGATACTGGATACTGTGAGGACCAAGGTGTAGATCTGATGGCCGTTTGCTTAGTAGCGCATTTCTTCTGGTCAGTAGAGACAGGCAAGTCATAATAAACAGATTTAGTTATTACTGGTAATGTAGGTACAAATTGTTCAACTGTTGCAGGCTGTGAGTATTGGACATGGTTCGAGGTATATGAAGGGTTAACAGGAGGAAGAGAGTGAAAATGAGAGGACAGAATCTCAGACCAGGCATCAAGTAGCTTTGCAGCTGATTCACACTTGCAGAGTTTTTGCACATTCAGAGACTGAGTCGCACACATACAGGCCCTTATAAATTCCTCTTCTTGATTGGTATAATATTCAACAAACCTCTGCCTGTCCCTCCTCAAATAATCAAATAAATGTTCAATTTGATCAGAATTAAATATAAATTCAAATTTATTTTTTACAGGCAGGGCATGAGATCTGGAGCTGGGAGATAACACTTTCTGCCAAGCAGACAATAAATGTGAAGCCTTTCCAGATTTGCATAGGCCTTGATTGATCAAGGATTGCAGAGAGTTAATGCATGTTTGCACAGTTTGTTTATCCTTGTTGTTGTAATAATCAAAAAAACCCACTTGATCATCTTCTAACAAATTAATCAAGGCTTCAATTTTATGCAAATCGTAAGGTGGTAAATACCCATCAGAAACTGTAGGGAACGCAAGATCATACCAGATTTTGATTAGGCATTCAAAATCCTGTGAATCAAACGATCCATCCTTAACAAGTCCATAAACCTGGCTAATTAACTTCAGCAGATCTTCCCTAGGATAATCAGCAAAGAAAGTGCGGCATTCTTGCTCAGATTCCTCAGCCAAGAATGCATAATAATCAAGATCTTGTGGACTCATTCTGACAGATAACTCAGTATACAGTGTAGCTGCAGCAATCAGTAGTTGGCCAGAACTTCTGTTACGAGCCTGAACGGAGAAACTGGGATTGATTGCAGTTTGCAGCAACACAGACACTGAGACAGGAATAAACTATGCAGGAAGGTTTATTTACAATTGTGCATACAGGATTATGCAATATCAATGCAGCAGCACACATAACACCATGTACAGTAGTCAGAGAATATGGTGGCAATTATATACAAGAACGCAACCACCACATACATACACACCATACAATCAAGGCAAGATGCAAAACCCCCAAACCCTATCTATCTATCTATCTATCTATCTATCTATCTACCTAAATATATACAGGATATATACACACAGATACACCGGACAAAGATATACAATATATACACCAATCGCAGTACAAGAAGGCAGGCACAAAATCACAGTCAGGACAAAGCATAGGTCGGCAACAATCGAGCAATCACGGTACACAAGGAGCAGGCAGTAAACGAGGTCAGACAGAATCTAGGTTCAGAAACAGGATAACAGATACAGGGATACAGGATACCAGAGAACCAGGGTTGTCCAGATACTCCAGCTAGCGAGCACAAAGTTCTGGCCAAGGTTGCTCCTTGCAGGGCTCTTAAATAAGGAGGACACACCTGCAGCATGATCGACAAGCAAAGTCCATAGAGAGCAACCCTTGCAGTGGCAGAGCTGTTTCCAGCCAGCATAGAGCCACCCAGTGGTGGAACAAGGAAAGTTCAGGTCCTGCAAAGTCTCTAGAGCCACCTGCTGGTGGAATAAAGGAAGTTCAGGGTTCAACACGATGCTGCCACCAGCAGGCAAGAAGTGGTATGACCATATTCCTAACATCCTCTCTGCGTCCGTTATGACTCTCTGCAGTTTGTGCTTATCCCTGGTCGTTGCGCCCGAGTACCAGACAATGACTGAGGAGCAGAGGATGGATTCTATGGTGGCAGTATAGAAGCTTGTTAGCAGTTTCCGGGGCATGCCAAAGCGCTTCAGTTGGCGCAGGAAGAATAACCTCTGCTGCGACTTCTTCTGAACATTGATGGTGTTTTGCCCCCATTTCAGGTCATTTGTGAGAGTCGTGCCGAGGAACCGTACCGATGACACCCTCGAGACTTCAGTTCCCCCAATGAGGACAGGTGGGAGGGGGGGAGGGTTCTTCCTGAAGTCTACGACTAGTTCAACCGTCTTTGCTGTGTTGAGTACAAGGTTGTTGTCTCCGCACCAGTTGCAGATGCTCTCGACTTCACTGCGGTATTCGTGCTCCCCGTTGCTGCCGATTAGGCCAATGATAGTGGTGTCATCTGCAAATTTGATGACCTTCACCGAGTCGGCGGATGAGATGCAATTGTTGGAATAGAGGGAGAACAGTAGTGGAGACAGAACACAGCCTTGTGGAGCCCCTGTATTTGTGGTTCTTACGCTGGAGTAGCAGTTTCCCAGCCTCACCTGTTGCGTTCTGTTCGTCAGGAAGTGCTTGATCCATGCCCGGAGGGTGGGTTCCACCCCGAGCTGCGTCAGGTTTGTGAGCAGGATATCTGGGCAGATCGTGTTGAACGCTGAGCTAAAGTCCAGGAACAGTAGCCTAGCGTAGGAGGCAGGGTTGTCTAGGTGCTCCATGACGTATGCCAAGCTGGCATTGATGGCGTCCTCTACGGATCTGTTTGCCCTATATGCAAATTGGAGTGGGTCAAGGTGGGCATCCGTGAACTTTTTCAGGTGGGCAAGGACCAATCGCTCCAGTAGCTTCATGATGTTAGAGGTTAGGGCCACCGGTCGGAAGTTGTTGTGCTCAGTGCTGCCTGTTTTTTTTGGGACTGGTACAATTGTAGACCGTTTAAAACAGGAGGGAACTGTGCCATCCGATAGTGACCGCTTGAATACGGAGGAGAGCACAGGGGCTAACTGATCGGCACAGGTTCTCAGGCAGATCGACGACACTCCGTCGGGGCCAGAAGACTTCTTGGGATTCAGCTTGCGGAGGAGCCGGAGTACCTCAGTTTCATGGACGGCGGCAGGAGCCAGGGTGCAGGATTCACCCGCGGAGGGGGTCCCCATGGCCGTGGCTGAATGGTCTGCGCACTGGATGGGTTGTCGCTCAAACCTGCAGTAGAACTCATTGAGCTCCTCGGCCAGTCGAAGACTCGGGGTCACAGGTTGAGGAGCAGGTTTGAAGTTTGTGGCCGCCCTCAGGCCCTTCCAGACCTCCCGTGTGTTGTTAGACTGGAGGCAGAGCCCCAGCTTCTCGGAGTAAGCCCTCTTTGCTGTACGAAGCTCTCTTTTCAGGGTGTACCTTGCCTCCCTGTACTCCTCGGGTGAGCCAGACCTGTGCGCTTCCTCCTTGCGTTTCCGAAGCCGGCGGAGCCTGTCATTGAACCAGGGCTTGTTGTTGGGGAAAACCCTAAAAGTCTTAGATGGAATGCACGCTTCCTCGCAGAAGCCGATGTAGGAGGTGACGTTTTCGGCCCATTCATCAAGGGAGGATGCCTCAAGGGTCGACCAGTCAGTGGTGTCAAAGCAAGCTTGTAGCTCCATTTTTGCCTCGGCTGTCCACTTTTTGATGGTTTTGGTGATGGGCTTTGAGGTCTCCAGGAGCCTCCTGTAAGTGGGAATCAGGTGGATTGTGTTGTGGTCGGAGTTTCCCAGGGGGGCACCCTGGGAGGCCTTGTAAGCGTTCTTGTGGACCGTGTAGCAGTGGTCCAGGGTGTTACAGTTTCAGGTAGGGCAGGTTATGTGCTGCTTGTAACGGGGCATCTCATGTCGCAGGTTCGCCTTGTTAAAGTCGCCCAGGATGATGAACAGGGCCTCCAGGTGGGCAGTTTCCCATCCCGTGATACAGTCCCTGAGGGTTTGCAAGGCAGTCCTGGAGCATGCGTCGGGAGGGATGTAGACTCCGACGAGGACGAGGGAAGAGAACTCCCTGGGGGAGTATTTAGGCCTGCAGTTTATGGCTAGAAACTCGACATCAGGGGTGCAGGTTTTGTTTAGAGTGGTGATGTTGGAGCACCAGGAGGTGTTGATGTAAAAACAGATGCCTCCCCCTCTCGTTTTCCCAGAGAGGGCTACGTCACGGTCTGCTCTGAGGAGGTTGTAGCCCGGTACGTGTAGGGAGTTATCGGGGGTGCTGTCACTCAGCCAGGTCTCAGTAAAACGGAGAACAGGGGTGTTTCTGCCGATCTGGGGTTTGCTGCCTAGTAGGAGGAGCAGCTCGTCCAGTTTGTTGGGGAGTGAGCAGACGTTGGCTAATAGGATGGCAGGGACTGGAGTGCGCAGACCTTTTCTTTTGAGTCGGGCCTGGGCCCCCGCCCTCCTCCCTCTGTGGCAGCAGCATTTGTTCAGTGCTCGCTTGGAGATAAGGAATTTGGCGTGGGAGGTGACAGCATCCCACAGGGCGGAGCACCATGCAGGCTTTGGGCTGACCAGGGGTTCCCATCTGAGGAGGACCTCTCTAGATATGGTGGCAATATTTTGTGGCCGTTCCGTGCACATGGTGCAGGTGCCGGTGCCTCAGTGGGAAATGGTAGGCCCGGTGATGGTATGAGGCAGGCTGACTGCACAGTGTAGGGCCCCGGTGGGTGGTATAGGGCACGGGTAGGTGGTAGCGCAGGCAGCACAGCACAGTCTGGGGCACAGGTAGGTGGTGTAGCAGGCAGCACCAGTGATGATATAAGGCAGTCAGGCAGCGCAGCACAGTGTAGGGCACCAGGTGGGTGGTGTGGCAGGCAGGCAGCACAGCACAGGGCCCAGGTAGGTGATATGGCCGGCAGCACCGCCCAGTCTGAGTGGCGCAGTAGATTGGGCAAGCAGCACAGCAAGGCAGAGGGAAGAGTCAGAGGGTCCCCGCAGGGGTGCCAGTAGTTGGTGTGGTTGGCAGCACAGGAATGTTGTGAGGCAGGCAGCGCAGTCCAGTTATAGTATACAGGTGTGGGTGGAATAGCAGGCAGACAGCACAGCACGTATAGGGCACAGGTAGGTGATGTAGCAGGTGAGTGGCACAGTATGTGCTTCCCTCAGCGGGCAGACAGACAGCACAGCACGGTAAACGGCACAGGTAGGTGGAGTAGCAGGTGAGTGGCACAGTATGTGCTTCTCTTTAGCAGGCAGGCAGCACAGCACGGTATAGGGCATGTAGGTGGTGTGGCAGGGTGGCACAGTATGTGCTTTCCTCAGCACAGCAGGCAGAGACAGGACAGAGGCAAAGACAGGGCAGTGACAAGACAGTGGTTCCCCATGGGGAGCGAACGGCTCAGGGACTCACCATGGGTGGCATCGGGCAGCCACTGGCAGGATCCGCGGCCGCTGGAGTGGTGTTTCCGGTAGGGGAGGCTGGTCCTGGGGGACACAGATCTTGGAGGCTGGTCCACTGTTTGCGCGCCAGGATCAGGGAATCCACTGCTGCTCCGAGGTCGCTGGGTGGGATTTGTGCAGGCCAGGCCACGTGGGATCCGTGGAGGATGGGAGGCAGACCGGGCCCCGTCGGGAGCCGCGTTAAAGAGGCAATCCGGGAGGCATCCTTGCTGTTGAGAGGGAAGGCAGGAGTTGCGGCGTCCGCCAGTGGCCAGGACTTCCACCGGGGGTGCCGCAGCCAGGAGCAGGGGTGAGTCCGATGTGCCAGCCGTAGCGGGAGTCGGGAGCGGAGATCCGACAGTTTCCATCCAGGCCAGGAGCGGAGGACCAACAGTACCCTCCTCAGGTGGCAGCGGAGTCCAGCGAAACAGCGGCAGGCAGGAGCAGGGTCCAGAGCGGTGCCGACAGTCAGGGCCAAGGAATCGGCTGTGGGTCCACGTGGTGGCGTCGGGTGAGTAGGCGCTAACCCTGAGCAGGATCAGCCGGTTAAACGGCTTAACGGACAGGACAAGACAAGACTTAGCACAAGAAAAAGCTATGTAGCTGCAAAAGTTGCAGGAGCCATGTGACCGAGGCAACCTGCACGGGCGCCATCTTGGTCTTCACTAATCCAGACCAAGAATGCAAACATTTGTCACCTAACAGCAGGTAGTTTTCAGATGTCTATCACATTCCAAAGGAATATCCACTGCCCTGCATGGCACTCTGATGGGACTGCTGATGGCATTGGAATAGGGGACTCTTCAAGCCATGCTCACTGTTACAGTGTTCTCCCCAGAATTTTTTTCCAGCCGGGTGGTATGAAAAAGTAGCCGGGTGGGGTAAGTTGAAAATGCAGTGCAACTGTGCTTACAGCATAGGAGGAGGTGAGCCGATGACAGCCGGGTGGTCACCAAATCTAGCCGGGTGGAGCACCCAGCTAAAAGAGCCTAGGGAGAACACTGTGTTAGAAAAACATGCATTAGAACAAGTTCTTAAGAGTTGTCTTCCTGGCAGTGGTGTTTACCTCGCTATTCTCAATTGCAAGTGCAGCCGTTCCCCTTTGGTGCCCGTAAGGGACTGTGGAGGACCATCGACTAACAGGCATTCCACATCTGGGTGGTGCTTCATCTGAAATTGCTGTTGTGATAATGCCGTTTGCTTGGATGCAATACTCGCCAGCAGGCTATAATACTTTGGGTTTAATTTACTAAATCTGGAGAAAACTCAAATATATAAGTGATGTGCTATAGCTGGACTGTAGAGGACTGGAGATAAGCTCACCAAAGTTGTCTGGAGGGCTTTAGCAGGTGTAGAAACTGATGTTATTGAAAGTGTAGGTGTGAGCATGTAGAGTTCTGCTACCCAACAGCCATTTCTCACCAGCAAATGCAGCTTCATCTGAATATCACTCAATCATAGATATGTTTATGGGGGAAGCAGGCATTTTGGCATACAGGTGCCTGTCACATATACAGTACGCCAAAAAAGTTTGCTTACTCTTATTCTTTTAAGTTAGCCAATGCATGGTATCATCCTGATTCAAAACTTATTGCTTTTACTAATGGCTAACATGGTATAATACCCTACTGATACTCCATAGACAGCAATATAAATTGTGGCTATGAGGTTCCAGAGAGCTGGATTTTGGCACACGATCGGAGTGCTTGGCTAATAGACAGCTGAGCAATTAATCATGTAGCCGAAAGGTAATTAGATGCCCCTGCTCGGCTAAATCTGTGTACACATGTGAGATAAAGATCAACGGAAGATCAAAAACCGATCAGATTTTAATCTTTGTAAAAAAGTTTACAAAAGACCTCCAAAGATGACGACTTGTTTGTTAAACAAGGTGTGTATGAGATCACCAGATATTTCTTAACTAAATTAAGGAAGTAAATGGACTACAAAAGCATTTCTTGGGTGTGTTGCATGAACTGATCTTTTGCATGTGTACAGCAGTAAACTCTGTACACATAAAGTGATAACGACAAGGGTGGGAGATAAGTGTTAGGAGAGGAAAGGGGAGGTTAGTGTTAGGAAAAAAACAGTGTCAGGTAAGTGTTACAAGCAGAAATGGGGAGGTTAGTGTTAGGAGGGGAAAGGGGAGGTTAGGAGGGGAAATGGGAGGGGTTAGTGTTAGGAAAAAAAGAGTGTCAGGTAAGTTTTACAAGCAGAGACGGGGAGGTTAGTGTTAGGAGGGGAAAGGGGAGGTTAGTGTTAGGAAAAAAAAGAGTGTTAGGTAGGTGTTACAAGCAGAGACGGGGAGGTTAGTGTTAGGAAAGGAAAGGGGAGGTTAGTGTTAGACGAAAAGAGGTTAGGGTGCAAATAGGGAGTTAGAGAAAACTATTGGCGAACGAGAACATTTGGCAATATTTTGCGCCAAAGACAATACGCGGCAACAACGAATGTAAGAGTCTAGGTGGGCCTCTGCTGTGGGGACAGATTGGTGCAAAGTGGCTGATGGCCACAATCTTCTACACACCCACTTGAGCATGGAATAGAGGAACTGATGCACTCACAGTAAAGTTCGCTGCTTCCTATTTCATTGCCCTTGAATCATCTTTGTTGAGTAGGACAATTTTTTAAATCATTGGGCCAGGTTAGCACACATAAGAGCGCTATGGAGGCTGACCTATTTATTTCATTTTAAACTATGCAGATTGCCTGGCTGTCTTTTTGATCCTCTGCCTATAATAGGTTTAGCCACAGACCCTGAACAGGTATACAGATCAGATGTTTCTGACTGAAGTCTCACTGGATTAGCTGAATGCTTGTTCCAGATTTGGGATTCAAACACTACTGCATCCAAAGACATCAGTAGCACAGCCAGGCAATGTGCATTGTTTAAAAGGAATAAATATGGCTGCCTTCATATCCCTTTCAGGTCAGGTGTACTTTAAGTTCTGTTGTCTCGAGTCTTCTCCAGCCCAAAGTAGTGTTGCCAGGTGATGGGCATTTCTTTCCTAAAAAATTGCTTCTTTCAGAGGAAGGACCACAGCAGCAACGTTTGAATTTCCTTGACGAATTTATTGCGCAGTAATTACTTCTTGATACTGTATAATAAAGCTATCTGAGCCAAGAGCATGTATCACTTGGAAGGACTCATCCCCCTGCGCTCCATAAGCCAGGCTTTCAGTGATCGTCTAATTCTCAGCCCAGAGATGGTCATGCAAATCAAGATTTCAGGAAAAAGCAAACAATACAGAGCAGCTCATAAGGCAGAGGTTGCGGCCAGATGTTTCATGTATGGAAGAGGCATGGATTGCTCTGTCAAGGGCTGTCATTTATAAATGTTTTATGTTGTTGCTGCAGCCTGTTTAATGTATTGCCAACTCAAATATTTACCATGGCAGTGGACACGGTTTACTTCAAGCTCTACTGGTACTTTGCACTGCTATTAATTGTTACAATTACAGAGGAATGAGTCAGAGGTCAGAACTCCACAATGGAATATGACTGTTTTCTTCCAAAGTACAAGTACTCCCTATTTAGGGCTGTGTTTCCCAACTTTGCACGAGTTATCCTACATTCTGGTGCATAGCGAATAACAGTACGTGTCAAGAGTCTGAAATAATAAATAGCAATTGGGGGCTTGTTTTTGAAGGTGATGCATTGGAAGCTGGAAAAAAGGATCTGCGTACAACCATTATGACCGGTTGTATAGACAAATTATAGAGTACACTACTCACCCCAGAATCAAGAGAGACAATGGAGAAACTTAGTGATCCCGAAGTGAAACTTTTGGATCAAAATGAGATACTTACCTGAAGAGAGGGAAAACGTAAAGATCAAGGGAAATGGGGGTTGGGAGGCATGTGTAATAAGTTCACTGTACAAGTCAAACTTATAAAAATGCAAAAAAGCTTTATTAATTATTATTATCAAAAATCACAAGAATCCAT
This sequence comes from Hyperolius riggenbachi, assembly GCF_040937935.1. Lineage (NCBI taxonomy): Eukaryota > Metazoa > Chordata > Amphibia > Anura > Hyperoliidae > Hyperolius > Hyperolius riggenbachi. Next base: position 189,189,742 of record NC_090656.1, read on the forward strand.
CATAAAAACCCACACATGCAGCAATCATCAGAGGGACATCGCACACATACTGACCCGCACATCCATGCACTCACAGCCCTAGCTTGAACCACCTAATGTGGTTTAGGGATCCCAATGCATGTAATAGGCCAAAAGTCCAGCTCAGCGGATGATCTCATAAGCACAGTTATAGCAATATAGATGATATCAATGTGCAAGGTGTTGATTGCAAAGAAAAAATCAAAAAAGCAAGCATTGGCCAAAGTGAAACAGTCAGTTCCCAAGGTTGATGCAAAGCAGGGGCAGGCAAAGCAAGTTGCAACAGCAGATATAGCGTAAAATCATGCACCAAACTGTTGTCAAAATGACCAGGCTGGGTATTGGAACCCGTATACTGTACCCACTCCGGGGGCGACGGCATTCCAAATGGGTGCTTGTGTTTCAGGGTTCCTCAACCCACCGCCGGAGCTCACGGCTAGAGGAGGAACAGGAAGCAGTCCAGACAAGTTCACTGGTGATGGTGCGGAAATCCGAGCAGAGACCGTTGTACAACTGGTCAGCAGCAGCCACAAGTGGAGGCAGGACTGTGGGACCGTTCAAGCGGTCATACATAGATGGCAGCAGGCAGCGGCGGATGAACCTGGCAAGGCGGCATGTGCGTGGAGCCGTGTCACGCCAAACGCCCTAACATGTTTCGCCGGACACTTCCGGCTTTCTCAAAGGGAGGCGTGGCTAACTGGGTCTCCGTGTCCTGTCTAAATACGCGCACACGCCGCCGTCACTGGCGGCAAGTGCGCACATCATTCCCCATAACAACGAGCCACAGCCAATCAGATACAGGGGAGGAGCTGGATCCAAAGTAAACAGCTCCAGCGTGTGAAGGAAGTCACACGCAGATGTTGCATGTAGACCGATGGCTATTGGTCGTGACAGGAGAATACAGGCAGAGTACACACAGACCACATACACTCATTATTCATTCAGCTTGATGTATTAACTACCATGAAAACAAAAACTATAAAGAAACTATAATATAAAAAAGCTAAGAATTATAATAGTGGCTGGAGCAAACCTTTGAGCAAAACGTACTATATAGGACATCAATCCAAGTGACCACAATATTGGGTCAGATGTCCTGTGCAAAAAATTGTTATCAAAAAAAGGGGGGAATATAAATTCCATCAAATGTGTAGCCATGTGCACGGTCATACCGCAGAGAGAAAGCCCAGACCACCAAGGTCAAGGCAACCCATCCACAGACACAGTGCGCGCAGTACAGACAGAGAAGGGCGCAGTTGGAGGACCCAGAGCACACAGAAGGGAGAAATGAACAGTGGTGGCCCGAGCCCAAAGGGGCCCATAGTCATATCAGTAAAAATGGTGAGAATCCAATTGACTCATTTAAACCTGGAGGATCGGTAGCTTTTAATTCAAAGATCCATCGAGATTCTTTTTGGAGAAGCAACCGATCATAGTTGCCCCCCCTGATTGTTGTATGTATACGATCCAGGCCGATGACTCGCAGGCCCCGATAGTCGCCCCCATGCATCGTTTTAAAGTGTCTGGCCACAGATGTGGTGGACGTGGTACTCTTAATGTTGGTGAGATGTTCACCGATCCTGCTTTTCAAATCACGTCCCGTCTTGCCAATGTAGAAAGCCCCACACCGGCAAGAAAGGAGATATACCACATATGGGGTGTTACAATTAACGAAATGTTGTAATGACCAATGATGGCCATTGGGGAGTACAATCTCCCTGCCGACAACTAGAAATCGGCATATACCACATCCACCACAGCCGTAAGTGCCAGTGACACTACAATGGGGGCGTATGGAGTCAGTTCCGCGGAAATGACTCCTAACAATAAGGTCCCGGATGGATGGTGCTCTTTTGAAAGCAATCTTAGGCTCCGGTGTCACCAAGGTATTAATCTTTGGATCATTTATCAAAATGTACCAATGGCGTTCAAAGATTCGAGCAATCTCTGTTATAAACTGTTCTTATCACCTTGCTTCGACACCATCGTCTCACAGACTGTGAGATCACTTGACTCTCCACACAGCAAACAGGAAATAGACTTTCTCAGGCTTCTCCAATGTTTCCGTTATTTATTCAAATCACAGAAAGACAGATAGATACAGTCATCATATCCTAGCTATGCAAATCTTCATGTTGCTCGTGATTAGACTCCCTACCGAAGTCTATCAGGTACCTTCTTCCTACCTACGTTACACTAAACTACCTATGTACATAGCATACATTATATCAGCTTACATAAAGGAATAACATGCTTAGAGGTCCAAGTCGGCCTTGCGAGCTAGTGCAGAAGGAAGAAGCAGAAGTGAGTTCTCCATCGCTCGCTCCAGATTTAATACCGGCTAGGAAATAGTTAAATATGACATCATCTTCGCCACCCCCTATATCAGTCTATTGGTGGACCCACTCATGGTGTCATCATACCCGCCTACTCGATTAATAATCAATGAGACATTTGACATACATGCAGGAATGTGAATATTTACAAAACATGACTGATGTTTATTGTTCCAGGCCCAGGTCAGGGAGACCTGCGGCCTTGTTCAGAACAGCTTCTTGGTATGTTCTAGTTCTGCTGACAGAACTGCAGATTTTCTCTCTTCAGAGAAAATCCCCTTAAAGGACAGGTCTGCTCATCAAGCCTTTTTGACTAACTCAGTCCAAATAACTGAGGCTTACTTAAATTATAACAATCCCCCCTAAAACGGCTTGACCCGCAGATCCCAGCGTCTGAACCTCCCAGTACCTGGTTTCTTTCTTGTATGTTTCACTTTTCGATGTTCGTGCTCACACAACTTCTCTGCTCTCGGTGGTTACCCCTGGAAGAGAGAGAGCAAGACCTCTTGGTCTTCCTGTAACCAGGCTCTCTGGGGAAGCCCTACTTCTAAGTCCCTCAATACCACATGCTCAGCATTTGCGTCACTTGCGTATCACTCACAAACTTGCATGACCACAGAAAAGTGAAACTCGTTTGGTTGTTACAAAACGGAGCAGTGCCAGGTGCCTTCTAAAAGAGCGCCTTTATACAATCAGCTCCTAGGTACTACTAAACCTATACCCGTAACCCTGTTTATCCCTTAATTTAAACTATTGGTTCAGTAGATTGTTTATGAGGCACCAATCTCTGGACCAGGTTAATTTATTTTACGTAATTTTAACCCGCAACCTCACCTGGACAATGATGCCTAAAGTTGTCATCCCCATCCAGACGACCAGTGGGTGTAGAAAGAACTTTGGAACTGCAGATGCCCCGTCCGAGTGTCCCTGGAACATCACCGGAACCTTTGTCCACCAGGGCAGACTGGAACTCACCTGCTCATTTTTGTGTTCTACCTCGTTAAGATCACCTGTATCATGGTGAAATCTTACCTCTAACTTAGTGTACTGTTTGTTTAACCTTTGTAACAAAATGTGGTCGTCTTGGATCAAACCCTGTTCCCCTTTGTCCCATGTCGGGTTCTCTTTCAGGACGGGAACTACCCATGAAACTTTGACCTTTAGAGTTCTCTTAACAATTTGAGAAACAACGTCATCAAACCTGGATGACAGGATCCATATGGGATCTCCACTCACACAATATGTTCCCCTTGGAAACTCCCCCTTATCGGAACAATTATGAGAATATACCTTGAATGTATCATTAGACCTTATGTTAAAAAAACAAACCTTTCCTTCAGCCACCGGAACTATCGGTTGGGCTTCAGGGTGGATCTTTTGAATGGTAGCCTCGCAGTCTGCGTTATTGAGCCCGCAGGCTTCTCCACTAAATTTGACTTGCCCCGGCCAACGCAGGTACTTCTGCAAGAATTGCCCGCATGAGGACAACTCTACTTGTTTCACCTCCCCGTCTAGCACCAAAAAAGGTTGACCTCTCAGGTCCTGGTGTAAGACATGTGTTGAGGTGGGAACTAAGGAAGTGGCGGTGCCTAAAGGAATGTTGCACCGTTTCCATTTGTTCACCCAAACATCTCGAAGCTGCCATGCAAAAGATCCTTCTCCAGAAAAGTTACTATACCTCCCCTTGTCCAATCTCAGTTGCACAGGATCTTTTTGCCTCTCCCTGACAAAATATGCCCCCAACTGTCCTGATTGGACCTCTTCCCCCCTTATGTCCTGAGGCACACTATGCACCTGAGGTCGGGAAGACTGTACTCTCTGCAATCTTTCAATTAAGAGTACCTCTTCACTTACCCAACTATCATGAGGATAAGCTGCTGCACATGGACTGTGTAATGTCGTCCCCTGTTGTGACCCGTGTAGTGTGGATGGGGTTCCCTGTGTTGGCTTTCCCTCCCCCGGGACCGCTCTCCCCACCCTCTTTGCCACCTGGCGATGTGGCTTTATCTCGATCTTTACTTCTTGTTTCGAGAACCACACACCCTCGGCTTTCCAGCCTTTACGTGTGTATAGCTGTTTCAGAGGCACTCTCTGTTGGTAGCTCCAGAGTGTGATGTTGTCCCCTGCGTCTCTCTGGTATGAGAATTGACGCCTCCTGCTCGTTCCTCTCCAATCTGGAACCATCTCACTCTGCATAACCAAGACAAGGTACCTCTGAATCACACACTCCACCTTTTGCATGTACCCATTGTACTGCAATGTCCCTTTTAACAAACCTTTGGATCGGTGCATCCATTCTGGGAGTGTGGTATTAAATAGCAGAATTACGCTGCCATTCAATTCCCACTGCCCGCACACCTGACCCTTCCGACCTTTCACCCACATTGTGCCATGAAGTTTGATTTCTCCTGGCACAAGTGCTCTTTTCCTCCATCCCTGCATGGTCCATCTGTGCCCATCAGAGGGAGGTGTGAAAGGATCAGTACCTTTGTCACCCAACATCAACATGTTTGGGCCTTGTATTCTCATTAACCCCTTATTATACATGAGAATGTCCTCTCTTCGTTCTCCTAGGACAAACTGGCAACCTAGGATCACCATCAGCACGGTACTCTTCATTATAAAAGCACCACCTTGGGAAAGAAAAACATTAGCACTTTGCATTATGCTTTGCTCAGACAGGTTTGTTAGTCTCTTTCCGATCTCCGAAATCTCGTGTTTTAGTCTCTTTCCAATTTCAGGAATCTCGCTTTTTAGTCTCTTTCCAATCTCAGGAATCTCGCTGTTCTCCAAGCTTAGATTGGCATCTGGAACCTTTCGCGTATCCGACTGACATCTCCATCTTTGCTGCCAGCACTGCAGCTGTCTCAATTCCATATTGCCAAACACCTGAAATCGAAATACAAACAAATCAATTCTTATTAATGATTTGGGATTCGCCCTGCGGCTTGTACTCTTTACACTTTAAATTGATCAATATATACCGTAATTGATCTCGTTGCTTTATGGTTCTCATGAACTCTGTTTACTCTTATTGGTAGACTGGAGTTAAACTTCACCCCCCTACCTCAGTACTATCCTCAGTTCTTACCTGTTTAAAATATGCTCCCGCGGACTTCACCTATGGAAGCTCGCTTCACCTTTGGAAGCTCTCACCCCATTGCAGCTCACTCCACATCCCCCCTTATCTGTCCATGCGCGGCCGTCGCATGCACAGATTACGGATGCCACACCTGATGCTGCTTTGCAGGTGAGCCTGCAATGCTCTTACTCATTATCGCATTTACTTATCTAGAACTTCATCGCGATACCAGCTCTGCTAGAAGTTCTGTGTGTTGTACCCTCTGATCAATGTTTGTCGTGCCACTACCTAAACTACCAAAAAAAAATTGCTGCCTCCCTGTAGGAAGGAGCACTTTGCACTTAACCTACACAGGGTGCAGGGCTAAGCATACCAGCGTCACATGCCTGTATGCAGATCCCTGAATGCCCACTTGGTAGGTAGTCACATGGAAAACACCGTACTGACACACTGTCACTCTGTAAACGGCAATTCTATCATCTGTATAATTGCCCCATGAACTGCTGTCAGTCCTTGTTCTTTGTGCTACAATTGATAGGAGCTGGAAAAAACATATTTGACCAATCAGTGGACGGAAAAAAAAAACCGCACAAAAAAACAGCCCAGCATAGACCTCTCAGTCAAGCTCTGGCCCTGTCCACGACAAAAACCGGAAAAAACGTTACCGCTCTGCATCAGCGGCGACGGAAACCCGTATTGGTCAACTCCCTTTTTTCCACCTCCGGCACCCCCCCTGATGCGCTGTCCCCCCTTATCTATTGGGAACTCATGCTGCCCCGCCCATCAAGGTGCCTCACTTACAGGAATAATCCCATAAGCAACCCAGTACAGATACTTCCCTGATCTGCGCAGCACTCGCAAATCACTCCCTGGGGACTATCTGACTTATACGTGTTTTCCTAGCTGGGAAACACTTCCTATCTGTGAGCCTGCAACTTGCTTGGCTCACGTATGCGGACACTCCCTGTGTCCAGACTTCTTCTGAGGAAATCATCTGGAAGCCAAGAAACCCAGTAGAATCTCTCTACTGTCCCCACTCTGGACCCCCCTCCCACCAGCTGCTTCCGTGCACGGCGCCTTGTGCCCAGCTGTGACGTGGGACCTGGGATCCCCCCCCCAGCACATCCTCCCCCCTGCCATCGGGGCGTGCCTATCAGTGGGCGCTTCCCGCCCCCTCCCCTGCTGATACATCATGCAGATGGGAGTGGCTTTCTCAGAAACCCGACGCCATGTTGAGTCATGGCATGCCAGCCAAAATGGCTGCTATCAATCTCCCGTAGCAACCGCTTAATCCTATACACATTAGGAGAAAAAAACAGTTAGAACGTACATACAATGTATATGCACACTAAACATTTCAGCAGAAAAAGCTCTTCCCCAAGCTTAGCATACCGCTCTACACACTCTCGGATGGAAAAACATCCCAAAAGAGAAATACCAGAAATTCCACCGTGGAGTCTCCTATCTCTGAACCACAGACTCTACCCAGCAGAACATCTCCCGAACACCCCTGCTGACAAAAAAAAAGAAAAAACTACGTCCGAGCCCCATACAGTAGCACCACCCACTATCTCAGCTGTCACTCTAACTGTTGCATACCTTCAAAGCGACCCAGGTCCGTGGGCTGCGTGCATCTGTATAGCTCCCCGAGAAGAGAAAAAAAACATACTTCCGACAGCTAACAAAGTGCTTTAAACCCTTCTAAAACCGCACAGCTGTCTCTCTCTCACTTTCCTCACTGCCAGTCTCCTCTCTCTTCCCTCTCTCTCCTTCTCCTCTCCCCCCCCTCTACTACTCGAAAGCCTTAGCCCCCCCTTATCTCTCCTGCGGGGGACTCCCATATCTGGCAAACCTCCCAGACACACGGGAGAAAGAGAAAGGAGAGAAAAAAAAACCTGAAACCGCACGCAGCAGCCACTAGCACAACCCGAGAGAGAGAAAAAAAAACCTACACAGGAAAACCAGTACGAACATACATTGGAAAATTTAGAGAGAAAACACTGCTGGAACAAACTGTCAACATGTAATACCAACACTTTCATTAGAATTAAACAAATGAAACACTATACTTGCCTGGCTCTACAGACTTGTACCGACTTCCAATCCGATCAGCTGACGGCAAGTTTTTTCCCACGAGTCGATGGACCTCGGTGAGCGTTTACTGAGCGTTCTCTCAGCGGATTCTCGGTCCCGAAGGTAACTTGCTCAAAACCTTTGCCTGGGATACCTCACCAAGGAATCCTTTGTTCGGCTAGATTGCGTGTACAGCACAATCCAAATAAAACCGGTCCATGACTCGCCGCTGATCATCACCCGGATTGCAGCCCGTGTGTTGGCCTTTCTCTAGCGGCCTCCCACACACTACTTATCCTCTTGATAAGTTTTCCAGTCCGCGTCAACTCCGCTTATGTCGCTGTGGAATATCTTGAAACCTAGATAACTGACTGACATCTGGCCCGGTCCTTGCCTGCCTTTTCTGCTAGACAGCGCAGCTGGGTTCACGGCACCACTGTTATAAACTGTTCTTATCACCTTGCTTCGACACCATCGTCTCACAGACTGTGAGATCACTTGACTCTCCACACAGCAAACAGGAAATAGACTTTCTCAGGCTTCTCCAATGTTTCCGTTATTTATTCAAATCACAGAAAGACAGATAGATACAGTCATCATATCCTAGCTATGCAAATCTTCATGTTGCTCGTGATTAGACTCCCTACCGAAGTCTATCAGGTACCTTCTTCCTACCTACGTTACACTAAACTACCTATGTACATAGCATACATTATATCAGCTTACATAAAGGAATAACATGCTTAGAGGTCCAAGTCGGCCTTGCGAGCTAGTGCAGAAGGAAGAAGCAGAAGTGAGTTCTCCATCGCTCGCTCCAGATTTAATACCGGCTAGGAAATAGTTAAATATGACATCATCTTCGCCACCCCCTATATCAGTCTATTGGTGGACCCACTCATGGTGTCATCATACCCGCCTACTCGATTAATAATCAATGAGACATTTGACATACATGCAGGAATGTGAATATTTACAAAACATGACTGATGTTTATTGTTCCAGGCCCAGGTCAGGGAGACCTGCGGCCTTGTTCAGAACAGCTTCTTGGTATGTTCTAGTTCTGCTGACAGAACTGCAGATTTTCTCTCTTCAGAGAAAATCCCCTTAAAGGACAGGTCTGCTCATCAAGCCTTTTTGACTAACTCAGTCCAAATAACTGAGGCCTACTTAAATTATAACAATCTCTTTATGTTGAGCGGAATACTTGGTGCAGAACCGTATGCCATCTTCACCATCCCTCCGGGACCCCTGAAGAGAGGGAAGCCTCAGGCTCCTATTGAGGCTTCTCTCGGTGGTCTGCTGTCCCCCGACGCTGAGTCCGGCTTCTCTGCAGATCAGGGCTGCTCTCCTCCTCTGTTACGAGCGCAGCCATGCAGTAGCCGCGAGCGCATAGTACGGAGCTGCTTGTTCACACGCTACCCCGGCTTACTGCACATGCACGGGTTGGCTCGCATGGCTATTGTGCGGCCATGCTGCAGGAGGAGGAGCTGCATGGTTCCGATATGATTAGCGACAATGCCTTAACCATTCTGCGACCACCTAATGCAGATTGGCGGCCGCAGAATGGCTCCGTTGTTCCTCTACAACGCCATATGGCGTCATCTCGCGAGAAGTGAGAGTTGACGGGAGCTCGCGCAAGCTCGCGTCACTGTAAACAGCCGGCTCCAGCGATCAGCCTGCCAGCAGCTGATCAGCACTGGCAGGCTGTTTTTTTCAGTAAAATGAATGTAAATGTTTATATAACGCTGCCATCTTACGCAGTAAGGCTTGTCACTTAACTGCCCATCGGAAGGGCTTACAATCTAACCCATACCATAGTCATATGCCTATATATGTATAGTGTAGTGTATGTATCGTAGGGTAGTGCCAATTTAGAGGGGGGGGGGATAAAAAAAATTACAACATTTTGCTCTTATTTTATTATTTTTTTTTATTAAAAACTAAAAGCAGCAGCAATCAAAGAGCACCAAAAGAAAACTCTATTTGTGAGAAGAAAAGTAGGTAAAATGAATTTGGGTGCTAAGTTGTATGACCGAGCAATATACCATTAAAGTTGTGAAGTGCCAAATTGTAAAAAATGGCCTGTTCATTAGGGGGGTGTAAATCTCCGGTCATCCAGTGGTTATATATTTATATTTGGTTATATATATTAAAAATAAAAAATCAAATCTGGGGATATCTCGCATTTGCTTAATTTGCATACTGTTTTGCAGGAGCCAATAGAATTACTCTGGAAGATTCCAATATCCTCCAGCCGATGGGGCTCACAGTCCTCGGAGATCACCTGTACTGGATCGATCGCCAGCAGCAGATGATTGAAAGAGTTGATAAGACAAACGGGTTCCAGAGGACCAGAATCCAGGGCCGCATTGCCCATCTCACCGGGATTCATGCTGTAGCGGCTCCGGATGTCAATGAATTCTGTAAGTGCTACCTTGGGATTAGTGATGGTCAGTGGGGTGCAAATAATTCAGTTTCATGCAAATTTCATGCAAATCGATTGTGCGATTAATAGGAAGTGAATTTGATTGGTCCATATCCAAGTTGCATGTGATTAAAATTATATATACATGCAAGCCAGGATAATTTGCATCTCATTTACCATTTCTCTGTTTGATACTAAATTAATGAACATTGTTGTGAGTTATGTGACTAAGCTGCTGCCTGAAAACAAATGTGGGCTCTGAGGCTAGCTTCACAGTGTGACATTGGAGTGCCACTCTATGAGGGCATCTTAATTCAGAAAGTCATATTTCAAGACGTAAGACTATGGAACGTTCACAGTGCATGCAGTGCATTAGGATTCAAAGCAATACAGTATCCCAGCGCACTGCATGCACTGCGTTACTGCATAACACGTGCACTAACAGAGGCAGTAAAGCATACTTTCATTGATTGTATGCTTCACTGTATGCTACCTAAAGGTCCCAGAACATGCAGAGCGACTTTTTTGTTACATTAAGTTACATTATTGTTATACAGGGAACACAATTCAATGTCCCACTGTGAACCTAGTGTGCAGGTGTAGTGTGCAGAGAGTTTCCATATGTCCTCTGCTCCTCTACCCAACACATGCATTAAAAGGCACCTGAAGTCTCCAACCCCCTACCAAAAAAAGGGCGCTGGTCTACTTCAGGGCACCCGGCAGGAAACCTCATATAGAATTTTGGGTGGACGGCACCCTCTCGAACCGCTAGGTGTCCGATAGGTTGTAGTAAACTAGACCCAAACACGGTCCGCCAATCATAACGCTTTGTGCTGTAATAGGGCAATGTGAATTTGATTATTGTTCCATATAAGGTTTCCTGCTGGGTCCCCTAAAGAAGACTAGCACCAAAAGCCATAAAGGTTTGTTAATTAACTGAGTAGGGGGAAGCCTCTGGATGGTCTACAGGCTTCCCAGATCTTCCTGCACTGCAACCCTCTGAACTATATACTGTTGAAGATTGCTCATGGCGAGTGCACTCTCACTGCTCAGGTGCAAAGTACAGCCTGTGCATGTGCAGTAGCATGGAGAAGCCTTGCATAAGCGGCTCTATGTTCCTTTGTGGGCGTGGACTTAACTTTGTGCCGAAAGCTGTGTGACTGCACTCATACACAGAGGGGAGCACGGGTGCTAGCGATCTTTGTACTGATGCAAATTCTTATCCGATTTGTATCCGATTCCCTCTAGTCTAAGGGCTAAGGGGAATCACATGCATGATGCAAAATTATGCTGCATGGAGTGGGTACAAAAATCATCCGACTTCAACTCCGACGACTCAGTTTATGAAACCTCCGACTCCAGGTACCCCAAAATTCTCCTCCTCCGACTCCTCAGCCCTGCATGCTCGCTCAACTTCCGCACCTTCTGCTGTTGTTTCCTCAGTGTGATGGGCAATCATCTTCCTATTTACTGTATATTGATCTGTACAGAATGGTAATACTCATTATAGTGTTTGTGTTTCACTTTTGAAGATGAAGTCTGTGAAATGTTTCTTGTTCCAGCTGCTCATCCATGTACGCGTGACAATGGAGGCTGTTCTCACATCTGCGTAGCAAAAGGCGATGGAACCCCTCGATGTTCCTGCCCGGTCCATCTTGTCCTTCTGCAGAACCTGCTAACATGCGGAGGTATGCCACTTTTACACTCCCTTTTACCTAGCCAATAACTACATTTATAGCACAATAATGTTCAATCATTTCAGCACTTGCTCTGAAGCAGTTATAGTGCATTGTTGATTATGCTACTCATAAAATGAAGGCAGCTGCCAGTTCTATACAAACACTTGGACACCATATAGAGCAAGTGTATCTCCTGACCGCATCCTTCGGTCCTCCTCAGTACTCTCCACCACTAAGTGCAGTGTAGAATTACCCCTATATCTGTTGTCTAAATGTCCTCTTAAAGAGACTCTTTAATAAAAAAAATGGGCCCCTGGGAGGTACTTACCTCAGGAGGGAAAGCCTCTGGATCCTATTGAGGCTTCCCCAAGGTGCTTACAGAGGTCTGGGTGTTATTTGGGGTCGCCGGGTTGCCTATAAGGATGGGTTTACGGATTGTAGCGCGGGAGCCACTTAGTCCTGTGTCATCACCTCATGTATTCCAACCATACCCCAGGGACCTAAAGATGTATGACCACCTTAACTTGACATATCCTGGAAGGGGAGGCCATGACTCTACGGGACACCTGTACTCCTGCTTTATTGTCACCCAAAACCATCACACATGCTTCAAGCAATTAAACTCTAGTGTTGCAAAAGCATCTGCCGCCAGTTACCCATCAAAGGGGCAATATTAGCTCAGATAAGTTTCAAACTCGTTCAACTCATTCTTCTCCTAGAAATCAGTCAGTGGATGACTGACTGTTACACTCATAGTTGTCAAATTATTTCCAGACAAACTGACCTAGTGTCCTCTTGTGCCTGTAGGTGCCAGATCATAAGTCTTTCCATATTGTGAATATGTCCTAACCATCTGCTTTTGTGTATTTTCTTAGAGCCCCCAACCTGCTCTCCAGAGCAGTTCACCTGTGCCACTGGTGAGATTGACTGCATTCCCTTGTCCTGGCGGTGTGATGGCTTCTCTGAGTGTGAGGACATGAGTGACGAGGAGAACTGTCCCTTGTGCTCTGCCAACCAGTTCCAGTGTGAGAAGGGCCAGTGCATTGATGCCCGGAAGAAGTGCAATGGAGAGTTTGACTGCCAGGACAAGTCTGATGAAGCTGACTGTGAAAGTAAGAGATCATATCAATGTAATTTGGTTAATGTACAATTGCCAGGCCTGATCTCCACACTTGGGCTTAATAAGCGCATCAAGGACAAAGCTTAATTACATTTTATTACAAAAACTGCCTCTAGAGTGCAAAACTTACAACTGCTGCAGTTGTGCGCATGCATCCAAATTCCCCTACACCCTAATTAATTATTGCAAGAAAAACATGAAGGGGGCTATGGTAGGACCTTAAAGGGAACCTGAGATGAAGCCCCCGCCATAAAATATACATACATGGGGCTTCCTCCAGCCTGATCACTACCACGGAATCCTCTTCTCGCTCTCTGTTTCTCCGCAATTGGCCACAGAAAGCCCTCCGGTCCCGGGCCAACTGCACATGCCCGGCCATGCACGCACTCCCGCAGTGCTCACTTCGCCTTGAGTCTTCTGTGGCTGTGCAGTAGTACTGAGCAGTCGCAGAATGCTCCCGGCGATGGGAGCAAGACAGGGGAGCGCCTGTGCAGACTGGGCCCAACTGTAGGATTTTTCAGAGCCAGTTGTGGGCAATGAGCTAGATTAATAATAATAATAGGTCAACCAAAAGGCATCAACAGGTAATTTCAAAATACAATATAATATATATTATTCACTTTTTCAGTAACAACTGAGTGCACAGAAGCCAGGTGGTAAAGCCTCCAAAAACAAAGTAAAAATCAAATGGGCTCCTGCCTCTGTATTAGATGCTGTCATTAGAAAAGTGAAGCTGACGTGAGGTAACTCACTTTAGGTTTGATATTTACCTAAGAAGAGGGAAGGCATGCATGTCAAAATCTGGCCCACAAGCCAAATCTGGCCTGCAGGGCCATCAAATTTGGCCCTCAAATGGTTTCCCTACTTTGCATTATGTTTGGCCCACTCTAGACTCTATGTGAAGTCATAGCTCACCATGGAAGTAATATGGAGGAGAAAGGAGGAAAGCACTGGATGCCAGGGAACTGTATAGGGAAAGGAGGTGGGTCACTAGACACCAGGGAACTATTTAGGGTGCGTAGGAGGACCACTAGAGACCAGGGAACTATAGGGGAGGGACTGGAGCCACTAGACACCAGGGAACTGTATAAGGGAGGAAGAAGGCCACGAGACATTGAGGTTGGCTTGCGAATTGGTACCAGTGTTCAATTTCGGCCCAATGTGTATTTGAGTTTGACAAGCCTGCTATAGAGCCTTCCTGTTCCTCCATGCTGCACATTGCTTGCCTGGCTAAACTTCTTTGCCCTGTTAAACTTCTTAGGTCTAATAGCGCTAGTGCATCCATACTACACATGCGTGAGCCTGGATGTGTGTGTGTAGTTCAGATGTGCTCATCTTCAGACGCATTTAGGGATGTGAGTACTTGTGCTTCCTGGAGACTACCAAAGCTCTAGCAGGTGGAGAGAGTTTAACTGGGCATAGTAGAGGATCAACAGGCAGCACGGAGGGAAGGGAAGGCTCTATAGCATCCAGAGTGTTCCTTCTTCTTAGGTCAGTATCAAACCTGGAATGTGTTACCTCACTTGAGGTTTGCTTCAATATAATGTCTTGGCACTAAGGTCCATTTGATTGCTACTTTCTTTCTTGAATTCCTGCTTGTTTTCAAAATTACTGCAGATTGTAGAAAGCCTGGAGATGGGCCAGTGTGATTCAGCAAAAGCTGCATCTGAGCCCCCAAATCCAAACTCCGTACAATTTACGCGCAAGCCGAAGTTACTAGCATTTTACTGGCCATCTTTATTACTGATGAAATGTAATGTCACCCAAGCTTACTGTGTTAATTACGTCCATGTTATCAAAGGGAAAGAGTAGCAAGTGCAAATATTTTCCAAGAAATACACCGTGTATATTTTAGCACAGGCTGCTACGCTCAGTGGGATGTCTTCTTCAACAGATGTCTACCTCAAAGTGTAGCTGAGACATAAGCAGCATTATTTATACTTACCTCGTGCTTCCGCCAGCCACATGTTGGCCGCTGGCTCCATCGCTGTCCTCCTGGGTCGCTCCGTTGTCCACTGGTGAGCTCCAATAATTTTGCCAGTTGTTTGGCATGCACAGTAGCGCACGACTGGTGGTGACTAGCTAAATAAGCGGAGCTCTCCAGGAGGACAGTCATGAAGCCCACGGCCGACATGGGGCTGGAGGAAGCCCAAGGTAAGTATAACTGAGGCTGTTAATTATGTCTCAGGTTTCACTGAAGACGTAGTAAAATGCAGTCAATTATTCAAAATACCGATTTAATGGTAATTTTCCTGGTTTCATTATCAGAAACACTTCCTATATCTTTATATCGCTGTATATTGGTATGTAACCCCGCCCTCCCAGTGCTATCCTGGGCTGCTTACTTATGCAGAATTCCAGAGCACTCTGGGAGACCAAGTATTGAAACACACAGTAAATAAACATTCTGCAGTGATGCACCTGCCAGCAGTAAAGATGTCGCCACCTCTGATAAATGTCAGAATGTAAATCGAGGAAAGGAAAGATTTTTATAATGGGCTAACAATGACTAAATAATTTATAAATAAATATTGTAACATTGTCTAAAAATTGTTCTTCTGCAGTAGTCTGTCATCCAAATCAGTTCCGGTGTGACAATGGCCAGTGTGTGCTGACCAAACAGCAATGTGACAGCTTCCCAGAGTGCACAGACGGCTCGGATGACGTCATGTGTGGTGAGTAGAAGATACCCTGATTATTTCCATGCACCTTGAAAGCAATGCCCCAAATAGGCGTTCAAAAGTAAAGTTTTTATTTTTTTTAATGTGCGCTGTAGTTTGGGGAAATTTGCTGGTCCCCTCCCCCCCAACAGTCATCTATTAGATGAAATGCATGTCCTATGTACGGCTGGCTAGAACTTGTATACAGGAATACAGTTGTTCATAGAAGAAAACAAAATAATATATACCGGTGTATATATATATATATATATATATATATATATACACACACACAGTATATATCCTACCTTTAATAGGCGGTTCAGGCCTGGAACCCACTACAAAGTGCAATTGCAAGCGTTTTTAATGAGCGTTTTGTAAGCGATTTCATGAGCGTCTTCTGGCGATTTTGGTAGTGATTTTAAAAAGTGTATGCAATTTGCCAGCGATTGTGTAGCAATTAGCGGTTTCAATTCTGATTGGTCCTTTCAATTAACTTAAATTTGTTTACAGTTTGCAGTCATTTAAAACGCTAGCAAAATCGCTCTGTGTAGGTTTTGATGAGTGATTACGTGAGCGTTATATACTTTACATACCAGAAACGGTAACGCTAAAAATACTGCATGTCCAGCGCTTGCGATTTTGGTAATCGCAATCGCTCCAGTGGAATTTGGCCCATCCATTAACATTAGCTGAGCGTTGAGGGAGATCGGTAGCGTTTTGAAAACCTCCCTAAACGCGCACAAAATCACTTTAGTGGGTTCCAGCCCTAAAGTGAGTGTACATAATCCCAGTTCCCCACTAGGATATAGAACACATACTAAGGGCATACTAAGGAACTACGGAGAGTTATTTTTTTAAACTTTTGGGGGTCTTGTTTTCATGTCCTTGCTTAGCCTACAGTCATTACTGCCGCTTCAGATTCACGATTATTGAAGTGGTATGAAACTCAAATCTAAAAGCTTATATTGGAGGTGCGGGGAGTGGATGTTATACAGTCTGTCTAACTTTAACCCTCTGCTTTTACTCACAGTGCAGTACCCCCATATCCCACACATTTTTATATTCAAGGAAAATCTACTACAAAAACAGAGTAGCACTGGGTACACTTCAATTGGATTGAGATTTATTTTGTCAAGCTAAAAAAATTCTTCATCTAAAAGTAACTTCAGTACTGCTAATAAATTGCGTGTATAAGTAAATAATACAGTTCTTATTGGTTTGTTACATCCATACATATTAACCATTCACTCCTTAAAAAAGGGCCACTTAATGATACTTAAAAAATAAAAATTAAAAAACAATTACTGTATGTTTTAGTTTCATTTTTAAGAAACAGTAATATTTACTTATATATGCAATTTTACTAGCTGTACTGCAGTTACTTTTAGATGCATCATTTTTTTTAGCTTGATAAAACAAAGCTTGATCTTTTTGAAATATACCCAGTGTTACTGCAGTTTTTGTATTAGATTGAAACTCAAATTTCACCTATGGCAGAAGTCTTTGGGGAAATGGAACGGAAGCAACGGAAGGCAAATGGAGGGAAAAAGGATCTGATTGACCGGTTCGATCGGATCCGTTTTCACAGATCCTTTTTCCACTAACGCAAGTTTGAACTGGGCCTAAAGTGAAGCAGCTTCTGGGTTGGCATCAGTAGATAGATTGGCAGGATTAGGCCCCGTTCACACTTGCGGTTTTGTCAAAACCGCACCGGATGTCCGGACCGCACCGTATCCGGACCGGACCTGATCCGTACGGTTCCTATCCGGATCCGGTCCGGATCCGGTCCGTTTGCATCCGGTTTCCGTGCGGTGTGAACACGGTTGCGGTCCGGATCCGGTTTCTTAAGGAGATAACAACCTGTTACCTGGGGTCTGGGAGGTCAGCAGAAGGGTCTGGGAGGTCAGCAGAAGGGTCTGGGGTCATTGTTGGAGACAGGTGGACGTGTGGAGACCATCCGTGGATACAGAGACTGCTGTTGGGACCATGGATCCAGGCATTTTTCGTATACCTGGGAATTCTCTGTTGTTCGCCTCCTCGTTATCAGACTTATATCAGACATGTTGCTGCCTAGAGCTCCAGCATGAAATCGCTGCTGCCCCACTCTGTGAACTCCATGTGGTCCCCATCCAAAATGCATAGGAAGTGGGGTAGAACGTCCGGTTTTTGTAGCCAGTGTGTTGTGCGCTCTCCGGTTCTCATTACTTTGTATTGGCCGGATGGTGCAGTCCGGCTCCGCCCGGATACGGCTGCCGGAGGAGCCGGACCAAAAAATAGCGCATGTTGGAACGGACGCCGGAGTCCGGATCCGGTCCGGCTCCGGTCCGGCAGAACGGACGCATGTGAACGGACGCATAGGCTTTCATTGCTATTGCCGTGCGTCCGTTCCGTCCGTTCTGCAAGCGGTCCGGCTCCGGCACGGCGATTCCGGACGGCCACCGCTAATGTGAACCGGGCCTTACTGTGCAGTGTTGTTGTGATGAGGGCTTCCCAGGCCAGCAGAACCTCCCAACTTTGGAGGATACGAAAGAGGGACACTTAAGCCACACCCTAGATTTTGCAGGAGGGTGCTAGTAGGTGGGAGAGGATGACAATGGGTGGGAGGAGGGTGGGGAGGAGTGTGCCAGTGGGTGGGAAGGAGGGTGCTGGTGAGTAGGTTAGGTTGCCAGTGGGTGGAAAGGAGGGTGACAGTGGGTAGGACCAGGGTGCCAGTGGGTGGGGAGGAGGGTGACAGTGGGTGGGGTGCCAAAACCAGTCAGGAATACTTACATTAACCCACAGCACTAATGATGATTTATTTTTATTTGTCTCTAATAATAGTTGTGTGATGTTTGTATTCCAGAAATCAGCAAGTCCTCATCGGACGAGACCCCTTCTCACACCAGTGCTATAATACCAGTCATTGGCATTATTCTGTCAGTCTTCGTATTTGGTGGGGTGTATTTTGTGTGCCAAAGAGTTGTGTGCCAAAGATACGCTGGGCCCAATGGAACTTTTCCACATGAGTACATCAGTGGAACGCCTCATGTACCGCTCAACTTCATCACTACTAGAAGTTCACAGCCTGGAGCCTACACAGGTAATTTGACCATAGGAAGGTGAATGATAAGAAACACACTTGATGAGTTTATTTCTTTGGGCGGTCCACTACCGGCAACAGTGGCCCAGAGGACAGAGTGGGAAGCCATTGCAAGATCCAGAGGCTTCTCTCTTCTTGGGTAAGTATCTGATTTTTGGCCTGAGTTTCGCCTCAGGTAGACGTTAACGAATTTGGATTTACATCAGTATGTGTGAGGAAGTGAAAAGTTTGCTTTTTGAGAAGTAAATCTTGAAGTTCAAATAACACCTAGAGGTGCCAACTAAATTCCAGAGCCTGGAGGGACCCAACTGCAAATATCATATTTAAAGAGAAACTCTGACCAAGAATTGAACTTTATCCCAACCAGTAGCTGATACCCCCTTTTACATGAAAAATCTATTCCTTTTCACAAACAGACCATCAGGGGGTGCTGTATGACTGATATTGTGGTGAAACCCCTCCCACAAGAAGCTCTGAGTACCGAGGTACTTCTGGCAGTTTCCTGTCTGTGAACCTTGCTGCATTGTGGGAAATAGTGGTTTACAGCTGTTTCCAACTGCCAAAACAGCAAGCAGCAGCTACATCACTTGCCAGCAGTAAAAATGTCACCATGTAATAAATGTCAGAATATAAATCAGGGATTTAAAATATTTTACAATGGGCAAACACTTACTAAATCATTTATACATAGTTATTGTAAAAATGAAGCACTTTTTTTTTATTACATTATTTTCCACTGGAGTTCCTCTTTAAACTCTGAAGCTGATGATTGTCTACCTCGAGGTGGTGGCGTTTTTAGCTTTGCAAGCAGCTTATGAAATATGAGTTTTTGATTTACTTCATAGTTCTGCAGACAGAATGAGAAACCTGTAAGGTTCCACCATTATTAGTGGTACTTTACCCCTCTGTACTTGCTGCTGGTGGGGTCCAGAAACCCCCAAATTGAAGACTTTCAAAGTTGAGTATAAAGGGGGTGGGGAGGCAGAGTTTGGACCACCAATTAAAGTCACAGCTTACTACTGTCCTGCAGAAACAAAATGGTGACAGATGTGCCAACCAATTCAGACTGAGCAAAACTGATGCTAGAGTCTACTAACATTTTATACAAGGCTAAATCTAGATTTATTGAGGCCCTGAGCTCCAGCGGGGACATAGGAATTAAGTTACCGTAAGTCAAAACTAGATCAGTTAATACTATTTAACTAGGGTTATAAAGTGAGAGTCAACTCAAGTGGAAATTCCTTTAAAAGGAACCTGAAGCAAGAGGCATATGGAGGCTGACTTTTTTTTTTTTTTCTTTGAAGCAATACCAGCTGCCTAGCAGTCCCGCTGATCTCTTTGGCTGCAGCAGTGTCTAAATCACACACATGAAACAAGCATGTCAGATTTATGTCAGAAGCACCTGATCTGCTGCATGCTTGTTCAGGGTCTATGGCTAAAAGTATTACAGGCAGAGGACTGCCAGGCAACTGGTACTGTTTAAAAGCCTCCATATAACTCTCACTTCAGGTGTTCTTTAAATCAGTTCTCTGGGAATCCAGTTTTCTGAGAACGCTTGTATTCCATACTGTTACCGTGGTTGCAAGTAGGTGAAATTTGAACGCAGTTTTAGAAAACTAATAAACAAAGTAAACCTTTCTGGATGTGGAAAGGACTGCCCTTCATTCAAGTCACATGTCTGTCGCATTGCATGAAACCGATAGATTCAATTAAAAGGGAGGTGTAATGTTCCCTTTAATGCACGGCTGCTGTCTGAAGATGGCGTATGGAAATACGTGTCAACATTCTCAGTGGTGTTTTCAATTACAGACTCCCAACATGGGGGATAGGTTAATAACAGGTCTTTTGTGGTAAACAAGTCAATCTGTGTAGGGACTCTTGCAATTATGTGCTCCGAGGGACTCGGCTTGTGTAGCTCCTAAAGAATCTGCCGTGGCAGCTGGAAAGCAGAAATATAGGATCAGCTGAAACATGATCCCATAATATGTAAAGCATTGAGTCATGTGGATTATTCTGCTAAGCTTTAAGCACTTCCTGGGCCGCGCTTTCACATGCACTGTTTGACACAAAATTCCGTATAGATTTTCAGCGTTTTCTCATCAATTCCACATTTTCCTGCTGTCTCCATAACGCTTCACACCAGCAGATATGAGGTAACCGCTCATGCATTTTAGCATTTTGCATTCATTACGGAGTATCAGTGACCATTACTTAACTCTGCCGAGAGATCTGATGGTAGCCATACATAGAACAATATAAACGAACAAGCCATGAAAACCTACAAATGTACAGGGAACCCAAGGTGAGAGGAAAATGGAGGCTGCCATATTTATTTCCTTGCAAGCAATGCCAGTTGCCTGGCAGCCCTGTTGATCTTCTGGCATAAATAGAGTCAAAACTATGGATCAAGCATACGACTGATCCAGTGAAACCAGTCAGAGTACCTGATCTGCTGCATGCTTGTTCAGGGTCTATGGCTAAAAGTATTAGACACACAGGATCAGGACTGCCAGGCAACTTGTATTGCTTAAAAGGAAATAAATATGGCAGCCTCAATATCCCTCTCACCTCGGGTTAAGTTTAATGATTCCGTCAAACTCCACAGATTCAGTTTGATTGATTTTGATAAAAAAGATTTAGTACATTAATAGAGAACAGAAGCGCCAGCAGAATAAAAGTAGTTAAAAGTCTTAAAATAGGAAAGGTGGTGGTGGACTTACCTACTCCAGAGGACACAAGATAAACGTAATGTCATTTAAACAAAGAAAATGTATTCAAATGTATACACTCCACAATAGTTTGCAACGCGTTTCACAGGCGTGACACTGCTTCATGCCTGCGAAACGCGTTAAAAACTATTGTGGCGTATATGAATACATTTTCTTTGTTTAAACATCATAACGTTTATCTTGTGTCCTTTGGAGTAGGTAAGTCCACCACTACCTCTCCCATTTTAAGACTTTTAACTATTTTTATTCTGCTGCTGCCTCTGTTCGTTATTATTGTACAAAGTCCACCCCAGGAGGAGGGGTGTTTTACCCCCGCCTCCTTTTTCTTCCGATCTACAGAGAACGACTTCTAAACCCTGAGTGGGAACAGGTCTAATCTTCCCACCTGCCTTTACAGTGGTTGCCTGAATGGTAACCCGGGTTTGTGAGTATAACGATACTTGCTTATTTACTTACCTGCCCACCAATACATACTACACAGTATCAGGCTCTCGGTGTCCCTTGTCTTCTACCCTTGTCTACTTGATAAAAAGATTGTTCAGTTGCATAAATTAGATCCCTTCAAGGCCCTTTTGTTAATTTTTGTATTATTATTTTTTTTTTCATTCAATTTGGGCAGATTTGATCTGCCAAGTGTGTGCTGCTATGTCCATGATGTCATCTGAAAGTTAGCTAGTGATGTCTCTCTCCATATTTCTATATCTGGGTCATTGTTTCATTGTGGAACTCTTATACTGAATGACAAACTTTGATGGATGAGCACAACCTTCAATCAAAAGTGTGAATGGAATTGGTGGATACATGTTCTATAAAAGTAAATACTGATAAAGGAAAAACTGTAACCTATAAGTCTCCCTTATCACCAGGTATACCATGTGGAAAGCAGATGATCAGCTCTATGAGTATCATGGGAGGCGGTAGCAGCGGGGCTCCCCTTTATGACCGTAATCATGTGACTGGGGCCTCTTCAAGCAGTTCATCCAGTACCAAGGCTACCCTCTATCCACAGGTAGGTGTCTGCTCCAGCACAGGCCATGCCCAGGCAGCTGACATTGTATCGTGCATGACTGATAGCTTTGGGCAATTTAACAGTTCATTATAGTTAAAGTTCACCTATACCCAAAACTTAACAAGGCAGTTCTAAAAACATTTTTTTGGAAGGGGGGTGGAGGGTTTATTTAGCAAAAAATATGGTAATCCTATGGATCCACAGAATACCCAAACAGGATGTAACAGTCCACGGGCGTGATGCACTACTCTGTGGTAAAGTTGAGAGGGAGGGGGTAGGCGGGACCTCTTGCCTGGGATGACAAAAGGCTAGAAACGGCTACGCCCCTACTGAGGTAAGTGACTTAAAGGACTTACGAGGCGAAAATGCTAAAAAAAGTAAATTACCTGCCTCATCTTTTATGGCACGGAGGACGCCGTCCGCGCCCTCCGTGCCGATCCGCCAGGTCCCCCCGCTCATTAGCCCCCCGGGCCGGCTGCCGACCCCACGGCCCGGGTCGGGCTCTCCTGCCACCCGCAATATGGCCGCTTCCTTTGGCCGCGGCTGCGCAGTCCGCCTGGCCGCGAGTGCGGCTGCGCAGCTCTAGGGCCAGCCCCCCTGATCCACGCTACATAGCGGCCATATTGCGGGTGGCAGGAGAGCCCGACCCGGGCCGTGGGGTCGGCAGCCGGCCCGGGGGGCTAATGAGCGGGGGGACCCGGCGGATCGGCACGGAGGGCGCGGACGGCGTCCTCCGTGCCATAAAAGATGAGGCAGGTAATTTACTTTTTTTAGCATTTTCGCCTCGTAAGTCCTTTAAAAAAAAAAATTACAGGTGTACTTTAAACAATATTTGCTTTTGTTGGCTGCAGTTAGTGGATCATCTTTACTTAAAATGTCTGGGTATTTCCTTCTTACTTCATCTCAAATAAGATTGGGCTGCAGTATCAAATTGACTTTCTGGATAAAATAACGGTGTATCTTCTTTGCCTGTCCCGAGACCTGGATGCCTGAGAAAGCTCCCAGGTAGAGGGTAGATTTATGCGCACACTGCTGCACCACCTCTTGTGCCAGCTGTTTGGGTGATAATGTGGAACTAGGTGATCTTTGCCATACTGGCAGAAGGATTGCGTGTGCTGCCCAGTGATAATGATAACAACATCTAAACACAGGAGTGGCCAATGGGACAGCTGGAGAATTCCAAGGCTGCATGAGAACTGGGAGAAATGCTTCCTAATATATTAATCATGGCACATGGAGACAGATAAAAGGCCCTCACATTTCTTTCCATAGATCAGCTCCATGACTCGAGGCTCGTGTGTAATCAAGATCCACTCATTCCATGTAATGCATGTCTAGCACAGTTACAGTTCACTCTGAGTATAAGGACAGGGAAGCTAAAAGTGACAGTGTGCGTATAACTAAAGCTGTGTACACCTATTAGATGGAACTCAGCCAAGGCAGTTCTTTGGAGCAGTCTCGGCCAAGAATCTAGCCTGTGCACAGGAGTCCTCCGAGGGTGCATAAAAGGTGACACCTATCGAAGCTGCCATATTTATTTCCTTTTAAACAATACCAGTTGCCTGGCAGTCCTCCTGATCGTTCTGCTCACCCATATGGTGGCTAAGATCTTGTGATGGGTGGAGAAATGGAACTAGATTTTCTTTTTTTTTAAAGGGTGGAGAATTATGGCCACAATTTTATGTGGAGGAGGAGGACTAGATGGTGGTGCTGGTCATGGAGGGGTGGGTGGTGGCTGTGCATCTATCGATGAAGAGGAGCGCGTTCGCATTCTTCCAGGCTTTGTTCACATCGAAATCGCTGACTGCAGCGATCTTCAATTTTTTTACACTTTTTTTTCTCCTCCCGGCACTGAGCTGCGTGCTGTGATTTTGTTTAAAGCGCCTTTGAAAGCCCATTTGCAGTACGATTCGTTTTTTCACTTCCTGACGCTTTTTTCAAGCGCTTTGCAATTTCCCTATATCTTCCGTTGAGCAAAAACGCTCAGAAAATGGTACAGGCAGCACTTTGCTGAGCAGATCGGAATTGAACCACTCAGATGTGAACACACTCATAGGGAATCATTGCACAAGCGCTTTTAGGGCAATTTTGAAACTCGCCAGCGCTTAACAAAAAAAACGGGGACCTGGGCAGTGGCGGAGGTCTGGAGGAGCACACGACAGCCTCTCATTTTTTGTCCTTACAGTCACCTCGTGTTTACTTTAAGGTTCATGCAAATGCACAATTACTGTTGCCAGCAGGAATTGAGATTCGACCCCTCAAGCAACAGTTTGTGGCCGAGTGCTGTACAGACACGTCACTAGACTAGAAACCAAAAATACATTCTGTTGCTATGGAGTGGGGAACAAGAACCATGTGCGGCACATGACCGAGCAATAAGGGTAAGGTGGAGAGGACAGTTCTCTCAGCTTGTGCTCAGCTGAGATGATCTGTCCTTGGCAGGGACCACTGCCATCTACTGTGCATGTGGGCTATAGCCTCCTTAATAAAGCAGTCATTACTCTTTGCAGAATACAGCTACTGATAGCTCCACCTCCAGAGGTAAGTGATATCAGGAAGGCCCTGTGTCTATGCAACGGCAGTGTACAGTATCTCTACAACAGAATTGCAGGCTGCCCTATGGAAATCTGATATGAGACAGTTGTTAGAGGAAGCACTTCCACTCCAATGATGTATAATAAATTCTCCTCCACAGATCTTGAACCCGCCTCCATCACCAGCTACAGACCGGTCGCTGTACAACACAGAAGTATTTTACTCTTCAAACAGCCCTTCCACTACAAGATCCTACAGGTGAGTCTATTCTGCTATGTGCAGCCCCTTCCTGCTTTCTGGTGCTAAGCTAGGCCCTGAACTGCGCACTTGCTGAGCAGTTCAGGTTTCTGTCTGCCACTCGCCAGTGCAATTCCGGTGGGGTGGGGTATAGGGGTGGCTAAAGGGGAGCACAGGAGGGGGGCCCTAGGAGAGGGAAGAAGTCAGACCCGCCTCCTCACTGCATGCCCCCATCCCCGGGACTACAAGGGTTCCTTCTTTAGTAGTTATGCCACTGTTATTTCTGTCCGACTCTTCACCAAGGACCAGAAAAATATGGAAAGGCATAATGTAAAATCTAGGCAACGTTCACACCTATTAAAGCATGTTCTGCACACAGCTATTGAAAGTCAGAGGAAAATCACCCTTCTAAAATTCGGGTTTTCGCATGCAGGGGAAAAAATGTAAAACATTTGCATACGAATGCAAATTTTAATGCATAAAACTGCATGCAAAAAAGTTTAGTTTTCCACATTGCTAGGTGTGAACCTTGCCTTACTGTTCTGTTTGTGAATGCAGTGAATATATTTTCTTTATTGCCCATATTTCTTGTCTGTTTGCAGGCCCTACCTTATACGAGGCATTGCTCCTCCCACCACACCGTGCAGCACAGATGTATGCGACAGTGACTATACCACCAGCAGGTGGAAATCTAATAAATACTACATGGACTTAAATTCTGATTCAGATCCATATCCACCTCCTCCCACCCCGCGGAGTCAGTACATGTCAGCTGAAGAAAGCTGCCCACCATCCCCCACCACAGAGCGAAGCTACTTCCACCTCTACCCACCGCCCCCCTCACCATGTACGGACTCCTCGTGACCACACACAGAATTACCCGCCGCCCTCTCGTCATTTGTAAATATTTTAAATATGAACAAATATATATAGATATATAAATATGATTTTCATATAATGATCTTAAAGCGGACCTGAACTCACAACTTCCTCTCTGCTCTAAAAGATATGCAACAGCACAATACCCTTTAAAGAAAAACATTTCTTTGTTACAGCTGATACAAATCCATTAATAAATATGCAGTGCGTCTACTTCCTGTTTTCATGGAAGCAGACATATTGTCAACATCCTGTGTTTACCAATGATCTCTCTGCTGTGGGAGTCAGCTTACACACCTGAGGGATCAAATTACAATTTGTGCTTAGTCACAGATGAGAGGGAATTGGGCTAAACTCTCTAAATACGTACAGGGTGCATTTCTCTGTTTTCCTTCTGTCCTGTGCAAGAGTTCAGGTCCACTTTAAGTATAATTCTGAATGATGTTTTTATAAGAAAACAAACAAAAAAGAGAAATGAGAAAAAAAATAAATGTGAATATAAATGGGTTAGGGAGGGATTGTGAAAATTGTACAGTGGAAAAAAATATTTATATTTTTTTTTAATTTAAAATTCATGTGCCATTTTTTTTTCTAACAGAAGCCACAATATTACCTTTTAAAGATGTAAAATTGTACACTTTTATTTGTTTTTTTGTGTGCTATAGTGGTGCTAAGTTGGAGTACAGATCTCACAGCCTCACTAGCCATGTAAAAGATGCTATTTTTCTATGCCAGCGAGTGCATTAGGTGTTCCAGGAGATGTCTGGGTATATTTAGGTTACATTGCTGAGATGGTTCTGTTTCCCTGTGTCAGACACAATGTACCACTACCCACAGCTGCCAATCACCACTTGTGCTATTTTAAACTCCACGATGCATTCAATAAATGTGTCCAGAGTTATATCTGTTATTGCATTTCATTTCAAATAGCTTCCTTCTCTTTTTTATGTAAAGCTGTTTCAAAAGACTAAGCTAAAACTGCCTTTTCTGTCCCTGCGATGACTCTGTCTCCTAGTTAAAGTGAACCTCCAGACTAAAAATCTACTCAGCAGCACTGAAAAGGCTTGGTGTTTCTTTAACAGTTTCACAGCATCAGAACTGTTTTTCTTACCCAAGCCTCATTTTTAGCTGCACAGAAGCTAAGCTCTGCCCCATCAAAGAAATCTGCCCGGGCATTTTTCCCCTGATGCTGTGCAAAGCATGATGGGATTTCTGATGTTGTTGTTCTGGTTGCCCAGCGCACGCAGCTGGGAGGGGTGATGAGAACATAGGACAGTTGGAACTGTGTCTCATGCTCCCTGTCACCTCCTTTCAACCAAAAAGATGGCTGCCCCCATGAAATCACAAACATTTGCTTGCTCTTTTAAAACAGGGTAGATAAGAGATTATATTACCTATATATTCTAATTAATTTAACTAATGTAAACAGTATGTTTTTTTAGGCTGAAGTTCCTTAAAGGGAAGATCCGCGCTGCTTAAAAAAAACAAACTGCACTCACCTGGGGCTTCTTCCAGCTCCTGGCAGTCGATCGGTGCCCTCGGCGCAGCTCCTCTCCCTCCGGGCGTCCAGTTGTGAACAAGCCGACCTCGCCAGGTCTACTTCCGGGTCGGCGTCATGTGCGTTCCATGGCACGGGTCACGTGGTGTACGTGACGTCATTGGGTCTCTACTGCGCAAGCACAGTAGTTCTGTTCCTGCGCAGTAGAGACCGGATGACGTCTCTGCACCACGTGACCCCCGGCCGTGGAGCGCACAGAAGCCGACCTGGGAGCCGACCTGGCGAGGTCGGCTTCTTCACCACTGGACGCCCGGAGGGAGAGGAGCTGCGCCGAGGGCACCGATCGACTGCCAGGAGCTGGAAGAAGCCCCAGGTAAGTGCAGTTTGTTTTTTTTAAGCAGCTTGAACCTTCCCTTTAAGGTGCCCATTATTGGTACAATCTCCCAAATGGTACAATCTCCCCAATTGATTGGATCAGGCGCAGTTAGTGGTGCCAATGCACAACGGACAATTATTCTGTCAATAGTTCCATCGATCTGAATTTCTGATTTTAGATCATTTATTATTTCCCCCTCTGTTGGTTGGCTTGAACAATTGTTTCCGATTGATTGCGTCGATTCCATCTGATGGTCGACCGTTTGGGAAATTGGAAGGGCACCTTAAGAGTTTAATCTGCCTGTTCTTTTGCTTAATGTAATTCCTCTAGATGTGTCAGCAGTATGCAGTTTACCTAATGTGACCTGGTAGTAAGATGGACATGAGGACTGCCATTTACACAATGCCATTTTTAAAGTACTGCCCCAGAGAAAGAACGAGTTAAAGGATATCTGTAATGAGAGGGATATGGAGGCTTCCATATTTATTTCCTTTTTGCCTGGCAGCCCTGCTGATCCTCTGCCTCTAATACCTTTAGCCATAGCCCCTGAACAAGCATGCAGCAGATCAGGTGTTTCTGACATTATTGTCAGGTCTGACAAGATTAGCTGCATGCTTGTTTCTGGTGTGATCGAGACGCTACTGCAGCCAAATAGATCAGCAGGGCTGCCAGGCAACTGGTATTGTTTAAAAGGAAATAAATATGGCAGCCACAATATTCTTCTCACTACAGTTGTTCTTTAAAGGGAAACAGAGATGAAATAAAGAAAAGATTTTGTACATACCTGGGGCTTCCTCCAGCCCCATACGCACAGATCGCTCCCACGCTGCCGTCTTCCACTGCCTGCAACTACGAGAACCGGCTCCCGTCACTGACGTCATCGGAGCCAGCTACGCAGGAGAAGTGCGCCCTCTATGTATCTCTCCATACACTGCTGCAGAGATACGCAAAGAGTGCACTTCTCCTACGCTAGACTGGCTTCAACTGACGGAAGAGCGGGGAGCTGGTTCTCGTAGTTGCGGAGGACAGCGGCGTGGGAGCGATCCGTGCGTATGGGGCTGGAGGAAGCCCCAGGTATGTATAAAAGCTTGTCTTTATTTCATCTCTGGTTCCCTTTAAGTTCATGGTGGGCAGATTACCTTCTGCTAACGCTCTTCATGCTGCTCCTTGTCTTCAGGGTCCCCTCCCATTACCCGTCCTTTTCATTTTCAACTGGCTTCCTCAAGCAAATAGTCCAGAGGAGGGCCCCGTAGTCGTGCACTTGGGTAACCCCGACAACACTGAGCAGCAGGAGGATGGTCAGGAGTAACTGTACTTGCGCCCCACTATTTTTAGTTTTTTAAGCATTAGCTCTTGTCTAGTCTTGCTGATCTTTGGCTCCTGTAGTGTGTGCATTGCAAACCACACAGAAGCAGCCACGGCATTCAGTTTTCAGTCAGAGCACCTGATCCGCATATTTATTCTGGATCAGTAAAGCAGGCCAGGGAATTAGTATTGTTTAACCTATTGCGGACCGCCGCAGTATAAATCTACGGCGGGCAGGGGGCACTGCGGTTCTGACCGGTCGTAAACTCTACGTCCCATTGACCGCACGCCCCTGCCTGTCTCCGCCGCTGTCCCCGCTCAGTCTGCGCGGAGATGTGCTGCCCTGCCGCCTCTATGACGGCAGAGCACTGTGCGCCGGGCAGGAGCTGTTTTCATTGGCTCCTGGCCCTGTCATTCATGTAAGCCGTTCCCATTGGCTTACATGGAGTGACATGGCGCACAGCGCTCTGCCGTCATACCGACGGCAGAGAGAGCAGCCTGCGCGGGGACAGAGCGGCGTGTTCGTCGGGAGCGGCGGATTTTAGCGGCGTTTCGTCGGGAAGTGGCGGTTTACGGGACCAGCACCCTCCAGCCCCCTCTGGTCCTTAAGGGGGCAGAGGGTGCTGGTCCCGAAGTGGTTAAAGCACACCTGCATTCAGAAGAAATCGTGGCTTCTCCCAGCCCCCGTAGTCTTTCAGATCTCCAGGTGATTTCCATGTCTCCTGCTTTGTGATGCTGCCCCCCTCAGAAAGATCTGTGAATGGAGCTCCAGTTGCGAGCTACTGCACATGCACAGACCTGCCCGCGCACCTCACTGATTGCATTCTTATCACCGGGAGCATTCCGTGCATGTCCAGTGCAATTCTTTTGAGACCTTCGCAAGCCAGAATGCTCCTAGCAAGGGGAGCACAATCACAGAGGCATGTGGACAGGACCGTGCATGCGCAGTAGCCCACGACTGGAGCTCCAGTCACAGATCCTTCTGAGGGAGCAGTTCACAACGGTGTAGACCTGGAAGACACCGTGGGACCTGAAAGACTACTGGGGCTGGAAGAAACCCCAGGTAAGTAAAAATCTTCTCTCTGCCCCCCCATACACTGATAGATTTGCGGCAGATTCGA
This sequence comes from Hyperolius riggenbachi, assembly GCF_040937935.1. Lineage (NCBI taxonomy): Eukaryota > Metazoa > Chordata > Amphibia > Anura > Hyperoliidae > Hyperolius > Hyperolius riggenbachi. Next base: position 189,219,906 of record NC_090656.1, read on the forward strand.
CCATTAGATAGATTTCTGTCAGATGCCTGTCAGGTCGAATCTGACAGGAATCTGATGTGTGCCACACTAGGAACAGAATTCCAATAGATTTCAGAATGAAATCTATTGGACATCGATCTAATTGCATTATTGGACCATTAGGTCCAATGCAACTCTATTGGCCATCGATCTGCTGCCAGCAGCAGATCGACCTTGATCTTCCATCCTGTCAGATAGATCAAATTGATCGAAATTGGCCGCAAATCAATAGATCGGCTGATTTGAAAGAATCAATTTTTGATCGATCGATTCTATCGAATTGATCAATGGCTGAAATCGACCAGTGTATGGGCCCCTTTAGATCCAATGCTACTCTATGAACCATCAATCTGCTGCCAGCAGCAGATCAACCGAGATTTTCCAACCTGTGAGATAAATCAAATTGATCAAAATCAGACGCAAATCGATCGATCAGCCTTTCGATCGTGCATCAATTTGCAATCAATTCTACAGAATCGATCGATTGCTGAAATCGACCAGTGTATGGGCCCCTTAAACAACAGCTCATCATATGGGCCATCAGTTTTTGTTAAACCCTGTTAGCCTGATACTGGTGTGCATTGATGGCGGGCAGAACAGTTGATGACTGTAATCAGCAGCTGTGCAGGATGCCCCTGAATGTTAGTGATCACTTTACTGGGGACTGAAGATGCACAGGTACTGCAGAGGCATCCATATACGCCTAACCTAGTTTATCTTTCCACTGTGCGATTCTGGAAATGGCTTTTGTATCATATATGTTTGCCATTCACTACTTTATACCTCACAGCACTTTTTATGTAACTATTTCTAATATGTTTCCATTGTTATGAGAACAGCGTGGATGAAGCATGCTCATATAATGTATCTAATCTGTACATCTTGTTCCATAACTGATAAAAAGCTCAGTCCGATACACGACGGCGGGACTTGGACATTACCCATCGTATTACATCAGAGATTGAGCAGCAGATCAGACCTGTCTTCTCAGGTTTCAGATTCTCTGTTGCACTTGTTTTTCCCCTTAAAGGAAATCTTAAAGCTGGCCACTAACGGTCCAATTTCTAGCGAAAAATCGTTCGAGCGATCAGAAATTCTGATCGGACGAAAAATCGTTCACTACACCATCAACTAACCAATCATTGCTTCCTATCTATCACGACCACCAAGAAAATTCAAATTTTCGTTCGACGAAAATTCATTCGGGCGACATTTTTTTCACTCGTTCATAATCGATTGTGTCCACCAATGGAGATTATTTACAACCAATCCGATCAGAATTTCTGATCGCTCGAACGATTTTTCGCTAGAAATTGGACCGTTAGTGGCCAGCTTAAGAGAAATATAATGTGGCCAGTTACTTACCTAGGGCTTCTTCCAGTCCCCTGAAGTCCTCCTGGTTCCTTGTCCTGATTCCGTGCTGCTCCGTTCTCCAGCAATCTACCTCTGAATGCGCGTTTCCGTGTGTCTCCTCCATCACACTGACATCATCAGGGGAGTTCTGTGCTTGCGCAGGAGGTAAACATTGCTACAGTGCGGAATGGTCTCATCCATGGGGGTGTAGTCGAGGTGGCACACGTCCAGGTCATGCATGCGCAGTAGCTGGCGACTGATCGAATTGTCCAGCTTATGTAGGGGGCAGCTGAAGAACAGAGCAGCATGGAATCACAGCGAGGGACCAGAAGGACTTCAGGGGGTAGGATGAAGCTCCAGGAAAGTAACTGGCCACATTATATTCTGCTTATCATTCCCTTTAAGGTGGCCACACACACACTGTTAGATTGCTATACAATGTAGCAAACAGATCAATCCGATTAAATCCTCCCATACACTGCACACAGATTTTCAATACATTTTCACCACAAAATCTATTGAAAATCTATTAAACTGAAGCACTGCACTGTTCAATATAGTGCAATGCTATGGGCCTTCGGTCTACAGCTGCTCCACCGCCACGCCCCATCAACCAAAAGTCACCAACCGGTCCATTCATAACTCTGATCAATTTTGTTCAAATTAGGAATGATACAGCTTGTTGCATCACAGATAATGATGGCAATTGATGTTTCCGTAGATATGAAGCATTTATTCAGTGGATCATCAGAACAGATTAGTTTTTCAGCCAAGATCAATGGCGTGTCCATCCATTGCGTCTATCCATTGCGCAGCAATTAGATTTTCAACTGACTAAAATACAATGTTTATGGGTACCTTTAAGTTTAATAGAGTTAATGGGAGTTTAATAAAAGCCCAGGACCTATTTCTTGTCCTGAAAAACTTTTATTCTGCTATCCAGTAACATGGAAAAATTCTGCAGCCCACTCAAACATGCTTACAGTGACTCCCACTGATCACTATTCAGCCACTCCTTTTTGATGACTCATGCTGTCTGGTCTCCTGTAGACTCGGAGCCCTGACAGTATCAGTCATCAAAACAGAGGCGGGAACACATGGGGGTCAGCAAGCTAACGTCCAGCTGAACACAGTGTTTCCTCTTTATTATATATAACCAGTAATTTAGAGGTCACCTGCTAAATGATAATTCCCATAAAAACACGACAGACCCCCTTACCGGTCTCTCCCCAAGTGTATGTGTGCGCCTCGGGCTCGTGGTGAGTGTGTAATGCTGGCGTGACTCCTCCTGTGTCTTTTTTGAATTTTCACCACAAGTGCCTGTACCACGTGAGACCGTTGCATGTATTGACTTCGGTACATGTGCCCGTGTCAGGTGCTACAGGCGATCGCGATGACAAATCAAAAAGACACAGGATGAGGTAAGGAGTTTTGCTGGCGTGATGTCAGCTTGCAACACTCAACATGGGCCTGGGAGGTGCACATACACTCAGGGGGAGACCTTCTAGGGGTCCATCTGTCGTCGGGAAATCAAACGCTGTAACTGGCGAATGAGCCCTTGCAGCTGTTATTCTCTACCATGCTCCATCGATCCTTGGTCGACTGGTAATCAATTGTTCGGTTAGCCATGTTGTGCCACCACATTGAAGTCAGCGTATCCATTGCAATGTGTCAGTGTGAGAGTATCCTTTCCCTACCGCATTAACACTATCATGTCCAGGATTTCAATGTTGCATGTAGCTTTCATAGTGTTTCACTTCACTGAGACATTTCTCAACACTTAACAAATGGAACTCGCGGAAATAATGCAAAGTTCAGTTTTTGTTTTGTTATTTTTCTATAGAATGGAAACTACCAGTGTGCCTTTCAGTATGTAGCACTTATTAGGAAAGACTGGCTATAAAGCCTTGTGCACCGTTTGCTAATGCATGTTGATATTTTATGAATGATTTGGTAAATAAAACAAAAAATAAGAAGAAAATAAAGATGCACCATAAGGCTTTATTTGTACTTTGAGAATTGTGTGAGTTTTTATTCTTTCTTGCTCATTCACTTTGAAAAATATGTTCATTTGTTTAACACAATGTGATCATAAAAGGATGGGAACAAGTACAGTATTTAGTATTTTGGGGAAAATGCTGTAAGAACTGGTGTACATGGGCTTTTGTTGTCACTTTAACCCAGAGTTGATTAGCAGATGTTACAACTGTTCTCAGTTTATCATTCAATAAAATAATTTGGATGTCCATCCCACAAAGGGAATATTCTGAGCCCAGCAGAACTGTGGAGAACTGTGGCAGTCACTCAACAGCCTGGACTTCCTAGTGGTGGAAACCTACTCATAGGGTATCATAGCCACTCCCCTACCACCCACAGACATGACCATACATTAGCTCGACATAGGAGTCTTGCTTAAAGAGAAACCGTAACCAAGCATTGAACTTCATCCCAATCAGTAGCTAATACCCCCTTTTACCATGAGAAATATATTCCTTTTCTCAAACGGATCATCACGGGGCCGAAACCCCTTCCATAGTGTTTAAACCCCTCCAACAGTGTGATGTCAGGACCATTGTACTGACATCGCACTGTGGGAGCCTTGTTGAATTATGGGAAATAACAGCTGTTTCCAACTGCCAAAAAAAGCATGCAGCATCTCCTTGTGCCATTACCTGCCAGCAGTAAAAATGTCACCATGTGATAAATGTCAATGTAAATCAGGGAGAGGTTTTACAATGAGTAAACACTGACTAAATAATTTCTACATAATTAATGTCAAAATTAAGCACGTTTTTATTACATTATTTTCACTGGAGTTCCTCTTTAAAGTGCCCCAAAAATAGATGTAAACCCCTTTTATTTCTAAAATAGGTTCCCCCAACCCCCCCCCCCTTTTTTTTTTCTTTTAACCTAGTGTGGTTACATTAGCCTAACTACAGGGACTGTGCAGTGCCAGTGGGGTTATGGGAAGGTGTTTTTTTTTTTTTTTTTGCTACAGTAACAAACTTACCTCAGCATGCAAATAACAGAATGCTTCCTATTTTGGATAAGATAAAGCTATTATGACCAGAATGCAATAATATCTCCCCTCTCTTTGATGAGTTTACACAGTGATGCAAGCCTGTTGTCTAGGTCCTAGGTTCTCAACGTGTGGTGCACGTACCCCAGGGGGTACTTCTGATAGTTCCAGGGGGGTACTCAGGCTTGAAATACTTAACCAAAAATAACAAATTTAGAGTTTTTAGAAAACTATAAATAATAAACCAAATTAATGTTTTAGGTAATTAAAAGCAATAGTAAATGCTTAGAAATAGTTTAGAACCAATTATCATGTACTACGATTACTGTAAATATATATTTGTCAAGGGGTACTTGTGATTATGTTTACTATGTTAGGGGGTACTTGGTGAGTACAGGGTTTTAAAACGGGTACATACCAATAAAATGTTGAGAAATGTTGCTGCTCTAGGTGATGTGGAAAGGACAGTAAGCTGTTGGAGTAGTGAGGGAACATGAACACTGAGCTGGGTTGAAAAAAGAAAAGGAAAGTGATGTCATTTTTGACATACAGAAAAACAGCAAAGATGGACACCAGCAGCAATATTATTAAATCTGACAGTGAGCACTAAAAATAATAGGATAGGTAAGCTAAATAATTAATGTCTTATTATAGTTGTTTTTCGGGTAATGTTTTTCACCTTACTTTAAACTGCTTTGAATAGGAAAACGGTGTGGCCGCACCCCATGAAGCCCTGCCCACCCACCTGCCTCTGGTGTTTTGGTAAGGGGGATGTTAGTTTCACAGGGCCAATCACATAACCATAAGCTAACACTGTCTAGTATGCCACATGTACACCTGTCAAAGCGCAGGCAACAAGCTATCAACTATGGGGGACTTTTTATACTGACTGCTGTATCTGCCAGCACTGCAGGGAGCCTCCTGCCTCTCACCCTCTCCCCTTTCCACAAGCCAGAACATGCGGCTCAGCCAAACAGAATCTGCAAAATTCACAACTGTTTACATTCTAGCATTAATGAGCTCACATTGTATGTTGGGTCAGAGAACATTATTTTATTAGGGCCTTTTTTTCATGAATATTACCTGGCTGCGCATCACTGACACATTTTCAGCAGTAACATTGAGGCAGGGAACACATTAGGCAGAAATGCTAGTGTTGCGGAAAACACAGTGAAAACTCACATAATGCAAGTCAATGGGCCACATGAAAAAACGCATATACTTGCGTGCTGCAATGTGCGTTTTTAAAAACACTGGTTTTGTTGCATATTTTTCAAAAATGAATCAATAATGCACATGATGCAGAGGTACAGCGTTTTAGTGCATTGTGTATGCGGTTTGCATGCGTTTTTATATGCATTTAAAAAAAAAAACAAGTTTAATCATGTATTTCCGCTTCCTGTTGACTTCCTAGGGATTTGCCTAAAAACTCATTAAAAAAAGCATGCAAAACGCATATATGTGAACCGTGAACGTATGAAAACGCACGCTAATGCAAGAAAAACACATGCGGGAAGCAAAACTCAAATGCACAGAAAACGCATGTAAAATGCACAAACGTATATGCAGCAAAACGCTACGTTTCCCAAACTGCCTAGTGTGTTCCTAGCCTCAACCAATTATTTCACTGGCTTAACAATCTGTTCAGCCACTTATGAGCAAGACAATCAAGGTTTCCAATTTACCCATTCTTCTCTTTGAATTGATAACCTGTCTCTTAAGCCTCATCTGCACGATCCGCCGGATCGGCTCTTCCGCGTCCCCGCTCGCCGCGCGTGCGCCGGAATCAATACCTGCTCGATTCCCGCTCGTCCCCGCGCCGCTTATCTTCCGCTCGATTCCCTGCCATTGTCCCCTCACGGGGAGTGAGCAGGGAATCGGCGGTGGAGAGATCCATCCTGTCGGATCTTATCAATCGAGCCGCAATCGAGGAACATCGCGGCCGCATCTACGCGTGTAGATGCGGCTTTAGGGCCCATTCACACTGGGGTGATCACCGCTAATCACTGAATCGTCAGCGATCGCTAGCGCATTTTAAAGTATCGCTTTTTAAAGTGTTAGTGCAATATTACTAAATGGCAGTGATCTCACGGTGAGCAGCGATGGCGCTTTTGTGGAGCGATGTATTTTTTTTCACTTCCTGACATTAGTCAGTAAGTGAACTTTTTGATCCAGAAATGAATAAATACAGTGTACTTATTAATTTGAGCGCTCGGGAAATCGCATTTCAAAGTGCTTTTTCAATCGCTTTGCGATTTCCCTATGCTTTCTATTGAATCGCACTCACACTTACCAAATGATGCAGGAGCTGCGTTTGCCATTTGATAGCAAGCTCATCGCTCATGTGAGAACACTCACATAGAGCAATATTGAACTAGCGCTTTTAAGGCGATTTTTAAAATCGCCAGCGCTAAAAAAAAAAAAAAAAAAAAAAAATTGCTCTCAGTGTGAACAAGCTGTAAAGGTGCTGAAACTGGGCAAGCGTGTCTCCAGATTTCTGGGGCATCCTCATACAGAAGGTGAAAGAGCCCAAGATCTCTAACATCCACCAGCTGTGTGATGTTCTCACAGGAGGAGTGGAAGAAGATTTCAGCAGCAATCGGTGAATTTCCATGGCCAAGAGAGTGAAGGCAGCTGGGAGATAATGGTGGGCACACAAAATATTAACACTTTGGCCAAAATTTGGACTTTGTTCTCTTATGGAAAAGTATGTCAAGTTATTTGACAGATACATTTACACTGTTATACAAGCTTTTTACAAAGTGTCATATCTTCAGTGTAGCCCCATGAAAAGATATATTTACAAAAATGTGAGATATGTACTTACTTTTGTGAGATACAGTATATAGTGCTCTATCAATGCAGTACAAAGCTCAGCAGCCATCCTATAATGGCCACCCCCTCCCATTCCACCACTCCTGTCCCCTCAATTACAAACATCTATAAAATGATTAAAGGGGCACTACAGCGAAAAACTGTAAAATTTTAGATATGTGCAAACATAGACAAATAAGTACATTTTTTCCAGAGTAAAATGAGCCATAAATTACTTTTCTCCTATGTTGCTGTCACTTAGGCCTAGTGTACACCAGAGCGGTTCTGCTGCGGTTTGCGATCCACTTGCGGGTGCGGATCCGCTTGGGTAATGTATTTCAATGGGCTGGTGCACACCAAAGCGGGAGGCGTTTTGCAGAAACGCATACTCCCGGGCTGCTGCAGATTTTGGATGGCGGATGCGTTTCTGCCTCAATGTTAAGTATAGGAAAAACGCAAACCGCTCTGAAAAACGTCTGTTCAGAGCGGTTTGCCAGGCGGTTTTTGTTACAGTAACTGTTCAGTAACAGCTTTACTGTAACAATACATGAAATCTACTACACCAAAAACGCTTCACAAAACCGCAAAATGCTAGCTGAAACGCTACAGAAAAAGAAGAAAAAGCGTTTCAAAATCTGCTAGCATTTTGCGGATCTGCTAGCGGTTTTTGATGTGCACCAGGCCTTACAGTAGGTAGTAGAAATCTGACAGAAGTGAAAGGTTTTGGACTAGTCCATCTCTTCATAGGGGAGTCTCAGCAAGGCTTTTATTCTTTATAAAGATATGCCTGAAAAAGGATTTAAAGGGAACCTAAACTGAGAGGGATATGGATGTTTCCTTTTAAACAATACCAGTTTCCTGGCAGTCCTGCTGATCTCTTTAGTTGCATTAGTAATTGAATCACACACCTGATCCAGTCTGACTTCAGTCAGAGCACCTGATCTACATGCTTGTTCAGGGGCTGTGGCTAAAAGCATTAGACACAGGATCAGCAGGAGAGTCAGGCAACTGGTATTATTTTAAAAGGAAAAATCCACATCCTTCTCAGTTTAGGTTCCCTTTAAACTGATGCTGGCCAGCTTCCCTGCTCCCTGCACAGTTTTTGGGCAGTTGGACAAAGCAACTGCCATTCACTAAGTGCTTTTGAAAATAAATATATCCCTGAGAATCCCCTATAAAGAGATGGACTAGTCCAAAGCCTGTCACTTCTGTCAGATTTCTACTACCTACTGTAAGTGACAGCAACATAGGAGAAAAGTAATTTATGGCTCATTTTACTCTGAAAAAAAAATGTACTTCTTATTTGTATATGTTTGCACATATTTTAAATTTTACAGTTTTTCGCTGTAGTACCCCTTAAAGGGGTTCTGTGGGGGTTCCTGAGAAGAAAAACAGACCCTTACCTTGGGCTTCTATCAGCCCCGTGCAGCGGTAATGTCCCACGCCGTCCTCCTCCCATCTGCTATTCTCCGCCGCCGGCCCCGGTCTAAGCGGCATGGGAACCAACTGCGGCTGCGCTACAGTGGCCGCGCACCCGCTCGCTTACGCCTGCGTCATCGGAAGCTTACTGCGCAAGCGCAGTACAAGGCTCCGTTGTACTGCGCCTGCGCAGTAAGCCTCAGATGACGCGAGCGGAGGCACGGCAACGCGCATTATTCGTCTGTGTGACAGCCGAATAATAGCCCGGTGCCGGCTGCGGGGAACGGCAGATGGGAGCAGGACGGCGTGGGACATTACCACTGCAGGTGGCTGATAGAAGCCCAAGGTAAGTGGCAGTTTTTCTCCTCAGGAACCCCCACAGAACCCCTTTAAGCATCAATCAGGAACACCTGAATCTTCATCAGGTTTTCATAATGTTTCATGTTCATATCAAACCCAATGTATAATGTACTACAAATATCATATAGTAAATGGGTACATATTTAAAGATAGTTTGAGGGGGGAAAAAAATAACCTGCTGGTAATTGTTATGGTGTGCATGTGTGGTGTTAAAGGACTTACGAGGTCAAAATACGAAATTTTGATGATTACCTGTTTCATATTTGATTCCACGGGCGAGTTCCCGTTCAAATGCGCCGCAAAAGTATCCTTTTTATTTTCCCCATGCTACGACCCGACCCCACTGTACGGGTCGTCTCCTATTCCCCACGCAAGATGGCTGCTGCTAAGACCCGCGGCTGCGCAGTACGCATGGTGGAGAGTGCGGCTGCGCAGTACGCATGGTGGAGAGTGCGGCTGCGCAACTCTCCGCCCTCGCCCAGCCACGTACTCGCTGACAGCATCCTCCTAGTTGTGTCAATGTCCGTGCGGGGGGGCGCGGCCTCACATGCACTACTAGCAGAGATGTGAGCGTGCCCGCTGACACACTAGGAGGACGCTGTCAGCGAGTACGCGGCTGGGCGAGGGCGGAGAGTTGTGCAGCCGCACTCTCCGCCATGCGTACTGCGCAGCCGCGGGTCTTAGCAGCGGCCATCTTGCGTGGGGAATAGGAGACGATCGGTACAGTGGGGTCGGGTCGTAGCATGGGGGAAATAAAAAGGATACTTTTGCGGCGCATTTGAACGGAGGGCACTGAGGAACTCGCCCGTGGAATCAAATATGAAACAGGTAATCATCAAAATTTCGTATTTTGACCTCGTAAGTCCTTTAATCCTGAGGACATGGGTAATGACGCATTGCACATTATAGGCTTCACTGCAACTGGCGATGGGCACGTTATGCAGTAGCGCACTGCATGCATCTCATTTAGCAATGGATTCCTGCGCACTGCTAACGCGTCCATGTGAACGTACCATTACAATATTACATCAGGTTAGCAATGTGTTTATATTGTTCCGCTGTAACACAGCAATAACCCAGTGTGACTGTAGCCTAACATGGGGAGAGCACACAAACTCCATGCAGATCTTGTCTCTGGCAGGGCATGATCTGAGCACTCCTAGTCATACAACTTTACTTCCATAATGATGAGGCAGGCTTCTTGCATTGAAATCATTTCCCAGAATCCTCCAGCCCTGCAGAGTCACCTTCATGTTTCAAGACGTGTGCAACGCTTTTGTTTTTCCACTCTTAAAGGAAATGAGTTAATTGATTTATCCTTTCCTATGTCACAAGGCTTTAGTGTAATATTTCCTAAGATAAAAAATAGAGGAAATAATCTGAGTTTAGGGCAGGAATAATTTGGACATTAAAACTTCCTAAATACTTCAGCAGAGCACAGGTCAACGGAGAAAGTGTGTAACGTTACAATGTTGATGGCCTCACAAATGTTACCCACGCTGCACAAAGCATAGGCTGATACTGGAAAGGCCACACAGGAAAGCCTGAAATACTTTTATTATTCTTTAGGCTCCCTGCACACTGCAAATCCGTTTTGCGATTTCGATTCCATTTCCGATTCCAATTTGCAATTCCGATTTTCCCTGAATGCAATCAACAGAAAAACGGAGGAAAAAATGCAGTATGCAGTAACGATTAAAAATCGGAATCTGATGTAAAAAAACGATTAACAATCGGAATCGCATGCAGTGTGCAGAGAGCCTCAGCCCTGACATCTTCTGCAGCACTGCACAAAGTCTATACAGTAGTCATGTCACTAACCGTCCCTCAGAGGAGCTCACAATCGAATCCCTACTATCCCTGTCTTGTAGTGTTAACTGTTGTACTGTTTATATTGTACAAGTAGACCTAAGCCCGTTTAGGCTACTTTCACACCAGGACGTTGCGTTTTAGGGGACGTTATGGTCGGATAACGTGCCCCTAACGCAACGCCTGGTGGTGTTAAAGCAGGATGCCAGAGTGAGCCGCGTTATGCAGCTCTTTGTGCGCTCCGTGTGTCTCCGTGGCGCTAATTGGCTGGCGGGACCACGTGATGTGGAGTGTTCCACTCCGCATCACGTGGTCCCACCAGCCAATCAGCGCACAAAGCGGCCGCTCCAGAAAGAAAACACTGCACGTCAGCAGTGCAGTGAATATTAATTAGCCATGTGACTAATTACTGCGCATGGGCAACCAGTCTGAACGCACAGTATGCTGCACTTTCTCAGAACGTGCAGCGTTACAGTGTAACGCAACGTGGGAACTCTGAACAGCCCATTTAGTTTTCATTGCTGTGAGTTAGGCTGTGTCACAGGCTGCACTAACGTGCGCCTGTAACATCTTACTGTGAAAGCAGCCTTAAAGAGAACCTGTACTGAGTAAAAATATTTCAAATAAACACATGAGGTAACTTCAAACGAACATTGCATAGTTACCTTGCCATCAGTTCCTCTCAGAAGCTCACCATTTTCTTCTGACAATAATACCTTCCAGTTCTGACAATATTTTGTCAGATCTGAAATATATCAGTTGCTGTCAATAAAATATCAGTTGCTGTCAGTTATAGCTTAGAGGAAAACTGATGTACCAGGTAATGCCCATGTTCCCCCATGGCTCAAGTGGGCAATGTTACAGTTTAACTGTGTGCTGACCAGAAAGCCGTTATGGGTAATGACCATTTTCAAAATGGAGGATGGAAAATTCCCTTGATCACAGTGAACAAACAGGACGCGGGACAGGAGAAAGACACTGAGGAGTAGACTACATGGAAGGTAAGTATGACTTGTGTATGCTTATTTTGACTTTTATTTTCAGTTCAGGTTTTCTTTAAAAACGGGCTCTAGGTCTATGTCGAAACCCCGCCTCCCTCACCTCTCCTCCCTTCCCCTTTCTTCCCTCTCATGTCCGTGTCCACCGCACAGTCACTGCGCATGTGCGCGCCTGCTGCACGCCCGCTGCACACCCCCGCCGCGTGTGCCGCACGCCCGCCGCACCCCCCGCTGCGCACACACACCCACCCCTTCTGGCCCCGTCCTCCCTCAGCTCTCCTCAGTCTCTGCGTCCCTCCCTGAACATACGCAGTAGCGCAAAACATGGGACACCAGGGTGTGCAAGGGGGTGCTTAAGCACCCCCTAGAATTGTCCAAGCACCCCCTGGCGTGAACTGACTTCAGGCGTCTAAGAGACGCCGAGTCAGTTCACAGCAAAAATCTATTAACCCTTCGCATTCTCGCATGCAAATGTTCAAACAAATGCATTCACAGATTCACTCATCCAGGCACAACTGTTATCCCTACAGCTAAGTTAAAAGCTGGGGTTTTAGTTCACAGAAGAATGCATTCTTATGCTTAGTCACCTATACTGCGCAGAAGTACCCAGGTAAACATAGGTGTCCTAACTCTGGCCCTGTAACATGCATAGTGCAGACATGCAAACACATTATTTAATGTCCTAACTAGCGGCGATGTGCCTATATATATGTATTTTTTTGTTGTTACTGACCCCTGTGGCTAGGGTCTAATCCAGTGCACTCCCTCCTTCCCCTGTATGTGTTTGTCAGCATGCACACAGCTTATGCTGGTGTATGTGCATGGTACACATGGACACATAACGTTAGCTCCCTTGTGCGATTGGTAAGATGCACTGTCTGTCCCAGGAGAGGACGTCAGGATGTGTGCTCCTAATCCATTGATAGGTTTGATGCAATGAATGTGTTTGCATGTCTGCACTATGCATGTTACAGGGCCAGAGTTAGGACACCTATGTTTACCTGGGTACTTCTGCGCAGTATAGGTGACTAAGCATAAGAATGCATTCTTCTGTGAACTAAAACCCCGGCTTTTAACTTAGCTGTAGGGATAACAGTTGTGCCTGGATGAGTGAATCTGGGAATGCATTTGTTTGAACATTTGCATGCGAGGGTGCGAAGGGTTAATAGATTTTTGCTGTTTTCTAGCCACACCCCCTTCAGCACCTCCCTTTCCTTAATAACTTATTTAATGTCCTAACTAGAGGCGATGTGCCTGGATATATGAGTCAGTTCACAGCGGCAGCCCGAAGCAGCAGAGCAGGGCTACGGTAAGATGGCCGCCCGAAACCCTGCTCTGCAGACTTGTCTGCAGTGCAGGGCTTCGGGCGGCCATTTTCCCGTAGCCCTGCTCTGCTGCTTCGGGCTGCCGCTGTGAACTGACTCGGCGGCTCTTAGACACCTGAAGTCATATCTGATAACGATTGTGCATATTGGGGTCATATCTGATAACGATTGTGCATATTGGGGTCATATCTGATAACAATTGTGCATATTGGGGTCATATCTGATAACAATTGTGCATATTGGGGTCATATCTGATAACAATTGTGCATATTGGGGTCATATCTGATAACAATTGTGCATATTGGGGTCATATCTGATAACGATTGTGCATATTGGGGTCATATCTGATAACGATTGTGCATATTGGGGTTATTGAACGTGTTTTTTGTTCAAATCTACTCACATTACGTGTATTTTCTTGAGAAAACCTGCACAATTATGTGAATTTTCTGGGGAAAGGGTCACCAAAACTTGGGCCCTCTGTCTTTGCGTTGCACTTTTAAAGGGAACCCGAGGTGAGAATAATATTGAGGCTGCCATATTTATCTCCTTTTAAGCAATACCAGCTGCCTGGCTGCTGTGTTGGTCCTCTGCCTCTAATTCTTTCGACCATAGACCCTGAACAAGCATGCAGCAGGTCAGGGGTTTCTGACAATATTGTCAGAACTGACAAGATTAGCTGCATGCTTGTTTCTGGTGTAATTCAGTTCACTACTGCAGCCAAATAGATCAGCAGGGCTGCCAGGCAACTAGAATTGTTTAAAAGGAAATAAATATGGCAGCCTCCATATCACTCTCACCCTGGGTTCACTTTAAATTACAGTTAGCCCCGCCCTCATCCGGTCATGACCACGCCCATTTTTTCGTCGTAGCCACATCCATTTTTTAGAAACCAGTTAACTTATCTGCATGTTTTTGAAACCCACGTAGACACAGAAGTACATAAAAACTCTATGCAGATGGTGCCCTGGCTGGGATTCCAACCTGGGACCGAGCACTGCAAGGCAAGAGTGCTATCCACTACACCACCATGAATTTCTGCCAACGTGCCCAAAAGATAGATCCCTCTCTGACTGACATCTGATCAGAGAGTGATAAATCATTGCCACATATTGCACACTGATTTTTAATAGGTTTTAGCATTAGCAGGCCTGTACCCTGCCCCAACAATCTTGTTTGCTTTGGAATGTTGTGTCAGCCACTGGCTGCTTGTGAATTTTGAGCCCGGATCCCTTTAGATTTTGCTTTGTGTATTTATCCAACCTCATATGATGCTCCTCATATGATGGTTATCAGCCTGACTGGGTGACTACCTATTTTTGCTGTTTATAGTTTGGTGTGTGCAGAGGCTCAGGGGGAATCCCCCCTCCCCCTCATGTCAGACTGCACCATATGAGGTCAGGGGCTTATGGCCCTATGGGAGACCTCAGGTAAGTTTGCTCTTAGGCTTTTTATCCTACATCAGACGTGTCCAATTGTGGCTACGCTCATTGTATGTATAAGATGTGAATGCACCCACGTAGGGCGTGGTGATGCAGCGTAGGGACCCCATGTAGCGTAGGGACCCCTCTAGGAGATTGGCCTTGAGGGGCTTAATCCACATTCCTGTTGGATATGTGGCACCAACAATTTAGTTTATTATGGGATTTTGTGTTAGTGCCTAGGTCCCTTTAAATTTGGGCTCCTAAGCAGTTGTCCCTCTTGCTAATGTTGCTCCCCGGGGCACACAGAGTATTAGCACAGCACAGCACTCCCACACTCACCTCTCCAGCTGACGCACTCCTTCCTCTGTGCTGCCGTCATCTCGGGAAATGACAGAAGCAGAGGAAGAAGCACCACAGCGGCTGGAGAGGTAAGTGTGGTAGTGCTGTGCTGCACTAATACTCTGCATGGGGCCCCGAGGAGCAGCATAGATTCTGCCACGCCCCCAATCCACCTCTAAAAAAAAAGTTCTGTTCGTCGGTAATGTCAGTTGATCTAAATTATGATCAGGTGGTATATTGGGGTAACAAGCTTCAGCAGATTCGATCCCAGTGATGTCACATAGGGAAAAGGCCCCATTATAATGGCATGTAAACAGCATTTCTTTATTTGATGATCGGCTAAACGTTCTTATGTCCTTGTTGGAGCTAAAAATACCACAGGGATCCGATTTTCTTATGTGTGGTTACAAGGGACGGTCAACAAGTGCAAAATAACAAATAGATCATTTTAAATGGATGCAGGATTATGCAACTTTTATTTGCAAATTTATTCAGTTTGAAAATGGACCAGTTGAATCCCACTGGGGTTGTATTTGATTGGTCCATTTTCAAGCCACATGTATTGCATAAATATTCGCACAATCCTTCATCAAACTATGAAATAATTTGCACTTCATTGGCCTTTCCTAGTAGTTGATCATCCTCAGCATCACCTAACTGAGCAGTTCTCAATAGGAAATCACAAACACTGGTCCACATGACAGCCCAGGGGCCCAGGTCTCTCTCACTCACTGGGGCCCCCAAACCACCATGCGACACCTAGAGGGAAGTGCGGGCAAGCCCTGGACCTCTCACCTCCAGGGAACTCACCCCACCACCTCTAAACTGAATGCCAACTGCAACAAACACAATTGCTAACTTCCAGCCAGAGCAATATCCTGCCTCTATCTGGCCAGCAGACGCCAGTCAGCCAATCAGGTGCACTGTCATACACCCTTTGCCTGCTGTACCATACCTAGCAGGAATTACATAGATTAGCATTCAGGTGGGAGGCTTCGGTTGGACGCAATCGTGAATTGCGTCGTTTACAGGGACGCCCCGTGATTTGTGATTTTAAATTTATTTTTTGCAGCTTCTAGGATGCGGTTGACAGGTGAGTGGTTAGGGGGGGACCGTGTGGGAGATGTGCCTACACGGGGCGTCCCTGTAAACGACGCAATTCACGACTGCGTCCAACCGAAGCCTCCCACCTGAATGCTAATCTATGTAATTCCTGCTAGGTATGGTACAGCAGGCAAAGGGTGTATGACAGTGCACCTGATTGGCTGACTAGCGTCTGCTGGCCAGATAGAGGCAGGATATTGCTCTGGCTGGAAGTTAGCAATTGTGTTTGTTGCAGTTGGCATTCAGTTTAGAGATGGTGGGGTGAGTTCCCTGGAGGTGAGAGGTCCAGGGCTTGCCCGCACTTCCCTCTAGGTGTCGCATGGTGGTTTGGGGGCCCCAGTGAGTGAGAGAGACCTGGGGCCCCTGGGCTGTCATGTGGACCAGTGTTTGTGATTTTAAATTTATTTTTTGCAGCTTCTAGGATGCGGTTGACAGGTGAGTGGTTAGGGAGGGGACCGTGTGGGAGATGTGCCTACACGGGGCGTCCCTGTAAACGACGCAATTCACGATTGCGTCCAACCGAAGCCTCCCACCTGAATGCTAATCTATGTAATTCCTGCTAGGTATGGTACAGCAGGCAAAGGGTGTATGACAGTGCACCTGATTGGCTGACTGACATCTGCTGGCCAGATAGAGGCAGGATATTGCTCTGGCTGGAAGTTAGCAGTTGTGTTTGTTGCCGTTGGCATTCAGTTTAGAGATGGTGGGGTGAGTTCCCTGGAGGTGAGAGGTCCAGGGCTTGCCCGCACTTCCCTCTAGGTGTCGCATGGTGATTTGGGGGCCCCAGTGAGTAAGAGAGACCTGGGGCCCCTGGGCTGTCATGTAGACCAGTGTTTGTGATTTTAAATTTATTTTTTGCAGCTTCTAGGATGCGGTTGACAGGTGAGTGGTTAGGGAGGGGACCGTGTGGGAGATGTGCCTACACGGGGCGTCCCTGTAAACGACGCAATTCACGATTGCGTCCAACCGAAGCCTCCCACCTGAATACTAATCTATGTAATTCCTGCTAGGTATGGTACAGCAGGCAAAGGGTGTATGACAGTGCACCTGATTGGCTGACTGGCGTCTGCTGGCCAGATAGAGGCAGGATATTGCTCTGGCTGGAAGTTAGCAATTGTGTTTGTTGCAGTTGGCATTCAGTTTAGAGATGGTGGGGTGAGTTCCCTGGAGGTGAGAGGTCCAGGGCTTGCCCGCACTTCCCTCTAGGTGTCGCATGGTGGTTTGGGGGCCCCAGTGAGTGAGAGAGACCTGGGGCCCCTGGGCTGTCATGTGGACCAGTGTTTGTGATTTTAAATTTATTTTTTGCAGCTTCTAGGATGCGGTTGACAGGTGAGTGGTTAGGGAGGGGACCGTGTGGGAGATGTGCCTACACGGGGCGTCCCTGTAAACGACGCAATTCACGATTGCGTCCAACCGAAGCCTCCCACCTGAATGCTAATCTATGCAATTCCTGCTAGGTATGGTACAGCAGGCAAAGGGTGTATGACAGTGCACCTGATTGGCTGACTGGCATCTGCTGGCCAGATAGAGGCAGGATATTGCTCTGGCTGGAAGTTAGCAATTGTGTTTGTTGCAGTTCTCAATAGGGACAGCACTATGTTCCAGACCCCCATAATAGCAAAGCATCCGGGCCCCATTACACCTGCCTCTCCTTACTGTGTCTGAGGCAGAGAGCACACTTATGCGAATCGCATTCAGTTACTGGGGTGCGGGAAACGCATGCAAAATCATACATAGTGAAAGTCTACGGGCCACATTGTAAAATTCAGCGATCTGTAATTTGCATTGTAACATTTTAAAAACTCAACATGTTACATGTAGCTTAATTCAGCAGACTGAGATTCCCCCACAATGCTTTCCCATGGGTAAAAAAACATGAGAAACACAATACAAAGTAAATATACTGTATTTTCTTCATTGAAAAGGGGAGAATATTAAAAAAAGAAAAAAAAATGCAAATGCATGAAAAACGTAAATTCTCCCACTTTGCAGTGCCCCCCCCCCCCCCTCCTCCAAAATGTGTCTCAGCTTGTAAGCTTCCTTATGTTGTATCATAGCTCTTCAGAAACACCCCAAATTACAGTATATGCAATCTACTGTACAAAGGTTACTCAGAAAGTAACACCCGTTTGCCTTTTTATGCCACACAACTTATTATTTCAATGTTATTTAACTTGCATCAGTCAGATTAACCTCTTGCAGAATGCCAGTGTAATGGATTGCGGAGACACCGCCGCACGGTCTGACAGTGAGGTGGCTGTTTCCGCGTTCAAACCGGCGGTTTCTCCGCAGCAGCATGCGTCTGGTTTGTCTGAACCTAGTAGTGCACACAGATGGAGAGCTACGTGCGCGCCAATAGGAGAGGGGTCAGCTGACCGGGACGATCAGCTGATCCCAGCGTGCCAAGGGATTGGCTGAAGGGAATGGTGCGCCGCTGAGGAACGCTTTGCTATATATACTCCCTGCCTGTCAGTTGCTCGGTGTCTGGCGTTGCGAATGCTTATGTGTTAGCACTCAGACCTTAGTCAGATCTTTCAGTGTGGTTGAACCAGGAGGACCTGGGAATCCACACTTAGCCAGATTACTGTCTTACTATTGTGTTATACTTCAGACTAGTTCCAGGGTGTTGAGACCACGGACCTCACACCCAAGACTAGGGATACTGTGTCACTATTTTGTTATACTTCAGACTAGTTCCAGGGTGTTGAGACCACGGACCTCACACCCAAGACTAGGGATACTGTGTTACTATTGTGTTATAATTCAGACTAGTTCCAGGGTGTTGAGACCACAGACCTCACACTCAAGACTAGGCCTTGTTTGATATCTGTTATGACCTAATGTTTTCCTGACTCTCCTTCTGCTTTCTGATTCAGGGCCTACGCACATCTGATTACCTGTTGCCAACCCTGCCTGTCCCTGGTTACCGAATTAGCCTTCTGTCTCTGTACCTTATCTGCTCGTGTGTTGCCGACCCGATCTAGCTGACCCTTCTGGCTGTCACCCACCCCCTGGGTGTTCAGTCCATCTGCAGGGACCCCCTGTCTCTCAGAGGGACCTCTCTGCAAACCAGTCAGGGACTCATCCTCTAGGAGTCCTTTGACTGCAGTAGAGTCTGACTCTCCTTGGTTTGAGTCATCTGCTCCTCAGGTGATTCTACTCATTACTGTTGCACCAAACACTTACACGTATTCAGGTGTCCAGAGGTTAGCTATACTTGTATTATCGGTGATTCTGCAGATCATCAATAATCAGGTATATATCTGCATTGTTGGTGATACTGCAGATCACCAATAATCAGATTCTCTCTGTGTGCTGACACCGATCGTTACAGCCAGTAACTGTTTGTTCAGCGGCATTAACATGAAGCTCCTCCAATTCCTCCAACTCATAGGTGAGCAATGTGATGCTACAATAAAGAGAGTGTCAGTGGCGTAGGAATGACAGTCACAACCGGGCCCATGCTCTTGGTGGGCCCGTACATGGACCTTGCCTCCTGGAAGAGCCCGTCTGTCGCTGTACTATTTTTCTAGCTTTAGTGCTGGACTAGGCTGGTGTGAAGCTGATGAGATCCTTCTGCTGGCAAAGTAGCAGAAACCATGTGTTATCATTATTACCAATAGAAACCTGTAGCAAGTCTTCACTGTGAGAAGCAACACATAAAACACATAATTAGTGTTGCTTTGCGTGCAAGTGGATTTCCTCAGCTTTATAACAGCCCAGGCCGTCACTGTCCAGCACCTCCCCCTGGCACTGTACATACACAGCCTGTCTACCATGCTGCACACTTGCTGTCTTCCTCTTCCCCCCTCTTACTCCCTCATCCATATTGAATGGATTGAATGAAATGGGTGCTCGCAGGGCTGGGTTTAGCATAAGGCACTGTAGGCTCGTGATTACAGGCGCCTTATGGTGCAGTGGCGGCTCCCCAAATATCCCCTATGCAGTGCAAAAGCAGAAGCAGGAAGCGTGATCCCTGTCACTCCTGTGCCCCCCCCCCCCCTCCCCATCACACCCATGATCACTATCGAATTGCACAGTACAGCCATGATAAGCTATCAAATCTGGGGACACTACCAGATGGTCGGCAAGATGTCCACAACTTATGGGCATCTTGCTGGCCATCTGATAGTGTCACCAGATTTGATGGCTCATGCTTGTACTGCCTGTAGACATGCAATTAGATGGCCTGCATGCAGGCCAGAATTGTGAGCATCCCCTTGACCATCTGACACATAGTTAAGGGTGTGGCCTGTGTTGAGGGGCGGAGCTTAGGGCATCTAAACTTCTGTGCCTACATGCTCCTGAGTTCTAAATCCGGCCCTGTGCTCACCTCAGTGGAACACACAGGACCGCCGACTGTTTGGATACTGGTCCACCCCCACTCCACCACAAGACCCCCATAGAATCCCTTGATCTCACATCCTATCTGTGTGTCCAGCCTCACTGAACAAATAGACAGGGCACGGAGAGCGCCCTGCATCTTCTGTCCCCCAGTCAGGCAGCATCTATTCTCCACCACTGCTTGGCACAGATGGTGCCCAAAGCCCTCATAACTCTGCCAACAGTGAGCATGGTACCTTGTGGGGAAGGGGGATTTACCCCCTTCCCCATCATATTTATAAAGCATGCTTTCAAATGTTGACAGACATGGGGTGCCTATTATCTTGGGGTGACCTCATCAATTATGATTGGACAATCACTTACCAATTTTACCAACTCCATTTACTCTAATGCTTTACCTACACAATCTGCTCATAGTATTCAATCTGTTGACTATTGCCATTGTAACTCTGGTTTGCAGAGATGTAGGGACCCCATCTTTGGAATCCAAGTCTAACAATATGTCTTCTACCTGCATGAGACATTTCGTGAAATTCAGACGTTGCTAACGGCCATGGCTGAGATTTATGTACGTCACCATCACTACCATTGAAATAGCCAAATAAACAGGTTTTTGTGACCCTAGGCTATGACCTCTTTGGCCTAGGGGCCCGAAACTCACCAGTCATGTTCCCCCTAAGGGTCCCTACAATGCTAGAAAATTTGGTACTGCTGAGCCATTGCCCTTTGAAAAGATGTGAGATTTTGGAAAGTGAAATAGGGAGGCAATGAAAGTCTATGGGGGATTTTACCAATTTTGGACCCCTGTAACTCTGGTTTGCAGAGATGTAGGGACCCCATCTTTGGAATCCAAGTCTAACAATATGTCTTCTACCTGCATGAGACATTTCGTGAAATTCAGACGTTGCTAACGGCCATGGCTGAGATTTATGTACGTCACCATCACTACCATTGAAATTGCCCAAATAAACAGGTTTTTGTGACCCTAGGCTATGACCTCTTCGGCCTAGGACTGCATTGAACGCGACCCACGCATTGTGCGCATTCTGGACAACACCAATTACTGGGTTTATACCCTTCTGGATCCACGGTACAAACACAATGTTCCAAAACTGCTTGAAGAAAGAGTCCGACAGGTCAAAATGGAAGAATACCAGCAGGCCCTTGTGGAGACTTTAAAGAGGAGATTGACATCCTCCCCCTCCTCTAGCCAGTTGTACACCGACAGACTGACTTCCGCAAACCCAGGACGACCAGGAGGGCAGCAAACAACACAAGCCGCAGCTAGTGCCCAAAAGGGAATGGTATCGGCAGTGTCCTTGGAGTGGGAAAATTTTCTGACACCCATGCAGCAGCACACAGAACAGCAAGCGTGCAGATCCACCTCCAACACCGATCGCCTGGAGAAGATGGTCAAGGACTACATGTCAGATGGCATAGCTGTGTTGAACAATCCATCTGCACCCTTCAACTATTGGGTATCGAAGCTAGACACCTGGCACAAACTGGCAATGTACGCAATAGAGGTGCTGGCTTGCCCGGCAGCCAGCGTTATGTCGGAACGCTGTTTCAGTGCTGCCGGAGGCATCGTCACAGATCGGCGTATCCGCCTCTCCACAGAAAATGCAGACCGTCTGACTCAAATTAAAATGAATCAATCCTGGATTGGAAACGACTACGCAACACTCCCGGACCCCAACCAAGTAACATGAACAATGAACATCTGTGATGGGTTAGCGTTTCCGGTCCCTGTTTATTGAACCTCTTATCTGTATTACATTTATGACTGCATGGCGACAAAACGCAAATTGCTATCCGCACGCTTCTTGTCCTCATGCAAGGCCTGGGTTGTTGTGTCTCAAAGCGTGACCTTCTCCTCCTGCGCCACCCTCCTCCTGTTCCATCACGTGTGCTGCTGCTGGGTTAACGTTACCGGTCCCTTTTCCTGGAACCTCTTATATGTATTACATTTATGACTGCATGCCGACAAAAAGCATGTTACCTGTGCAAAGAAAACAGACATTTCCCGCATTTAAAAGTCAGTTTTCCCTTTGAAACTTTAAAATCGATTTTCTCAAAAACTATAAGCTCTTTTTGCTACATTTTTTTTCCTCTTGTACCCACTCCCAAGGTGCACATACCCTGCAAATTTGGGGTATGTAGCATGTAAGGAAGCTTTACAAAGCACGAAAGTTCGGGTCCCCATTGACTTCCATTATGTTCGGAGTTCGGGTCGAACACCCGAACATCGCGGCGATGTTCGGCGAACGTTTGCGAACCTGAACATCTAGGTGTTCGCCCAACACTACTTGGGGGGACCCATGTAAAACTTGCATAGGGGCCCACAGCTCCTTAGCTACGCCTCTGTTTTCAATCATGATTGACCAACTGACCAATTTTACCTCCTCCATGTAGTAAGAGGGTTAATAAATATTGAATTCTATGAGGTAAGCCCTCGTGCTACATGGAGGTGGTAAAATTGATCAGTGATTGGCCAATCATAATTGAAAGTGTGTACCAGGCTTAAAAGACCTTTTGAAGATTTAAAGTTTAGTTACACTATCATGGAATAAGTAAAAACAAATGGACTTTGGACCAAGTGGTGCACTGCAAATATCTGATTGCACAATACTAGAGTTGGGCCGAACCTCCGATTTTAGGTTCGCGAACCTGGTTCGCGAACTTCCGCGGAAGGTTCGGTTCGCGTTAAAGTTCGCGAACCGCAATAGACTTCAATGGGGATGCGAACTTTGAAAAAAAAAAAATAATTATGCTGGCCACAAAAGTGATGGAAAAGATGTTTCAAGGGGTCTAACACCTGGAGGGGGGCATGGCGGAGTGGGATACATGCCAAAAGTCCCGGGGAAAAATCTGGATTTGACGCAAAGCAGCGTTTTAAGGGCAGAAATCACACTGAATGCTAAATGACAGGCCTAAAGTGCTTTCAAACATCTTGCATGTGTATACATCAATCAGGTAGTGTAATTAAGGTACTGCTTCACACTGACACACCAAACTCACCGTGTAACGCACCGCAAACAGCTGTTTGTGTAGTGACGGCCGTGCTGGACTGGTGCGCACCATGGCGAGAGTGCAGGTTTTGGTGGCTTTACAGCCCATATGGTCGCCTGGCTGATGTAGCTGAATGACAGAACAGTGACTGTCCAGCTGATCAAATTTGGTCTGACCACAATGAGGCAACGACCTTATTATCGTGGGTGTGCCCCCCGAGACACTCATCTAGGCGCCGGTCATTGCTTCATTGTGATACGCAAGCCCCTTCACCACGGCAAGGTAATGATCACGAAGGGGAATGGGCGCATGTACATGAACAGGTACAGGTATGCAGGAACAGAACAAGTATGCAGTGGCGGGTTCACTGAACAGGTATGCAGTGGTGGGTTCACAGAACAGGTATGCAGTGGTGGGTTCACAGCACAGGTATGCAGTGGTGGGTTCACAGCACAGGTATGCAGTGGTGGGTTCAATGAACAGGTATACAGTGGCGGGTCCACTGAACAGAACAGGTATGCAGTGGCAGGTTCACTGAACAGGTATGCAGTGGTGGGTTCACAGCACAGGTATGCAGTGGTGGGTTCACAGAACAGGTATGCAGTGGTGGGTTCACAGCACAGGTATGCAGTGGTGGGTTCAATGAACAGGTATACAGTGGCGGGTCCACTGAACAGAACAGGTATGCAGTGGCAGGTTCACTGAACAGGTATGCAGTGGTGGGTTCACAGCACAGGTATGCAGTGGTGGGTTCACAGAACAGGTATGCAGTGGTGGGTTCACAGCACAGGTATGCAGTGGTGGGTTCAATGAACAGGTATACAGTGGCGGGTCCACTGAACAGAACAGGTATGCAGTGGCAGGTTCACTGAACAGGTATGCAGTGGTGGGTTCACAGCACAGGTATGCAGTGGTGGGTTCACTGAACAGGTATGCAGTGGTGGGTTCACAGCACAGGTATGCAGTGGTGGGTTCACAGCACAGGTATGCAGTGGTGGGTTCACAGCACAGGTATGCAGTGGTGGGTTCACAGCACAGGTATGCAGCCAGACAGGAACAAGTTAAGCCTAACTAATCTTTCCCTGAGAGACAGTCTGCAGCAGCTCGCCCTACTCTCACTAACGCAGGCAGCACACGAGTGACCGTAATGGCCGCCGCTGCCTGCCTTATATAAGGGGGGGGTGGGGCTCCAGGGGCTAGTGTAGCCTAATTGGCTACACTGGGCCTGCTGACTGTGATGTAGAGGGTCAAAGTTGACCCTCCATGTGCATTATGGGGCGAACCGAACTTCCGCAAAGGTTCGCCTGCGGGACGCGAACGCGAACCACTGAAGTTCGCATGGAACCGTTCGCAGGCGAACCGTTCGGCCCAACTCTACACAATACTAAACATTCCCCTGCTCTGCCTCAGCTTCTGTAGCCGAGTAACACTGGACTGGGTGTGTCTGTGCAGATATTTGGCTAATATATTCTCTGCAGTTATGAGCCCAATGACTTACATCAATAAAGCACTCACTGCAATGGGAAATAAGGAGTCACAAATGGAAATTGCATGGACACCTGAAGTGAGAGGCATGTGGAAGCAGCCATATGTATTTCCTTTTAAACAATACTAGTTGCCTGGCTGTCCTACTGGCCTTTCTGGCTTCAGTACAGTAGTGTTCGAATCACACGCCTGAAACAAGTATGCGGCTAATCCACCCAGACTTCAGTCAGAAACATCTGATCTGCATGCTTGTTCAGGGTCTCTGGCTAAAACTATTCTAGGCAGAGGAGCTGGAGGACAGCCAGGCAATGTGCATTGTTTAACAGTAAATAAATATGTTGGCCTCTATCCCTCTCACTTCAGGTGAGCTTTAAAGTTATTATTATTAATAATTATTATTTAGTATAGTATATTGTCTTGTCACTAACTTTCACTTGGCGAAGCTCACAATCTAATCTCTACCACATACCACAAGACAGAGACACTTGGCCCAGCTACAGACCTGCACTGTACCTACTCCTACCTATTGCCTGATGGTCATACCTGCGAAACGTGTTGCATTTTCCATTGGAGTATGTTAAAGGGGCACTACAGCGAAAAACTGTGAAATTTAAAATATGTGCAAACATATACAAATAAGAAGTACATTTTTTTCCAGAGCAAAATGTGCCATACATTACGTTTCTCCTATGTTGCTGTCACTTACAGTAGGTTGCAGAAATCTGGCAGAAGTGACAGGTTTTGGACTAGTTCATCTCTTTATAGGGGATTCTCAGGGATACATTTATTTTTAAAAGCACTTACTGAATGGCAGTTGCTCTGTCCAACTGCCAAAAAACTGTGCAGCAAGCAGGGAAGCTGGCCAGCATCATTGTTAAAATCCTTTTTAGGGAATATTTTTATAAAGAATAAAAGCCTTGCTGAGAATCCCCTATGAAGAGATGGAGTAGTCCAAAACCTGTCACTTCTGTCAGATTTCTATTACCTACTGTAAGTCACAGCAACATAGGAGAAAAGTAATTTATGGCTCATTTTACTCTGGAAGAAATTTACTTCTTATTTGTATATGTTTGCACATATTTTACATTTTACAGTTTTTCACTGTAGTGCCCCTTTAATAAATTTGTCCTGCTAAACTTTGTTGGCATATCTTGTGTCTGTTTGGAGGAGGTAAGTCCACCACTGGCTCCACAAATTTTAAACTTTTTAGACTTTTTAATTCTTCTGGTGCCTCTGTATCCCTGTTACATTCATATGTCCATCAATTTTTTACGGGATAAGCCAATTAACTGTATGTTTTGGGATGTGGTAGGAAACCCACACAGACATGGGCAGAACATACAAACTGTGTGCAGATAGTCCCTGATTCAAACCAGGAACCCAGCGCTGCAAAGCGATAGTGCTGTCCACAGTTCCCTTCCTCCAATACAGGGACTATACTTCAGATCAGGTGTTTATGGGGCTACACTTGTTATGGGTGTGAAGATCATGATGGCCAAACTTGTTTTATGACCATTGTGAGATGGGCCCCCAGGCCATGAAGGGCAACAGGGGGAGGCAAGGGAAGGGGTGAGAACATTGGGGGAGCCATCAAAGTTTGCTGGGGACCCCATGAATTGTAGTTACGCCACTGCCACTACACCACCTTTCTGCACAGTAACAGCTGGCTGCAGACTGAGCGGATTTCTATTAATGCAATGCAAAATCATTCTTTCCTTAAACTGCAGCTAAACTACACATTAAACAATGTACAGTTGAATGGCTTAGAAATGTGGAGTTTGTAAGATTTCCAAGGTTTAGGGGTGACACCTAGTGGTGTTTTAAGAGTATACACCTCTCTTCATCACTGACTTGTGCTTATTTGTATCAAGTTTGTAGAGGGGAAGAAAAAGACTCCCTGATTGGGTTTCATTGCTGGGTTATGTGTATATATAGGAATACCCTTTGCAAAAAAGAGCAAAAAAACAAAATTCTCTTATAGGTGAACAGGGATGCTCGGATGTGCCTCATCCACGAATTCGGAAATCCGCGTGGTTGAAAAAAAAAATCCGCATTCGGCCCCGCCGCATGCGGATTTTCGTTCGCGTCCACGCAACCACGCGGATTTTCTGCCGTGAATGGCGTAATCATGCGTGGATTCCTGCCCGCAGGCGGATTTTCATTTAACGTTAATAACAAAGCCCCCATACATGCTACAATCCCCCAAATTGCATGGATTATCGAGGTGATAAGGGGCAACATAACTTCAACATAAAAAATTCCTAAAAATTTTTTTTTCCAGAGAAAATGGATTTTAAAGTGAAATCAACACTTTAAATGGGGCTATTAATTGGTAATAAGTGGTTTTAAAAAGGGATATACGCGTTAAGCAGTCAAAGAGGTGAAGGCGAGTTCCAATGGCACTTGGCGGCGAAGGTACCGCTGGAGGAGGATGAGTGGCTGACGCCAAAAAGGCCCCAGAGAGGTTTTTGTAATTTTTTTTTTGTTTTTTTTTGCAGCAATTAGCAATGACATCGCAGCAGAGTTGTCAGTGGACACGGGCAGTGTGAACGCAGAGTGCAGTGGTGGTAGCGACTGAGTCAGGAGAAGGACTATGCGGGCGGTCAGTTCAGCAGCACAGAAGGACCACGGCAACATACTGGTAGTAGTAGTAGCAGCACAGCGTCATAGTGCTGGCCAAAAAATGAAATGCACCCGGTGACCCGGGCAGTGTGAACGCAGACAGAGTACATTGGTGGAAGCGAGTGAGTCAGGAGGAGGAGGACAATGCCGGCGGTCAATTCAGCAGCACAGAAGGACCATGGCAACATACTGGTGGTAGTAGTAGCAGCACAGCGTCATAGTGCTGGCCAAAAAATTAAATGCACCCGGTGACCCGGGCAGTGTGAACGCAGACAGAGTACATTGGTGGAAGCGACTGAGTCAGGAGGAGGAGGACAATGCGGGCGGTCAGATCAGCAGCAGCACAGAAGGACCATGGCAACATACTGGTGGTAGTAGTAGTAGTAGCACAGTGTCATAGTGCTGGCCAAAAAATTAAATGCACCCGGTGACCCGGGCAGTGATAACGCAGACAGAGTACATTGGTGGTACCGTGGTAGCGACTGAGTCAGGAGGAGGAGGAGGACAAAGCGGGCGTTCAGTTCAGCAGCAGCAGCAGCACAGAAGGACCATGGCAACATACTGGTGGTAGTAGTAGCAGCACAGTGTCATAGTGCTGGCCAAAAAATTAAATGCACCCGGTGACCCGGGCAGTGTGAACACAGAGTGCAGCAGCGGGAAGCGACTGAGTCAGGAGGAGGAGGACAATGCGGGTGGTCAGTTCAGCAGCAGCAGCACAGAAGGACCATGGCAACATACTGGTGGTAGTAGTAGCAGTAGCAGCACAGCGTCATAGTGCTGGCCAAAAAATTAAATGCACCCAGTGACCCGGGCAGTGTGAACGCAGAGTGTAGTAGCGACTGAGTCAGGAGGACAAAGCGGGCGGTCAGTTCAGCAGCTCAGAAGGAGGACCATGGCAACTTACTGGTAGTAGTACCATAACACCAAAAAATTAACCAAGGTAGGCACTAGGCAGGTAGTAACTGTCTTTATAAAGGCAGGCATAGTTAACAACAGCACATGCAGCAGCCACTTGATGTCCCCCTGTGTCCGACAATAGGGGCCAGGAACTCACCTTCCACCCAAGCCTGGTTGATTCTCACCCCGCGAAACCCTGCCAGACATGTTGCTAGTAATGAATCACCGGATGCAGTGGGCACAGTACAAGGTCACTGAAGGATGCACCAGGCACAGTACAACTGCACTGAAGGATGCAGTGGGCACAGTACAAGGTAACTGAAGGATGCAGTGGGCACAGCAGTGGGCACTGGATATACAACTAGGTCACTGAAGGATGCAGTGGGCACAGTACAAGGTCACTGAAGGATGCAGTGGGCACTGGATATACACCTAGGTCACTGAAGGATGCAGTGGGCACAGTACAAGGTCGCTGAAGGATGCAGTGGGCACAGTACAAGGTCACTGAAGGATGCAGTGGGCACAGTACAAGGTCACTGAAGGATGCAGTGGGCACAGCAGTGGGCACTGGATATACAACTAGGTCACTGAAGAATGCAGTGGGCACAGTACAAGGTCACTGAAGGATGCAGTGGGCACAGCAGTGGGCACTGGATATACAACTAGGTCACTGAAGGATGCAGTGGGCACAGTACAAGGTCACTGAAGGATGCAGTGGGCACAGTACAAGGTCACTGAAGGATGCAGTGGGCACAGCACAAGGTCACTGAAGGATGCAGTGGGCACAGCAGTGGGCACTGGATATACAAGTAGGTCACTGAAGGATGCAGTGGGCACAGTACAAGGTCACTGAAGGATGCAGTGGGCACAGTACAAGGTCACTGAAGGATGCAGTGGGCACAGCACAAGGTCACTGAAGGATGCAGTGGGCACAGCAGTGGGCACTGGATATACAACTAGGTCACTGAAGGATGCAGTGGGCACAGTACAAGGTCACTGAAGGATGCAGTGGGCACAGTACAAGGTCACTGAAGGATGCAGTGGGCACAGCAGTGGGCACTGGATATACAACTAGGTCACTGAAGGATGCAGTGGGCACAGTACAAGGTCACTGAAGGATGCAGTGGGCACAGTACAAGGTCACTGAAGGATGCAGTGGGCACAGCAGTGGGCACTGGATATACAACTAGGTCACTGAAGGATGCAGTGGGCACACAACAAGGATGTCACACTGTGTAATGAGATGCTCATATGCCAGCGAGCGAGCAGTGGGCACTGGGCACGGCACAAGGTCACTGACAGAATGAATGAACAGCGCTGGCAGAGAGTGGCGGCACCGGCGGTGTGACTGGCTGCCTGCAAATAGTACAAGTGTATAACTGTCACTGGAATATACAAGTGAACACTGCAGTTAACTTGCACTAACCTGCCTGCCTGCACTACACACAGATAATCCCCACTCCCACTACACTGACTACACTGCAGCACTGAACCTGCCTGCACTACACACAGTTAAAGCGGAAAATTGAATACTTACCTAACGGTAATTTTCCTTTCCCGATGCATCCATGGCAGCACTACGGGTATTGGTTCCACCCCCAATACCCCCCAGGACAATTATCTATAAAAGTGTAACTGCCCCTCCCATCCGTGTCTTGTAACTAGTACCTCACCGAACAGTGGGTGGGTCCCTTGTGCTGCCATGGATGCATCGGGAAAGGAAAATTACCGTTAGGTAAGTATTCAATTTTCCGCTTTCCCTATGCCTCCATGGCAGCACTACGGGATTTAACTAGACAACAAAAAAGACGGGAGGGCAACTGGAGCAGGTGATATAGGTACACATTTAATTATTCATATTTACACAACAGAGGTAGAATTACAGGAAGATAAGACTGCTCTTCCAAACTCTAAACTGGTCAAGGTAGAAGTATCTACTTGATAGTGCCTGATGAAAGTGTTTATAGTACTCCAATTAGCTGCTTGGCATATTTTTGCCGCTGAAACATTGGCGTGTGCTGCCCAAGAGGCTGCTACCCCCCTGGTCGAGTGTGCATTGATGTTTTCTGGAAGATCCTTGTTATTTGCCCTATAAGCATCTCGGATGATTCTTGTAAGCCAGGAGGCAATGGTCCTTGTAGAAGCTGCTTCTCCTTTCCGGTAACCCGCTGGCACTATAAAGAGTTTATCTGATTTCCTGATATCTTCTGTGGCTCTGACATAATCTTTGAGTGCTCTCGACACATCTAGAGGGTGAATTGTTAAGGAGTCTTCTCCGCTGAACGCAGGTAGAGACCATTCTTGGTTGATATGCAGAAAGGTGGGGACTTTTGGTAAAAATCCCTGGACTGGCCGTATCTGAACCCTGTCCGGAAAAAAGATTACATAAGGCTCTCTATGACTTAAGGCATGCAGTTCAGATACTCGTCGGGCTGACGTTATGGCCACCAGGAAGACTACTTTCAAGGTCTTTAGCCATAATGAGCACTCCTGGATGGGTTCGAAAGGAGATCCGGATAGATAATCTAGGACCAGTGGTAGGTCCCACTTTGGGAATATGTTTCTTGAGGGTGGTCGTATTCTTATGACTCCCGCCATGAACTGTTTGATTAAAGGATCGTAGGCCCATTTGTGCCCTGACAGGGCGGAAAGTGCCAATATTTGAACCTTGATTGAATGAAAGGAGAGTCCTTTATCTATACCTGTTTGAAGGAAGGCTAAAACTTGATGCACTGGCGGTTGTGTCGGGTCAAATTCTTCAGAAGTTGCGAAGTTTGTGAAGACCCCCCAGATTCTATGATAAGTTAGATTTGTGGTCACTTTCCTTGATTTGAGCAGTGTTGTAATCACCGAATCTGAGCACCCTAAGTTCTGTAGTCTCCTCCTCTCAACTTCCATGCTGTCAGTTTTAAACGAGAGGGATTGGGATGGAGCACAGGTCCCTGTGACAGCAGTGTGTTGGTTACTGGGATCGATAATGGCTGTTCCGCCGCCATCTGATGTAACATGGCAAACCAAGGTCTCTTGGGCCACCAGGCGAGGATTGCTATTAACGTTACTGTCTCTGTCCTTAGTCTTCTGAGAAGCCTGAGGATTAGGGGAACAGGAGGGAATACATATCCCGTCTGAAAAGTCCACTGGGCCGTTAATGCATCGCATGCCTCTGCCGCTTTCTCCGGTTATCGGCTGATGTAGCGTTGACACTTTCGGTTCGCTTTGGGCGCCATTAAGTCCACTTCCGGAACTTCCCACTGTGCACAGATCATCCTGAATGCCGTGTTCTCTAGTTCCCATTCGTTGTTTGAAAGCATTGTTCTGCTGAGATAATCCGGAATGATGTTCATGCAGCCTGGAATGTACACTGCCGACAAGGATTCTACCGTTGGAATTGCTAGGTTGAAGATTAATTCCGCCTCCTCCATGAGAGATCGACTGTGTGAGCCCCCCTGATTCTGGATGTAAGCCACTGCTGTCCTGTTGTCCATTTTCAAAAGGACAGGTTGTTTCACTATCAGAGTCTGGAAGTGACTGAGTGCGCAGAAGGCGGCTCTCATCTCCAGTTTGTTGGCAGGCCAGTTCCTCATAAATGGGGCCCAAGTTCCCTGTATGATTTGAGTACCACAGACTGCCCCCCAACCCTTCGTGCTGGCATCCGTATTGATTGTTAGTGGGTGCTTCGGTTGTAGTGGGAGACTCTTCTTCAAGTTTTCCGTTCTCAGCCACCAGTGCAGTTGTTTCTTCATAAGAGGAGTCACTGCTATAATCTGGTACAAGTCTTCTCCGTCCCATTGGGCCAGAAATCCGGCTTGTAGGCTCCTGAGATGCCAATGTGCCCATGGCACCATTGGTATTGTGGCAGACATGGTACCCAATATCTGTAGGCAGAACCTTGCACGTGTTCGTGATGAAAGGAGTAGTTGTAAAATTCTTTCTTGTATGATCGGAATTTTTTCCTGGGGTAGACAAACTTCGTTGTTTCTGGTTCGGAATCTTGCGCCCAAATAGACTAAATCCTGTGTTGGTAGGAGATGACTTTTGGCATAGTTTATTAGCCAACCGAATTTCACTAAGGTGTTCAGAAGGATGTCCCTGTGTTGCAGGCATTCCTCGGCCGTATCCGCCAGTAGTAGAACATCGTCTAGATAATGATGTGTCTGGATCTTTTGGAGTCTTATGAGGGCTATTATTTCCAAGAGTAACTTTGAGAATGTCCTCGGGGCCGTACATATGCCGAAAGGCAGACATACGAACTGGAAATGAAGTTCTCCCACTGAGAATCTGAGGTATTTCTGTAAACTTTTCTGTATGGGCACGTGCAGATATGCGTCTTCTAAATCGATAGAGAGCATGAAATCGTGAGGTTTCACTGCCATAATTATGGTGTTTAATGATTCCATTTTGAATTTCTCGAGAAGGATGTACGCATTTAATTTCTTTAAGTCTAAAACCGGGTGCAGATCGCCCGTCTTTTTCTGCACGAAGAAGAGCTTGGAGTAGAAGCCCTGATACCTCTCCGAAGGGGGAACTGAGACGATAGCTTGTTTCGTTAGCAGATCTTGTAGATACTTCCCGAGAACATTTATTTTCTCCTGTGAGGTTGGGATACTTGTTGGTACAAAGTAGTCCTGTGGGGGACCTTCCCTGAATGTCCAAAAGTGCCCCGAGGTAACCGTTCTGAGAATCCAAGGAGACTTTATGTGATGTCTCCATATGTTGCTGAAGGTCCTCAGTCTTCCTCCTACCGGGCCCTCTTGGACATGCGTTCTGTCAAAAGGATTTTTTGCTGCTTTGCGTGGGCTGGACTGCCCTTTGCTTGGACATCTTATTAACTGAAGTTTGCGTTGACTGCCAGTTATTGCGATAGTTCCTTCCGGGCCGATACGATCTGGCGTTTCTGTATCTCGAGTTCTGAGACTTCCCTTGTGAAGAGTTGAACTGTTTCTTGGGGCGTCTGTCCTGAGGTAGCAGACCCGACTTCCCGCCTGTTACTCTGGATATGGCGGACTCCAATTTTTCTCCAAAAAGTGCTTTCCCGTCATATGGGATCTTGCACCATAACTGGCGGGAAGTAGGGTCTGCCGCCCAGGATTTTAACCACAACGCCCTTTTTCCCGTAACTGAATACAGCATGGATCTTGCCGTGCCCCGGACCACATCGATGGCTGCTTCGCCCACAAAATCTGCTGACACCTTAAGGTCTTCCAACTTCAAGATTAGTTCCTCCTTGTCCATACCGTCTAGGATGGCTTGTTCGATATTGTCGACCCAGACTCTAATAGCCTTCCCTACAGCTGTGAGGGCTATGGCAGGCCTGCAGGCACCCCCGGCAGCCGTATACATATTCTTATAGTCTTGATCCATCTTCCTATCTAATGAATCTATAAAGGTAACCGAATCTTCGATGGGTAGTGTGACATGTTTTGCTAACCTATTACCCTCCTTACCATGATAAAGATCGCTGGTCTGTGAAGGGCATTGGGGCATCCATAGAGGCGGCGAAATTTTTTGCCACACGCTGGAAAGAGAGGGATAGAGACATTAAGCCCATGTATGTATCCTACACCGTACATAGAAAAGTGTATATATCTATCAACGAGATAAATATATACATAAATATATATACATTGCATTGTAACTCCTATGCCAAAAATCACTGTAGAAAGTAGCAATAGAAACTTTCATTTAAAAATTATTTACCTAAGGCAACTAGTATTGTGTAATAATCCAGGGGCGGAGAGTGGCCAGGAGCACAAGTGTGCTTCCAGTCTAGCCCGCAATCCACGCGAACTGACAGCCGGCGAGCCAGAGACTACGGCGCTTTAAATAGGGCCAGCGTAAACAGACCACGCCCCCCGACCGCGTCATGCGCTCCAGCGTACCTGGACCAATCTGACGGCTGTGCCAGCGGAAGTAGCAGAGCGGCCATACCTGTTCCTTCCTGTGAGGCGCACAGAGCGTGTCCTGGAGCGCACGCCGACTCCGGTATAGTAGAGGGAGGAAAGGGAGGAAGGGATGCCCACGCCAGCCACACCGAAGAGCGGCATACAGAATTACAAGCTCCCATTACTCCATTGCACAATTTTAGTGCGGATACGCCTGGGAGTAGAGTGGACCCCCAAGACCAGCAGAACGGGGTCCCCACCAGCCGGACTGATTTACAGACCTTGTGAGGTGGCAACGCAGCAGGGGAGGCAACCTGCGCGGAAGGCTACCTGATGCAGCCGGTAAGGGGGAAAAATAAAGTAATCTGCAGGAATCTCCTGCGACAGTCCTGTGAGGTGAGGGACAGGAAAAAAAGACACGGATGGGAGGGGCAGTTACACTTTTATAGATAATTGTCCTGGGGGGTATTGGGGGTGGAACCAATACCTGTAGTGCTGCCATGGAGGCATAGGGAAATAATCACTAGACTCCCACACTCCCACTACACTACACTGACTACAACTAACTACAGCAATCACTCACTGACTAGCTAACTGTGTACAGTATAAGAGCAGTGTTAGCAAAAAAAACGCTTTGTTTTTAACACAATAAATGCACTTGCTCAAACAACAATGGCCTGGAGATAATCCTCTCAGCACCACAGTCTAGCAAGGACAGAGCTTTTCCATCATGGCCGCCGCTTTATATTCAGGAGGGGAGGGCATAGCTCCCCTCCTGTGATTGGTTGCTAGGGCCTGGCTGGGGCACTCTGATTGGCCTGCAATGTGTCACTTCCGCATAGTTTGACGCATTTCCGCTAACCACGACTTCAGCGCCGGGTTTCACGAGCGTGAATGCGGATTTCTGTTCGCATTCACGCGAAGCCGAAGTAGATTTTCGTGGTTGAAAATCTATTCACGGATTTTCGTGTCCGAGGCGGAATGCGTCAAAATGGTCGTGAATCCACGCGTAAGCGTGATCACGACCTGGCGGTGAGCACCACTGTAGGTGAACAACTACACCCACTGTTAACACTTGCTTCATCTGAGAGAATTACAGTCTTTTTGAAAAATACTATAGCACATTCTTTGCAGCATAAAAGTATTGACAAAACTTTGTTGGCACAATACAAAATTCAAAAAAGGTCGTAAAAACTTCCATGTACATTATCCATGTACATAATCTTCATGAATAACCAAATGTAGCTTTCATGGAATCAACAATTTTCATGGTATGGCTTGACGTGATGAGCAATGAACATTTAGAGTAGGCAAACTATTAAATGTTCATTGTTTATCACGTCAAGCCAGACCATGATAATAAAGTTTTGTCAATATTTTTTTTTTGTACTGCAAAGAATGTGCTATAGTATTTTTTCAAAAAGACTGTAATTCTCTCTAATGAAGAATAGGTTTCACTGCCATCCCTCATAATTGTCCCTGAGACTACCAATACGTTTAATAAAGCCACAAGCTCTATAAAACGTCCCAGGGGTGGGCAGCAAAGGGTATTCTCCTAAGGGGCACTGATGGCGGTAAAATCCCTAAAAAAAATGTATCCCCCTCCTTGCGCTTGCTAAGTTTGCCATATGCAGATGATATTCAAATTATTATTATTAATCAGTATAGTGCCAACCTCTTCCGCAGCACCAGAGCAGGGACAAGGTCCTCCAGCACCCAAGGCTGAGACACCAAAGTACGCCCCTCCATCCCTGCCACCCCAGCCGTCACACACTGATTGCTATTAGACTAAGAGCAGGGGCGGCGCCAGGGGGGTGCTTGGGGGTGCTCGAGCACCCCCTAGAATTGTCCAAGCACCCCCAAAGCACCCCCTGGAGTGAACTGACTTCAGGCGTCTAAAAGACGCCAAGTCAGTTCACACACCGGCAGCACGGAGCAGCAGGCAGGGCTACGGTAAGATGGCCGCCCGGAGCCCTGTTCTGCAGACTTCGGGCGGCCATTTTCCCGTAGCCCTGCTCTCTGCATGCAGGCAGGAAGTCTCGTGGGACGTGGTGACGTCGGGAAGGAAGAGGATCGTGGGCGCGCGGGCGCTGCGCGCCACAATGAGGTCGGGACTCGGGACAGGAGGTCGGGAAAGAAGGTCTTCTGGCTGTAGGTGAGTAAATGGGTTTTTCTTTTCTTTTTCAGGTGATGCGGATTGTGCATATTGGGGTCATATCTGCTACGGATTGTGCATATTGGGGTCATATCTGCTACGGATTGTGCATATTGGGGTCATATCTGCTACGGATTGTGCATATTGGGGCGATTTCTGCTACCGATTGTGCATATTGGGGTCATTTCTGCTACCGATTGTGCATATTGGGGTCATTTCTGCTACCGATTGTGCATATTGGGGTCATTTCTGCTACCGATTGTGCATATTGGGGTCATTTCTGCTACCGATTGTGCATATTGGGGTCATTTCTGCTACCGATTGTGCATATTGGGGTCATTTCTGCTACCGATTGTGCATATTGGGGTCATTTCTGCTACCGATTGTGCATATTGGGGTCATATCTGCTACCGATTGTGCATATTGGGGTCATATCTGCTACCGATTGTGCATATTGGGGTCATATCTGCTACCGATTGTGCATATTGGGGTCATATCTGCTACCGATTGTGCATATTGGGGTCATATCTGCTACCGATTGTGCATATTGGGGTCATATCTGCTACCGATTGTGCATATTGGGGTCATATCTGCTACCGATTGTGCATATTGGGGTCATATCTGCTACCGATTGTGCATATTGGGGTCATATCTGCTACCGATTGTGCATATTGGGGTCATTTCTGCTACGGATTGTGCATATTGGGGCCATATCTGCTACCGATTGTGCATAT
Organism: Hyperolius riggenbachi; assembly: GCF_040937935.1. Lineage (NCBI taxonomy): Eukaryota > Metazoa > Chordata > Amphibia > Anura > Hyperoliidae > Hyperolius > Hyperolius riggenbachi. The sequence continues at coordinate 189,257,019 of NC_090656.1, forward strand.
TGGGGCCATATCTGCTACCGATTGTGCATATTGGGGCCATATCTGCCACCGATTGTGCATATTGGGGCCATATCTGCCACCGATTGTGCATATTGGGACCATATCTGCCACCGATTGTGCATATTGGGACCATATCTGCCACCGATTGTGCATATTGGGACCATATCTGCTACCGATTGTGCATATTGGGACCATATCTGCTACCGATTGTGCATATTGGGACCATATCTGCTACCGATTGTGCATATTGGGACCATATCTGCTACCGATTGTGCATATTGGGACCATATCTGCTACCGATTGTGCATATTGGGACCATATCTGCTACCGATTGTGCATATTGGGACCATATCTGCTACCGATTGTGCATATTGGGACCATATCTGCTACCGATTGTGCATATTGGGACCATATCTGCTACCGATTGTGCATATTGGGGCCATATCTGATAACGATTGTGCATATTGGGGCCATATCTGATAACGATTGTGCATATTGGGGTCATTGGACGTGTTTTTTGTTAAAATCTGCTCACATTACGTGTATTTTCTTGAGAAAACCTGCACAATTATGTGAATTTTCTGGGAAAAGGGTCACCAAAACTTGGGCCCTCTGTCTTTGCGTTGCACTTTTAAAGGGAACCCGAGGTGAGAATAATATTGAGGCTGCCATATTTATCTCCCTTTAAGCAATACCAGTTGCCTGGCTGCCGTGCTGGTCCTCTGCCTCTTATTCTTTCAACCATAGACCCTGAACAAGCATGCAGCAGGTCAGGGGTTTCTGACAATATTGTCAGAACTGACAAGATTAGCTGCATGGCTTGTTTCTGGTGTAATTCAGTTCACTACTACAGCCAAATAGATCAGCAGGGCTGCCAGGCAACTAGTATTGTTTAAAAGGAAATAAATATGGCAGCCACCATATCACTCTCACCCTGGGTTCACTTTAAATTACAGTTAGCCCCGCCCTCATCCGGGCATGACCACGCCCATTTTTTCGCCGCGGCGCGCTTCGCGCGCCGCAGGTTGTAGCCACACCCATTTTTGGCGCGGCGCGCTTTGCGCGCCGCAGGTCGTCAGCTCCCCCGGAAATTGGTCCAGCACCTGCATAGCACCCCCTAAAAAAAATTCCTGGAGCCGCCACTGACTAAGAGGCGCCACAGGGCCCACAACCTCCCCAACACCTTAATATATAGTTATCTGGCTTGCAGTCACTTCTATGTATCCCCTTTTCTTATTTCTTTCTACTTCATACACAATTAGAAATGACAGCTGAATGAATTGTGCACCCTCTCCTACACTGCGCCCTGAGGCTGGAGCCTCTCCAGCCTATGCCTCGGCCCGGCCCTGCGCAGCACTTTACATAGTGTATATATAGCCTTGTCACTAACGGTCACTATAGTTATGCCATTTTATTTGAGACTGTTCAATACACTTGCGTTTTGCCTTGCAAACGGACCGGATCCTGATCGGATCCTGATCGGATCAGGACCTGATCCTGATCGGAACCGTACGGTTCCGATCAGGATCCGATCAGGATCCGGTCCATTTGCATCAGGCATGCATCAGGCTGCCATCAGGATCCGTGGGTAAAAAATAGCGAAATTAAATAAAAAAAATGTTGGGGTCAGCAGAAGGTGCACCTGGTGCACCTGTAGAATCAGGTTCCTCCGCTGTAGGCCTTACTTCCACCTCCGACATTCTGCCAAAACAGCTCCAGCACGTCTGTCACTGCTGCTCCACTCCAGACATGCTTGGCCCATGTGTCCCCATCCGAAGTGGCCGCTTGGATACGCATAGGAAGTGGGGTAGAACATCAGGTTTTTGTAGGCAGTGTGTTCTGTGCCGTTTCCCATTGGTTTCTGTGTTCCGGATGGTGCTGTCAGGCTCCGGTCAGGCTCCGGTCAGGATGCATGGGCCGGAGATCCAGACCCAAAAAATAGCGCATGTTGGAAAAGAGTCCGGAGTCCGGATCCGATCCGGCTCCGGTACGTACGGAACGGACGCGTGTGAACGTCCGCATAGACATTACATTGCTATGCGGAACGTACGTTCCGTTTGTACAGTATGCGCTCCGAATTTGATCCGGAAAATCCTGATAGCGAACGCTAATGTGAACCGGGCCTTAGGGCTGGAACCCACAGGAGCGCTTTTGGCAGCACTGCGATACGCTAGCAGTTTGCCAAAACGCTGGGCTAATGTTAATGGATGGGGCAACTTCCACAGGAGCGTTTGCGTTTCCCAGAAACGCAAAAGCAGGACGTGCAGCATTTTGGGAGCGTTAGCGCTTCAATGTAAAGTATTGAACCGCTAGCGGAAACGCTCAGCAAAACCTAAACTGAGCGGTTTTGCTAGCGCTTTGCGGTTCAGCACACTGTAACAAAATGAAAAATAATTCACAGGACCAATCAGGATAAAAACGCAAAACGCAAAACGCTAGGCACCCGCTGGGCAAAAAAATACAATGATGCAAAACACGACCAAAAACGCGCATGAATCCGCTTGCAAACCGCTCAGACAAAACGCTAGCGGTTGCGTTTTGCGTTTGCTGATTTCAGTGGGTTCCAGGCCTACGTGTTCATTCTTAACAGACAGTTTGGCCCACGACTATGTTCTCGATTGTGGCTCTTTATGTGATCGAATTTGAAACCCTCTCCATATGTAGTGGTGGATTGGCTACTATCCCACTCCCAAATGACCTGATCTTTGGGCGATGAGGAGCAAGGTTTCTGCTGTGAAGCTGTCGTTCAGTGCCAAAGCACTGTCACTTTGCTCCCGTGTAATCCGTCGCACCTCTGATACTTTGTTAGGTACCCTGACAATATTTCAACACCTGCCGCACCCGCTGCTACAATGTCGGGCACCCGACACACTCACGACACCAGCACACCTGTCCCAGGTTCCCCTGCTGGGATCACCGCCGCTCTCCACTACTGTATGAAATGGGAGCAACGCCAAAAAGCAATTTCAAACTTCCTGCCACTCATTAGTACATAAAACTGGCCAATGAGAATCTTCATCAGGGAGGATCCCCTTGGGCCACTTATGGCTACATCACAGAACGCGTGCAGGAGACGATTTCCTGCATGCATTATTGGCCTGTGGCATGATGTCAGAAAGTTGCGGTGGGACGCTAATTAACGGTGGTAGTTCTAATTTACCCGATGGGAAAACGCAGCAACTGGACGTTACGAAGCTCCCAGATGCGTTGTAATGTAATAAGACTGAGCGTTTTAACGGATCGCGCCTAGTTTGCCTTTAAGCTGCCCACTAACAGTCCAATTTCTAGCGAAAAATCGTTCGAGCGATCAGAAATTCTGATCGGATTGGTTGTAAATAATCTCCATTGGTGGACACAATCGATTATGAACGAGTGAAAAAAATGTCGCCCGAATGAATTTTCGTCGAACGAAAATTTAGATTTTCTTGGTGGTCGTGATAGATAGGAAGCAATGATTGGTTAGTTGATGGTGTAGTGAACGATTTTTCGTCCGATCAGAATTTCTGATCGATCTAACGATTTTTCACTAGAAATTGGACCGTTAGTGGCCAGCTTTTAGAAAGGAAACATGAAAATCTATTTTTCTTAACGTCCAGCCACGGCATTTTCCCGTCCGGTAAATTAGAACTACCGCCGCTAATTAGCGTTCCTCTGTATCTTCCCAACGTCATGCGCAGGCCATTAATGCATGCAAGAAATCGGCTCCTATACGCGATCTGTGATGTGAAAGAGCCCTTAGGCTTAGTCTAAGTGAGCCAATGAGAAACACCGGCGGAAGTTTGAAGTTGCTTTTTTCCGAGGCTACAATTTTATACTGTAGTGATGAGCCGCTTGAGCAGCCGCCATCTAAGCAGGTTACCACAGCTGCAGCAGGGAGCAACTGTCATAGGGGAGCCTGGCATAGGTGTGTGGGTATCGGGAGTAAATATAGCAATATACTGTATATTTATATATATATATATATATGGAAATATAACAGAGGTGGATGCTGCGGTAGAACCCGTGGAGAGTACCGGCCACAGATCGGATCTTCAAGCAAGATTACAGATGTAAAAAGAAGAAGGAAGGCAGAATTGCACAGAAGAAATAAGTATACAGAAAAAGATCACATCAGAAAAAGAAGAATACAGACAAAAAAAAGTTTGTTTTTTCCCCTTACTTTACAATAAATAGGTACAGGTCATAAAAAGCTTTATACCCAATTACTTGCATAGGGGCGGACATATAGGGGCTCCATTACTAAAGTGCACCACTGGAGGGTAATTGTCCCCCGCTGCCTTCTCATTTACTGATGATGATTAGGAATCCTGAAGCGTGACTATTTGGGTCAGAGGATCACTACTAGGGATCTATGGAATGAGCAACTAATGTTTAGCCTTAGCAGTAGTGTTGGGCGAACACCTAGATGTTTGGGTTCGCGAACGTTCGCCGAACATCGCCGCGATGTTCGGGTGTTCGTGCCGAACTCCGAACATAATGGAAGTCAATGGGGACCCGAACTTTCATGCTTTGTAAAGCTTCCTTACATGCTACATACCCCAAATTAGCATGGTATGTGCACCTTGGGAGTGGGTACAAGAGGAAAAAAAAATATTTGAAAAAGAGCTTATAGTTTTTGAGAAAATTGATTGTAAAGTTTCAAAGGAAAAACTGTCTTTTAAATGTGGAAAATGTCATGTTTCTTTGCACAGGTAACATGCTTTTTTTCGCCATGCAGTCATAAATGTAATACAGAGAAGAGGTTCCAGGAAAAGGGACCGGTAACGCTAACCCAGCACCAGCAGCAGCAAACGTGATGGAACAGGAGGAGGCGCAGGAGGAGAAGGCCACGCTTTGTGAGACACAACAACCCAGGCCTTGCATGAGGACAAGAAGCGTGCGGATAGCATGCTTTGTACCGCCATACAGTCATAAATGTAATAAAGATAAGTGGTTCAATAAACAGGGACCACGCGGCAACGCTAACCCAGCAGCAGCAGACGTGATGGAACAGGAGAAGGCGCAGGAGGAGAAGGCCACGCTTTGTGAGACACAACAACTCAGGCCTTGCATGAGGACAAGAAGCGTGCGGATAGCATGCTTTGTACCGCCATGCAGTCATAAATGTAATAAAGATAAGTGGTTCAATAAACAGGGACCACGCGGCAACGCTAACCCAGCAGCAGCAGACGTGATGGAACAGGAGGAGGCGCAGGAGGAGAAGGCCACGCTTTGTGAGACACAACAACCCAGGCCATGCATGAGGACAAGAAGCGTGCAGATAGCATGCTTTGTACCGCCATGCAGTCATAAATGTAATAAAGATAAGTGGTTTAATAAACAGGGACCACGCGGCAACGCTAACCCAGCAGCAGCAGACGTGATGGAACAGGAGGAGGCGCAGGAGGAGAAGGCCACGCTTTGTGAGACACAACAACCCAGGCCTTGCATGAGGACAAGAAGCGTGCGGATAGCATGCTTTGTACCGCCATGCAGTCATAAATGTAATAAAGATAAGTGGTTCAATAAACAGGGACCACGCGGCAACACTAACCCAGCAGCAGCAGACGTGATGGAACAGGAGGAGGTGCAGGAGGAGAAGGCCACACTTTGTGAGACACAACAACCCAGGCCATGCATGAGGACAAGAAGCGTGCGGATAGCATGCTTTGTACCGCCATGCAGTCATAAATGTAATAAAGATAAGTGGTTCAATAAACAGGGACCACGTGGCAACGCTAACCCAGCAGCAGCAGACGTGATGGAACAGGAGGAGGCGCAGGAGGAGAAGGCCACGCTTTGTGAGACACAACAACCCAGGCCTTGCATGAGGACAAGAAGCGTGCGGATAGCATGCTTTGTACCGCCATGCAGTCATAAATGTAATAAAGATAAGTGGTTCAATAAACAGGGACCACGTGGCAACGCTAACCCAGCAGCAGCAGACGTGATGGAACAGGAGGAGGCGCAGGAGGAGAAGGCCACGCTTTGTGAGACACAACAACCCAGGCCTTGCATGAGGACAAGAAGCGTGCGGATAGCATGCTTTGTACCGCCATGCAGTCATAAATGTAATAAAGATAAGTGGTTCAATAAACAGGGACCACGCGGCAACGCTAACCCAGCAGCAGCAGACGTGATGGAACAGGAGGAGGCGCAGGAGGAGAAGGCCACGCTTTGTGAGACACAACAACCCAGGCCTTGCATGAGGACAAGAAGCGTGCGGATAGCATGCTTTGTACCGCCATGCAGTCATAAATGTAATAAAGATAAGTGGTTCAATAAACAGGGACCACGCGGCAACGCTAACCCAGCAGCAGCAGACGTGATGGAACAGGAGGAGGCGCAGGAGGAGAAGGCCACGCTTTGTGAGACACAACAACCCAGGCCTTGCATGAGGACAAGAAGCGTGCGGATAGCATGCTTTGTACCGCCATGCAGTCATAAATGTAATAAAGATAAGTGGTTCAATAAACAGGGACCACGCGGCAACGCTAACCCAGCAGCAGCAGACGTGATGGAACAGGAGGAGGTGCAGGAGGAGAAGGCCACGCTTTGTGAGACACAACAACCCAGGCCTTGCATGAGGACAAGAAGCGTGCGGATAGCATGCTTTGTACCGCCATGCAGTCATAAATGTAATAAAGATAAGTGGTTCAATAAACAGGGACCACGCGGCAACGCTAACCCAGCAGCAGCAGACATGATGGAACAGGAGGAGGCGCAGGAGGAGAAGGCCACGCTTTGTGAGACACAACAACCCAGGCCTTGCATGAGGACAAGAAGCGTGCGGATAGCATGCTTTGTACCGCCATGCAGTTATAAATGTAATAAAGATAAGTGGTTCAATAAACAGGGACCACGCGGCAACGCTAACCCAGCAGCAGCAGACGTGATGGAACAGGAGGAGGTGCAGGAGGAGAAGGCCACGCTTTGTGAGACACAACAACCCAGGCCTTGCATGAGGACAAAAAGCATGCGGATATAGCAGCAATGCTTTTTGCCGCCATGTAGTCATAAATGTAATACAGATGAGAGGTTCAATAAACAGGGACCGGAAACGCTACACCATCCCAGATGTTCATTGGTCATGTTACTTGGTTGGGGTCCTGGAGTGTTGCATAGTCATTTCCAATCCAGGATTGATTCATTTTAATTTGAGTCAGACGGTCTGCATTTTCTGTGGAGAGGCGGATACGCCGATCTGTGACGATGCCTCCGGCAGCACTGAAACAGCGTTCCGACATAACGCTGGCTGCCGGGCAAGCCAGCACCTCTATTGCGTACATTGCCAGTTCGTGCCAGGTGTCTAGCTTCGATACCCAATAGTTGAAGGGTGCAGATGGATTGTTCGACACAGCTACGTCATCTGACATGTAGTCCTTGACCATCTTCTCCAGGCGATCGGTGTTGGAGGTGGATCTGCACGCTTGCTGTTCAGTGGGCTGCTGCTGCATGGGTGTCAGAAAATTTTCCCACTCCAAGGACACTGCCGATACCATTCCCTTTTGGGCACTAGTTGCGGCTTGCGTTGTTTGCTGCCCTCCTGGTCGTCCTGGGTTTGCGGAAGTCAGTCTGTCGGCGTACAACTGGCTAGAGGAGGGGGAGGATGTCAATCTCCTCTCTAAAGTCTCCACAAGGGCCTGCTGGTATTCTTCCATTTTGACCTGTCTGACTCTTTCTTCAAGCAGTTTTGGAACATTGTGTTTGTACCGTGGATCCAGAAGGGTATAAACCCAGTAATTGGTGTTGTCCAAAATGCGCACAATGCGTGGGTCACGTTCAATGCAGTCTAGCATGAATTGAGCCATGTGTGCCAGAGTCCTACCAGAATCCTCATCATCCTCTTGTGAGCGTTGTGATAGTTGTTGTGATGCATCATAGTCGTCACCTTCCTCCTGGTCTGCTTCTGCTGACCATTCGCGCTGAATTGTGGAAGTCCAACGTGCACCGCTCTGGCCCTCGTCAGTGGTGGCATGAAATTCCTGCTCCAACTCCAGCTGTTCCTCCTCCTCTTCTTCGTCATAGCTGCTGGGGCCAGCGTTCCCTGAGGCGGATGGCCTGATGTTGGTACCATCACGCTGATCGTTTTCTCCTTCAGATTCCCCCAGTTGCATCATGACAGCTGTTTCCTTGATTTTCAACATTGACCTCTTCAGTAAACACAGCAGTGGTATGGTAATGCTGACTGAAGAGTTGTCACTGCTCACAAGCAACGTGGATTGCTCAAAATTTTGGAGGACTTGGCAGAGGTCCAACATGTTGGCCCAATCGGATCCACAGAAGCTTGGCAGCTGTCCGGATGCGCCTCGGTACTGCACCGTCATGTACTGGACCACTGCACTCTTCTGCTCACAAAAGCGGGCTAGCATGTGCAGCGTAGAATTCCAGCGCGTAGGGACATCACACAGCAAGCGATGGTGGGGGAGATTGAAGCGCTCCTGCATCTTGGTGAGTGCCCCCGAAGCAGTACTGGAATTTCTACAATGTTTGGCCACTCGACGCACCTTCAACAGAAGATCGGCCACGCCTGGGTATGTCCTCAGGAACCGCTGAACTACTAGGTTCATCACGTGCGCCAGGCAAGGGATGTGTGTCAGCTTAGCCAACCTTAAAGCGCGAATGAGATTACTCCCATTATCACACACAACCATGCCCGGTTTCAGGTCCAGCGGTGCCAGCCACAACTCCGTCTGTTCCTTTATTCCCTTCCAAATTTCCTCCCCTGTGTGCTGCTTATCCCCAAGGCAGATCAGCTTCAGCAACGCTTGCTGACGCATGCCAACAGCTGTGCTGCACTGCTTCCACGATCCTACTGCTGCTGGGTTAGCGTTTCCGGATGAGGTACAGCTTTGAGATGCGTTGGAGGAGAAGGAGTCAGAGAGGTAGGTGCTGCTGTTGTTATCCAGTGGGAGGGACGGCGGTGCAGCTGTTTGTGGCGTGGGCAACACCCGCGCCGTAGCAGGTGAGGAATCGCTGCCAGGCTCCACAAGGTTCACCCAGTGCGCGGTAAGGGAGATGTATCGACCCTGGCCGAACGCACTCGTCCAGGTGTCAGTGGTGAGGTGAACCTTGCAGGCAACGGCATTCTTCAAGCTTCGGGTTATTTTGCTGACCACGTGCTCATGCAACTCAGGCACTGCAGAGCGTGCAAAGTGGTAGCGGCTGGGAACCACGTAACGTGGGATGGCCACTGACATCATGCCCTTGAAGCTGTTTGTCTCCACCACTCGATATGGCAGCATTTCGCAGGCCAGAAGCTTGGCTATGCTGGCTGTTACTGCCACGGCCCGGGGGTCATTTGCTGGCAATTTCCTCTTGCGCTCAAACATCTCCGACACAGACAACTGAACCGTAGCGCTGCACACGGAAGGGCTGTTGGTTGTTGTGTTTGATGAAGACTGGGAGACCTCAAGAGCACTACTCCGGAAAGTGACAGTGTCAGCAGCGTCTGATGTTTGTGAATGTTGTGAACCATGCAATGGCTGGGCTACCGCTGCTGCTGAGGCGGGTCTGGTGGTGAGTCTGGTGAACCCAAGGGAGGCAGTGTTGCTGGTACCCTGTCCTGCCGAGTTTGCCCACAGAGTGGGATGTTTGGATAGCATGTGGCGGCTCATGCTGGTGGTGGAGAGGTTGTTAATACTTTTCCCCCTGCTCAGGCGGGTCTTGCACACCTTGCAAATCGCCATGGTAACATCCTCAGTGCAGTCTTCAAAGAAAGCCCAGACTTTGGAGCACCTGCCTTGCTGGCGATTTCTGTTTGCTCCTCTTTTGCCTCTTACTTGAACTTCCACGCTTGTGGTGCCTGAAATTGCGCGCCGCCTACCTTGTGGCACAAGGCGAACTCGTGCAGCAGTGGGTTCTTCAACAGACTCATCTGTGCTGCTGCTACGACGGCGATGTTCTCGTTCACAAACAAAATCTGGGTCTCTGTCCACATTGTCCATACCCTCCTCTTCCATCTCCTCAAACTCGTCATATGTCATTGTGGGGGGCCGCCGCCGTGGAGTAGAGCTCCCCAGAACAACCTCTGCGCAGCTCACTCCAACGTCGTCTTCCAGATCTTGTTGGCCGACCTCCTGCAATTGCAACCCCTCCTGCCCAACTTGCTCTGGGATTTGGGTTTCCGAGTCCTCCTCGGACTCGACCTTGTATTTCAGTGCGCGGTGCATTTCCCACAGTTAATGGTTGTGAATCCGGGCACAACATTTCTGGCTGTTCCTCCATTGACCTTTGAAAGGTGGAAGTTTGTTGGGCTGGGAATAGCTCCTGCGAATACCCCATTGTGTCCTGAGGTAATTCATCGGACTGGTTATCTGGCAGTTGTGTGCGTGGTGTCGCTGCCGGTTGTGTCAGCTTTGTGCCCACTGGCTCCTTGTAACTGGCTGAGGACTCGGACCTCGTGCGTGATGTGCTGGTGCTGCTTAACCCACTGCTGGACGCTTGAGAGGTCATCCAAGTAATTATCTGGTCCTGTTCTTTTGGATTTGTGAGGGTTGTTGTCCTGGACAACATGGGCGGTATTGAGTGGGTTTTCTTGGGTGCTCCCCTGTGGCCTGTACGTGAACCGTCAGGGGAAACACCTTTTCCCTTGCCCCTCCCTCTTTCACCGGATTTCTTCCTCATTTCACTTATCCTTACAGTACACGCTGACTGGCAGCAGTACAGTGGCAGTACAGAAATGCTATACAGTACCACTATTCCCAGCAGCGACACAGAGCACAATGCTATACAGTGGCGGGTGAGCGGTGTACCACTATTCCCAGCAGCGACACAGAGCACAATGCTATACAGTGGCGGGTGAGCGGTGTACCACTATTCCCAGCAGCGACAAACAGCACAATGCTATACAGTGGCAGGTGAGCGGTGTACCACTATTCCCAGCAGCGACACAGAGCACAATGCTATACAATGGCGGGTGAGCGGTGTACCACTATTCCCAGCAGCGACACAGAGCACAATGCTATACAGTGGCGGGTGAGCGGTGTACCACTATTCCCAGCAGCGACACAGAGCACAATGCTATACAGTGGCGGGTGAGCGGTGTACTACTATTCCCAGCAGACACAGAGTGGCAGTAAACAGAATGCTATATAGTGTGGCTGAGCGAGGTACACAGAGTGGCAGTAAACAGAATGCTATATAGTGTGGCTGAGCGAGCGGTGTACTACTATTCCCAGCAGACACAGAACAGTAAACAGAATGCTATATAGTGTGGCTGAGCGGTGTACCACTATTCCCAGCAGCGACACAGAGCACAATGCTATACAGTGGCGGGTGAGCGGTGTACCACTATTCCCAGCAGCGACACAGAGCACAATGCTATACAGTGGCGGGTGAGCAGTGTACCACTATTCCCAGCAGCGACACAGAGCACAATGCTATACAGTGGCGGGTGAGCGGTGTACTACTATTCCCAGAAGACACAGAGTGGCAGTAAACAGAATGCCATATAGTGTGGCTGAGCGAGGTACACAGAGTGGCAGTAAACAGAATGCTATATAGTGTGGCTGAGCGAGCCGTGTACTACTATTCCCAGCAGACACAGAACAGTAAACAGAATGCTATATAGTGTGGCTGAGCGGTGTACCACTATTCCCAGCAGCGACACACAGCACAATGCTATACAGTGGCAGGTGAGCGGTGTACCACTATTCCCAGCAGCGACACAGAGCACAATGCTATACAATGGCGGGTGAGTGGTGTACCACTATTCCCAGCAGCGACACAGAGCACAATGCTATACAGTGGCGGGTGAGCGGTGTACCACTATTCCCAGCAGCGACACAGAGCACAATGCTATACAGTGGCGGGTGAGCGGTGTACTACTATTCCCAGAAGACACAGAGTGGCAGTAAACAGAATGCTATATAGTGTGGCTGAGCGAGGTACACAGAGTGGCAGTAAACAGAATGCTATATAGTGTGGCTGAGCGAGCGGTGTACTACTATTCCCAGCAGACACAGAACAGTAAACAGAATGCTATATAGTGTGGCTGAGCGGTGTACCACTATTCCCAGCAGCGACACAGAGCACAATGCTATACAGTGGCGGGTGAGCGGTGTACCACTATTCCCAGCAGCGACACAGAGCACAATGCTATACAGTGGCGGGTGAGCGGTGTACCACTATTCCCAGCAGCGACACAGAGCACAATGCTATACAGTGGCGGGTGAGCGGTGTACTACAATTCCCAGCAGACACAGAGTGGCAGTAAACAGAATGCTATATAGTGTGGCTGAGCGAGCGGTGTACTACTATTCCCAGCAGACACAGAACAGTAAACAGAATGCTATATAGTGTGGCTGAGCGAGGTACACAGAGTGGCAGTAAACAGAATGCTATATAGTGTGGCTGAGCGAGCGGTGTACTACTATTCCCAGCAGACACAGAACAGTAAACAGAATGCTATATAGTGTGGCTGAGCGAGCGGTGTACTACTATTCCCAGCAGACACAGAACAGTAAACAGAATGCTATATAGTGTGGCTGAGCGAGGTACACAGAGTGGCAGTAAACAGAATGCTATATAGTGTGGCTGAGCGAGTGGTGTACTACTATTCCCAGCAGACACAGAACAGTAAACAGAATGCTATATAGTGTGGCTGAGCGAGGTACACAGAGTGGCAGTAAACAGAATGCTATATAGTGTGGCTGAGCGAGCGGTGTACTACTATTCCCAGCAGACACAGAACAGTAAACAGAATGCTATATAGTGTGGCTGAGCGAGGTACACAGAGTGGCAGTAAACAGAATGCTGAGCGAGCGGTGTACTACTATTCCCAGCAGCGACACAATGACTGGGGGGACCCTGGCTAGCGTGGCTGGAGCGCGAACTACCCTGCCTGCCTACCCAAAGCTAAACCCACAGACAAATGGCGGAAATATGACGTGGTTCGGGTATTTATTTACCCGAACCACGTGACAGTTCGGCCAATCAGAGCGCGTTCGGGTCCGAACCACGTGACCCGTTCGGCCAATCACAGCGCTAGCCGAACGTTCGGGGAACGTTCGGCCATGCGCTCTTAGTTCGGCCATGTGGCCGAACGGTTTGGCCGAACACCATCAGGTGTTCGGCCGAATTGGAACATCACCCGAACAGGGTGATGTTCTGCAGAACCCGAACAGTGGCGAACACTGTTCGCCCAACACTACTTAGCAGCACCATTACAGAAGGCTTAGGTGTTATGAAGGGGATTTAGTATTGAGGTAAGTTATGCATCAGGAAGAGCGTTTAGTGTTAGGTGATGGAGATTAGGGTTTGGTGTCAGAAAAGTGACATAGCATTGGGGGAGGATAGGGTTAGTTTCAGGAAGAGGATCACACATAGTAAGGGCCCTTTTCCACTAGCAATTGCAATCACAAACGCCAGCGATTGTGATTTTTCATTAATGTTGTTATGCGATTGCGATTTGCATTGCATTATCCCTCTGAAAATCGCTCCAGAAAGCGATTGCGATTTACAAATCGAATCACTATAGTGGAAAATACTTCTCATGATTTCTATGATGAAGTAGCAATCCTAGCGATTTAAAAATCACTAGTGATTTGCGATTCAGCTGTGTAGTGGAAAATGGCCTGGGAGGTTAGGGTTAGTCACAAAGGATTTATGACTAAGTTCTTCATGTGATAAGTGGGACACAGATGCATGTACCCATCTGAAGGACATGCCTCCGAGTCCCTACCGCGCTGCTCTCAGCCCCCCTACACTCTTCTAGCCCCACTGAATCTACCGACAAGCAGATTGTTGGTAGAGTAATGGGGAAGGGGCATCCTTAGCAGGAGGTGCTCCTCTGTGTAACCCTGTCCCCACTTCTCAGGCCATCTCACTGGCTCTCTCCGCCCCCTTCCCCTCCACTCAGTGCTCTCAGTGGAGGACACAAAGCTGTATCTGCTGTGTCGTGACCTCGGAGTCGCAGCCATTCTTTATTTTCTTTACAGAAACAAATGTAAAAGAAGATGGGAGACTGGAGCAGCAGTACCAGCTTGCCCCTTGAATCAGGTAATATGTTTTAGTTTTTCACCTACCAGTAGTTCAGGATGTTCTTTAGCAAAAAAAAAAAAAAAAAAGTCAGATACTTACCTCAGTAGAGATACTGCAACCATCAGCACTGCCCATGCTCCCATCCATGACCGAGTGCAGGAGCACCGAATGCCTGCGCAGTAGCTGGGAGACATTTGTGCTCGGCAGAAAAGTCATGCTACAGTGCAGACAAGAGGCGTCTTACACCTCTGCAATGCAGACAGGAGTGTGACCTCCTGAACCAATTCAACAGCCCATGTCAAATAGATTCAGAGGGTCCCAGTGCTGGAACAGTGAGCTGGAGGGGGGCGCCTCTGGAGTATTCAGAGGCTTCCATCTAATGAGGTAAGTATCCAATTTGGGCAACGTTTTCCCTGCAGGTACACTTTAACATTTGGGTTGTACATTTGGGGTATAGGCTAGGGTTAGTCATCAGGAAGGGGATTTAGCATTGGAAAGTGGCCATACACCTGACCCAGCGATCTTTCTGATCACTTTCTGATAGATTTGATCACTCTGATGGTATCTGCCATTCATCTGTTGCTTCGCCATATCTCATCTTTTAATTTTCCATCAGTTATATGCTGTTTATCGCTCAAAAGTCTGATAACATAAATTGGAAAATCTCAGGTTGGATTCACACTGTACCGGATGCACAACAGTGCATTCACAGCTCATCAGCGCAGGATACGCAATGGTCCATGCAGTATCTGCGTGCCTCATTCACATACGCACTGTTGTGTATCTGATCTGCTGCTGATGCCACCCGTCTGGTCCACCTGTTGCTGTTGCATTCGGTTTCGCTGCCACCACGGCTAGGGTGCTCTGCAGGGCACAAGTACTGAGCTCTGATCAGTATTGTCACCTGCAGGGACCTGAGTGGAAGTTCAGTGCTCCTGCCTGCGCGCTCCATTCCTCCAAGAATCTTGGGAGACATTGCAGCATGGCAACGTGTTCAGGTCTGGTGTAACAAAAAATCCGCAACGCCGGATGGATTGCGGAAATACGGTTGCATCCGTTCCGACAGGTGGACTTTCCAACGCGGGATGCGGAAATTTGCCCGCATCCGTTGCGCAAAACCTTCCGAGCACACAGCGCCAATCTCACCAGCGTGCTTCTCACCAGGGCTCTGTCATTGTGCCTCTAGGGGGTGCGCGCGCATGCCAGACACGCCTTTATGCTCTTAGAAAGCGCGTCAGCTGACCTGGAGGTCAGCTGACGTTTTTAGCCTGCTCTGATTGGTTGCTGCTTGGGGTGGAGACTCCTTTCTCAGGCAGTATTTAAGGAAGTGCTTTTCAGTAGCACTTCGTCTGTGTTTGCGATACCCTGTGTCAGCACTCAGACCTAGTCAGTTCCTGTGTGATAATCCGGCAGGACCCCGGCTCTTGTCACACCTAGTCAGCCTTGTATTTGATATTGTGTTATATATTGGTTTATCGCCAATATATACACATATTATACTGTCTTGATTTATCGCGTATGATTCTGTGCCTGTGTTGACTATTCTTCTGCTTTCTGATTCTGTACTTCGCCAGCCCGTACCGTTATCGACTATTGGCTTGGTTTCCGACTATTCTCTTGTCTCACGTTTCTGTACTGTTGCCGCCTGATCTGTTGCCGAACCTCATTTTGTCTGACCTTTCTCCCTATAGTGGAACGTCTCCCACTGTAGGGTTCTATCAGAGGCTTGCCTCTCTGAGACGACCGCCACTAGCATACCATTTCTGCTAGAGGCCGAGACTCCTCCACTGCGTCCTTTGGAGGATCTCACACACGGGTTTCCCATTCAGAGGTAACCACACCTCTGAGGAATTACTGTGTGGTGGACTTTTCCACAGACTTGTGAATTTACACTGTATATCATTGTTGTCTGCTGTTCCAGCTTGCTGGAGGTTGTATTTCTGTGCCCTATAGAGATACTTTATTGCACCAAGCACCTTCCTGCATCCGATTGTTCTGTGTCTCGCTATACTTGCATTATTGGTGATTCTGCAGATCACCATATAATCAGGTATAGCATTTGTATTGTTGGTGATACTGCAGATCACCAATAATCAGAAAATCTGTGCTTGCTGACACCAATCGTTACATCTGGGTTGGTTGGGGGGTGGGGTGACGGAGCTTTGTAGGAGTGACATCACTTGACAAACAAGCACACAATTCAGTCTCCTGTGGAAAAGAAGCCTTCTTCTCTCTTGTCACTTGCACTGCAATCTCACAAAGGGAAGTATACACTAAGCAGTATAACGTGTGTAAACTCTTACCGGAAAATGGAGTTGATTCACTAAACTGTTCTATGACAAATAGCACACCTTATCAAAGATATCACACCTTATCAAAGTTAACACGCCTTATAAGAGTAGCATAGCGAGCGCTACGAACCTATGCCTGCTAATTGGCAATGGCACTCGTCCTGCCCTGACCCCCTGCAGGTTCGTAGCGGTCGCTATGCTACTCTGATAAGGTGTGTTAACTTTGAGAAGGTGTGATATCTTTGATAAGGTGTGCTATTTGTCATAGCACGGTTTAGTGAATCAACCCCAATGTGTAGAGCACAATGTAACGCTACTCGTGTAATGCATTCGGCTCTACACAGACAACATCACACACATAATTCTGCTTAAAGCAGATAAGCGAGTACACTACAAAGACAGCAAAGTTGCCTGTAGTGAACCCTAGGCGTTTGAAAACAATAAAGTTGACTACTTACCTATGAAGAGGGATCGCCTTGAGGCCTCCCACGTCCTCCTCGAGTTTACCACCGCTGCCAGGTAACCTCTTTTACATTATGACTGCATTCCCTTTCATGCACGAGCGCAGCTGTACCACACCTTCACAAGAGCTTCACGAGCACAGTAGTACTGGACCTACGTGAGGGTTTCACGAGCACAGAAGTACTGGACCTACGCAAGGGCATCAGAAGCACAGTAGTACTGGACCTACGCAAGAGCTTCACTAGCACAGCCATACTGCACCTATGTGAGGGCTTCACAAGCACAGTAGTACTGGACCTACCCAAGTTCTGCACGAGAACAGTAGTACTGGAGCTATGCGAGGGCTTGCCGAGCGCAGCCGCACCTACACAAGAGCTTCACGAGTGCAGCCTTACCGCACCTACACGAGTCCTTCACAAGCGCAGCCATACCGCAATTACGCAAGTACTTCACGAGCGATGCTATACCGCACCTATGCAAGTGCTTCACGAGCGCTGTCATACTGCACCTATGTGAGGTCTTCACCTACACAAGTGCTTCACGAGTGCAGCTGTACCACACCTACGCAAGTGCATCACAAGCGCAGCAGTACCACACCTATGCAAGTGTTTCACAAGCACAGAAATACCACACCTGCACGAGTACTTCACAAGCGCTGCCATACAGCATCTACGTGAGTGCTGCACGAGCGCAGCCATACCTACAAGAGAGCTTCACAAGCACAGCCGAACCGCATCTACGTGCGTTCACGAGCGCAGCTGTACCTACGCGACTGCTTCACAAACACAGCTGTACAGCACCTGTGCGAATGCTTCAGCAGTACAGCCATGCTCGAACATGGCAGGGAGTGCGGACATGCGAACATACAGTATCTGACAAGCTCTTGTTGGGAACGTCAAGGAGGACATGAGATGTCTCTGTAGATCCAGAAGCTTCCCTCTTCATAGGTAAGCAGCTCTTTTGCTTTCAAAGATTTTTATTGAAACAACATCTGAAAGTAGCTGTTTTATCTTCACGGGTACGCTTTAAAGTGTACCTGAAATGAAATAAAAAGAAAGAATCATACATACCTGGGGCTGCCTTCAACCCCCTTCAGCATGATCGCTCCCTTGCTGCCATCTTCCGCCTTCTGGATCCTCCGTTATTTGTCCCGGTGCAGTCACATGCGCTCCCGGTGCTGCGCAGCCAGGCTAAGTAAGCCCTGTTACCGGGAGCAATAACAGAGGATCAAGGAGGCGGAGGACCGCAACGAGGGAGCAATTAGGTTGAAGGGGTCTGGAGGAAGCCCCAGGTATGTATGCATTTTTCTTTTTATTTTATCTCAGGTTTACTTTAAAGTCTACCTGAGATGGGGTTGAGGAAAAATGCATACATACATGGGGCTTTCTACAGCCCCTTTCAGACCTCTGGCTCTCTTGCCGTCCTCCAGGACCGCCTCGACCTGCCGCTAGGGTCCTCTCTGAAGCCGTACTAGATGGTGCCATTGTGTCGCCAGGATCGTTCTGAGCTTGCACAGTACGCTCCTGGCCGCACGTGTGTGGCCAAGCCGTGCAGTACGCCTGGAATGAAGACTTCAGAGGACCATAGCGGCATTTTGAGGCGGCCCCAGAGGACGCCGAGGGAGCCAAAGGTCTGAAGGGGTCTGGAGGAAGCCCCAGGTATGTATGAATTTTTCCCCCACCCCATCTTACTTTCTCTGTACCTGAGATGGTACACTGGAGTTTATTTCTACTTACCTGGGGCTTTCTCCAGCCCCTTTGGCCCCTGTGTTATTGTGCTACAAATTCCAGTAATCCAGTCAGTTGCCGCCAGTCGTGGGCTTCTGCGCTGTTGTCACACAGCGCTCCAAGGGATGAGAGCACAAGGGGTGCTTGCATGGCCGAGCAGCGCATGTGCAGAAGGCTTCGACTGCTTGGATTTCCGGGAGTCATAACGGAGGACAGCGAAGGACTTGAGGTAGCCCCAGGTAAGTATAAATAAGGGCTAGTGAACCAGTTGGTGGACAGTTGTAGTATTAAGGAGGGGAAGCGAGGTTCGGGTCACCCCAGTCATGGTTCTGAGCACATGCCTGGAATAATTTGATCTAGTGATGTGGGGATAATAAGAAGTGTTTATTATGCTGGTGTTGCAAAATAATGATAGGACACTGAAAACAACCTGCTTGCCGCCTGGATGAGGTGGAAAATACCTGGATGCCCATCAGTAAGTATGCCTCCAGTGGCAGGACTGGTTACTGCAAATGCTGCTCTGAGGAGCTTAGCCATGCCCCCTGGCATTGCCCGCTCTTTTTCTGGCCGCACCCAGACAGTGAGTACCTCTTCACCACACTGGCCACGCCCACCAGGCCCGTCCTCGCGCTTCCCACCCTGAGGAGGTGAGGTGCAGCCAGGCTGGCTGGAGAGATGAGCTCTGCAGGCTGTGAGGTGGAGTATGGAGGGCTGGGGATGTTTCTTTTCACGATGGGATTTTATCCATGGGCTTGTATGGATATTGATAACAATTGGTTATGGCAGGTTGTTTATACATTTTTTGTTCTTGTTTTCCTATTTAGGGGTGGGAGGAGTGTCAGGACTGCTATGAGGGGTATAACCACTTGAGGACCCAGCCTTTACCCCCCCTTAAGGACCAGCGCTGTTTTTTGTGATCTGTGCTGGGTGGGCTCTGCAGCCCCCAGCACAGATCAGGGTGCAGGCAGATCGATCAGATCGCTCCACTTTTTCCCCCCCTATGGGGATGATGTGCAGGGGGGTCTGATCGCTCCTCCTGGCTGGCATGTTGCGGGGGGGGGGGGGCACCTCAAAGCTCCCCCCTCCGTGGCGAAATTCCTCCCCTCCCTCTCCTACCTGTTCCCCCTGGTGATCGGGATGTCCTCTGTCACATGGCGGAGATCCCTGGCCGCTGATTGGCCGGGGATCGCCGATCTGCCTTACGGCGCTGCTGCGCAGCAGCGCCGTTCAATGTAAACAAAGGAGACAAATGTCTCCTGCGCTGCGCTGATCGCGGCTCGCAGGCTATTCACGGAGACCTGCTCCGTGATCTAACAGGAAACGGCCGCTCGTGCGAGCGGCCTTTCCTGATTAATTAGGGAGGCACCTGGTGACGCAGATGTGCGTCGCTGGTCCTCCAGCTACCACTTTGCAGCCGCACGGTATGAGTGTGTGGTCGGCAAGTGGTTAACCTGTACACGGTACATGAGGGGCAGAGCCTGCTGGAGGACACCTGCTGCTGCTACTGGGGGTCAGAGAGGGCACCTACTGCTGCTACTGGGGAGCAGAGCCTGCTGGAGGACACCTGCTGCTGGGGGGGCAGAGCCTGCTGTAGGACATCTGCTGCTGCTACTGGAGGGCAGAGCCTGCTGTAGAACATCTGCCTCTGCTACTGGGGGACAGAGAGGACACCTACTGCTGCTACTGAAGGGCAGAGCCTGCTGTAGGACATCTGCTGCTGCTACTAGGGGGCAGAGCCTTCTGGAGTACATCTGCTGCTGCTACTGAAGGGCAGAGCCTGTTGTAGAACATCTGCCTCTGCTACTGGGGGACAGAGAGGACATCTGCTGCTGCTACTGGGGGACAGAGCCTGCTGTAGGACACCTGCTGCTACTTCTGGGGGACAGAGAGGACACCTACTGGGGGACAGAGCCTGTTGGGGGACACCTGTTGCTGGGGCGCAGAGCATGCTGTAGGACACCTGCTGCTACTTCTGGGGAACAGAGAGGACACCTACTGCTGCTACTGGGGGGCAGAGCCTGCTGGAGGACACCTGCTGCTTGGGAGCAGAGCCTGCTGTAGGATGTAACGATATGTGTCAGCAAAAACAGAGTTCTGATTATGAGGTGATCTGCAGTATCACCTATAATGCAGATATATACCCGATTATATGGTGATCTGCAGAATCACCAATAATACAAGTATACCAGGCAATCAGAAGGGGTAGCTGTTAGCAAATGTAGTGCTTGGTGCAACAGTAGTACTGACAGATAGCAATACCTCACCAGAGGAGCTGGTGGGTACTAACAGTACAGAGCCCCTCACCAGAGTCAGGGCCCTCTGGTGAGAGTAGAGTGGTCAGACTGATCGAGTTCGGTAACAGGAGGGCAGATACAGTACAAAATCGACAGGCAAGAGAGTAGTGAGATATTAGGCAAAGTTCAGCAACAGAGTCAGATGGGCAGAAGGACAGAATCGATAAGCAAGAGCAGGGTCAGAGGATAGGCAGAGTCATACACAGAATATCAAATATACAATTATACAATAATCCTAGTCTTGTGTGAAATCCCTGGTTTCCTCCCAAATCAAAGCACACCGGATACTATCTAAGGTCTGAGCGCTAGCACATAAGTATTCGCAACAGCAGACAGCGAGCTACTGACAGCTCGCTGCCTTTATGCTGGCAGGGGACTCCCAGGCACGCCCCCGCCAGCCAGACCAATCAGGAGCGAGGAGCGCTCCTCGTGACGTCAGCCGACCCTTAGGTCAGATGATGCGTCTCCGAGACGCGTAAAGGTCTGGCCGCGCGCGTGCATAGCCCTGACGCTATGTGCCGGCGAGAGACAAGTGCGCGGCGGACCGAGCTAAGCGGCGGGGACGGCAGAGATCGTATCACTGCTGCTCGTTACATAGGACAACTGCTGCTGCTACTGGGGGGCAGAGCCTGCTGTAGGACACCTGCTGCTGCTACTGGGGGGCAGAGCCTGTTGTAGGATATCTGCTGCTGCTACTGGGGGACAGAGCCTGCTGGAGGACACCTGCTGCTGCTACTGGAGGACAGAGCCTTCTGTAGGACTACTGCTACTGGGGGCAGAGCCTGCTGGAGGACACCTGCTACTGGGAAATCAGAGCCTGCAATTAGGGACATTCACTGCTATTTTGCAAATGGACATACTACTGGGAGACAGAGTCTGCTGTTGGGGGACACTTACTGGGGTACATGTGCTGCAAACCAGGGAACTCCTCCTGGGATCGGGAGTGTTTTACTACTACTATGTTTATCCTTTTGACTCTTACCTCACCAATGTTCCTGCAGAGTTTAAATCAGGTTCAGCCTTTCTTGGATGTAGCCCGTGACATCGGCTAAGTGTCAGATTACTCAGTGATCCCAACGTCTGTTGGTCTTAGGGGTCATGGTGGGGACTCTGCTCTAAATTGTCTTGTCCCTCCTCTTTATGGCAGTCCTGCGTGGCTTCAGTGTGATCACAGGGCCTCAGCGTGGTCTTTTTTCTCTTGTTCCCCTGGGTTCTCAGTATTGGCTTTGCTCTTTCTTCCTCCGGCTCCCAGATAGCTTGGTTCCGCACGCACTCAACAGCATGGACCACACATCTATTTATTTTCAGGCAAGGACAGAAGTAAGGATTTTTTTTCACAGCCATGTGTACAGTCCTGGCCAAAAGTTTTGAGACTGTCTAAAATATTAGTTTTCACAAAGTTTGCTGCTAAACTGCTTTTAGATCTTTGTTTCAGTTGTTCATGTGATGTACTTAAATATAATTATAAGCACTTCATATGTTTCAAAGGCTTTTATTGACAATTACATAGATTTATGCGAAAGAGTCAGTATTTGCAGTTTTGGCCCTTCTTTTTCAGGACCTCTGCAATTTGACTGGACTTGCTCTCAATTAACTTCTGGGCCAAAACCTGACTGATAGCAACCCATTCTTTCATAATCACTTCTTTGAGTTTCTCAGAATTAGTTGTTTTTTTGTTTTTCCACCTACCTCTTGAGGAATGACCACAAGTTATTAACGTTTTGGTCCCTGAGCCACTTAGTTATCACTTTTGCCTTATGACACGGTGCTCCATCGTGCTGGAAAATGCATTGTTCTTCACCAAACTGTTGCTGTTGGAGGGTGTTTTGGTACCATTCTTTATTCATGGCTGTGTTTTTTGGCAAAATTGTGAGTTGGCCCACTCCCTTGGATGAGAAGCAACCTCACACATGAATGTTCTCAGGATGCTTTACTGTTGGCATGACGCAGGACTGATGGTAGTGCTCACCTTTTCTTCTGACAAGCCTTTTTCTAGATGCTCCAAACAATCGGAAAGGGGCTTCATCAGTCCATTCACCATACTTTCTGCAGAAGATCAATCTGTCCCTTTGTTTTTTTGGGGAGAAAAGTGGCTTCTTTGCTGCCCTTCTTGACACCAGGCAATCTTCCAAAAGTCTTCGCCTCACTGTGCGTGTAGATGCGCTCACAGCTGCCTGCTGCCATTCCTGAGCAACCTCTGCACTGGTTGCACTCAGATCCCGCAGCTGAATCCTATTTAGGAGACGATCCTAGCACTTGCACTTTTTGTTGGACGCCCTGAAGCCTTCTTAACAAGAATTGAACCTCTTTCCTTGAATTTCTTGATGATCCTATAAATAGTTGATTTAGGTGCAATCTTAGTAGCCACAATATTCTTGCCTGTGAAGCCGTTTTTATGCAACGCAATGATGACTGCATGCTTTTCTTTGCTGGTCACCATAGTTAACAATGGAAGATCAATGATTTCAAGCATCACCCTCCTTTTAACATGTCAAGTCTGCCATTCTGTAACGATTGTGGAACGTTCTCCGTGAGCAGCGCACAACGCGTGCGCTGATACGGCGGAAATCCTCCACAAGCGTATAATTGCAGGCACCCAGCAAAAGGTGCTACACACCTGTAGAGGGAAATTCCTGTCGGCAGATGGCGCTGGGGAGTGCAGAGGAACCAATCCTCTGTACCTCCACAAATGCCAGACAGGAATTGTACGAAGCGCAGAACGCAATCGCAAGAGAAGCGATTGCGAATGAGAACGAGCAAAGGGACAGATTGTATGTGTGTGCGCCAATCTAGTCGCCACCCCGCGACCGCGCACACACAACAGCAGATACGAAACAGAAACGCAACCGCAAGAAAGGCGATTGCTAGAAGTGACACAAGGCAGATCAGAACAGAATACGAGGATAGCAAAGGCACAGCAAATCATACAATGAGGAGATGCGGAAAATAACAAACGCTAGCTAACCGCGAACACCGCACTCATTCGCAACAGTGCACGCGGTTATGCACGGTCTCCACGTGATAAGCACAATAGAGACAAGCACGCCTAACTAACCATCGACAGACAAATATGAAACAGAGGACGCGGACGCTTGCTTAACGGTTACCTCACCGAGCCTCCAGCAAGCGGTCGTAGCAGACAAGACAGACACACGAAAACAGGGACAAGCGAGAGATAGGATCCACAGCACTAGCGAAAGTGGCTAGCGCGATACAGGAAGACAGAACAGAAGGATCCACAGCACTAGTGCAAAGCGAGTGCGATCCAGGTACAGAGTAGCAGAACAGAAGGATCCACAGCACTAGCGCAGGATGCTAGTGCGATCCAGGGAGGCAGAACAGAAGGATCTACAGCACTAGCGAAAAGAGGCTAGCGCGATCCAAGGAGACAGAACAGAAGGATCCACAGCGCTAGCGCAAGATGCTAGTGCGATCCAAGTGAGACAGTTCAGAAGAGATAGCTGGTAGCAACCGCTGCACCAGCTATACTCCAAGAACAGAGATCAGAACGATTTCCTCTCGACCACCGTTGGGACAGGACCATCGCAACAGACAAACAAAACAGATAAACAATCCTAACTGCACTAGGGAACCTGCCTAGCACAGTTTTCCAGGAATTACTCTAAGCTGATCTTCAAACAGAGAGTAAGGCTGACACTCCCGGCAGGAGTGTTACACAGGACAAAATCCTTATGACCAGCCAAGCATTGTGGGAAACACATAGTACTTATAGTACAGTACACGCCTCCAATGAATGTGGCCAGGCAATTTGCATGACAACGTATGCAAATTCCTCAGCAAGCACAAGCTGCAAAACTGACAGAAGCTCTCCTTTCCAGAGTCCTGCAGCATGTAAACCTAAACAATGGTCAAAAAGCTGCCTGCCTGCACAGGCAGCTGAGCAGATCATTACAGTACCCCCCCCTCCCCCTCCAGGGTCGAATTCCAGACGACCCTCAAAACTGCTATTAGCAAAAGACTCCAACCGAAGACTCATGAAGGTCGGGACAGCCCGACAAGGTCCAATTCCAGAGTCAGTCCACCCGAAACCAACCTCATCGGAAACAGAAGCTACCGAAACATGCCCAACAGCACTACAAGTCTCAGCGTAACACCCATCAGGACTGTGGATACCAGAGAAGAAGCCATCGACACCCTCCAGGCAATACCCACCACCTTCCAAGGAGCGTCCGAAAATACCAAACCTGCCACAAAACCTGTTTGAAGTGTCCCTTACAACACAAAAGCCACCGTTGATCTTATCCAGGGTACCAAGCAAAATTTCTCCCGGAATCTCCCAGAACCTTTTGAAGCTCCACAGAGATCCCAAGAGAACAACCACCAGGCTCACACGGAGAACCACCAAGCCCTCCCATGGAACCAATGACTATTCTGGACTCAGAATTACGAGTACACCCATCAAGATCAAGACTTTCAGGGACCACTTCTGGGCATACAAGCAGGCAGGCTAAATCAGAACATGTCTCCACTGAGGAAGCATCTGAGTACGCTGGTAACCGAGGCACACTTGGGCTTTCTGGGTCACAGAGCACACTGGGGTACACCAGCACAGGAGAAACCTCAGGACATGTCGGGGAACTGCCAACCTCAGAGTCCGGCACGACAAGACCAAAACCAGGACCGGGCAGAAAATCATCACGAGTAGAGGTCACAGGTACTGGTCTTTCAAAAGAAGACTCGGTCTCAGGCTTAGAAATCTCAATGACTGTAATGGTATCTGACAGAAATTCATCATTGACTACACATGACTGAAGCTCCATCAGAGCTGAAAAGGTAGCCAGTAAGGCAGCAATGCCTACAGAAGAGGGCAACACCTCAGAAGGACTTGGGGGGCAGGAGACATCTCCTACAAGTTCTGCACCCTTTGGGAGGAACTCAGAGACCTCCAGAACATCAAACAAGACCTCAGGAACATCATTTTCCAGGTTTTCTAAGAAGGATTCTGAACTATCCATGTTACAGGGCTGAACATTAAATACCTCCTGCAGGCAGGGCAGAGGTCCCAGGAATGGTTCCACCATAACCTGAGACTGAACTTCATCATAATTAGCGGGATGTACAGGAATATTTACTGGAGCACACACTGACTCCCTAACTTCATTCTCACTGTACCCAGAATTCTGTGTGGCAGTTAAACTAGCTTGTAACTCCAAAACTGCAGAAAAACAGGTGAGTATGGTGGCAATACCTAGATGAGCCTCTAGGGACACTGCAGGGGATTCTAAGCAAGGCCACATTGACTCATCCAGAGTACAGGGTGCAGAATCAGCACTTCCCTCAGAGCAAGAAAGGGGCTCACAAACGCCAGTGTGAAAGGAAAACATGTTTTCATTCATGGTACAGGGCAGGTTCAGAGAAAGTGTCTCTGAATAAGGCAAAGAAGGTTCAGCATCAGATTCGCAAAACCGAAGCGCTGTCTCACTCTTAGATTCGGCTAACAATGTCAAATCCGAGGAACCAGAACGCAAAACCTGCGAATCAAAATTCACTTTAGGTTGTGAAACTGACGCTTCCATAGCGCAAACCTCCGCGATCTGCGGAGCAGACTGCAAGGCATCTAGGACCGAAACACTGGAGCAACTGTCACCAGGCAACGGGCCCTTACAGGTGTGAACAGGGTGAGACAGAGACTCATCTGTAGAAGAAATAGCGAAATCAACAGAATAAACTTTATTAGGCATATTAATTTTACTTTTGACGCTGCATAGTCAAGAAATTTTCCCCATAGCAGGGTCACAGACGGAAGATCTCAAAGATCTGTTTCTAAATGACAAAGGATCCCACACATCCTTGAGGAAACCGGCAGACTCATGCCGATCACAATCTGCAGGAACATCCGAGAAACAGGCATCAGATCGCACAGATTCAAACTGCACACTGTCAGGAGCGAATCCTTCAGGATTCGCACAGGAATCAACCACAGCGGCACACTCATTCATTTCAGATTGCACAAAGTCAAGACTCACATGCTTTACCCCAGAAAGGCAGGAACAATCATCCGATAACGATGTCTCTTTATTGGAATCAATTGGTTGGTGTGTGTGCAACTCATCCAAAATCGTCTGCCACACATAAATCACCAGATCCACATCACCCTCGTCACATTCATCGGAATCAATCAAAAGGTACATAGAATCGAGACAATCATTCAAGACATCCTTGCTTTTTGCGATGTAAAAATCGCAAAAAGCTTTCCAATCAAAATCGAATTCCTCCAGCAAGGCCCCAATATCCCAGGAAGCAAATGGGGGTTCAAACAGGCCAGTATCCAGATAATCTCCATAGGGGTGGAGTTCAGGAACAAGAACAGATTTTTTAACTGCTTTAATATAGTGTGCGATCCTACCTATAGCAGGATCCACATAAGCTTTGGATTGGGGCAAAAAAGCCGGAGACGGAACAACATCATTATAAACATCAATAGGGAGTGTTTTATTCCGATGCTTGCGTTTTTTTAGTTTTTCTCTTTTTAGCCACTTTGCATGTCTGCTGTTTAAAACCTGAAGTGGCAACAGACACATTGAACTGATTGTCATACTGAAAAGTTTTGCATGGAAGGGGAAGATCAGCTGACTTATCAGCAGCTACACATTCAATCAGAGCAGGTGGTAAGCCAGGCAGTCTAAACCAGTGAGAGAATATCACTGCAAGAAACTGATACAGATTACCATTCCACAAATTATTTTTTAGCACATCATATGCCCAGGTGAACAAATCGTCTTTTAAGAGCACATAGGCAAACTGAAGAGCCGATGTGGACGGATCAGTGATCTGAAAGGTGGGATTCAGACAAAACCTCACACATTCAGAGAGAAATTCCGCTTTGGTCTCTGAGTTTAGCCTTTTAAAGCTCTTAAAGACACAGGACCCAAACTCGACAAAATCGTACAAATCAGAAATTCCGTCTACACTGGGGTTTTGGGTTGGGCTGGTCATACTGTAACGATTGTGGAACTTTCTCCGTGAGCAGCGCACAACGCGTGCGCTGATACGGCGGAAATCCTCCACAAGCGTATAATTGCAGGCACCCAGCAAAAGGTGCTACGCACCTGTAGAGGGAAATTCCTGTCGGCAGATGGCGCTGGGGAGTGCAGAGGAACCAATCCTCTGTACCTCCACAAATGCCAGACAGGAATTGTACGAAGCTCAGAACGCAATCGCAAGAGAAGCGATTGCGAATGAGAACGAGCAAAGGGACAGATTGTATGTGTGTGCGCCAATGTAGTCGCCACCCCACGACCGCGCACACACAACAGCAGATACGAAACAGAAACGCAACCGCAAGAAAGGCGATTGCCAGAAGTGACAAAAGGCAGATCAGAACAGAATACGAGGATAGCAAAGGCACAGCAAATCATACAATGAGGAGATGCGGAAAATAACAAACGCTAGCTAACCGCGAACACCGCACTCATTCGCAACAGTGCACGCGGTTATGCACGGTCTCCACGTGATAAGCACAATAGAGACAAGCACGCCTAACTAACCATCGACAGACAAACATGAAACAGAGGACGCGAACGCTTGCTTAACGGTTACCTCACCGAGCCTCCAGCAAGCGGTCGTAGCAGACAAGACAGACACACGAAAACAGGGACAAGGGAGAGATAGGATCCACAGCACTAGCGAAAGTGGCTAGCGCGATACAGGAAGACAGAACAGAAGGATCCACAGCACTAGCGCAAAGCGAGTGCGATCCAGGTACAGAGTAGCAGAACAGAAGGATCCACAGCACTAGCGCAGGATGCTAGTGCGATCCAAGTGAGACAGATCAGAAGAGATAGCTGGTAGCAACCGCTGCACCAGCTATACTCCAAGAACAGAGATCAGAACGATTTCCTGTCGACCACCGTTGGGACAGGACCATCGCAACAGACAAACAAAACAGATAAACAATCCTAACTGCACTAGGGAACCTGCCTAGCACAGTTTTCCAGGAATTACTCTAAGCTGATCTTCAAACAGAGAGTAAGGCTGACACTCCCGGCAGGAGTGTTACACAGGACAAAATCCTTATGACCAGCCAAGCATTGTGGGAAACACATAGTACTTATAGTACACGCCTCCAATGAATGTGGCCAGGCAATTTGCATGACAACGTATGCAAATTCCTCAGCAAGCACAAGCTGCAAAACTGACAGAAGCTCTCCTTTCCAGAGTCCTGCAGCATGCAAACCTAAACAATGGTCAAAAAGCTGCTTGCCTGCACAGGCAACTGAGCAGATCATTACACATTCTAAGCAAATCAGCCTGACATAATGATCTCCAGCCTTGTGCTGGTCAACATTCTCACCTGAGTTAACAAGACGATTACTGAAATGATCTCAGCAGGTCCTTTAACCACTTGAGGAGATGTAAACACGTCTCCTGTGTTTACATTTAGTCTGCGAGCCGCGATCAGCGCGAGCGGCCTTTCCTGATTAATTAGGGAGGCACCTGGCGACGCAGATGTGCGTCGCTGGTCCTCCAGCTACCACTTTGCCGCCGCACGGTATGAGTGTGCGGTCGGCAAGTGGTTAATGACCGCAATGAAATGCAGTGGAAAGTTTTTTGGGGATTCAGTTAATTTTCATGGCAAAGAAGGACTATGCATTTCATCTGAACACTCTTAACCTCCTTGGCGGTAATCCCGAGCTGAGCTCGGGGTATGCCGCCGGAGGTCGCCGCTCAGGCCCTGCTGGGCCGATTTCAGTTCTGAAAAAAGCAGCACACGCAGCTGGCACTTTGCCAGCCGCGTGTGCTGCCCGATCGCCGCCGCTCCGTGGCGATCCGCCGCGTGCAGCGGCGAAAGAGGGTCCCCCCAGCCGCCCGAGCCCAGCGCAGCCGGAACAAACAGTTCCGGCCGGCGCTAGGGGCTGGATCGGGCGGCTCTGACGTCAGGACGTCGACTGACGTCCATGACGTCACTCCGCTCGTCGCCATGGCGACGAGGAAAGCGAAACAAGATAGGCCGCTCATTGCGGCCTATCTTGTTACTTTCGATTGCCGGAGGCGATCGAAAGTACGGATCAGCAGCGCCCTCTAGTGGGCTTTCATGCAGCCAACTTTCAGTTGGCTGCATGAAATATTTTTTTTTTATTAAAAAAAAAACACATTGCAGCCTCCCTGGCAAAATAAATAAACCGCCAGGGAGGTTAATAACATTCTGTTATTGCTATTATAAAAACTTAAGCACCAAATTTTCTAATTTCCTATATTTTTGACAAATCTAAAAACTTTTGGTCAGGACTGTACCCTGGGGGCACTTACCTAGCTAGCCTTTTCTAGTGGCAACGATACTGGCTACCTATACTGGAGACTCCTACCTAGCTAACCTATGGGGAAACTATACTGGCGGCACCTACCCAGCTAACCTTTACTAGTAGCATCTCCACTCACCTAAAGGATTATTAGGAACACCATTCTAATACGGTGTTTTACCCCCTTTCGCCTTCAGAACTGCCTTAATTCTACGTGGCTTTGATTGAACAAGGTGCTGAAAGCATTCTTTAGAAATGTTGGCCCATATTGATAGGATAGCACCTTGCAGTTGATGGAGATTTGTGGGAAGCACATCCAGGGCATGAAGCTCCTGTTCCATCACATCCCAAAGATGCTCTATTGGGTTGAGATCTGGTGACAGTGGGGGCCATTTTAGTACAGTGAACTCATTCTCATGTTCAAGAAACCAATTTGAAATGATTCGAGCTTTGTGGCATGGTGCATTATCCTGCTTGAAGTAGCCATCAGAGGATGGGTACATGGCGGTCATGAAGGGATAGACATGCTCAGAAACAATGCTCAGGTAGCCCGTGGCATTTAAACAATGCTCAATTGGCTCTAAGGGGTCTAAAGTGTGCCAAGAATACATCCACCACACCATTACACCACCAGCCTGCACAGTGGTAACAAGGCATTATGGATCCATGTTCTCATTCTGTTTACATTTTGACAAGATTCATCAGTCCAGGCAACATTTTTCTAGTCTTCAACTGTCCAGTTTTGCTGAGCTCGTGCAAATTGTAGCCTTTTTTTCCTATTTGTAGTGGAGATGAGTGGTACCTGGTGAGGTCTTCTGCTGTTGTAGCCCATCCGCCTCATGGTTGTGCGGTTTTGTGGCTTCACAAATGCTTTGCTGCTGCATTGGTAGTAATGAGTGGTTATTTCAGTCAGCTTGAATCAGTCGGCCCATTCTCCTCTGATCTCTAGCATCAACAAGGCATTTTCGCCCACAGGACTGCCGCATACTGGATGTTTTTCCCTTTTCACACCATTCTTTGTAAACCCTAGAAATGGTTGTGCGTGAAAATAACAGTAACTGAGCAGATTGTGAAATACTCAGACTGGCCCATCTGGCACCAACAACCATGCCACGCTCAAAATAGCTTAAATCACCTTTCTTTCCCATTCTGACATTTAGTATGGAGTTCAGGAGATTGTCTTGGAGGACCACACCCCTAAATGCATTGAAGCAACTGCCATGTGATTGATTGGCTGGTTAGATAATTGCATTAATGAGAAATTTAAAAGGTGTTCCTAATAATCCTTTAGGTGAATGTATACTGGCTACCTATTTTTATTTATTTATTGGGGCAACTATACTGGCGGCAACTATACTATTACTGGCTACCTATACTGCAGACCCCTACCTAGCTAGCCTATACTGGGGGCAACTGTGCTGGCTACCTATATTGGAGGCACCTACCTAGCTAACCTATACTGGGGCAACTGTACTGGAGGCACCTACCTGGCTATACAATACTGGGAGCATTGTGCATTTAGTGCTAAAGCTTCTTTTGAAGAAAATAGTGAAAAAATCAAAATCAAAAATCAAAATTTTTGACCCCCCCCCAAATCAAATTTTTAACTAAAATCGTCGTGCAGGCCTACCGTACGGACCCACCGCTACCAATCAAGCAGCTCTCTCATTGCTAAAGCTCACTTGTCCTGCTGTGGGTATGACAGCAGAGCTCTGTGAGTTGATCAGGAGCCGATTTAATTGGCTCCTGACCCTGTGATCACTGTGAGACAATCTTATTGGCTCACATTGATCACAGGGTCAGTAATTTGGGGTGCAGCTATTACATTACGGTAGAGCTGCACGATTAATCGTTAAAAAAATCGAAACCGTTTTGTGGGGCACAACGATTTTGAAATCGCGAAAGCAACGATTTTTATAACTCTTACATTTTTCCATGTCCCGCCATGTTCCGCCATGTTCCATGCATATAACTGTAGCGAAACTCACCTTCCAGTCCAAATAACCTTCCGGTTACTATACCCGCTCTCCCACACCGCTACACCTACACTGCCTGGCTACCTACACTCGAGGCACTTACCTAGCTAGCCTTTACTAGTGGGCAACTATATTGGCGGCACCTACCTAGCTAACCTTTATTAGTGGCGACTATACTCGCTACCTATAGTGGAGACACCTACCTATCTAATCTATGGGGCAACTATACTAGCTGCCCCTACCTAGCTAACCTTTACTAGTAGCATCTATACTGGCTACCTATACAGGAGACACCTACCTAGCTTACCTATGGGGCAACTATACTGGAGGCACCTACCTAGCCTATATTGAGGGCAACTATACTGGCGGCACCTACCTAGCTAACCTTTACTAGGGGCAACTATACTATTACTGGCTACCTTTACTGGAGTCCCCTACCCAGGGCCGGATTTCTGGCAAGGCCTCATAGGCCATGGCCTAGGGCACCAGAATTTTAGGGGCGGCTCAGTGAGGGGCAGTAAAGCTGTTCTATGCAGCCATCCCTATCTACAAGGACATATTTAACCTTTGAACTCTCTGTCCTGTACTTGTGTTGTCCCTGCAACACCTGTAAGCTCAATCCTTCAGGTACACATCAGCCTAACTCTCATGGTGACACAATGGGTCCATCATTAACGAGATGGCAAACATAACGGTTCTTAAGGAAAACATAATTTATAATCTATACGCGTATTAATAAAATAGTTATTGTCTGTGACATCCAATGATGGAAAGTAAGGAGAATTCTCATTGGGGCACACAGAGATAACAACCATACAGATGGTATAGTTGGCCTTGGGCGGTAAAAAGTACAAATCCGGCCCTGCCCCTACCTAGCTAACCTACTGTATACTGGGTGCAACTGTATTGCCTACCTATACGGGAGGCACCTACCTAGCTAAACTATACTGGGGCAACTATACTGGAGGCACCTACCTGGCTAGACTATACTGGGGGAATTGTGCACCTAGTGCTAAAGCTTGATTTGAAGAAAATCGTGAAAAAAAAAATCAAAACTTTTGACAGAAAAAATTGTGATTCAACTTTTTCCTAAAATCGTGCAGGCCTACATTACATGAAGCATGGATCCTTCACAAGAAGCTGCCTCCCAGAACCTGGCCGGCAGCACAGAGGGGGACTACTTTGTTATTCACACATTCACTGATCACTCGCATAGCAGCCGGGTGCTATGAAGCTGTGTATAGAAGATGAGCTGTTTGCTGATATCACCACCCTTGTGGATGGGAAGGATTTCCAGTTGCACCATCTCATCCTGTCTGCCCAGAGGTTCTTCTTCTGCACCATGTTCACCTCAAACAGAGGCACCCCTAGGTCACCAAGCTTAATCAGTACGTTAGTGAGAGCGCATCCCAGCTGCTGGTGCACTACATCTACCACAGGACAGAAGCTGCAAATAAAGGATCTACAGGAAGCATACAAGGTGGCTGATATCTACCAGCTGACGACACTCTTCATGAAATTCTCCTGTCTCCTGGTGAGGGCGCTGCAGGTGAGGAACTGT
The DNA here is from genome assembly GCF_040937935.1 of Hyperolius riggenbachi. Lineage (NCBI taxonomy): Eukaryota > Metazoa > Chordata > Amphibia > Anura > Hyperoliidae > Hyperolius > Hyperolius riggenbachi. Next base: position 189,290,552 of record NC_090656.1, read on the forward strand.
CTGTAGGTCATGTGAGTAGCAGATCAGTGACATGGCACTGTAGACTGCAGTTCAAAGCACACTTGAACTGGATACAAACATGGGGATTTTAACTTATCTGGGGCTTATTCCAGCCCCCCATAGTCTGGTCCCTCTGGGTCCCCACCACTCTCCCACTGTTAGCTCCAACAAATCTGCAATTAGAGCTCCAACTACGCATGCACGGCCCCATCCGCATGCCCTTCTCAACTGCACCCTCATCACCAGGACGTTATGCGCTTGCCTGCTTCTGAAAAGACTTAATCATGCATGTGCAGAACACTCCCAGCAACAGGAGCCCCTCTAAGGATTTAGATAGGACTGCGCATGCGCAGTTGGAGCTTCAGTTGCAGGTATTGCATTTTTGCAGCATGCAAAAACATCACACTGCTTTTAGACAATAAATCCTTAACCTGCTGGGCGGTCTGGACGAGCTCAGCTCGTCCAGTACCGCCGGAGCCTGCCGCTCAGGCCCTGCTGGGCCGATTTGGCTCAAATAAAAAGCAGCACACGCAGCCGGCACTTTGCCAGCCGCGTGTGCTGCCTGATCGCCGCCGCTCTGCGGCGATCCGCCGCGAGCAGCGGCGAAAGAGGGTCCACCCAGCCGCCTGAGCCCAGCGTAGCCGGAACAAAAAGTTCCGGCCAGCGCTAAGGGCTGGATCGGAGGCGGCTGACGTCAGGACGTCGATGACGTCACTCCGCTCGTCGCTATGGCGACGATGTAAGCAAAACAAGGAAGGCTGCTCATTGCGGCCTTCCTTGTTTATTCTGGGCGCCGGAGGCGATCGGAAGAACGCCTCCGGAGCGCCCTCTAGTGGGCTTTCATGCAGCCAACATTCAGTTGGCTGCATGAAATAGTTTTTTTTTTATTAAAAAAAAACCCTCCCGCAGCCTCCCTGGCGATCTTAATAGAACGCCAGGCAGGTTAAAGAATCATAACGCCAAGGGTGTTCATAGGAGTACGTATGAAATCGCCGCCTGGAGACTTGGGCACAGGATACAGCCGATATATATGGCTTACCCTGCTCCTGCACGTCCCGGCGGCGTTTATTACTATTCCCCCTCCAGGCCCACATGGATGGTAGGGAATTATGTAGTTCGCCTTCCAGCTATTGCTGGCGGCCGAATTGCAGTGTTTTAAAGTAACTTCAGCTCTGTCTTCTGATGGCGCCGAAGTTACTCACTGTGTGCCGCTATAGCCGTAATTCCTATTACCATCTATGGTGGCACGGTGGCACCGGCTACGCCCAAATCTCCTGTGCTGGATACAACGTATTTGGGTTAATAGCAATGGCAATTCAGACTTTGCTAATGATATATTTATAATAACCTTGATTTGAAAGGCCTCAAATCCATGGATCAAGAATGGGCATCCAGAGGTGGCATCTAGGATGTTGTTCTCATTGGTCAGGAGTTCCGGCTTGCATCTATTGGTGTTCATTATCTTCAGGGCGAGTTCTTGCTTGCTGATCTCATCTTTTACTTGGTGGACCAGCATTTTACAGAGAGGGGCAGAGATATCACAGTGACAATATGCTGTTCTGTGTAATGACTATACATAAGATTGTACAGAGAGATATAGGCATTTGAAAGGGCTGAGAATATAAATTCACATCATCATACATTATTATGATATATCTTATGGTGCATTGACAGTACAACTGTGACTGATATTTGATTCTAATCAGCGGGCGCGATCCCCGCTAATCTCCTCCCCCAGGACTTGACGCCTTTCGGTGATAAGATTTTTGCTTGGGGTACATTTCTTGGTATGTGGGAGCATGGCTGGCCTTTGCCATGAGTGAACTGAGCGGTCCTTCAAGGCACCGTAATTTTCCTCTTGAAAGGGGTATTGGGACAGTTGTGAAGCCCCACCCCCAAATTGACAAGAAGCTCCACCCCTAGACCCATGAAGCCTCACCCTTGTAGCCAGTGATTTTCTTCCTGCTACATGCAGCCAATGCTTCTTTTCCCAGCTCCAACAGAATGGAGGGATTTGAGAGGTCCTTTACCCTCTCTCCCCAACCCCACCTCAGCACGCTCACTAAACCTCTCTCTGCTCCAGCATCCTTAATAAGCCCCTCTCTAACCCAAGCTCTTTCAGTAAGCCCCTCTTTCCCCCTATTCTCCCCCCAGCATCCTTAGTAAGCCTCTTTCTACCCACTAGCACCCTCAGTAAGCTTCCCTCTTCCCCATCCAACCAGAGTCCCAGGGAAAATGATCCTAGGGGTTCCCTTGACATACCCTCCAGTGCCAAGAGGCTGTTAAATTTGCCTGTCACTTCTCCCCCCGCCCCTTCTCCTCCGCCCCCTAGGTCTCCTCGAACTTTATATCTGGGCCCGTGCAGTGTAGCAACTCACTTGTTTAGTTGGTGTGCGCTCCTCCATATGTCCATGGCTCCATGCACTCCAGCCTTCATACTTGTAGAGGCGCCTCTCCTTGGTACAAGTTATTATACATAGTATGCACCAGGTCACGTAGGAGAAGCGCCCCAGTGAGTATAAATACTGGAGTGCCGTATATAAAAGAGCCCGCAGCAGGACGAACAGGTGAGCCACTACATTGCCACTCTGCCACAAGCCAGCCTCTCTGCTACATGGTAGGGATTTTTTTTTTTACACTTTAGCTTAGTGTCAGTTGGACATAATAGCCATATGTATATTTCTCTTCCATTGGCTCCTGACCCTGCCTATCAATGTAAGCCAATGGGAGTGGCTTACGTTGATAGACAGGGTCAGGAGCCAAGTGAGCTGCGGCAGGGAAACAGCGGCGAGATCGTCGGGAGCGACGAAAGCAGCAAGAACGCATGGCATCGGTTGATTGAAATCTACGCCCTGCCAGCCAGATAGCCATCAAAGCAGGGTGTAGATTTCAATCAGTGTGGTCCTTAAAGAGGAACTCTAGTGAAAATAATGTATTAAAAAAGTGCTTAATTTTTACAATAATTATGTATAATGATTTAGTTAGTGTTTGCTCATTGTAAATTCTTTCCTCTCCCTGATTTAAATTCTGACATTTATCACATGGTGACATTTTTACTGCTGGCAGGTGATGTCACTGGAAGGAGATGCTGTTTGCTTTTTTTTGGGCAGTTGTAAACAGCTGTTATTTCCCACAATGCAAGAAGGCTGGCTCTCACAGTGTGATGTCAGGACCTCAGAGCTGTGAGGAGCTGACATCATTTGTAGGAGGGGTTTCACCACAATATCAGCAATACAGAGCCCCCCGATGATATGTTTGAAAAAAGAATAGATTTTTCAAGAAATGCCCTTTATGCATTTACTGCAGTATATGGTATTGGGGTAACCATCATATCTCACAACTCTTATGTGATTGGCTGAGGCCCCACATCATCTTTTTATCATCTTTTAAGACTACTTGTCATTAGCTGTAAAATGGCAGTGATGTGAAGCTACTTTGATGTGATTAATGGTCACACTCACTGATCTTTTCTCAGTGCTTTGTCACATATAGAGATTTGTAGCAGCTCCAGATCTCCAGCGGAAGTTGCTGCTAATGTTGTCCAATGGCGTAGTTAGTATTTATGCCATATTAGTAGTCACTTGTAGCTGCATTGTAGTTAGCTGCAAACTGCTGCTACAAAGTTGCTAGTGTGACTTAGGACCCATTCACACCTGTGAGTCGCAAAACTTGAGATTCAGTGCAATTGTGATCAACGCTTTTATAATCACTGTACCGTGATCGCTCCATAATGCCGAGAAAATGCTGCAGGGGACACGTTTTGCGATTGCCTTAATTGTGAAAAGTCCACGATCGGCGGCAATCGCAACAGTGAGATCACTGCAATAATGTAATATTGGGAATCACCTGCTAATCGCCCAAGTGAGAACGGGCCCTTAGGGCTGGAACCCACAGGAGCGCTTTTGGCAGCGTTTTGGCAGCACTGCGATACGCTAGCAGTTTGCCAAAACGCTGGGCTAATGTTAATGGATGGGGCAACTTCCACAGGAGCGTTTGCGTTTCTCAGAAACGCAAACGCAGGACATGCAGCATTTTGGGAGCGTTAGCGCTTCAATGCAAAGTATTGAAACGCTAGCAGAAACGCTCAGCAAAACCTAAACTGAGCGGTTTTGCTAGCGTTTTGCGGTTCAGCACACTGTAACAAAATGAAAAATAATTCACAGGACCAATCAGGATAAAAACGCAAAACGCAAAACGCTAGGCACCCGCTGGGGAAAAAAATACAATGTTGCAAAACACGACCAAAAACGCGCATGAATCCGCTTGCAAACCGCTCAGACAAAACGCTAGCGGTTGCGTTTAGCGTTTGCGGTTTGCAGTGGGTTCCAGGCCTAAAGGTGGCCACTAATGGTCCAATTTCTATAGGAAAATCGTTAGAGCGATCAGAAATTCTGATTCTGATTATTGGATTTTATTCAAACCAAAATTTTAATTTTCTTGTTAGTTGTGAAAGTTAGGAAGCAGAGATTGGTTCATTGATGGTGTAGTGAACGATTTCACTTACGATCAGAATTACCTGGTTGCTCAAATTATTTTTCGCTTGAAATTGGATCGTTAGTGGCCACCTTTAAGCCTGCTACATACATGCAATTTTGCTTGGCCAAACTTTGCACTTTGATGTATAACATTTTACCTGCACAGTCTGCTCATATTATTTGCAATCTGTTGACCCTCATATTATATGGAAGTGGTAAAATTGGTCAGTGATTGGCCAATCAAAATTGCATGTGTGTCTGCACCTTTATTCTTTGCAAGACTGTTATCTGCACTCTGTTTTTTAACATCTGGAGAAATCTGCTGACAGGCAACAAACATGGACTCTCTCCTATCACAGCCTGTGTCAAGAACCGTGCAGAGATCTTCTTTACTGACATTACAAAGCAAGCAAGGTTTGTTATTAATTCCTGCATCGTACGGAGTATTGTCGCAGTAATAGTGCTGTTTCACTTTAAGTAGATGAGAATTGGATTAACCAATGGATGGAGAGGAGGTGTGGCCGCTGTCTAGTTTTACAATGAAACAACTTCCTGATAGCAGAAGACTTCCTGGTATTGTAGTAATGCTGGCTCTGCAGCTTGTGCCTGCGATTCCAGCACATATACATAATATATTATTTTCATAGCTTGCTGCTGCTCTGTCACTGAGATCAGCAATTGCCAAGGTACAGGATTTACACAAAGGATTGCAGCCCATCCAAGCACAGCATTGTTTATTAGGGATGACTGAAATGTTGATTTTTTTTTTAAATTAATTTATTATCATTTATTTTATTTGCTTCATATTACTCTGAAGTGTGAGAAAGGGGTCTTTACGTAGGGCTAATTAAGTTGACGGGTATCAGTTTTTAACACTTTTAATCCTCTGTAAATGCCTTGTTGGATTTCAGTTAAGGTTTGTAGCTTTGCTGATGACTGGAGAATGCTGTAATGATCTGTGATGTGTTTTGTAGATGACTCCTCGCTGGGATCCTGCATTGATCGTACCTTTGTGTATAACATCCATCCTCGTGTCGTCTGTGACCCTGGAGGTATTCTACCTGATCCTGACCAATCCAGGCGTGACTCAGATCCCCCTGCTCCTGCTGGCATCATTTCTTGTCATTAATGTGGTGGGGAACATGGTGAAGTTTGTCCAGAGCAACCCCACGATCAAAGGTGTCTTCCTGGAGCATGACAGTGTGGGCCAAGGATGGGAGTGAGTATACTGTAATGGCTGTTGGATTCTTAAAGTGAACTTGAGGTGACAGTGATACGGAGGCTGCCATATTTGTTTACTTTTAAACAATACCAGTTGCCTGGCAGCCCTGCTGATCTATTTAGCTTACATAGTGTCTGAATAACACCAGAAACATGCTGCTAAACTTGCAAGATCTGAAAATGTCAGAAACACCTGATCTGCATATGTTTGTTCAGGGCCTATGGTTGAAAGTATTAGATGCAGAAGAGCAGCAGGATAGCAGGCAACTTGTATTACATAAAAGGAAATAAATATGGCAGCCTCCATATAACTCTCACCTTGGGTTAACTTAAAAGGGAACACCGAGTGAGTGGTATATGGAGACTGACATGTTTAATTCCTTTTAAACAATGCATGTTTCCTGGCTGTTTTGCTGATCCTCTGTCTCTAATACTTTAAACCATAGACCCTGAACAGGCATGCAGATCAAATCTTTTTGACACCTTAATATTTGTATGTATGTATGTGTTTGTTCTCCTCAAAAGCATGGTGAGCGGCATACCTTTACTTTATCTCTTTGAAGGCTAAGGGCCCTTATTCACTGGGAAGTGCAATCTGCAATTTCCACTTGCCGCATTTGCGTCGTAGCCATTGGGAATAGAGTATGATCACGGCAGGAATCCCGCATGCCGGCAACAGCGATTGGGAAAAAACGAATCGCGATAGTGGAAAATGAGCCCCGGGATGTACATGCTATCACAGTGCTCATTGCGGTCAGCAAAACAGCTGCGATCTGCTTTTTGAAGCGGATCACAGCTTGGGCAAAAAAGGGTTCTAAAGCCTTGCGCACACACACTGTTCTCGTCTGTGGCGCCAGTAGGGGTCAGCAGCATTGAATTCCTCCTCAGTCCCATCTGTCGCTAATGAGGGGGAAAAGAGACGATGGGTGGAGTGGCTTCTGAGGAGAACAATGCACGTTGTGGTTGGTAAGTCGTTGTCACTAAAGATTCAGCATGCCAGATCTTTAGGGAACACCGGGGACTCCTGTACACACGCTAGAGTGACATTCAACCTAGCATGTATGCCTAGAAAAGATCTGATTGGTCCAATCTCAAGCTGCATACAATCTGTATGAAATACAGTGCAAGTCGAAATTATTTTGTGTTTTTGTTAACATTTTTAACATTCGCAATCAGCAAGATGGCAGCCCCCATGTCACAGAGACAAAGCATTCCACAGCTTCGGCCAGCAAGTTTAGACTACAGTATTCATTATTATTATATTTATATAGTACTGATATCTACCGCAGGGCTTTACAGACTGTCCCTAATGCTGGGAATACACGGTACTCGATTGAGCCATTAGATGGCTCGATTGATCATTTCCGACATGTCCGATCATCCGCCGGATCGATTCCGCGCTCGATAACGCATGGGGGACAATGGAAAAAGATACGGAAAACAAGCGGAAGATAAGAGAATCGCCTGCGGGGTCGAGCGGGGAATCGATCAGGCGGCATAATCGAGCGGTACAAACCGTGTACTGTGTATTCCCGGCCTAATGCTACGTACACACATGCGACAACGATCGTTCGTTAAGAACGACGAACGAACTTTTAATTGATGAAAGAACGACCTAAGTAAAGGTAGTTTTAAATTGTGTGTAACGATCTGATCGTTAGAACGAACGTTACATCACAAAAAGCAACTATTGCGCCTGCGCATAAAAATGAGAAGTTTCATGGAGAAATAGTGAAATGCGCATGTCAAGCCTAGTACGAACAATCGTTTCCAACGATGTACTACTTTTGCAAACGATCGTCGTTGGTTAAAATCCGCCGAGACAGAACTTTCTTTTGTAGCGATTTGGCTCGTTCGTCGTTTGCCTTAATAGTCGGTGGTTCGTTTTTTGTAACGATCGTCGTTGGTAAAGATCGGGGAACGATCGTTACAAACGACTATAGTCGCATGTGTGTACGCACCTTTAGAGGAACTCACAATCTAATCCCTACCATTGTCTTATGTCCATGGTAGTGTAGGGACAATGTAGGGAACCCAATTAACTTATCTGTATGTTATTGCAAGGCAAGAGTGCTATCCATTACACCACCATACCGCCCACATTAGTGTTATGTACATTTTGTTCAAATTGATTGAACCATGAAGGTAGCCATACACCTAGCGATGATTGGCAGATTCGACCTAGAGCTAAATCTCTCTGTAATTGAATCTGATTAGCTGCCCATACACAGCAGGCCGATTCCCGGTTAATTTCATGCTGAAATTAATATCCAGTAGTAAGCAGTGAAGCCGGCACCATCGATTTTCAATGCTCTTTTATTGATTCAATAAAGCTTAACAGCTATCATAGTGACATTTGAAAGCACATTGCTTCTTTTTCAAGCTCGGCGGCAAGACTATTTGACTTGCAGCCGAGCTTGAGAAAGAAGCAATGTGCTTTGCAAACGTTGCTATGATGGCTTTTAAGCTTGATTGAATCAATAAAAGAGCATTGAAAATCGTTGGTGCCGGCTTCACTGCTTACTATTCAATATTGACCTTGAGTGCTGCCAGATCCTGCCGAGGCACATCGACATTAATTGCAGAAGAAGTGCTTCACTCTTTTCTTTGAATGCTGAAATTAATATGGAATTGACTTTGTGATGCCATATCCGCCGCCACACCGACCCTACCAAACACTCGCTCCCCCTCGGGGTACAATACATTACCAGGCCTTGTGCCCCATTGTCTGAGCCAAACTGTGGACTGCGTAGCCGCAGCAAGCTCCGGCAGCCATTTTACTTGTGGAATGAGAGCCCGACCCGTATGGTGGGGTTGGGAGCCGACCGGGGTTCTGGCACACAGTGGGGACCTGGCGGAAGTAAACTGAGGGTGCGGATAGAGTCCTCCGTGGATACAAAATAGACACAGGTACTGAACTTTTTTTTAAAGAGAACCTGTACTGAGTAAAAATATTTAAAATAAACACATGAGGTAACTTCAAATGAACATTACATAGTTACCTTGCCATCAGTTCCTCTCAGAAGCTCACCATTTTCTTCTGTTAATGATCCCTTCCAGTTCTGACAACATTTTGTCAGATCTGAAATATATCAGTTGCTGTCAGTTATAGCTGAGAGGAAAACTGATGTACCAGGTAATGTCTATGTTTCCCTATGGCTCAAGTGGAGATGTTACAGTTTAACTGTGTGCTGACCAGAAAGCCGTTATGGGTAATGACCATTTTCAAAATGGAGGATGGAAAATTCCCTTGATCACAGTGAACAAACAGGACGCGGGACAGGAGAAAGACACTGAGGAGTAGACTACATGGAAGGTAAGTATGACTTGTGTATGCTTATTTTGACTTTTAATTTTCAGTTCAGGTTCCCTTTAAACATTTCACCTTGTAAGTCCTTTAACTACTTTCGAACCGCGCTAATTGACATCTATGCCGTTTTGGTGTGCTCCTGGCCAGCCGGGCATAGATTTCAATTAGCCGCCGCTGCGCGCATCTGTCGTTTCCATTGCTTTGCACCGCTCAAACCCGATGTTTCTCACCGCAGCTCACAGGCTCTGCCTGTCTCTATGACGGCAGAGCCATGTGAGCCGGTGAGGAGCCGATTTCATTGGCTCCTGGCAATGTCTATCAATGTAAGCCGCTCCCATTGGCTTACATTGATAGACACGGTCAGGAGCCAATGAAAGCGGCTCCTGACCGGCTCACATGACTCTGCCGTCATAGAGACAGCAAAGTCTATATCCTGAGGATCCCGGCAAGCGGCGGGTATGCGCGGCGATTCGTCAGGATTCCGTCATTCTTGTACTAGCGGTCTCTGGTCCTTAAGGGGGCTTACTGCAAACTGTAAAAAAAATAAAAAATAATTTGAAACCACCAACCAGAAAAAGCTCATGATAAAAGCTAATTAAACGCTAACGGTTTGCGATTTGTAGTGGGTTCCAGGCCTAATACTGGTACATGTTCATATGAGAACTTATACAGAATTCGTGTCAATTCCACATGTGATTTTTCAGCCTATACTATTTTGTGAAGTTTCTGTGTCTGTCCTTTGATACTCCCTCTATAATTACATGATTTTTGTGCACGTTATGTGATTTTTAAGATTGTGATTAATATATTTTTTTTTTTGTGCATCAAAATTAAGTTAACTTACATGAGAATGGATCTAATTAACAAAAGTGGATGCGATTTTTCTGTGTTTCCATTGACTTGTGCATCAAACGCAATTCGCACAATGCACATGAAAATAAAAACACCGCCGGGCAATTTAAAAATGCAGAAAAAAAACACACTCAAAATTATATATATATATAATCAGTACCGTGGCGTAGTGGTTAGATCTCTTACCTTGCAGTGCTGGGTCCCTGGTTCGAATCCCAGCCAGGCAACTATCTATGTTCTCGCTGTGTCTGCGTGGATTTCTTCCAGGTACTCTGGTTTACTCCTACATCTCAAAAACTTACTGGCTTCCCTCTTAAATTGGCCCTAGACTATGATACATACACACATGTATTTCTGTGGTGAGTATTAGATTGTGATGCGACAATCTACTCTGTACAGACAATATACTCTGTACAGTGCTGTGGAAGATGTTGGCACTATACTAAATAATAAACATATTTAATCAGTATTCTAAAACAAAGCTAAAATGGACACTGGAGTATGGGCTACCCACTTTTGCAAAATAAATGGCGAACAGAGCAGGAGCCCTTGTTGATCTTTTTCAACACCAGTACTTATCCACAGATTGGCAGCAGGATTCCCCATGTCCATCTTTTGGAAGTCTGTTTTGTTTTTTGTTTTTTTTAATATGTAAAAAATAACACAAGGAATGGGAGCTGAAATAATGTTTGTCATAAATCCTTGCAATGTGTAGGAAGAAAAGGGATAATTTGCATAGTTCAGTAGTAGTGAATTGTGGGTAACAACAAATGTTTACTTATAGCTGAATTATTGCAGATTTCCTTCTGTGTTAAGAAGGCAAATACACCAAGCTTTGTTTTTTTTTTTTTTTTTTAGTAGGAGGGCTTTTTGGTCCCTTTTATCCCCCTATACATTCCTAGTAGTTTGGGTCACCCTGAGCTGCTTACCGTATGTACTCGCAAGCAAGCCGACCTGCATATAAGCTTACCCCCCACAACTTTTACCTGAAAAACCAAGAAAAAAATGATTGACCCTCATATAAGCCGGGGGTAGGAAATGCTGGCCGTGTAATTCCCCCCTCCCCCCAGTGTCCCAGTATAGCTAGTATAGTGCCCAGTATGGGTAGGTAGTGCCTCAGTATAGCTAGTATAGTGCTCAGTATAGCTAGTATAGTGCGCCAGTATAGCTAGTATAGTGCCCCAGTATAGCTAGTAAAGTGCCCCAGTATAGCTAGTAAAGTGCCCCAGTATAGCTAGTAAAGTGCCCCAGTATAGCTAGTAAAGTGCCCCAGTATAGCTAGTAAAGTGCCCCAGTATAGCTAGTAAAGTGCCCCAGTATAGCTAGTAAAGTGCCCTAGTATAGTAGCTAGTATAGTGCCCCATTATCGGGGGCGTCTCTAGCCATTTTGTCACTCCAGGCGAGAAATCCTGTGGCAAACCTCCCCCCACCCCTTGTGGTGAACCCCACCCCCAAAAATCATAATGCAGCAGCGTTTCACCAGAAAATACACTTATTGCAGCATGGGTTCACCAGAAAATAGTTGTAATGCAGCAGAGCGTTTCACCATAAAATATACTTATTGCGGCATACAACACACACACACACACGTACACACACACACACGTACACACACACACACGTACACACACACACGTACACACACACACACACGTACACACACGTACACACACACACACACACACACACACGTACACACACACACACACACGTACACACACATACGTACACACACACACACACACGTACACACACACACACACACACACACGTACACACACACACACACACACACACACACACACACACACACACACACACACACACACGTACACACACACACACACACAGTACACACACACTATACACGCGCACACACACACCGCACACAACATATACACAGTACACACACACTTTAGACACGCACAGTACATACACACACACACACACACACACTATATATACACACACACACACTATATATACACACACACACTATATATACACACACACACACTATATATACACACACACACACACTATATATACACACACACACTATATACACACACACACACACACACACACACACACACACACACACTATATACACACACTATATACACACACTATACACAGCACACAGTAGACATACAACACACACACACACACACTACACTATACACACACACTATGCTGCTACCAGGGGAGGACTGGGACCTTCTGGGCTGGGCTGGAAACACAGCCTAGAGGCCCGTTATCATGGCAGCCTCAGCCCAAATTATGTCACACACTCACCCCATGTCGTATATGCCAGTAATCACGTGGAGCGCCAATGCGGAAATACAGCAAGGACACTCTGTGAACAGTGTGACAGGAAAAGTACAGGCATCAGGGGGGCACAATACATTTTGAGGGACAACGGCCGGGGTTTCCATCTTGTCTATAATTCGTGGTTATCGCACTCCATGATTATCACACCTGACAACCACATTGGCCCAAGATTCCCCAACATCTCAGATTGATACATTCAACCAATTCCCACCCAAAATTTTTAATCCGATTTTGCTAATATCAAAAAGGTTAGTCAATCGGCTGTCAAGTCAACAGAAGTATGGCCACTGTAATTCCCTCAAGGCCAATCCCCCCACGCCCCCCCCCCCACACACACACACATACACCTACCTATGTCCTCCCCTTCACCACCATCTCTACTAATCCCGGTTTTCACTACCTTATAGTGTTTCTGAGCACTTATGCAGAGAAATAATGAGGAGAGAAAAGCTGAAAGAGACGGAAGAAGATATTTGCCTCACCAGGATTGCACTTTTATTTAGCTTTCCTGTATGACAAGAAGACACAAACACCCAGCACTAGGGAAAGAGGAAAACAAAGGTGAATGAAGGAGGCTGGTGCACACCAAGAGTGCTTCTGAGCGCTTTTCAAATTTACAGCGATTTGAAAAGCGCTGGGCTAATGTTACCCTATGAGGGTGTTCCCACAGCAGTGTTGTGATTTTTTAAAATCGCAAACATGCTGCAGGTAGCATTTATTGGAGCGATTCTTTCAAAAATCTCTTCACAAAGTCGAAATCGCGAATAGCTAGCGATTGTTATTGCGATTTTGTCGTGCACTAGCCCAGAGATAGGAGGAGTGGAGTGAGACTGAGAATAGCCTGAGATGGAGCAGAGAGCTTATCTGTATTGCAGTCCCACATTACACAGAGACTAGTTGCTGGTAATAGGACTGCTGTCCCTGCCAGTCTCCCACACAAGTCAGCAAGCAGCCCTCCTGGAGTCTAGAGACTGTCAAAACTTTTCAACCTGTTTAAAGAGACTCTGTAACGACAAAAAGATCCCCTGGGGGGTACTCACCTCGGGTGGGGGAAGCCTCAGGATCCTAATGAGGCTTCCCACGCCGTCCTCTGTCCCACGGAGGTCTCGCTGCAGCCCTCCGAACAGCCGGCGACTGTGCCGACTGTTCAATTCAATATTTACCTTTGCAGGCTCCAGCGGGGGCGCTGTGGCTGCTTTCGCTCCGAAGGAGGCGGAAATACCCGATCTCAGTCGGGTCCGCTCTACTGCGCAGGCGCCGGAGACTTGCGCCTGCGCAGTAGAGCGGACCCGACTGAGATCGGGTATTTCCGCCTCCTTCGGAGCGAAAGCAGCCAGAGCGCCTGCGCAGGAGCCTGCAAAGGTAAATATTACGTCACCGCTGTACGGAGGGCTACAGCGAGACCCCCGAGGGACGGCAGACGGCGTGGGAAGCCTCATTAGGATCCTGAGGCTTCCCCCATCCGAGGTGAGTACCCCCCAGGGGACGTTTTAACGTTACAGATTCTCTTTAACACCTTATCTGCACATGCAGTCATTTTAACAATGGGGAGAGACCAGACAGATGTTTTCCCATGGACCCTCCTCTGCATCATGCTGTGTATATTTACCAGCTTGCCCGCCCTCTAATTGCACTTTTATCAGCTAGTCAAGTGTTTTACATGCCTTACAACAACAAACCTGAATACAGCAGACACAGGACCAACCCTAAATCACTGAATGAAAGGCGGCCTGGGGGGCAGTCAATGCCTGGCTGCTACACAGTCTCTACATCCACGCAGTTACCAGTAGCAGAGAGAGAGGGACTGAATGGATCTCAGGACTCAGGAGCTGATGCTGTACTCGGATCCCTGACTAGGATGAGTGCCTTCTCTCACTGACTCATTCATTGCTGTGGTTCGTTGAATCATTGAGCTGAAGGAAATTAATGAATCAGTCAGTAAATTAGTTATGAGTCGAGTCAGGCTGCTGCTGCAGTGTAACCTGATACCTGAGTGATCTGAGAGGCATTTCTTCTCTCACTACTCAGTGCAGAAGTGCCCTTCCCTCCTCCTGTCGCCCTAGGCAAGAATTTATAGCTGCCTAATGGCTCAGATGCCTCTGCCCATTATAGCTAGTATAGTGCTCAGTATAGGTAGATGGTGCCCAGTATGTGTATATGTAGGTGCCCGCCACTGCCGCTGCTATTACCTTCCCCGGCGGCTTCCAATATTCCCCTCTCCGTCTCCTGCATGGGGCGTGTAAATAATTTGCAGCAGCTCGCCCCACGGCGGCTGCTGTGTGATGATGGAGGAAGCAGGAGAGCGGCTTCCTGTAGCGGCGGTGTGTATTGCCGTTACTATGGGAACCGCTCTCCCTACAACTTCCTCCCTCATCACACAGCAGCCGTCATGGGGCGAGCTGCTGTGAATTATTTACACGGGCGAGCAGGAGACGGAGAGGGGAATAGAGGAAGCCGCCGGGTAAGCTAATAGCAGCGGCGGCCGCGGGAAGAGGGGACCACGGACCACATCACTCGCAAGCAAGCCGACCCCCCCAACTTTTGGCCCACTTTTGGGTGGTCAAAAATTCGGCTTGCTTGCGAGTATATACGGTAGTTACTCTGTTGTACTGGTCCAAGCCCTATCTTATACAGCCTTATCAATCCCTGCCATGTACTGATGAGGACCAAAAGTCCGAAACAGGCTGTCTACATGTGGATATGATATGGCTGAAAATTTAAATCTATAGGCTTGCTATACGCCAGCGGTTCTGGATGCTTGCTTGGCTTACCAAGGGCAAAAAGGGATAATTTGCATATTCAGTAGTAGTGCATTGTGGGTAACCACAAATGTTCACTTATAGCTGAATTATTGCAGATTTCCTTCTGTTTTAAGAAGGCAAATACACCAAGCTAAAACAAAAAGCAAATTGTTTATCTCCTAACAAAAGTTTAGTTTCACTTTAATGAACCATTGATCTTGCGCTGGATACACAGCATTGATGAGGATCTGTTTATATCTAGTGGTGATTTCCCATTTTCTCTTTTAGATATTGCTTTACCTGCCAGGCGCACGTTCCTCCTCGATGCAACCACTGTCACAGCTGTAATGTGTGCGTCCTCCGACGTGATCACCACTGCACGTTGCTTGGCAAGTGTGTTGGGTTCACAAATTACAGATACTTCATCTGCTCTCTGTTCCATGGGTGGATAGCCCTGCTTCTCACCACCATTCTTAATGCTGAGATCTTCATAAACCTGCTCAACGAAGGGATCAGTTTTCACAGCTTCTTCCTCCTTTTTATGCCTTGGATGATGCTGCTGACAGGTAATAGGGAAGTGTTTATGCCTAATACACACAATGCAATTTCCCGCCCGATTCACGGGAATCGGGGGATTATTTCTGACATGTCCAATCGGCTCCCGATCGATAAAGTGATCGATTTTGCGGACTTATAATTGGAAAATCGTTTGCTTTATTGATCGGGTGCACTTTGGACATCTACACGCGATGCAACTTCCCGTCCGAACACCCGTCAATCGGGCGGGAAATTGCATCGTGTGTACCCAGCATTAGATTCCTCTATTAAATGCTGTAACTTAAAGTGAACTTGAAGTGGGAAGTTAACCTACTTGCCGGTCTAATTCCCCCAGCAAGGAGGCAGAATTTTTTTTTTTTTTAAAATCATGTAGCAAGCCCAGGGCTCACTACATGATAGCCGCTGAGCAGCGGCAGCTCTGCAGCCACTCCGATCACTTCCGGCGATCGGAGTAAGTAGGAAATCCAGTTCAGAACGGGATTTCCTGCTGGGCTTCCCCGGTCGCCATGGCGACGGGGCGGGATGACGTCATCGACGTCGGGACGTCATAGGGAATCCCGATCCACTACTCAGGCTGCGCAGGGGTCTGGGGGGGGGAGACGGCGCGGCGGGTAGCGGAGGCGATCGCGTACTACACGCAGCTAGCAAAGTGCTAGCTGCATGTAGGTAAAAAAAATTATGCAAATCGGCCCAGCGGGGCCTGAGAAATCCTCCTGCGCAGGTTACCCCGAGCTGAGCTCGGGATAACCGGCAAGGAGGTTAAAGCCAGAAGTCCAATGTAAGTTAGCGTCGGGGACAATGAATTACGCTAGCCGCAATTGTATTTTTTCACCCATGCTGCACCACATAAGAGGAAGGCCCTATCTTCATTACGGAAAAAAGCCATGTCCTTTTATTCTGGAGGCTGGGTTACCTCAACAGCCCCACCTCCATCTGTGTAGCCCATCCCCAGCTCTGTAGCCGTGGAGTAATTGAGAAGATTTCCCTCTCCTGAAAGAGTAATGTTTAAATTGCACTGGATTTCCACTTAAAGGACAACTGAAGCGAGGGGGGTATGGAGGCAGCCATATTTATTTCCTTTTAAGCAATACCAGTTGCCTGGTTATCCTGATAATCCTCTGCCTCTAATACTTTTAGCCATAGCCCCTAAACAAGCATGCAGCAGATCAGGGGTTTCTGACATTATTGTCAGATCTGATAGATTAGCTGCATGCTTGTTTCTGGTGTGATTCAGAAACGACTGCAAATAGATCAGCAGGGCTGCCAGTGTGAAGAATATGGAGGGTGCCATATGTATTTCTTTTTATACAATACCAGTGTATTGTTTAAAAAGAAATAATTATGGCACCCTCCATATTCTTCTCCCTTCAGTTGTCCTTTGTGTATCTCCTCCCACACTAACCAAATCCTGGGGCCCACTACAAAAAGGACAGTGAGTAGTCTTAGCTGCGACCCTTCTAGTAGTAAACAAGGATGAAGAGTGGTCTGCTTTGCCGCAACCTCTCCTATAATGGGAGGGGGGGGGGGGGCAGTGTTGATGGAATGGCCCTTTCCTGAAGGCCACTGACAATGGACTGGTGCGAGTTTACAGTCATCCTGTACTGATCCATGTTTTGGTTTTTTTTTTTTTTGTTTTTTTTTGCCTCATTCTAGACATACTTTCTAGTGCCTGGGTTTGTGACGTTAATTTTACAGTATTTTATGTCTTGCTGAAATACAAGTACAAAATGTAATCATCAAGTAAGTTTGTAGCTTTTTTATTATTGTTTTCATATGTCTGTTGTCTTCTCCAGGTCAGGTGACTGCATCGACCTTCATATTTGCCTTTGTGGCAGACACTTGTATTGGGGGCTTCTTGTTCTGCCTGGCTTTCCTGATCCTACACTGCGTCCTTCTCTGCCGTGGATCTACCACAAAAGAGTGGTTTGGTGGCCGTGCAAGGGACTATGATCAGGGCTGGAAGAGGAACGCTGTAAACTTTTTAGGAGAGAGATGGTATCTAGTTTGGTTGTTTCCTTGGGTACAGTCGAGATTGCCTGGAGATGGGATCAGTTTCGAGATGAGGAATCCTTCTGCTCCTGTACAGGCCACGAAGTCTAAGCAGTAGTGTGAAAGCGATACTTGTGGACAACAACCTGTGTCATTGCTGGGTAAGTGGTTGCTTGTTATAAGCCAGCAATAGGGAAGTGCATAAAGATGTAAATGAAGGTAGAACATTTCAGTGCTTTGCCAGTCGGAAACCAAAGCAGTGTTTATGCCCTGTGCTGTTTTCTGCCCATCAGAAGAAGTTGTGTGATCACAGAGGAAGGTGGAGGCAGCGTCTCTGTCACATAGGTCGTTATTAGTTCCAGCTGGCATAAAGTGTACCCAAGGCGGATTGTGACCTAAAAAAACAGATGTTTCCCGTGTCCTCTTGGCACCCACTGTTGCCGAGCACGGATCCCCAGAAGATATCAGCTTATCGGATAACTTCAGCTCCATCTTCTGATGGCGCCGAAATTACTCACTGTGTGCTGCTATAGCCACAATTCCTATTACGGTCTATGGTGGCGCGGGCTGCGACCAAATCTCCTGCTCTGTTATTACAGTGCTAAATCTGATTGTGACTTTCATATATAATCTGCAACAGT
This sequence comes from Hyperolius riggenbachi, assembly GCF_040937935.1. NCBI lineage: Eukaryota > Metazoa > Chordata > Amphibia > Anura > Hyperoliidae > Hyperolius > Hyperolius riggenbachi. The sequence goes on from NC_090656.1 coordinate 189,308,673, forward strand.
CTGTGTGTAAATCCACTGCTCTTTCCCAATAGTTCCAGTTCAGCCTATAAAACAATACTTTGCATAGTGTAATACTGCTTCAGTCTGTTAGCTTCTTTTATTCTTTCTCCCAGTGCAGGTGCATAGCAGCGCTTATACACGTGATACCACAACCCCACAAAAAAGGAGGCTCACTGAACTGAAACTACCTTGTTACCAGGTGGATCTTTCACTCAAATGCATGTTTCACCAGGCACATCAGTGATTGATACCCAGGTTCTTATCCAATAAAGCATTTAATTTTCAATAAAAAAACATACAAATTTCATCAAACGTCCAGTACTTTGCCCACTAATGTAGGGTGTGAGGAAAAACACGTGTGGAGGTTAGTTTTACTAACGTGATTAAAGGGTAATCAAGTTTTTAACTCCTGCTGTGCTGAAGAACAGAGAATTTAACTAATTTCTAATTAGGACTAGTACTATATGCACCTATGTTTATCTCATAAAGTCACATGTCACGTCATGTATACGTTACAGGAAAGTTTTTTTTCTGGAATCAACCTTTGTATGAAACTGATATTTTCAGATCCTCTTTATTTAATGTAAGATAATATTGCATTGTTGGAAATATATGTACACTCAGATTTCCTCTTTTGTTGTCTTACATACAGGTCTGAATAAGTCCATAAGAAGCCAGAGGAACAACTACTTCTGGACTATTTTTAATGGCATGGAATATTTTTTTTTTTCATTATAATATTTATATGCACATTTCAGTAGCTTTAAGAGATATTTGCCTTCAGTAAACACTATGCCTCGTACACATGCTAGATGAGACACGGCCAATGACCACCACCTCTGCCCAAAATCTAGTGTGTGTACAGTGGATCAAGCTTGGCCTGATCACTGTCCTACTCACTTTACTTGCCCAATACATGATGTCACTCCTGAGCCACTCCATCAGCCCCCCCCAAGCATAGCAGCAGAACACATTAATAGCCTGCAGGCTAGTGACTCATCTATACAGCCTCAGCCCTGCAATGTCACCCTAGGACACTAGTGTTAAACTCAAGAAGCTTGGGCTGTTCGCAGCCCTCCTTGCCATTTTAAGTGGCCCTCAAGAGTTCCCTACAAGAGTATTGTAAGCAGCAAAAAGACCGCACACTGCCTTACCATCCAGAGGACCACACCAATGACAGGGTTTCTGATTGAAATATTGTCAGTTTGAGCCGGGGTTAAGCAATAACTCACGGTACTCCTCCCAACACAATTAGCATTGCCTCCCCAACCCCTCTCCCCCAACCTGGGATCCAAACTCTCCTTCCTGGTAACACACATCTGCTCCATCGATGCTCTGTGCTTCCATACCGCTTTCTCTCAGTCATGTGACATGCTTCAGGAGCTAAAGGTATGCAGCATAGAGCGTGTGACTGTCAAAGAGATCAGGGGAGACCTGAAGCAGCACTGGAGCAGGTTAATATTAAAATGCTCCACTGCACTACACTGCGTAAGGGGGAGGAGAGGGATCCCCTTATCCCCAGGCCCTCCACCCACAGTCATTATAGCTACTCCACTTATTTTGAGATAGTTTATTAAGATGAAACATTTATTGAACAATTTGGCCCACGACCGTCATGTTGGATCCCTGAACAAGCGATCATCCAGATCCCCGTAGACTCCTGCGGCAGTTTCTGTGATCATGTAAACGATTGTTTGGTATTACAAACGACACAGATTAGACCAGATGGACTGAGCAGGCATTAAAATCCCTGTAGACTCCCAAGGCAGTTTCTGCGATTGTGTAAACGATCTGGCTGGAGACATGCAGATTGGGCCAGATGGATCGGGGAATGATTGTACGTCAGTGAAGATCTCCGAACCATCTGGCCGTGGGCACTTAGCTTTAGTAGAGGTTGGTGCTGACATGTTTGAAATGTAAACCGTGCAGAGACATACTTGTATTTAGTTTTCAAATAGTTTTATTAGGCAATAAGCCTGATTTCAAAACAATCATACAAGGATTTAACTGTCCCAGTGGGACCAACATGACATGCTTGTGTTCAAACGCAGAAGTGAAATACATAAAGAACCCATGCATATTCTGGATCCATGTAGGTCAAGATGATGTTTACAAGCAGGGAGTGAGCTGCTGGTGCCTGCAACATCTAGTATCAATAGTGAACAGTTATACTTATAAACCCTCTGCACTTAATGGAAGCCTAAGGCTCAACACACACCATACAATCTTGGTTGTTCAATCTTACCACTTTCATGTAGTATAAGAGCTTAACCATTCAATCATTCAAGGTATTTTCAATCTGTTGGCCCTTATACTACATAGATTTGGTAAATCTGTACAACCAAGATTGCATGGTGTGTTGAGCTTTAGGCAGGGGGAAAAGGTTGGCTTTTATTTTACCTGGGGCTTCTTTCAACCCCCCTTCCCCACGAGTATGCTCCTTAGTGGTGGTTAGTTGGGTTTGGGGAGAAGATGAGACGACTCTCACAGTGCTCGACAATGCAAGGAACTACAACAAATATATTCCCCTACTGATAACATAATTTCTCCCTTTGGACACATAATTTGCTATTGCCCACATCCGAATTAAACGGAGACGGCGAGAAGTCTTCCCCACCCCCTTCCCTGCCGTTATAGCAGTAATTAACATTACGGGCTATGGAGCACCCAATTTGGGCGCCATGCACACTGCTGATTTGCTGATCTGGGGCCACACCTCCTTGATTACGGTCTCATAGCTGGGAGTGTTTAGCGCATGCAGTTTGCCAAGGCTTGCAACTGTGCAGAACGCTCCTGGCTACAGGAATGCACTTGAGGAGGCACGAATCATCCAATACGTCCATTGCCGACTCGCAGACAATACTGGGGTTGATAGCAGACCAATGAAGGGGCTTGGTAGGACACTGAGTGACTTTCAAGACTATGGGGATCTAGAAAAAGACCCAGGTAGGTAAAAGCCAACTTTATCACCCTGCCTGGGGCTTCCTTTAAGCACATGCTTACAACAGCCTTGAACACAGACCACATTAAAAGCAACTGAAAGTTGTCAAAACGGTAGGTTTTCATTTCCAAAAAAGCTGCAGTTGTTTTGCACTCAGCCAGTTCTCCACTTCATGGATTCCTTTCATAGAACTGGTCCCTGGATTACTGATGTAAGTAGAGTAGGGGCTAGACCAGGGGTCAGGAACCTTTTTGGTTAAGAGAGCCATAAACGCCACATATTTTAAAATGTAATTCCGTGAGAGCCATATAATGTTTCAAACTGGGACAGTAGGGCTTAGGTCCCTGTTGCCATGGTGATGTCTATACAGTTGATCCACCGGGCAGCGAAAGTGTCAGACACGTCTTCAGCTTCTCTTGGGTTTCAGCAACATCAGCAATTTTCCTGAGAGCCAGACAGGAGAAATACCAACTAACAGCTTGTACAATTAGCTAGCTGACTTGGGGGTTGATTCACTTTGTAGGATGAGATCCCCACACTTTGGCCCAAAAGGCTGCCTGTCAATTGACAGGCAGCCTATTGGGCCAATCAAAGTGTGGGGATTTCGTTCTACAAAGTCACTGGACCTGATAGGGTCCGGAGTGGGTCAATTGGAGCAGCTGTTCCTTTTGGGGTAGCATGAGTAAGTTAGTAGTGCATGCTACAGCAGTAGCGTGCACTACTTTGAAAATTTTACTTGCGCTGCCACACTAAGCTGCACTGCTTGAGCAGTGTAGCTTAGTAAATCAACCCCTACTGATTTGTCTGTGAGCCAGATGCAGCCATCAAAAGAGCCACATCCGGCTCCCGAGCCATAGGTTCTCTACCCATGGGCTAGACCAAAGGAAAAGGGAGCTGTGAAGGGTAAACCCAACTGGATGAGTGGAAAACAACTACAGTTTTTTTTTTTTTTGGAAAGTAATATTTTCCATTTTGACAGCGGTCAGCTGCTTTTATTGCTGTTTGTGTTTCAGGCTGCAGTGACTATGTATTTGACTGTTTGCATGTAAACTGACCTCATCTCTCAGCACCTGTCTTTTGCCTTATTTAGGAACTACCTGGGGAGAACAACTGTCCTTGTTTGTAATATTAATAGTGAGTATGTTAGTACTTTGCAAATTGCTGTAGCTTTTATTTAACTATAAGACTGATTTCTAAATCTATATGTTATAAAGTGTTTTACTTTTTTTTTCCCCGACAGCTGTACACAATCAATAAAATTATTTTTTTATAAATATATTTTTCTTACTAAAGTGTCATGATTTCTTTGTATATTCATTTTTTCGAGTAGATTTGTGACCTGTTCAGAGCCAGTTATTATTTGTTACAGTACTTTGTGTATTTGTGCATTTGAAGCTGGTGTAGAAATTAGGAAATTGTATGAATTATTAGAAATACAAAACCAAATGTTCTCTGCTGACTTGTATCCTTGCTAAACAGATCCTAGCACAATGTGCATATGAAGAAGGGCACATTAACATGGTCACTGCAGTGCACTTTTTTTTATTGTTGTTCTCTCTATAATTCAAGCAGTAAAGCTCACTGCATAAATCCTTATACATGTATATGGTGTGTGAAGCATGTTGCCTGGCAGGGAGCGAGATCCAATCCCTCAGACGACAGTGCACTGCTGAGGCTGTACAGATGTGTGCTGTTGCTGTCCGGGGCAGAGGGCTGATTTAGATGCATGGGAGGGACGTTCCGTGGTTGGTAGGATGAGTGAGGAGAACAATGCTCTTGGCCAAAGCGATCCACTGGGCTGCTTGCTGTCCAAGCATGGGGGAGCTTTAAGGGGGGCTGTACACACGCTACATTCTCAGCAGAGTTGGTTATTATCTGGTGCCTTGGCCAAGTTTCACCTAGCTTGTGAACAAAGCTTACAGTGTACCTGAGATAAAGACAAGCATTTATACATATCTGCGGCTTTCTCCAGCCCCTCTACTCCCCTCCCCTATAGGCCATGGGCTCTTTTGAGGTTTTCCTGCAGTCAGCTCTAGTGATTTCACCAATCGTGTTCCACTGTACATTTTCAGTCCTGGACACATGGTGCCTGATTGCCTTTCTATGGCTGGGAGCATTCTGCGTCTGCACAGTTAGTCTTGGTGAACTGCACATGCACAGCAATAGGGAGGGGGATAAGGAATTGGAGCACAATCTGGGAATTCTCTGGAGCTGACTGGAGTAGCCCAGGTGAATGGTGAGGGAGCTCTGGGCTACCGGGGGCTGGAGGAAGCCCCAGGCAAGTATACTGTAAACACTTATATTCTATAAGTCTGTATAATCTATATTCATTTTTTTAATACTGCCTTGGGTACACCTATTAGATACTTACCTAAGAAGAGGGGTGCCTCTGGATCCTGCAGAGTCTTTCTCATACTCCTGGCCCCCTCTGCTGCAGTGCGCGGACTGTATGAACATATTCAAGAGCTTACGCCAGTACAGCTGTGCCTTCGCAAAAGCCACTTACTAAAACTTAGGAGGAAAAAGTGCATTGAATTAACCTCCAGGTTTTTCTGCTCCCTTTAGAACACTCAACAAACAAACATTCCAAACTTGTGCACCTTGACAGCAGTAAAAACATTAACAACCAGTGAAGTTTCAAAATGCAGATCGGGGAGAGGAAAGATTTTACAATGGGCAAACACTGACTAAATGGTTTCTATAGTCCTATTGTAAAACATAAGCCATTTTATTCATAAAGTTATAATTAGTAAAGTTCCTCTTTAAACACACCCCTCCCAATAGCTCCTCCCCAATGACTACTCTTCTTATTCTTCTCACCCTATCAAGGAAGAGAGGCCTAGCTATCCTGGCCACTCCGTGCTCTCCCTCCATGTGTCACATCCGTGGAGGAGGTCCAGAGGGATGAAGTGTTGGTCAGCAACCAACCCTATTCACAAGCATGGGAGGGTGCAAAGATTTGGTATTGGGTTTTATGGCTCAGTGCATTTAGTTTTGGATGTTACAGAATTATAATTGGGACTCTTCTGAGGAGCAGGTCTCCATCCTCCTGGTATTTCTGGATAGTTATGGACCTTGATCTGTACAGCAATGTGGAGTTCAGAGCTTGATTGTGTAAGGTTTGGGACGTGCTAAGCAGGTAGATTCTGATTGCTTACACAGGGTAAACTGATTAAAGCTAGACAGCAGTTAGGACAGCTGGCAAATATATGTAATCCAGTAAATCTTATCTTAACTGGATTTTTTAAGGCTTCTTTCACACTGAACGCTGAAAAACGCGAGCATTTTAACTTACCAGTTCTATAGCAGAGCATTGTGAAAAGCTTTCAGTTAAAACGCATATAAGGTGAACTGGGAAACACTGAGGGCCCGTTTCCACTAGTGCAGTGTGATTCTGTTGCGGAAAATGAAAAAACAAATTTGTATGTATGTGAATTCTAACGCGAAAATGCGTTGAAATTTGCATCTGTTTGTAAGTATACGAATTTAACCATGTCAGTGCCTGTGTGCTTTTACATTGATTTTAAGCGAAAACGTATTCGCATGGAAAATTCGCATGCGATTTTTTTTCCTATTAATTACATGTGTGGTAATTAATTTGCGGTGTGCGAATTCTGACGGCTCTGCTGTGCAGATTTTTTTTCTGCAGTCTACTGCACAGAATTTCTGACAAGAAACGGGCCCATTGATTTACATTTGTGTTCAAAATTATTCAACCCCCACTAAAATTGAGTGTTTTGGCCAGTTTGACATTGATTTTGATCATTTCAGTCATCTTGTTTACAATTAAATGAAAGAGGCACTTGTAAGTCAGACAAATACAACATAACATTTATAATGAAATAACCACATATGTCTTTTCTGTGCTCACATCATTATCAGTTTTATTCAACCCCCAAGTGACATTCATTCTTAGTACTTATAACTGGAAAAGGATGTTGTACTAAGGGCTCTTTCACATCAGACAACGCGAACAGGAGCCGTTCTCCTGCACGCGTTGTCTGCCTGCGGCGTGTCGTCGGGTATCTGCAGTGCGACGCAATCAGCGGCGGTAGCTGGTGTTTAAACCCGACGGAAAACGCCGGCTCGCGGGTGTGTTGGAGGAAAAACTGCGCCCGGGTGCGTCGGAACCGCAACGCATCGAAACGCAGCGTTGAGTGTGAAAGGTAAAATGAAAGTCTATGGACTTTCATCTTACCTTGGTTAACGCAAACGGCTTCCGTTTGCGTTAACGCAGAAAGTCTGCCCTAATGTGAAAGAGCCCTAACAGCTTTTAAACGTGAAGCATAGCTTTCAAACATTGTAACAACATTGGAATGTAAACAAAGATTGTGTTGCTCTACAGTTTGGATGCAGATTGGAAGCTGAATAGCAGGACAAAGTGCTTCGTTTAACCATTTCAGTAATCTGCTAAAAAAAAATTTCTGGGATAGTAGCTTTCAAGCTGTGAGGAATCTTTTAGAGCAAAGTAGAAATGCTGGCTTTCAGACCACTTGAATGGTGGCCATACATGGTACAATTTTTTTCATACAATTTCTATGTAGTATAAGGGTAAATTAAAGTGAATATACTGAAAGGAGAATTCAGGCAGTTCCCTTTATATTACATAGAAATGGTAAGATTGTATGAAAAAGTTGTACCATATATGGCCACCATAAGACAGATTCACCCTAGTGGTACACACGACTTCAGCCATCCAGCCACTAAGTTACTACACATTTTGCTGCATCGCTTATGTTCTCCCAGCTTTGCAAGTCAAGCCAGAGGTGACACCTGCACAACAGAGGCCACCACAGTTCATTGAAAACGTCAAACAAAAAATAGGTTAATAGGCTTTAAAAACAAAAAAGAGGTTCATTGGATCACCTATGTTTTCTGCTGTTGGTAAATCCGTGGTACTTAAAATGTACCAGAGAAAAAGCTAAGGGTAAAAAACATACTTAGCTACGAAGCGGGAAGCTTCTGGATCCTGCAGAGGCTCCCCGGGGCTGGATTTACATTTTTAGCACCCCTACGCCAACTTTTTTGTTGATTCCCTCCATGTGCAGCAGTGTCCCCCATTCCATGTGCAGCCCCCTCATCCATATGTAATGTCCATGAACAGCAGCCCCTCTACTTCATGTACAGCTCTTTTAGGCAGCAGCACCCCTCTTCCATGTGATGTACCGTTTGCAGCCGCCTTCTCAATATGCAGCAACCCTTTTCCCATGTGCAGCCGCCCAAGTCCCGGGCCTGTGGCCTTCCCAAAAATCCCAGTCTTGCCCACTTCTTCCTGGCCCCCATGGTTGCTACCAGGGGTGTTCATCAGGACTCTCGAATGCGAATTTCCCCAAAAATTCGGGTAGATTTTCAGGATTGCCGAAGTCAAACCCGAAGATTACACGTCATGTCGAATTCGAAATGCGAAGGGTCCTGAATGTGCGCACTCAAATTCGTCCAGATGACGCGGTGGGTTCGGCTTCGGTATTTGGGGATGACGTCTTTGGGCCAATCAGAAGACCTCCAGCCGAGGCCCTGGCAACCCTAGCAACCAATCAGAGGAGGGGAGCCTGGCCCTCCCCTCCTCTATATAAGGTGGTGGCCATGTTGCGGAGCCCGTCCTTGCTGTGTGACTGAGCGGTACTGAGAGTATCTCCAGTGCTGCTGCGTGTCTCTGAGAAAGTGCTTCTTGTGCTAAACCTAGCATATTGCTTCCTAATCACCTAAACACATTGATTGTACTCTTTAATAGTTAGATAGTACTTTGATTGTTTTTAGTCAGCTAGTGTATACTGTATACTGCTAGACTAGTGTTAGTCGGTGTGCAGGCTAGGCCTGGTTGCCCAGGGCAGCCTTAGCCTACTACTAGCTTAGGTAGGTTAGGGATTATAGTTAGTTTTGTACTAGTACTAGTTTAGTTAATTTGCACTGCTGTAGTCTGTTAGTATATCACCTTCAGTACTGTGTTAGTTAATAGTTAGTTACTGACTGTGTACAGGCCAGCATCTGTTGTGATCTGTGACAGTCATCTGCTCGACCCTATTGATTGATTGCGTCCGACCGTGTGTGACCGACTTTTAGGCCTCGTTCACATCTAGCCAACGCAGATGGCTGTGCGAACGGAAAGCAGCGCATCCGATCGCACGCCATCTGCTCCGCTGCGCTGCTGATCCCATCCATTGACAGTGATGGGATCAGCTCTGCGGTGCGGGCAAAATGCAGGCAGCAGTACGAAAGCGCTTCCCAGCGCATCGTACTGCTGCGCAGCGCAGTAGATGTGAACGGTAGAAGGGCAGTCTATGCCCTTCTGCCGTTCCTGCGTTTCAGCACATCATACGCGCTTCCATATCCGCACGGAGGCGTGTATGATGTGAACGAGGCTTAATTGTCACTCACTGTCTGCCACACGACTTAATTATTGTGTAGTACACTAGCGATTTACAGTTAGTTGCGTACTAATACTACTACCACTACTACTACTACTTGTTCAGTTAATTTCTACTGTTAGTCTGTGAGTTTATTAGCTTCTGTACTGTGTAATAAATAATAGTTACTTCACAGGCCAGCATCCGTTGTGATCTGTGACAGTCATCTGCCCGACCCTATTGATTGCTTATTACCGTGTGTGACCGACTTTAATTGTCACTCACTGTCTGATAGTGACTGCTGTAGACTACACTACAGTTAGTACTACTATTTAAATAAAAAAAAAAAAACTTTCATTTTTTTGTTGTCACTCAGTCACCACCAGTCACCAACAACTCAGAGTCCTTATTAAAGTTTACACCTTTTCCCGCCCTTTTCTACACATATTTTATTTTTGTACAATGACGGGCAGAGGTAGAGGGTGAGGCACCATCAGGAGAGGCAGCGTCATTGCAGCAGCCACTGCCACCAGCATCTGGTTTGTGACTGGTCCTCCGCCAGCCACTGACCGCAGAGTTGAGGAGGGAGCAGAGGCGCAACAGCAGCGTTTTGCGCCCATTTTTGAGACAGGTCGTCGCCCCCGGCCCATTGCGGAGAGCCAAGCAGAGGCTGTGGTGGAAATGTTGACGGGCCAGCAAGCTACAGTTTCCAGCCAGACCTCCAGCACCAGCGAGACCAGTGCCACCACCACCAGCACTTCGGTCCGCAGCAGGCCTCCACCACCGCTTGAGGTCATGTTGACCCCAGCGACCAGCCTGCCCTCAATGAGCTCTTGCTTCACCTCAGGGACTGCGAGCGTGTACAGTGATGTTGTGGAGCAGTTTGAGGCGGAGATGATGGGGACATCATCATGCAAGTAGGAGGAGGAGTTTGAGGTGGATCCGTTTGTTGTTGGCGCTGAGGAGGAGGAGCGTGATGCAGGGGATGTTGGGGTAGAGGAGTTGGTTGAGGCGGGCTCAGAGGAGATGTTTGGGGATGATGATGATGTGCTGCTGGATCCTCCCTATGTGCCACTAGTACCACCAGCACAGTTACCTGAAGGCAGCTCGTCATCGGAGGAGGCGTCTCTTGCACAGAGGCGCGGCAACAGCAAGGCAGCCAGCACAGGGGGCGTGGAAAGAAGGAGCCACAGCCTGCTGCTTCAGCCGCTACCACCACCCGCAGCAAACCTCCAAGCAAACCGGAAAAAACCTAACCCTCCAAAGGGAAACAAAATCCCCAGAACTCAAGCTCGAAGGGCAAGTTGAAGTCCCCAGTCTGGCGGTTCTTCAGAAAGTGCAAAGTGGACAAGACCTGTGCAATTTGCAACAGTTGCGGTGTCAGTCTCAGCAGAGGTCGCAATGTCAACAAGTTGAGTACCTTGTGCCTGCAAACTCACTTAGAGACCAAACATTTTGATGAGTACAGTGAGTTTCTGAAGGTGAAGGACAGTGGTGCAAGTATTGGTCAGAGCCAGACAGCCACTGCACAGACTTCAGCAGCAGCAGCATCCCACCCTCCTGCCCATCCAGCAGCAGGAGCACAGCAGCTACTCACTGTTCCCCCACCCCCCCCATGGCAGCCAGTCCTCAGTGGCCTCATCAGCTCACTCCACAGTGGCCTCCTCATCCTCCCGTGCACGCAAACGCCACCAGACACTTCTCAGCAAGTCCTTTCCCGGTGTGACCAAGATGCTGCCTCCCACCAACAGGTGCATCCCGGTGCTGAATAGGTTGCTTGCCTGGGCCATGTGCTCCCAACTCCTGCCATATTCCTTTGTGCAGGAGGGGAGTGACATGAGAGCGCTGCTGCAGTTTGGGATCCCGGAGTGGCAAATCCCCAGCCGCCACTACTTCTCCTGCATGGCGATCCCAGCACTGTACCGCTTTGCCATGGCGAACGTGGGCCGTGCGCTCAATCACGCCAAGAGTGCGAGGATCCACGTCACCATGGATTCGTGGAGCAGCCGTTTCGGGACAGACCGCAACCTGTCCTTCACGGCCCACTGGGTCAGCCTGGTGGAATGCCCGAGCAAGGAAGCAGCAAGTCCATCCTCGGGCGCATCAGCGGCAACAGCAGCACCAGTTGCCCACTATGTGGTGCCATCACGCGGGGTCAGAGGAGAAGCAGCAACTCCTGACACCAAGTGACCCCGCCTCAACAGCAACATCACGGCCCGCCATTGCCAAGCACTGCTGGAGATAGTCAGCCTGGGGAAGAACAGCTTGACGGCAGCCAACGTGCTCTGCTACCTAAGGGAGCAGGAGAAGACGTGGCTGACCCGCAGAGGCCTCTGAGTCGGATTGGTGGTGTCCGACAATGCCGCCAACCTGCTGGCTGCCATCAGCAGGGTAGACTTGACCCACATCCCCTGCTTGGCCCACGTCCTCAATGTGGTGGTGCAGAAGTTCATGCGCACCTACCAGGAGATGGAAGAGCTGTTGGAAGCGGCGTGGAAAATTGTGCGCACTTTCCGCCGCTCAGCTGCTGCCACAGCAAAACTGGCAGTCATACAGCAGCGCGAGGGCCTGCCACGACACCGCCTTGTCATCGATGTGCCAACTCGCTGGAACTCCACGCTAGCGATGTTGGAGCGGCTGGTTGAGCAGAGGAGGGCTGTCAACCGCTACATCATTGATGGGGCTCTCGCCGGCACCACCACACTCCAGATCCTCACCAACGCACAGTGGGGGCAGATGCAGCAGGTCTGCTTGGTGTTGGCTCCCTTCCTGCAGGGAAACAACCTGGTAAGCAAACACCGGGCATCCCTCTGCCAGTGGGTGCCCTTTGTTTGTCTGCTGGACAGGGCACTTGGCGATTTGGTGGATTTGGGAGAGGAGGCCCTGAACCAGCTGGAACAGCAGCCGCCTGCGCAGTCCACTGCTGCGCAGGTATTTGAGTCCCTGGAGGAGGATGAGGAGGAGTTGGAGGTGCTGGACGTTGCTGCTGAGGGGGAACAGAGGAGCGCAGCAGCAGTGGTGTGAGGGTGGAGAGAGGAGGAAGAGGCTCAGGGGCCAAAGGAGGAGAAGGAGGACGCTGACCCTGATGTCTCTGCTGGAAGGACCACCCTGTTCCCCATGGCAGCGCACATGCTACGCTGCCTCTGCACAGACCCCAGGGTCAAGCAGATGCAAGCGAGGGAGGACGCCTGCATTAGCATGATCCTGGACCCACGGCTTAGGGGGATGTGGGCTCAGTTTCTGCCTGCTAGAGGCCGTGAGCAGCGAACAAGGGAGTTGCAGAAGATCTTTGTTGGGCGATTGGAGGAAGCCTTCCCCCAGCCTTCCACCCCCTCTGTCTCTGTCCAGCCAGCACAGCGGCGGGTGCCTGCAGCCAGCAGCAGCGTCAGGCGCCCAGGAGACCTGTCATTGACGAAAGTACATACAATTTTTAAAAGATTGCTGGGAGGAAGTGGTGGACTCGCCTCCGTTAAAGCAGACACCAAGGGGCCTGATTCACAAAGCGGTGATAAATCAGTTATCACGCTTAAAAGACTTTAGGCGTGATAACCTTTGCACTAGCAGAGTTATCACCGCTTTGTGCTGCTGATCGCGCGAAGCTCCCGCACGCAAGATTTGCATGCGCAAATGCGCAGGCGCGCGCACAAAGTCCCACAGGGCTTAATGGGCGCTGCGCGATTGCGCGCGGGAGCTTCGCGCGAGTTGCTTCAGATCACGCCTAAACTAAGTTTAGGCGTGATAAAGGGCTTTTCACAGGCGTGCAAAGTGTTTGCACCGCTTTGTGAATCAGGCCCCAAGGACTGTAAATATATAGATATACACATTTATTGAAAATACCTCCAAAGATGCAGGCGCTCTGCTTGCTATAACTGAATTGCTGTTGTTTATCCCCTGCTTATTGCCTGAAGAAGTGGGCTGTGCCCGCGAAACGCATTGCTTCTTTGGGGTATTTTCAATAAATGTGTATATCTATATATTTACAGTCCTTGGTGTCTGCATTAACAGAGGCGAGTCCACCACTTCCTCCCAGCAATCTTTAAAAAATTTTATGTACTTTTATCCTTCTGGCGCCTCTGTTCACCTACCAATATATTTGAGTCCACCCCAGGTGGAGGGGTGATCTACCCCCTTTCTTCCTATCTACAGAGAGCGACTTCTTAATCCTGAGTGAGGACAGGTCTAATCTCCTCACCTGCCTAATGAGTGGTTACCTAGATGGTAACCCGTGTTTGTGAGTATTACCATCTCACTGTTTCATTTATCCAATTAATTTTGACATACTACACCATATTGGGCTCTCTATTTCTCTTCAACTTCTGTCATTGATGAAGGCGTTCTACATGACGGTAGAGCAGCCGAAAGAGGAAATGCGTGCAGCAGCCACCTCCTCTCAAAGTCACAGCCAGCGCATGACCCAGATGGTGGCCGACTACATGAGATCCTTCAGCAGGCTTGACACCGGCAACCAGGATCCTGTGGACCCCATGGAGTACTGGGTGCAGCGCTTGCACATCTGGAGTGAGCTGGCGCAGTACGCCCTGGAAGTATTGTCTTGCCCCCCTTCCAGCGTGCTGTCCGAGAGGTGCTTCAGTGCGGCCAGTGGCGTGGTCACCGAGAAGTGCTCTCGTCTGTCCCCAGAGGGCGTGGACAGACTGACATTCCTTAAGATCAACCAGGCCCGGATTGAAGGCACGTTCCAGGCACCTGTTGTCGGCGATAGGAGGACATGAGGTGCCTGGGAATTATTCTTTGACATCAACCTTCAGTCCCTGGGTCCTGATAATTTGGCCTGGTTTTTCTTTAGTTGCTGTGGTACTAACGCTAGGTACCATGGCCCGTGACATGCCTGCTGCTGCCACACGTCACTTCTCCTCCTGCTGCTGCTGTATTTATTTATTTAGTTATGTATTTATTTATTTATTTTACAGTGGCTTGCAAAAGTATTCGGCCCCCTTAAAAGTTTTCCACATTTTGTCACATTGTCACATTACTGCCACAAACATGAATCAATTTTATTGGAATTCCACGTGAAAGACCAATACAAAGTGGTGTACACGTGAGAAGTGGAACGAAAATCATACATGATTCCAAACATTTTTTACAAATCAATAACTGCAAAGTGGAGTGTGCGTAATTATTCATCCCCTGAGTCAATACTTTGTAAAACCACCTTTTGCTGCAATTACAACTGCTACAGCTTTGCAAATCTAGAATCTGAAATCCTTGCCCATTCTTCTTTGCAAAACAGCTCCAGCTCAGTCAGATTAGATGGACAGCGTTTGTAAACAGCAGTTTTCAGATCTTGCCACAGATTCTCGATTGGATTTAGATCTGGACTTTGACTGGGCCATTCTAACACATAGATATGTTTTGTTTTAAACCATTCCATTGTTGCCCTGGCTTTATGTTTAGGGTTGTTGTCCTGCTGGAAGGTGAACCTCCGCCCCAGTCTCAAGTCTTTTGCAGACTCCAAGAGGTTCTCTTCCAAGATTGCCCTGTTGCCCTCCATACATCTTCCCATCAACTCTGACTAGCTTCCCTGTCCCTGCTGAAGAGAAGCACCCCCAGAGCATGATGCTGCCACCACCATATTTGACAGTGGGGATGGTGTGTTCAGAGTGATGTGCAGTGTTAGTTTTCCGCCACACATAGCGTTTTGCATTTTGGCCAGAAAGTTACATTTAGGTCTCATCTGACCAGAGCACCTTCTTCCACATGGTTGCTGTGTCCCCCAATGGTTTTTGGCAAACTGCAAATGGGACGACTTATGCTTTTCTGTTAACAATGGCTTTGTTAACAATGGCATCTCAACTGCCAACAAAATACTGCACGCATTGCACAGATTGCTGCAACCTGAAGAGTAGAACTCAGGGGCATATTTAAAATGATTTAAATATACCCCCAAATTCTACTTATGGCCTCCTCCTCCCCTACAGCCATACCAATCCTCACCAAAAAGGTAAAAAGCATACGAGTGCAAACAAAACAAAGAAAATGCCGGCCGACAATTGCCATTCCAGAAAATACCAATAGCACTAGCAAAGACCCAGAACTGCGATTTACATGTTCATCGCAGTGCTGTTACTAATGACAAAAAGGAAACTATTCGATTTTTAGATCGAAAAGTGCTGTATAAGGGCCCTAATTAGTTGTTCTCCTCTAAGATATTTTTATATTCTTTTTTGGCACAGTACTTTAGGTAAGGTAATTCAAAATTATATTATCAGCCCTTCTTGGTCATGCCACAGGACGCCGGTCCAAAAGGTAACGCAAAATTATATTATCAGCCAGTCGCGCTCCTACCAATGGGCACCGGACCAAAAGGTAACTCAAAATTTTAGTATCAGCCCGTCATGCTCTTTCCACAGGACGCCGGACCAAAAGCAATCGTAACTAAAAATTACATTTTTCAGGCCGTCACGCTCCTACCACAGGGCGCCGGACCAAAAGGTAACTCAAAATTATATTATCAGCCTATCGCGCACCTACTAAAGGGCGCCGGACCAAAAGATAACTCAAAATTTTATTGTCAGCCCATTGCGCTCTTTCCACAGGGCGCCGGACCAAAAGCTAATGCAACTAATGTAACTAAAAATTACATTTTCAGCTCGTCGCGCTACTACCACAGGGCGCAAGACCAAACGGTAACTCCAACTTTTATTATTAGCCCGTTGCGCTCTGTCCACAGGGTGCCGGACCAAAAGGTACCGTATTTTTCGGACTATAAGACGCACTTTTTCTCCCCCCAAAAGTGGGGAGAAAAAGTTACTGCGTCTTATAGTCCGAATGTGGCAAATATTACCTATCTGGGCACTTGCGTTTGCTAGTAGGCTTCTCATCCTAACGAGGTCCCTGGTCAGGCAGCGGCAGCAGCAGCAGCATTGTCATCTGATTGGTTTCCACCTCCCCGAGCGGCATAGCAGCAGCCGCTATACTGATCTGCAATGTGTCTCCTCTGCAACGCTTGTCTAGTCCCCGCGGTGAGGCAGCTGCGTAATTTCAAGTTTCCTGACTCGCCACGTGGCATAGCAGCCGCTGTAACGCCTTATGAAGCTGACCATTTATGCAAATCTTGCCGGCGATTATGTCCATGCATCAGCCCTGTGTAATTAGCGTGATCTGGGCACAGCAGGACACCCTCAGCCGCTATAACGTCAGAGACCTCCGAGGCTTCCGTACTGTCCTGTTTAATGATGTCACCCCGCACGTGCGCCGCAGGTCATGAGAGGGCGCCAGTAGCCAAGGCAGTACGGAAGCCTCGGAGGTCTCTGACGTTATAGCGGCTGAGGGTGTCCTGCTGTGCCCGGATCACGCTATTACACAGGGCTGATGCATGGACATAATCGCCGGCAAGATTTGCATAAATGGTCAGCTTCATAAGGCGTTTCAACAGGTGCTATGCCACGTGGCGAGTCAGGAAACTTGAAATCACGCAGCTGCCTCACCGCGGGGACTAGACAAGCGTTGCAGAGGAGACACATTGCAGATTAGTACAGCTGCTGCTGCTATGCCGCTCGGGGAGGTGGAAACCAATCAGATGACAATGCTGCTGCTGCCAACTGACCGGGGACCTCGTTAGGATGATGTACAGCCTGGATACCCACACTGGACCACTACTTGTTACAGAAGAAGCTGCCACCCAGGCTGGATAGGTGAGAGCTCAATGTTGTTGTAGTGGTCAGTTAGTGTAGCTAGGTTAGGGGGAAGGGGAAGTAGGTGTTTTTGCACTGTAGTGTAGCTGGGTGGGGGAGGCATCAGGGGTTAGTGTAGTGTAGTGTAGTATAGTTGGTGGGGGCAGCAGTGGTTAGTGTAGCTGGGCATTGTAACTTAGCTAGAGAAGTCTAGGGGGAGGGGGTTAAAGGTCTATAAGCCACTCCTGGACCATGGACGCACCTAGGTTTAGTTTTTATTTTTTCCCTGTTTTTTTCCCTCTAAACCTAGGTGCGTCTTATACTCCGGAGCGTCTTATAGTCCGAAAAATACGGTAACTCAAAATAATATTATCAGCCAGTTTCAGAATGGCATCTCAACTGCCAACAAAATACTGCACGCATTACACAAATTGCTGCAACCTGAAGAGTAGAACTCAGGGGCATATTTAAAATGATTTAAATATACCCCCAAATTCTACTTATGGCCTCCTCCTCCCCTACAGCCATACCAAGCCTCACCAAAAAGGTAAAAAACATAAGAGTGCAAACAAAACAAAGAAAATGCCGGCCGACAATTGCCATTCCAGAAAAAAACAATAGCACTAGCAAAGACCCAGAACTGCGATTTACATGTTCATCGCAGTGCTGTTACTGATGACAAAAAGGAAACAATTCGATTTTTAGATCAAAAAGTGCTGTATAAGGGCCCTAATTAGTTGTTCTCCTCTAAGATATTTTTATATTCTTTTTTGGCACAGTACTTTAGGTAAGGTAATTCAAAATTATATTATCAGCCCGTCTTGGTCATGCCACAGGATGCCGGACCAAAGGATAACGCAAAATTATAATATCAGCCCGTTGTGCTCCTACCAATGGACGCTGGACCAAAAGGTAACTCAAAAATTTATTCTCAGCCCGTCGCGCTCTTTCCACAGGGCGCCAGACCAAAAGCAAATGTAACTAATGTAACTAAAAGTTACATTTTCAGGCCGTCACGCTCCTACCACAGGGCGCCGGACAAAAAGGTAACTCAAAATTATATTATCGGCCCGACTCGCTCCTACCAACGGGCGCCGGACCAAAAGGTAACTCAATATTTTATTATCAGCCCATTGCGCTCTTTCCACAGGGCGCCGGACCAAAAGCAAATGTAATTAATGTAACAAAAAATTACATTTTTCAGGCTGTCACGCTCCTACCACAGGGTGCCGGACCAAAAGGTAACTCAAATTATCACCCCATCGCGCACCTACTAAAGGGTGCCAGACCAAAAGATAACTCAAAATTTTAGTATCAGCCCATCGCGCTCTTTCCACAGGGCGCCGGACCAAAAGGTAACTCAACATTATATTATCAGCCCGTTTGAGAATGGCATCTCAACTGCCAACAAAATACTGCACGCATTGCACAGATTGCTGCAACCTGAAGAGTAGAACTCAGGAGCATATTTAAAATGATTTAAATATACCCCCAAATTCTACTTATGGCCTCCTCCTCCACTACAGCCATACCAATCCTCACCAAAAAGGTAAAAAGCATACGAGTGCAAAGAAAACAAAGAAAATGCCGGCCGACAATTGCCATTCCAGAAAATACCAATAGCACTAGCAAAGACCCAGAACTGCGATTTACATGTTCATCGCAGTGCTGTTACTAATGACAAAAAGGAAACTATTCGATTTTTAGATCGAAAAGTGCTGTGTAAAGGCCCTAATTAGTTGTTCTCCTCTAAGATATTTTTATATTCTTTTTTGGCACAGTACTTTAGGTAAGGTAATTCAAAATTATATCATCAGCCCTTCTTGGTCATGCCACAGGACGCCGGTCCAAAAGGTAACGCAAAATTATATCATCAGCCCGTCGCACTCCCACCAATGGGCGCCAGACCAAAAGGTAACTCAAAATTTTGTTATCAGCCCGTCGTCCTCTTTCCACAGGGCGCCGGACCAAAAGCAAATGTAACCAAAAGTTACATTTTCAGGCCGTCACGCTCCTACCACAGGGCGCCGGACCAAAAGCTAACTCAAAATTATATCATCAGCCCATCGCGCTCCTACCAATGGGCGCCGGACCAAATGGTAACTCAAAAAATTTTATCAGCCCGTCGTGCTCTTTCCACAGGGCGCCGGACCAAAAGCAAATGTAACTAATGTAACTAAAAGTTACATTTGCAGGCCGTCACGCTCCTACCACAGGGCGCCGAAAAAAAAGGTAACTCAAAATTATATTATCAGCCCATTGCGCACCTACTAAAGGGCACCGGACCAAAAGATAACTCAAAATTGTATTATCAGCCCGTTGCGCACTTTCCACAGGGCGCCGGACCAAAAGCAAATGTAACTAATGTAACAGAAAATTACATTTTTCAGGCCGTCACGCTCCTACCACAGGGTGCCGGACCAAAAGGTAACTCAAATTATCACCCCATCGCGCACCTACTAAAGGGCGCCAGACCAAAAGATAACTCAAAATTTTATTATCAGCCCGTCGCGCTCTTTCCACAGGGCGCCGGACCAAAAGCAAATGTACCTAATGTAACTAAAAGTTACATTTTTCAGGCCGTCACGCTCCTACCACAGGGCGCCGACCAAAAGGTAACTCAAAATTATATTATCAGCCCATCGCGCACCTACTAAAGGGCACTGGACCAAAAGATAACTCAAAATTTTATTATCAGCCCGTCGAGCTCTTTCCACAGGGCGCTAGACCAAAAGCTAATGTAACTAATATAACTGAAAATTACATTTTCAGCCAGTCGCGCTCCTACCAATGGGCGCCGGACCAAAAGGTAACTCAAAATTTTGTTATCAGCCCGTCGCGCTCTTTCCACAGGGCGCCAGACCAATAGCAAATGTAACTAAAAATTACATTTTCAGGCCGTCATGCTCCTACCACAGGGCGCCGCACCAAAAGGTAACTCAAAATTTTGTTATCAGCCAGTCGCACTCTTTCCACAGGGCGCCAGAACAAAAGCAAAATTTAACTAATGTAACTAAAAATTACATTTTCAGGCCATCACGCTCCTACCACAGGGCACCAGACCAAAAGGTAACTCAAAATTATATTATCAGCCCATCGCGCAACTACTAAAGGGCGCTGGACCAATAGATAACTCAAAATTTAATTATCAGCCCGTCGCGCTCTTTCCACAGGGAGCCGGGCCAAAAGGTAACTCAAAATTATATTTTCAGCCCGTTTGAGAATGGCATCTCAATTGCCAACAAAATACTGCACGCACTGCACAAACTGCTGCAACCTGAAGAGTAGAACTCAGGGGCATATTTAAAATGATTTAAATATACCCCCAAATTCTACTTATGGCCTCCTCCTCCCCTACAGCCATACCAAGCCTCACCAAAAAGGTAAAAAGCATAAGAGTGCAAACAAAACAAAGAAAATGCCGGCCGACAATTGCCATTCCAGAAAATGCCAATAGCACTAGCAAAGACCCAGAACTGCGATTTACATGTTCATCGCAGTGCTGTTACTAATGACAAAAAAAGAAACGTTTCGATTTTTAGATCGAAAAGTGCTGTATAAGGGCCGTAATTAGTTGTTCTCCTCTAAGATATTTTTATATTCTTTTTTGGCACAGTACTTTAGGTAAGGTAATTCAAAATTATATCATCAGCCCGTCTTGGTCATGCCACAGGACAACGGACCAAAAGGCAACGCAAAATTATATTATCCGCCCGTCGCGCTCCTACCAATGGGAGCCGGACCAAAAGGTAACTCAAAATTTTGTTATCAGCCCGTCGCGCTCTTTCCACAGGGTGCCAGACCAAAAGCAAATGTAACTAATGTAACTAAAAATTACATTTTCAGGCCGTCACGCTCCTACCACAGGGCGCCGGACCGAAAGGTAACTTAAAATTTTGTTATCAGCCAGTCGCGCTCTTTCCACAGGGCGCCAGACCAAAAGCAAAATTTAACTAATGTAACTAAAAATTACATTTTCAGGCCATCACGCTCCTACCACAGGGCGCCGGACTAAAAGGTAACTCAAAATTATATTATCAGCCCATCGCGCACCGACTAAAGGGCGCTGGACCAAAAGATAACTCAAAATTTTATTATCAGCCCGTCACGCTCTTTCCACAGGGCGCCGGACCAAGAGCTAATGTAACTAATGTAACTAAAAATTAGATTTTCAGCCAGTCGCGCTCCTACCACAGGGCGCCAGACCAAACTGTAACTCCAACTTTTATTATCAGCCCGTCGCGCTCTTTCCACAGGGCGCCGGACCAAAAGGTAACTCAAAATAATATTATCTGCCCGTTTGAGAATGGCATGCCAACTGCCAACAAAATACTGCACGCATTGCACAAATTGCTGCACCCTGAAGAGTAGAACTTAGGGGAATATTTAAAATGATTTAAATATACCCCCAAATTCTACTTATGGCCTCCTCCTCCCCTACAGCCATACCAAGCCTCACCAAAAAGGTAAAAAGCATAAGAGTGCAAACAAAACAAAGAAAATGCCGGCCGACAATTGCCATTCCAGAAAATACCAATAGCACTAGCAAAGACCCAGAACTGCGATTTACATGTTCATCGCAGTGCTGTTACTAATGACAAAAAGGAAACGTTTCGATTTTTAGATCGAAAAGTGCCGTATAAGGGCCGTAATTAGTTGTTCTCCTCTAAGATATTTTTATATTCTTTTTTGGCACAGTACTTTAGGTAAGGTAATTCAAAATTATATTATCAGCCCGTCTTGGTCATGCCACAGGACGCCGGTCCAAAAGGTAACGCAAAATTATATCATCAGCCCGTCGCGCTCCTACCAATGGGCGCCGGACCAGAAGGTAACTCAAAATTTTGTTATCAGCCCGTCGCACGCTTTCCACAGGGCGCTGGACCAAAAGTAAATGTAACTAATGTAATTAAAAGTTACATTTTCAGGCCGTCACGCCCCTACCACAGGGCGCCGGACCAAAAGGTAACTCAAAATTATATTATCAGCCCATCGCGCACCTACTAAAGGGCGCTGGACCAAAAGATAACTCAAAATTTTATTATCAGCCCGTCGCGCTCTTTCCACAGGGCGCCGGACCAAAAGCTAATGTAATTAATGTAACTAAAAATTACATTTTCAGCCAGTCGCGCTCCTACCACCGGGCGCCACACCAAACGGTAACTCCAACTTTTATTATCAGCCCGTCGCGCTCTTTCCACAGGGCGCCTGACTAAAAAGTAACTCAAAATTATGTTATCAGCCCGTTTGAGAATGGCATCTCAACTGCCAACAAAATACTGCACGCATTGCACAAATTGCTGCAACCTGAAGAGTAGAACTCAGGGGCATATTTAAAATGATTTAAATATACCCCCAAATTCTACTTATGGCCTCCTCCTCCCCTACAGCCATACCAAGCCTCACCAAAAAGGTAAAAAGCATAAGAGTGCAAACAAAACAAAGAAAATGCCGGCCGACAATTGCCATTCCAGAAAATACCAATAGCACTAGCAAAGACACAGAACTGCGATTTACATGTTCATCGCAGTGCTGTTACTAATGACAAAAAGGAAACGATTCGATTTTTAGATCGAAAAGTGCTGTACAAGGGCCGTAATTAGTTGTTCTCCTCTAAGATATTTTTATATTCTTTTTTGGCACAGTACTTTAGGTAAGGTAATTCAAAATTAAATTATCAGCCCGTCTTGGTCATGCCACAAGACGCCGGACCAAAAGGTAATGCAAAATTATATTATCAGCCCGTCGCGCTCCTACCAATGGGAGCCGGACCAAAAGGTAACTCAAAATTGTTCTCAGCCCGTCGCGCTCTTTCCACAGGGTGCCAGACCAAAAGCAAATGTAACTAATGTAACTAAAAATTACATTTTAAGGGCCGTCACGCTCCTACCACAGGGCGCCGGACCAAAAGGTAACTCAAAATTTTGTTATCAGCCAGTCGCGCTCTTTCCACAGGGCGCCAGACCAAAAGCAAAATTTAACTAATGTAACTAAAAATTACATTTTAGGCCATCACGCTCCTACCACAGGGCACCGGACCAAAAGGTAACTCAAAATTATATTATCAGCCCATCGCGCACCGACTAAAGGGCGCTGGACCAATACATAACTCAAAATTTTATTATCAGCCCGTCGTGCTCTTTCCACAGGGCGCCGGACCAAAAGGTAACTCAAAATTATATTTTCAGCCCGTTTGAGAATGGCATCTCAACTGCCCACAAAATACTGCACGCACTGCACAAACTGCTGCAACCTGAAGAGTAGAACTCAGGGGCATATTTAAAATGATTTAAATATACCCCCAAATTCTACTTATGGCCTCCTCCTCCCCTATAGCCATACCAAGCCTCACCAAAAAAGGTAAAAAGCATAAGAGTGCAAACAAAACAAAGAAAATGCCGTCTGACAATTGCCATTCCAGAAAATACCAATAGCACTAGCAAAGACCCAGAACTGCGATTTACATGTTCATCGCAGTGCTGTTACTAATGACAAAAAGGAAACGATTCGATTTTTAGATCGAAAAGTGCTGTATAAGGGCCGTAATTAGTTGTTCTCCTCTAAGATATTTTTATATTCTTTTTTGGCACAGTACTTTAGGTAAGGTAATTCAAAATTATATCATCAGCCCGTTTTGGTCATGCCACAGGACGCCGGACCAAAAGGTAACTCAAAATTATATTATCAGCCTGTCGCGCACCTACTAAAGGGCGCCGGACCAAAAGCTAACTCAAAATTTTATTATCAGCCCGTCGCGCTCTTTCCACAGGGCGCCGGACCAAAAGCAAATGTAACTAATGTAACTAAAAATTACATTTTCAGATTGTCGCGCTCCTACCACAGGGCGCCAGACCAAACAGTAACTCCAACTTTTATTATCAGCCCGTCGCGCTCTTTCCACAGGGCGCCGGACCAAAAGGTAACTCAAAATAATATTATCAGCCCGTTTGAGAATGGCATGCCAACTGCCAACAAAATACTGCACGCATTGCACAAATTGCTGCACCCTGAAGAGTAGAACTTAGGGGAATATTTAAAATGATTTAAATATACCCCCAAATTCTACTTATGGCCTCCTCCTCCCCTACAGCCATACCAAGCCTCACCAAAAAGGTAAAAAGCATAAGAGTGCAAACAAAACAAAGAAAATGCCGGCCGACAATTGCCATTCCAGAAAATACCAATAGCACTAGCAAAGACCCAGAACTGCGATTTACATGTTCATCGCAGTGCTGTTACTAATGACAAAAAGGAAACGATTCGATTTTTAGATCGAAAAGTGCTGTTTAAGGGCCATAATTAGTTTTTCTCCTCTAAGATTTTTTTATATTCTTTTTTGGCACAGTACTTTAGGTAAGGTAATTCAGAATTATATTATCAGCCTGTCTTGGTCATGCCACAGGGCGCCGGACCAAAAGGTAACACAAAATTATTTTATCAGCCCGTCACGCTCCTACCAATGGGCGCCGGACCAAAAGGTAACTCAAAAATGTTATTATCAGCCCGTTGCGCTCTTTCCACAGGGCGCTGGACCAAAAGCAAATGTAACTAATGTAACTAAAAATTACATTTTCAGCCAGTCGCGCTCCTACAACAGGGCACCAGACCAAACGGTAACTCCAACTTTTATTATCAGCCCATCGTGCTCTTTCCACAGGGCGCCGGACCAAAAGGTAACGCAAAATTATATTATCAGCCCGTCGCGCTCCTACCAATGGGCGCCGGACCAAAAGGTAACTGAAAATTTGTTATCCCGTTGCGCTCTTTCCACAGGGCGCCGGACCAAAAGGTAACGCAAAATTATATTATCAGCCCGTCGCGCTCCTACCAATGGGCGCCGGACTAAAAGGTAACTCAAAATTTTGATATCAGCCCGTCGCGCTCTTTCCACAGGGTGCCAGACCAAAAGCAAATGTAACTAATGTAACTAAAAATTACATTTTCAGGCCGTCACGCTCCTACCACAGGGCGCCGGACCAAAAGGTAACTCAAAATTTTGTTATCAGCCAATCGCGCTCTTTCCACAGGGCGCCAGACCAAAAGCAAAATTTAACTAATGTAACTAAAAATTACATTTTCAGGCCATCACGCTCCTACCACAGGGCGCCGGACCAAAAGGTAACTCAAAATTATATTATCAGCCCATCGCGCACCTACTAAAGGGCGCTGGACCAAAAGATAACTCAAAATTTTATTATCAGCCCGTCGCGCTCTTTCCACAGGGCGCCGGACCAAGAGCTAATGTAACTAATGTAACTAAAAATTAGATTTTCAGCCAGTCGCGCTCCTACCACAGGGCGCCAGACCAAACGGTAACTCCAACTTTTATTATCAGCCGTCGTGCTCTTTCCACAGGGCGCCGGACTAAAACGTAACTCAAAATTATGTTATCAGCCCGTTTGAGAATGGCATCTCAACTGCCAACAAAATACTGCACGCATTGCACAAATTGCTGCAACCTGAAGATTAGAACTCAGGGGCATATTTAAAATGATTAAAATATACCCCCAAATTCTACTTATGGCCTCCTCCTCCCCTACAGCCATACCAAGCCTCACCAAAAAGGTAAAAAGCATAAGAGTGCAAACAAAACAAAGAAAATGCTGGCCGACAATTGCCATTCCAGAAAATACCAATAGCACTAGCAAAGACCCAAAACTGCGATTTACATGTTCATCGCAGTGCTTTTACTAATGACAAAAAGGAAACTATTCAATTTTTAGATCGAATAGTGCTGTGTAAGGGCCCTAATTAGTTGTTCTCCTCTAAGATATTTTTATATTGTTTTTGGCACAGTACTTTAGGTAAGGTAATTCAAAATTATATTATCAGCCCGTCTTGGTCATGCCACAGGACGCCGGACCAAAAGGTAACGCAAAATTATATTTTCAGCTCGTCGTGCTCCTACCAATGGGCGCTGGACCAAAAGGTAACTCAAAATTTTATTATCAGCCCGTCGCGCTCTTTCCACAGGGCGCCGGACCAAGAGCTAATGTAACTAATGTAACTAAAAATTAGATTTTCAGCCAGTCGCGCTCCTACCACAGGGCGCCAGACCAAACGGTAACTCCAACTTTTATTATCAGCCGTCGTGCTCTTTCCACAGGGCGCCGGACTAAAAAGTAACTCAAAATTATGTTATCAGCCCGTTTGAGAATGGCATCTCAACTGCCAACAAAATACTGCACGCATTGCACAAATTGCTGCAACCTGAAGTTTAGAACTCAGGGGCATATTTAAAATGATTTAAATATACCCCCAAATTCTACTTATGGCCTCCTCCTCCCCTACAGCCATACCAAGCCTCACCAAAAAGGTAAAAAGCATAAGAGTGCAAACAAAACAAAGAAAATGCCGGCCGACAATTGCCATTCCAGAAAATACCAATAGCACTAGCAAAGACCCAGAACTGCGATTTACATGTTCATCGCAGTGCTGTTACTGATGACAAAAAGGAAACGATTCGATTTTTAGATCGAAAAGTGCTGTATAAGGGCCGTAATTAGTTGTTCTCCTCTAAGATATTTTTATATTCTTTTTTGGCACAGTACTTTAGGTAAGGTAATTCAAAATTATATCATCAGCCTGTCTTGGTCATGCCACAGGACAACGGACCAAAAGGTAATGCAAAATTATATTATCCGCCCGTCGCGCTCCTACCAATGGGAGCCGGACCAAAAGGTAACTCAAAATTTTGTTATCAACCCGTCGCACTCTTTCCACAGGGTGCCAGACCAAAAGCAAATGTAACTAATGTAACTAAAAATTACATTTTCAGGCCGTCACGCTCCTACCACAGGGCGCCGGACCAAAAGGTAACTCAAAATTTTGTTATCAGCCAATCGCGCTCTTTCCACAGGGCGCCAGACCAAAAGCAAAATTTAACTAATGTAACTAAAAATTACATTTTCAGGCCATCACGCTCCTACCACAGGGCGCCGGACCAAAAGGTAACTCAAAATTTTGTTATCAGCCAATCGCGCTCTTTCCACAGGGCGCCAGACCAAAAGCAAAATTTAACTAATGTAACTAAAAATTACATTTTCAGGCCATCACGCTCCTACCACAGGGCGCCGGACCAAAAGGTAACTCAAAATTATATTATCAGCCCATCGCGCACCTACTAAAGGGCGCTGGACCAAAAGATAACTCAAAATTTTATTATCAGCCCGTCGCGCTCTTTCCACAGGGCGCCGGACCAAGAGCTAATGTAACTAATGTAACTAAAAATTAGATTTTCAGCCAGTCGCGCTCCTACCACAGGGCGCCAGACCAAACGGTAACTCCAACTTTTATTATCAGCCGTCGTGCTCTTTCCACAGGGCGCCGGACTAAAAAGTAACTCAAAATTATGTTATCAGCCCGTTTGAGAATGGCATCTCAACTGACAACAAAATACTGCACGCATTGCACAAATTGCTGCAACCTGAAGTTTAGAACTCAGGGGCATATTTAAAATGATTTAAATATACCCCCAAATTCTACTTATGGCCTCCTCCTCCCCTACAGCCATACCAAGCCTCACCAAAAAGGTAAAAAGCATAAGAGTGCAAACAAAACAAAGAAAATGCTGGCCGACAATTGCCATTCCAGAAAATACCAATAGCACTAGCAAAGACCCAAAACTGCGATTTACATGTTCATCGCAGTGCTTTTACTAATGACAAAAAGGAAACTATTCAATTTTTAGATCGAATAGTGCTGTGTAAGGGCCCTAATTAGTTGTTCTCCTCTAAGATATTTTTATATTGTTTTTGGCACAGTACTTTAGGTAAGGTAATTCAAAATTATATTATCAACCCGTCTTGGTCATGCCACAGGACGCCGGACCAAAAGG
This sequence comes from Hyperolius riggenbachi, assembly GCF_040937935.1. Lineage (NCBI taxonomy): Eukaryota > Metazoa > Chordata > Amphibia > Anura > Hyperoliidae > Hyperolius > Hyperolius riggenbachi. The sequence continues at coordinate 189,336,426 of NC_090656.1, forward strand.
TAACGCAAAATTATATTTTCAGCTCGTCGTGCTCCTACCAATGGGCGCTGGACCAAAAGGTAACTCAAAATTTTATTATCAGCCCGTCGCGCTCTTTCCACAGGGCGCCGGACCAAAAGCAAATGTAACTAATGTAACTAAAAATTACATTTTCAGCTTGTCGCGCTCCTACCACAGGGCGCCAGACCAAACAGTAACTCCAACTTTTATTATCAGCCCGTCGCGCTCTTTCCACAGGGCGACGGACCAAAAGGTAACTCAAAATAATATTATCAGCCCGTTTGAGAATGGCATGTCAACTGACAACAAAATACTGCACGCATTGCACAAATTGCTGCAACCTGAAGAGTAGAACTTAGGGGCTTATTTAAAATGATTTAAATATACCCCCAAATTCTACTTATGGCCTCCTCCTCCCCTACAGCCATACCAAGCCTCACCAAAAAGGTAAAAAGCATAAGAGTGCAAACAAAACAAAGAAAATGCCGGCCGACAATTGCCATTCCAGAAAATACCAATAGCACTAGCAAAGACCCAGAACTGCGATTTACATGTTCATCGCAGTGCTGTTACTGATGACAAAAAGGAAACGATTCGATTTTTAGATCGAAAAGTGCTGTTTAAGGGCCATAATTAGTTTTTCTCCTCTAAGATTTTTTTATATTCTTTTTTGGCACAGTACTTTAGGTAAGGTAATTCAGAATTATATTATCAGCCTGTCTTGGTCATGCCACAGGGCGCCGGACCAAAAGGTAACACAAAATTATTTTATCAGCCCGTCACGCTCCTACCAATGGGCGCCGGACCAAAAGGTAACTCAAAAATTTTATTATCAGCCCGTTGCGCTCTTTCCACAGGGCGCTGGACCAAAAGCAAATATAACTAATGTAACTAAAAATTACATTTTCAGCCAGTCGCGCTCCTACAACAGGGCACCAGACCAAACGGTAACTCCAACTTTTATTATCAGCCCATCGTGCTCTTTCCACAGGGCGCCGGACCAAAAGGTAACGCAAAATTATATTATCAGCCCGTCGCGCTCCTACCAATGGGCGCCGGACCAAAAGGTAACTGAAAATTTGTTATCCCGTTGCGCTCTTTCCACAGGGCGCCGGACCAAAAGCAAATGTAACTAATGTAACTAAAAATTACATTTTTCAGGCCGTCATGCTCCTACCACAGGGCGCGGGACCAAAAGGTAGCTCAAAATTATATTATCAGCCTATCGCACACCTACTAAAGGGCGTCGGACCAAAAAAGAACTAAAAATTTTATTATCAGCCCGTTGCGCTCTTTCCACAGGGCGCCGGACCAAAAGCTAACGTAACTAATGTAACTAAAAATTACATTTTCAGCCAGTCGCGCTTCTACAACAGGGCGCCAGACCAAACGGTAACTCCAACTTTTATTATCAGCCCATCGTGCTCTTTCCACAGGGCGCCGGACTAAAAAGTAACTCAAAATTATGTTATCAGCCCGTTTGAGAAAGGCATCTCAACTGCCAACAAAATACTGCACGCATTGCACAAATTGCTGCAACCTGAAGAGTAGAACTTAGAGGCATATTTAAAATGATTTAAATATACCCCAAATTCTACTTATGGCCTCCTCCTCCCCTACAGCCATACCAAGCCTCACCAAAAAGGTAAAAAGCATAAGAGTGCAAACAAAACAAAGAAAATGCCGGCCGACAATTGCCATCCCAGAAAATACCAATAGCACTAGCAAAGACCCAGAACTGCGATTTACATGTTCATCGCAGTGCTGTTACTAATGACAAAAAGGAAACAATTCGATTTTTTGATCGAAAAGTGCTGTATAAAGGCCGTAATTCGTTGTTCTCCTCTAAGATATTTTTATATTCTTTTTTGGCACAGTACTTTAGGTAAGGTAATTCAAAATTATATTACCAGCCCGTCTTGGTCATGCCACAGGGCGCCGGACCAAAAGGTAACACAAAATTATTTTATCAGCCCGTCGCGCTCCTACCAATGGGCGCCGGACCAAAAGGTAACTCAAAAATTTTATTATCAGCCCGTTGCGCTCTTTCCACGGGGCGCCGGACCAAAAGCTAATGTAACTAATGTAACTAAAAATTACATTTTCAGCCAGTCGCGCTCCTACAACAGGGCACCAGACCAAACGGTAACTCCAACTTTTATTATCAGCCCGCCGCGCTCTTTCCACAGGGCACCGGACCAAAAGGTAATCAACATTATATTATCAGCCCGTTTGAGAAAGGCATCTCAACTGCCAACAAAATACTGCACGCATTGCACAAATTGCTGCAACCTGAAGAGTAGAACTCAGGGGCATATTTAAAATGATTTAAATATACCCCCAAATTCTACTTATGGCCTCCTCCTCCTCCCCTACAGTCATACCAAGCCTCACCAAAAAGGTAAAAAGCATAAGAGTGCAAACAAAACAAAGAAAATGCCGGCCGACAATTGCCATCCCAGAAAATACCAATAGCACTAGCAAAGACCCAGAACTGCGATTTACATGTTCATCGCAGTGCTGTTACTAATGACAAAAAGGAAACTATTCGATTTTTTGATCGAAAAGTGCTGTATAAAGGCCGTAATTAGTTGTTCTCCTCTAAGATATTTTTATATTCTCTTTTGGCACAGTACTTTAGGTAAGGTAATTCAAAATTATATTATCAGCCCGTCTTGGTCATGCCACAGGGCGCCGGACCAAAAGGTAACACAAAATTATTTTATCAGCCCGTCGCGCTCCTACCAATGGGCGCCGGACCAAAAGGTAACTCAAAAATTTTATTATCAGCCCGTTGCGCTCTTTCCACAGGGCGCCGGACCAAAAGCTAATGTAACTAATGTAACTAAAAATTACATTTTCAGCCAGTCGCGCTCCTACAACAGGGCGCCAGACCAAACGGTAACTCCAACTTTTATTATCAGCCCGTCGCGCTCTTTCCACAGGGCGCCGGACCAAAAGGTAATCAACATTATATTATCAGCCCGTTTGAGAAAGGCATCTCAACTGCCAACAAAATACTGCACGCATTGCACAAATTGCTGCAACCTGAAGAGTAGAACTTAGGGGCATATTTAAAATGATTTAAATATACCCCAAATTCTACTTATGGCCTCCTCCTCCCCTACAGCCATACCAAGCCTCACCAAAAAAGGTAAAAAGCATAAGAGTGCAAAGAAAACAAAGAAAATGCCGGCCGACAATTGCTATCCCAGAAAATACCAATAGGACTAGCAAAGACCCAGAACTGCGGTTTACATGTTCATTGCAGTGCTGTTACTAACGACAAAAAGGAAACTATTCGATTTTTTGATCGAAAAGTGCTGTATAAAGGCCGTAATTAGTTGTTCTCCTCTAAGATATTTTTATATTCTTTTTTGGCACAGTACTTTAGGTGAGGTGATTCAAAATTATATTATCAGCCCGTCTTGGTCATGCCACAGGGCGCCGGACCAAAAGGTAACACAAAATTATATTATCAGCCTATCGCGCGCCTACTAAAGGGCGCCGGACCAAAAAAGAACTAAAAATCTTATTATCAGCCCGTCGTGCTCTTTCCACAGGGCGCCGGACCAAAAGCTAATTTAACTAATGCAACTAAAAATTACATTTTCAGCCAGTCGCGCTCCTACAACAGGGCGCCAGACCAAACGGTAACTCCAACTTTTATTATCAGCCCATCGTGCTCTTTCCACAGGGCGCCGGACTAAAAAGTAACTCAAAATTATGTTATCAGCTTGTTTGAGAAAGGCATCTCAACTGCCAACAAAATACTGCACGCATTGCACAAATTGCTGCAACCTGAAGAGTAGAACTTAGGGGCATATTTAAAATGATTTAAATATACCCCAAATTCTACTTATGGCCTCCTCCTCCCCTACAGCCATACCAAGCCTCACCAAAAAGGTAAAAAGCATAAGAGTGCAAACAAAACAAAGAAAATGCCGGCCGACAATTGCCATCCCAGAAAATACCAATAGCACTAGCAAAGACCCAGAACTGCGATTTACATGTTCATCGCAGTGCTGTTACTAATGACAAAAAGGAAACGATTCGATTTTTTGATCGAAAAGTGCTGTATAAAGGCCGTAATTAGTTGTTCTCCTCTAAGATATTTTTATATTCTTTTTTGGCACAGTACTTTAGGTAAGGTAATTCAAAATTATATTACCAGCCCGTCTTGGTCATGCCACAGGGCGCCGGACCAAAAGGTAACACAAAATTATTTTATCAGCCCATCGCGCTCCTACCAATGGGCGCCGGACCAAAAGGTAACTCAAAAATTTTATTATCAGCCCGTTGCGCTCTTTCCACGGGGCGCCGGACTAAAAGCTAATGTAACTAATGTAACTAAAAATTACATTTTCAGCCAGTCGCGCTCCTACAACAGGGCGCCAGACCAAACGGTAACTCCAACTTTTATTATCAGCCCGTCGCGCTCTTTCCACAGGGCACCGGACCAAAAGGTAATCAACATTATATTATCAGCCCGTTTGAGAAAGGCATCTCAACTGCCAACAAAATACTGCACGCATTGCACAAATTGCTGCAACCTGAAGAGTAAAACTTAGGGGCATATTTAAAATGATTTAAATATACCCCAAATTCTACTTATGGCCTCCTCCTCCCCTACAGCCATACCAAGCCTCACCAAAAAGGTAAAAAGCATAAGAGTGCAAACAAAACAAAGAAAATGCCGGCCGACAATTGCCATCCTAGAAAATACCAATAGCACTAGCAAAGACCCAGAACTGCGATTTACATGTTCATCGCAGTGCTGTTACTAATGACAAAGAGGAAACTATTCGATTTTTTGATCGAAAAGTGCTGTATAAAGGCCGTAATTAGTTGTTCTCCTCTAAGATATTTTTATATTCTCTTTTGGCACAGTACTTTAGGTAAGGTAATTCAAAATTATATTATCAGCCCGTCTTGGTCATGCCACAGGGCGCCGGACCAAAAGGTAACACAAAATTATTTTACCAGCCCGTCGCGCTCCTACCAATGGGCGCCGGACCAAAAGGTAACTCAAAAATTTTATTATCAGCCCGTTGCGCTCTTTCCACAGGGCGCCGGACCAAAAGCTAATGTAACTAATGTAACTAAAAATTACATTTTCAGCCAGTCGCGCTCCTACAACAGGGCGCCAGACCAAACGGTAACGCCAACTTTTATTATCAGCCCGTCGCGCTCTTTCCACAGGGCGCCGGACCAAAAGGTAATCAACATTATATTATCAGCCCGTTTGAGAAAGGCATCTCAACTGCCAACAAAATACTGCACGCATTGCACAAATTGCTGCAACCTGAAGAGTAGAACTTAGGGGCATATTTAAAATGATTTAAATATACCCCAAATTCTACTTATGGCCTCCTCCTCCCCTACAGCCATACCAAGCCTCACCAAAAAAGGTAAAAAGCATAAGAGTGCAAAGAAAACAAAGAAAATGCCGGCCGACAATTGCCATCCCAGAAAATACCAATAGGACTAGCAAAGACCCAGAACTGCGGTTTACATGTTCATTGCAGTGCTGTTACTAATGACAAAAAGGAAACTATTCGATTTTTTGATCGAAAAGTGCTGTATAAAGGCCGTAATTAGTTGTTCTCCTCTAAGATATTTTTATATTCTTTTTTGGCACAGTACTTTAGGTGAGGTGATTCAAAATTATATTATCAGCCCGTCTTGGTCATGCCACAGGGCGCCGGACCAAAAGGTAACACAAAATTATATTATCAGCCTATCGCGCGCCTACTAAAGGGCGCCGGACCAAAAAAGAACTAAAAATCTTATTATCAGCCCGTCGCGCTCTTTCCACAGGGCGCCGGACCAAAAGCTAATTTAACTAATGTAACTAAAAATTACATTTTCAGCCAGTCGCGCTCCTACAACAGGGCGCCAGACCAAACGGTAACTCCAACTTTTATTATCAGCCCATCGTGCTCTTTCCACAGGGCGCCGGACTAAAAAGTAACTCAAAATTATGTTATCAGCTTGTTTGAGAAAGGCATCTCAACTGCCAACAAAATACTGCACGCATTGCACAAATTGCTGCAACCTGAAGAGTAGAACTTAGGGGCATATTTAAAATGATTTAAATATACCCCAAATTCTACTTATGGCCTCCTCCTCCCCTACAGCCATACCAAGCCTCACCAAAAAGGTAAAAAGCATAAGAGTGCAAACAAAACAAAGAAAATGCCGGCCGACAATTGCCATCCCAGAAAATACCAATAGCACTAGCAAAGACCCAGAACTGCGATTTTCATGTTCATCGCAGTGCTGTTACTAATGACAAAAAGGAAACTATTCGATTTTTTGATCGAAAAGTGCTGTATAAAGTCCGTAATTAGTTGTTTCTCCTCTACGATATTTTTATATTCTTTTTTGGCACAGTACTTTAGGTAAGGTAATTCAAAATTATATTATCAGCCCGTCTTGGTCATGCCACAGGGCGCCGGACCAAAAGGTAACGCAAAATTATATTATCAGCCCGTCGCGCTCCTACCAATGGGCGCCGGACCAAAAGGTAATTTAAAAATTTTATTATCATCCCGTTGCGCTCTTTCCACAGGGCGCCGGACCAAAAGCAAATGTAACTAATGTAACTAAAAATTACATTTTTCAGGCCGTCATGCTCCTACCACAGGGCGCCGGACCAAAAGGTAACTCAAAATTATATTATCAGCCTATCGCGCACCTACTAAAGGGCGTCGGACCAAAAAAGAACTAAAAATTTTATTATCAGCCCGTCGCGCTCTTTCCACAGGGCGCCGGACCAAAAGGTAATCAACATTATATTATCAGCCCGTTTGAGAAAGGCATCTCAACTGCCAACAAAATACTGCACGCATTGCACAAATTGCTGCAACCTGAAGAGTAGAACTTAGGGGCATATTTAAAATGATTTAAATATACCCCAAATTCTACTTATGGCCTCCTCCTCCCCTACATCCATACCAAGCCTCACCAAAAAGGTAAAAAGCATAAGAGTGCAAACAAAACAAAGAAAATGCCGTCCGACAATTGCCATTCCAGAAAATACCAATAGCACTAGCAAAGACCCAGAACTGCGATTTACATGTTCATCGCAGTGCTGTTACTATTGACAAAAAGGAAACGATTCGATTCTTAGATCGAAAAGTGCTGTATAAGGGTCGTAATTAGTTGTTCTCCTCTAAGATATTTTTATATTCTTTTTTGGCACAGTACTTTAGGTAAGGTAATTCAAAATTATATTATCAGCCCGTCTTGGTCATGCCACAGGGCGCCGGACCAAAAGGTAACACAAAATTATTTTATCAGCCCGTCGCGCTCTTACCAATGGGCGCCGGACCAATAGGTAACTCAAAAATTTTATTATCAGCCCGTTGCGCTCTTTCCACAGGGCGCCGGACCAAAAGCTAATGTAACTAAAAATTACATTTTCAGCCAGTCGCGCTCCTACAACAGGGCGCCAGACCAAACGGTAACTCCAACTTTTATTATCAGCCCATCGTGCTCTTTCCACAGGGCGCCGGACTAAAAAGTAACTCAAAATTATGTTATCAGCTTGTTTGAGAAAGGCATCTCAACTGCCAACAAAATACTGCACGCATTGCACAAATTGCTGCAACCTGAAGAGTAGAACTTAGGGGCATATTTAAAATGATTTAAATATACCCCAAATTCTACTTATGGCCTCCTCCTCCCCTACAGCCATACCAAGCCTCACCAAAAAGGTAAAAAGCATAAGAGTGAAAACAAAACAAAGAAAATGCCGGCCGACAATTGCCATCCCAGAAAATACCAATAGCACTAGCAAAGACCCAGAACTGCGATTTACATGTTCATCGCAGTGCTGTTACTAATGACTAAAAGGAAACTATTCGATTTTTTGATCGAAAAGTGCTGTATAAAGTCCGTAATTAGTTGTTTCTCCTCTACGATATTTTTATATTCTTTTTTGGCACAGTACTTTAGGTAAGGTAATTCAAAATTATATTATCAGCCCGTCTTGGTCATGCCACAGGGCGCCGGACCAAAAGGTAACGCAAAATTATATTATCAGCCCGTCGCGCTCCTACCAATGGGCGCCGGACCAAAAGGTAATTTAAAAATTTTATTATCATCCCGTTGCGCTCTTTCCACAGGGCGCCGGACCAAAAGCAAATGTAACTAATGTAACTAAAAATTACATTTTTCAGGCCGTCATGCTCCTACCACAGGGCGCCGGACCAAAAGGTAACTCAAAATTATATTATCGGCCTATCGCGCACCTACTAAAGGGCGTCGGACCAAAAAAGAACTAAAAATTTTATTATCAGCCCGTCGTGCTCTTTCCACAGGGCGCCGGACCAAAAGGTAATCAACATTATATTATCAGCCCGTTTGAGAAAGGCATCTCAACTGCCAACAAAATACTGCACGCATTGCACAAATTGCTGCAACCTGAAGAGTAGAACTTAGGGGCATATTTAAAATGATTTAAATATACCCCAAATTCTACTTATGGCCTCCTCCTCCCCTACATCCATACCAAGCCTCACCAAAAAGGTAAAAAGCATAAGAGTGCAAACAAAACAAAGAAAATGCCGTCCGACAATTGCCATTCCAGAAAATACCAATAGCACTAGCAAAGACCCAGAACTGCGATTTACATGTTCATCGCAGTGCTGTTACTATTGACAAAAAGGAAACGATTCGATTCTTAGATCGAAAAGTGCTGTATAAGGGTCGTAATTAGTTGTTCTCCTCTAAGATATTTTTATATTCTTTTTTGGCACAGTACTTTAGGTAAGGTAATTCAAAATTATATTATCAGCCCGTCTTGGTCATGCCACAGGGCGCCGGACCAAAAGGTAACACAAAATTATTTTATCAGCCCGTCGCGCTCTTACCAATGGGTGCCGGACCAATAGGTAACTCAAAAATTTTATTATCAGCCCGTTGCGCTCTTTCCACAGGGCGCCGGACCAAAAGCTAATGTAACTAAAAATTACATTTTCAGCCAGTCGCGCTCCTACAACAGGGCGCCAGACCAAACGGTAACTCCAACTTTTATTATCAGCCCATCGTGCTCTTTCCACAGGGCGCCGGACTAAAAAGTAACTCAAAATTATGTTATCAGCTTGTTTGAGAAAGGCATCTCAACTGCCAACAAAATACTGCACGCATTGCACAAATTGCTGCAACCTGAAGAGTAGAACTTAGGGGCATATTTAAAATGATTTAAATATACCCCAAATTCTACTTATGGCCTCCTCCTCCCCTACAGCCATACCAAGCCTCACCAAAAAGGTAAAAAGCATAAGAGTGAAAACAAAACAAAGAAAATGCCGGCCGACAATTGCCATCCCAGAAAATACCAATAGCACTAGCAAAGACCCAGAACTGCGATTTACATGTTCATCGCAGTGCTGTTACTAATGACTAAAAGGAAACTATTCGATTTTTTGATCGAAAAGTGCTGTATAAAGTCCGTAATTAGTTGTTTCTCCTCTACGATATTTTTATATTCTTTTTTGGCACAGTACTTTAGGTAAGGTAATTCAAAATTATATTATCAGCCCGTCTTGGTCATGCCACAGGGCGCCGGACCAAAAGGTAACGCAAAATTATATTATCAGCCCGTCGCGCTCCTACCAATGGGCGCCGGACCAAAGGGTAACTCAAAAAATTTTATCAGCCCGTTGCGCTCTTTCCACAGGGCGCCGGACCAAAAGCTAATGTAACTAAAAATTACATTTTCAGCCAGTCGCGCTCCTACAACAGGGCGCCAGACCAAACGGTAACTCCAACTTTTATTATCAGCCCATCGTGCTCTTTCCACAGGGCGCCGGACTAAAAAGTAACTCAAAATTATGTTATCAGCTTGTTTGAGAAAGGCATCTCAACTGCCAACAAAATACTGCACGCATTGCACAAATTGCTGCAACCTGAAGAGTAGAACTTAGGGGCATATTTAAAATGATTTAAATATACCCCAAATTCTACTTATGGCCTCCTCCTCCCCTACAGCCATACCAAGCCTCACCAAAAAGGTAAAAAGCATAAGAGTGAAAACAAAACAAAGAAAATGCCGGCCGACAATTGCCATCCCAGAAAATACCAATAGCACTAGCAAAGACCCAGAACTGCGATTTACATGTTCATCGCAGTGCTGTTACTAATGACAAAAAGGAAACTATTCGATTTTTTGATCGAAAAGTGCTGTATAAAGTCCGTAATTAGTTGTTTCTCCTCTACGATATTTTTATATTCTTTTTTGGCACAGTACTTTAGGTAAGGTAATTCAAAATTATATTATCAGCCCGTCTTGGTCATGCCACAGGGCGCCGGACCAAAAGGTAACGCAAAATTATATTATCAGCCCGTCGCGCTCCTACCAATGGGCGCCGGACCAAAGGGTAACTCAAAAAATTTTATCAGCCCGTTGCGCTCTTTCCACAGGGCGCCGGACCAAAAGCAAATGTAACTAATGTAACTAAAAATTACATTTTTCAGGCCGTCATGCTCCTACCACAGGGCGCCGGACCAAAAGGTAACTCAAAATTATATTATCAGCCTATCGCGCACCTACTAAAGGGCGCCGGATCAAAAAAGAACTAAAAATCTCATTATCAGCCCGTCGCGCTCTTTCCACAGGGCGCCGGAACAAAAGCAAATGTAACTAATGTAACTAAAAATTACTTTCTCAGCCCGTCGCGCCCCTACCACAGGGCACAAGGCCAAACGGTAACTCCAACTTTTATTATCAGCCCGTTGCGCTCTTTCCACAGGGCGCCGGACCCAAAGGTAATCAACATTATATTATCAGCCCGTTTGAGAAAGGCATCTCAACTGCCAACAAAATACTGCACGCTTTGCACAAATTCTTGCAACCTGAAGAGTAGAACTTAGGGGCATATTTAAAATGATTTAAATATACCCCAAATTCTACTTATGGCCTCCTCCTCCCCTACAGCCATACCAAGCCTCACCAAAAAGGTAAAAAGCATAAGAGTGCAAACAAAACAAAGAAAATGCCGGCCGACAATTGCCATCCCAGAAAATACCAATAGCACTAGCAAAGACCCAGAACTGCGATTTACATGTTCATCGCAGTGCTGTTACTAATGACAAAAAGGAAACTATTCGATTTTTTGATCGAAAAGTGTTGTATAAAGGCCGTAATTAGTTGTTCTCCTCTAAGATATTTTTATATTCTTTTTTGGCACAGTACTTTAGGTAAGGTAATTCAAAATTATATTATCAGCCCGTCTTAGTCATGCCACAGGGCGCCGGACCAAAAGGTAACACAAAATTATTTTATCAGCCCGTCGCGCTCTTACCAATGGGCGCCGGACCAAAAGGTAACTCAAAAATTTTATTATCAGCCCGTTGCGCTCTTTCCACAGGGCGCCGGACCAAAAGCTAATGTAACTAATGTAACTAAAAATTACATTTTCAGCCAGTCGCGCTCCTACAACAGGGCGCCAGACCAAACGGTAACCCCAACTTTTATTATCAGCCCATCGTGCTCTTTCCACAGGGCGCCGGACTAAAAAGTAACTCAAAATTATGTTATCAGCCCGTTTGAGAATGGCATCTCAACTGCCAACAAAATACTGCACGCATTGCACAAATTGCTGCAACATGAAGAGTAGAACTCAGGGGCATATTTAAAATGATTTAAATATACCCCCAAATTCTACTTATGGCCTTCTCCTCCCCTACAGCCATACCAAGCCTCACCAAAAAGGTAAAAAGCATAAGAGTGCAAACAAAACAAAGATAATGCCGTCCGACAATTGCCATTCCAGAAAATACCAATAGCACTAGCAAAGACCCAGAACTGCGATTTACATGTTCATCGCAGTGCTGTTACTAATGACAAAAAGGAAACGATTCGATTTTTAGATCGAAAAGTGCTGTATAAGGTTCGTAATTAGTTGTTCTCCCCTAAGATATTTTTATATTCTTTTTTGGCACAGTACTTTAGGTAAGGTAATTCAAAATTATATTATCAGCCCGTCTTGGTCATGCCACAGGGCGGCGGACCAAAAGGTAACGCAAAATTATATTATCAGCCCGTCGCGCTCCTACCAATGGACGCCGGACCAAAAGGTAACTCAAAAAATTTTATCAGCCCGTTGCGCTCTTTCCACAGGGCGCCGGACCAAAAGCAAATGTAACTAATGTAACTAAAAATTACATTTTTCAGGCCGTAATGCTCCAACCACAGGGCGCCGGACCAAAAGGTAACTCAAAATTATATTATCAGCCTATCGCGCACCTACTAAAGGGCGCCGGACCAAAAAAGAACTAAAAATTTTATTATCAGCCCGTCGCGCTCTTTCCACAGGGCGCCGGACCAAAAGGTAATCAACATTATATTATCAGCCCGTTTGAGAAAGGCATCTCAACTGCCAACAAAATACTGCACGCATTGCACAAATTGCTGCAACCTGAAGAGTAGAACTTAGGGGCATATTTAAAATGATTTAAATATACCCCAAATTCTACTTATGGCCTCCTCCTCCCCTACAGCCATACCAAGCCTCACCAAAAAGGTAAAAAGCATAAGAGTGCAAACAAAACAAAGAAAATGCCGGCCGACAATTGCCATCCCAGAAAATACCAATAGCACTAGCAAAGACCCAGAACTGCGATTTACATGTTCATCGTAGTGCTGTTACTAATGACAAAAAGGAAACTATTCGATTTTTTGATCGAAAAGTGTTGTATAAAGGCCGTAATTAGTTGTTCTCCTCTAAGATATTTTTATATTCTTTTTTGGCACAGTACTTTAGGTAAGGTAATTCAAAATTATATTATCAGCCCGTCTTGGTCATGCCACAGGGCGCCGGACCAACAGGTAACACAAAATTATTTTATCAGCCCGTCGCGCTCTTACCAATGGGCGCCGGACCAAAAGGTAACTCAAAAATTTTATTATCAGCCCGTTGCGCTCTTTCCACAGGGCGCCGGACCAAAAGCTAATGTAACTAAAAATTACATTTTCAGCCAGTCGCGCTCCTACAACAGGGCGCCAGACCAAACGGTAACCCCAACTTTTATTATCAGCCCATCGTGCTCTTTCCACAGGGCGCCGGACTAAAAAGTAACTCAAAATTATGTTATCAGCCCGTTTGAGAATGGCATCTCAACTGCCAACAAAATAATGCACGCATTGCACAAATTGCTGCAACCTGAAGAGTAGAACTCAGGGGCATATTTAAAATGATTTAAATATACCCCCAAATTCTACTTATGGCCTTCTCCTCCCCTACAGCCATACCAAGCCTCACCAAAAAGGTAAAAAGCATAAGAGTGCAAACAAAACAAAGATAATGCCGTCCGACAATTGCCATTCCAGAAAATACCAATAGCACTAGCAAAGACCCAGAACTGCGATTTACATGTTCATCGCAGTGCTGTTACTAATGACAAAAAGGAAACGATTCGATTTTTAGATCGGAAAGTGCTGTATAAGGTTCGTAATTAGTTGTTCTCCCCTAAGATATTTTTATATTCTTTTTTGGCACAGTACTTTAGGTAAGGTAATTCAAAATTATATTATCAGCCCGTCTTGGTCATGCCACAGGGCGGCGGACCAAAAGGTAACGCAAAATTATATTATCAGCCCGTCGCGCTCCTACCAATGGACGCCGGACCAAAAGGTAACTCAAAAAATTTTATCAGCCCGTTGCGCTCTTTCCACAGGGCGCCGGACCAAAAGCAAATGTAACTAATGTAACTAAAAATTACATTTTTCAGGCCGTAATGCTCCAACCACAGGGCGCCGGACCAAAAGGTAACTCAAAATTATATTATCAGCCTATCGCGCACCTACTAAAGGGCGCCGGACCAAAAAAGAACTAAAAATTTTATTATCAGCCCGTCGCGCTCTTTCCACAGGGCGCCGGACCAAAAGGTAATCAACATTATATTATCAGCCCGTTTGAGAAAGGCATCTCAACTGCCAACAAAATACTGCACGCATTGCACAAATTGCTGCAACCTGAAGAGTAGAACTTAGGGGCATATTTAAAATGATTTAAATATACCCCAAATTCTACTTATGGCCTCCTCCTCCCCTACAGCCATACCAAGCCTCACCAAAAAGGTAAAAAGCATAAGAGTGCAAACAAAACAAAGAAAATGCCGGCCGACAATTGCCATCCCAGAAAATACCAATAGCACTAGCAAAGACCCAGAACTGCGATTTACATGTTCATCGCAGTGCTGTTACTAATGACAAAAAGGAAACTATTCGATTTTTTGATCGAAAAGTGCTGTATAAAGTCCGTAATTAGTTGTTTCTCCTCTACGATATTTTTATATTCTTTTTTGGCACAGTACTTTAGGTAAGGTAATTCAAAATTATATTATCAGCCCGTCTTGGTCATGCCACAGGGCGCCGGACCAAAAGGTAACGCAAAATTATATTATCAGCCCGTCGCGCTCCTACCAATGGGCGCCGGACCAAAGGGTAACTCAAAAAATTTTATCAGCCCGTTGCGCTCTTTCCACAGGGCGCCGGACCAAAAGCAAATGTAACTAATGTAACTAAAAATTACATTTTTCAGGCCGTCATGCTCCTACCACAGGGCGCCGGACCAAAAGGTAACTCAAAATTATATTATCAGCCTATCGCGCACCTACTAAAGGGCGCCGGATCAAAATAGAACTAAAAATCTCATTATCAGCCCGTCGCGCTCTTTCCACAGGGCGCCGGAACAAAAGCAAATGTAACTAATGTAACTAAAAATTACTTTCTCAGCCCGTCGCGCCCCTACCACAGGGCACAAGGCCAAACGGTAACTCCAACTTTTATTATCAGCCCGTTGCGCTCTTTCCACAGGGCGCCGGACCCAAAGGTAATCAACATTATATTATCAGCCCGTTTGAGAAAGGCATCTCAACTGCCAACAAAATACTGCACGCTTTGCACAAATTCTTGCAACCTGAAGAGTAGAACTTAGGGGCATATTTAAAATGATTTAAATATACCCCAAATTCTACTTATGGCCTCCTCCTCCCCTACAGCCATACCAAGCCTCACCAAAAAGGTAAAAAGCATAAGAGTGCAAACAAAACAAAGAAAATGCCGGCCGACAATTGCCATCCCAGAAAATACCAATAGCACTAGCAAAGACCCAGAACTGCGATTTACATGTTCATCGCAGTGCTGTTACTAATGACAAAAAGGAAACTATTCGATTTTTTGATCGAAAAGTGTTGTATAAAGGCCGTAATTAGTTGTTCTCCTCTAAGATATTTTTATATTCTTTTTTGGCACAGTACTTTAGGTAAGGTAATTCAAAATTATATTATCAGCCCGTCTTAGTCATGCCACAGGGCGCCGGACCAAAAGGTAACACAAAATTATTTTATCAGCCCGTCGCGCTCTTACCAATGGGCGCCGGACCAAAAGGTAACTCAAAAATTTTATTATCAGCCCGTTGCGCTCTTTCCACAGGGCGCCGGACCAAAAGCTAATGTAACTAATGTAACTAAAAATTACATTTTCAGCCAGTCGCGCTCCTACAACAGGGCGCCAGACCAAACGGTAACCCCAACTTTTATTATCAGCCCATCGTGCTTTTTCCACAGGGCGCCGGACTAAAAAGTAACTCAAAATTATGTTATCAGCCCGTTTGAGAATGGCATCTCAACTGCCAACAAAATACTGCACGCATTGCACAAATTGCTGCAACCTGAAGAGTAGAACTCAGGGGCATATTTAAAATGATTTAAATATACCCCCAAATTCTACTTATGGCCTTCTCCTCCCCTACAGCCATACCAAGCCTCACCAAAAAGGTAAAAAGCATAAGAGTGCAAACAAAACAAAGATAATGCCGTCCGACAATTGCCATTCCAGAAAATACCAATAGCACTAGCAAAGACCCAGAACTGCGATTTACATGTTCATCGCAGTGCTGTTACTAATGACAAAAAGGAAACGATTCGATTTTTAGATCGAAAAGTGCTGTATAAGGTTCGTAATTAGTTGTTCTCCCCTAAGATATTTTTATATTCTTTTTTGGCACAGTACTTTAGGTAAGGTAATTCAAAATTATATTATCAGCCCGTCGTGGTCATGCCACAGGGCGGCGGACCAAAAGGTAACGCAAAATTATATTATCAGCCCGTCGCGCTCCTACCAATGGACGCCGGACCAAAAGGTAACTCAAAAAATTTTATCAGCCCGTTGCGCTCTTTCCACAGGGCGCCGGACCAAAAGCAAATGTAACTAATGTAACTAAAAATTACATTTTTCAGGCCGTAATGCTCCAACCACAGGGCGCCGGACCAAAAGGTAACTCAAAATTATATTATCAGCCTATCGCGCACCTACTAAAGGGCGCCGGACCAAAAAAGAACTAAAAATTTTATTATCAGCCCGTCGCGCTCTTTCCACAGGGCGCCGGACCAAAAGGTAATCAACATTATATTATCAGCCCGTTTGAGAAAGGCATCTCAACTGCCAACAAAATACTGCACGCATTGCACAAATTGCTGCAACCTGAAGAGTAGAACTTAGGGGCATATTTAAAATGATTTAAATATACCCCAAATTCTACTTATGGCCTCCTCCTCCCCTACAGCCATACCAAGCCTCACCAAAAAGGTAAAAAGCATAAGAGTGCAAACAAAACAAAGAAAATGCCGGCCGACAATTGCCATCCCAGAAAATACCAATAGCACTAGCAAAGACCCAGAACTGCGATTTACATGTTCATCGTAGTGCTGTTACTAATGACAAAAAGGAAACTATTCGATTTTTTGATCGAAAAGTGTTGTATAAAGGCCGTAATTAGTTGTTCTCCTCTAAGATATTTTTATATTCTTTTTTGGCACAGTACTTTAGGTAAGGTAATTCAAAATTATATTATCAGCCCGTCTTGGTCATGCCACAGGGCGCCGGACCAAAAGGTAACACAAAATTATTTTATCAGCCCGTCGCGCTCTTACCAATGGGCGCCGGACCAAAAGGTAACTCAAAAATTTTATTATCAGCCCGTTGCGCTCTTTCCACAGGGCGCCGGACCAAAAGCTAATGTAACTAAAAATTACATTTTCAGCCAGTCGCGCTCCTACAACAGGGCGCCAGACCAAACGGTAACCCCAACTTTTATTATCAGCCCATCGTGCTCTTTCCACAGGGCGCCGGACTAAAAAGTAACTCAAAATTATGTTATCAGCCCGTTTGAGAATGGCATCTCAACTGCCAACAAAATACTGCACGCATTGCACAAATTGCTGCAACCTGAAGAGTAGAACTTAGGGGCATATTTAAAATGATTTAAATATACCCCAAATTCTACTTATGGCCTCCTCCTCCCCTACAGCCATACCAAGCCTCACCAAAAAGGTAAAAAGCATAAGAGTGCAAACAAAACAAAGAAAGTGCCGTCCGACAATTGCCATTCCAGAAAATACCAATAGCACTAGCAAAGACCCAGAACTGCGATTTACATGTTCATCGCAGTGCTGTTACTATTGACAAAAAGGAAACGATTCGATTCTTAGATCGAAAAGTGCTGTATAAGGGTCGTAATTAGTTGTTCTCCTCTAAGATATTTTTATATTCTTTTTTGGCACAGTACTTTAGGTAAGGTAATTCAAAATTATATTACCAGCCCGTCTTGGTCATGCCACAGGGCGCCGGACCAAAAGGTAACGCAAAATTATATTATCAGCCCGTCGCGCTCCTACCAATGGGCGCCGGACCAAAGGGTAACTCAAAAAATTTTATCAGCCCGTTGCGCTCTTTCCACAGGGCGCCGGACCAAAAGCAAATGTAACTAATGTAACTAAAAATTACATTTTTCAGGCCGTCATGCTCCTACCACAGGGCGCCGGACCAAAAGGTAACTCAAAATTATATTATCAGCCTATCGCGCACCTACTAAAGAGCGCCGGATCAAAAAAGAACTAAAAATCTCATTATCAGCCCGTCGCGCTCTTTCCACAGGGTGCCGGAACAAAAGCAAATGTAACTAATGTAACTAAAAATTACTTTCTCAGCCCGTCGCGCTCTTACAACAGGGCGCCAGACCAAACGGTAACCCCAACTTTTATTATCAGCCCATCGTGCTCTTTCCACAGGGCGCCGGACTAAAAAGTAACTCAAAATTATGTTATCAGCCCGTTTGAGAATGGCATCTCAACTGCCAACAAAATACTGCACGCATTGCACAAATTGCTGCAACCTGAAGAGTAGAACTCAGGGGCATATTTAAAATGATTTAAATATACCCCCAAATTCTACTTATGGCCTTCTCCTCCCCTACAGCCATACCAAGCCTCACCAAAAAGGTAAAAAGCATAAGAGTGCAAACAAAACAAAGATAATGCCGTCCGACAATTGCCATTCCAGAAAATACCAATAGCACTAGCAAAGACCCAGAACTGCGATTTACATGTTCATCGCAGTGCTGTTACTAATGACAAAAAGGAAACGATTCGATTTTTAGATCGGAAAGTGCTGTATAAGGTTCGTAATTAGTTGTTCTCCCCTAAGATATTTTTATATTCTTTTTTGGCACAGTACTTTAGGTAAGGTAATTCAAAATTATATTATCAGCCCGTCTTGGTCATGCCACAGGGCGGCGGACCAAAAGGTAACGCAAAATTATATTATCAGCCCGTCGCGCTCCTACCAATGGACGCCGGACCAAAAGGTAACTCAAAAAATTTTATCAGCCCGTTGCGCTCTTTCCACAGGGCGCCGGACCAAAAGCAAATGTAACTAATGTAACTAAAAATTACATTTTTCAGGCCGTAATGCTCCAACCACAGGGCGCCGGACCAAAAGGTAACTCAAAATTATATTATCAGCCTATCGCGCACCTACTAAAGGGCGCCGGACCAAAAAAGAACTAAAAATTTTATTATCAGCCCGTCGCGCTCTTTCCACAGGGCGCCGGACCCAAAGGTAATCAACATTATATTATCAGCCCGTTTGAGAAAGGCATCTCAACTGCCAACAAAATACTGCACGCTTTGCACAAATTCTTGCAACCTGAAGAGTAGAACTTAGGGGCATATTTAAAATGATTTAAATATACCCCAAATTCTACTTATGGCCTCCTCCTCCCCTACAGCCATACCAAGCCTCACCAAAAAGGTAAAAAGCATAAGAGTGCAAACAAAACAAAGAAAATGCCGGCCGACAATTGCCATCCCAGAAAATACCAATAGCACTAGCAAAGACCCAGAACTGCGATTTACATGTTCATCGCAGTGCTGTTACTAATGACAAAAAGGAAACTATTCGATTTTTTGATCGAAAAGTGTTGTATAAAGGCCGTAATTAGTTGTTCTCCTCTAAGATATTTTTATATTCTTTTTTGGCACAGTACTTTAGGTAAGGTAATTCAAAATTATATTATCAGCCCGTCTTAGTCATGCCACAGGGCGCCGGACCAAAAGGTAACACAAAATTATTTTATCAGCCCGTCGCGCTCTTACCAATGGGCGCCGGACCAAAAGGTAACTCAAAAATTTTATTATCAGCCCGTTGCGCTCTTTCCACAGGGCGCCGGACCAAAAGCTAATGTAACTAATGTAACTAAAAATTACATTTTCAGCCAGTCGCGCTCCTACAACAGGGCGCCAGACCAAATGGTAACCCCAACTTTTATTATCAGCCCATCGTGCTCTTTCCACAGGGCGCCGGACTAAAAAGTAACTCAAAATTATGTTATCAGCCCGTTTGAGAATGGCATCTCAACTGCCAACAAAATACTGCACGCATTGCACAAATTGCTGCAACCTGAAGAGTAGAACTCAGGGGCATATTTAAAATGATTTAAATATACCCCCAAATTCTACTTATGGCCTTCTCCTCCCCTACAGCCATACCAAGCCTCACCAAAAAGGTAAAAAGCATAAGAGTGCAAACAAAACAAAGATAATGCCGTCCGACAATTGCCATTCCAGAAAATACCAATAGCACTAGCAAAGACCCAGAACTGCGATTTACATGTTCATCGCAGTGCTGTTACTAATGACAAAAAGGAAACGATTCGATTTTTAGATCGAAAAGTGCTGTATAAGGTTCGTAATTAGTTGTTCTCCCCTAAGATATTTTTATATTCTTTTTTGGCACAGTACTTTAGGTAAGGTAATTCAAAATTATATTATCAGCCCGTCTTGGTCATGCCACAGGGCGGCGGACCAAAAGGTAACGCAAAATTATATTATCAGCCCGTCGCGCTCCTACCAATGGACGCCGGACCAAAAGGTAACTCAAAAAATGTTATCAGCCCGTTGCGCTCTTTCCACAGGGCGCCGGACCAAAAGCAAATGTAACTAATGTAACTAAAAATTACATTTTTCAGGCCGTAATGCTCCAACCACAGGGCGCCGGACCAAAAGGTAACTCAAAATTATATTATCAGCCTATCGCGCACCTACTAAAGGGCGCCGGACCAAAAAAGAACTAAAAATTTTATTATCAGCCCGTCGCGCTCTTTCCACAGGGCGCCGGACCAAAAGGTAATCAACATTATATTATCAGCCCGTTTGAGAAAGGCATCTCAACTGCCAACAAAATACTGCACGCATTGCACAAATTGCTGCAACCTGAAGAGTAGAACTTAGGGGCATATTTAAAATGATTTAAATATACCCCAAATTCTACTTATGGCCTCCTCCTCCCCTACAGCCATACCAAGCCTCACCAAAAAGGTAAAAAGCATAAGAGTGCAAACAAAACAAAGAAAATGCCGGCCGACAATTGCCATCCCAGAAGATACCAATAGCACTAGCAAAGACCCAGAACTGCGATTTACATGTTCATCGCAGTGCTGTTACTAATGACAAAAAGGAAACTATTCGATTTTTTGATCAAAAAGTGCTGTATAAAGGCCGTAATTAGTTGTTCTCCTCTAAGATATTTTTATATTCTTTTTTGGCACAGTACTTTAGGTAAGATAATTCAAAATTATATTATCAGCCCGTCTTGGTCATGCCACAGGGCGCCGGACCAAAAGGTAACACAAAATTATTTTATCAGCTCGTCGCGCTCCTACCAATGGGCGCCGGACCAAAAGGTAACTCAAAAATTTTATTATCAGCCCGTTGCGCTCTTTCCACAGGGCGCCGGACCAAAAGCAAATGTAACTAATGTAACTAAAAATTACATTTTCAGCCCGTTGCGCTCCTACAACAGGGCGCCAGACCAAACGGTAACTCCAACTTTTATTATCAGCCCATCGTGCTCTTTCCACAGGGCGCCGGACTAAAAAGTAACGCAAAATTATGTTATCAGCCTGTTTGAGAATGGCATCTCAACTGCCAACAAAATACTGCACGCATTGCACAAATTGCTGCAACCTGAAGAGTAGAACTCAGGGGCATATTTAAAATGATTTAAATATACCCCAAATTCTACTTATGGCCTCCTCCTCCCCTACAGCCATACCAAGCCTCACCAAAAAGGTAAAAAGCATAAGAGTGCAAACAAAACAAAGAAAATGCCGTCCGACAATTGCCATTCCAGAAAATACCAATAGCACTAGCAAAGACCCAGAACTGCGATTTACATGTTCATCGCAGTGCTGTTACTATTGACAAAAAGGAAACGATTCGATTCTTAGATCGAAAAGTGCTGTATAAGGGTCGTAATTAGTTGTTCTCCTCTAAGATATTTTTATATTCTTTTTTGGCACAGTACTTTAGGTAAGGTAATTCAAAATTATATTATCAGCCCGTCTTGGTCATGCCACAGGGCGCCGGACCAAAAGGTAACGCAAAATTATATTATCAGCCCGTCGCGCTCCTACCAATGGGCGCCGGACCAAAAGGTAACTCAAAAATTTTTATTAGCCCGTTGCGCTCTTTCCACAGGGCGCCGGACCAAAAGCAAATGTAACTAATGTAACTAAAAACTACATTTTTCAGGCCGTCATGCTCCTACCACAGGGCGCCGGACCAAAAGGTAACTCAAAATTATATTATCAGCCTATCGTGCACCTACTAAAGGGCGCCGGACCAAAAAAGAACTAAAAATCTTATTATCAGCCCATCGCGCTCTTTCCACATGGCGCCGGAACAAAAGCAAATGTAACTAATGTAACTAAAAATTACTTTCTCAGCCAGTCGAGCCCCTACCACAGGGCACAAGGCCAAACGGTAACTCCAACTTTTATTATCAGCCCGTCGTGCTCTTTCCACAGGGCGCCGGACCAAAAGGTAATCAACATTATATTATCAGCCCGTTTGAGAAAGGCATCTCAACTGATAACAAAATACTGCACGCATTGCACAAATTGCTGCAACCTGAAGAGTAGAACTTAGGGGCATATTTAAAATGATTTAAATATACCCCAAATTCTACTTATGGCCTCCTCCTCCCCTACAGCCATACCAAGCCTCACCAAAAAGGTAAAAAGCATAAGAGTGCAAACAAAACAAAGAAAATGCCGGCCGACAATTGCCATCCCAGAAAATACCAATAGCACTAGCAAAGACCCAGAACTGCGATTTACATGTTCATCGCAGTGCTGTTACTAATGACAAAAAGGAAACTAAGAAACTATTCGATTTTTTGATCGAAAAGTGTTGTATAAAGGCCGTAATTAGTTGTTCTCCTCTAAGATATTTTTATTTTCTTTTTTGGCACAGTACTTTAGGTAAGGTAATTCAAAATTATATTATCAGCCCGTCTTGGTCATGCCACAGGGCGCCGGACCAAAAGGTAACACAAAATTATTTTATCAGCCCGTCGCGCTCTTACCAATGGGCGCCGGACCAAAAGGTAACTCAAAAATTTTATTATCAGCCCGTTGCGCTCTTTCAACAGGGCGCCGGACCAAAAGCTAATGTAACTAATGTAACTAAAAATTACATTTTCAGCCAGTCGCGCTCCTACAACAGGGCGCCAGACCAAACGGTAGCCCCAACTTTTATTATCAGCCTATCGTGCTCTTTCCACAGGGCGCCGGACTAAAAAGTAACTCAAAATTATGTTATCAGCCCGTTTGAGAATGGCATCTCAACTGCCAACAAAATACTGCACGCATTGCACAAATTGCTGCAACCTGAAGAGTAGAACTCAGGGGCATATTTAAAATGATTTAAATATACCCCCAAATTCTACTTATGGCCTTCTCCTCCCCTACAGCCATACCAAGCCTCACCAAAAAGGTAAAAAGCATAAGAGTGCAAACAAAACAAAGATAATGCCGTCCGACAATTGCCATTCCAGAAAATACCAATAGCACTAGCAAAGACCCAGAACTGCGATTTACATGTTCATCGCAGTGCTGTTACTAATGACAAAAAGGAAACGATTCGATTTTTAGATCGAAAAGTGCTGTATAAGGTTCGTAATTAGTTGTTCTCCCCTAAGATATTTTTATATTCTTTTTTGGCACAGTACTTTAGGTAAGGTAATTCAAAATTATATTATCAGCCCGTCTTGGTCATGCCACAGGGCGGCGGACCAAAAGGTAACGCAAAATTATATTATCAGCCCGTCGCGCTCCTACCAATGGACGCCGGACCAAAAGGTAACTCAAAAAATGTTATCAGCCCGTTGCGCTCTTTCCACAGGGCGCCGGACCAAAAGCAAATGTAACTAATGTAACTAAAAATTACATTTTTCAGGCCGTAATGCTCCAACCACAGGGCGCCGGACCAAAAGGTAACTCAAAATTATATTATCAGCCTATCGCGCACCTACTAAAGGGCGCCGGACCAAAAAAGAACTGAAAATTTTATTATCAGCCCGTCGCGCTCTTTCCACAGGGCGCCGGACCAAAAGGTAATCAACATTATATTATCAGCCCGTTTGAGAAAGGCATCTCAACTGCCAACAAAATACTGCACGCATTGCACAAATTGCTGCAACCTGAAGAGTAGAACTTAGGGGCATATTTAAAATGATTTAAATATACCTCAAATTCTACTTATGGCCTCCTCCTCCCCTACAGCCATACCAAGCCTCACCAAAAAGGTAAAAAGCATAAGAGTGCAAACAAAACAAAGAAAATGCCGGCCGACAATTGCCATCCCAGAAAATACCAATAGCACTAGCAAAGACCCAGAACTGCGATTTACATGTTCATCGTAGTGCTGTTACTAATGACAAAAAGGAAACTATTCGATTTTTTGATCGAAAAGTGTTGTATAAAGGCCGTAATTAGTTGTTGTCCTCTAAGATATTTTTATATTCTTTTTTGGCACAGTACTTTAGGTAAGGTAATTCAAAATTATATTATCAGCCCGTCTTGGTCATGCCACAGGGCGCCGGACCAAAAGGTAACACAAAATTATTTTATCAGCCCGTCGCGCTCTTACCAATTGGCGCCGGACCAAAAGGTAACTCAAAAATTTTATTATCAGCCCGTTGCGCTCTTTCCACAGGGCGCCGGACCAAAAGCTAATGTAACTAATGTAACTAAAAATTACATTTTCAGCCAGTCGCGCTCCTACAACAGGGCGCCAGACCAAACGGTAACCCCAACTTTTATTATCAGCCCATCGTGCTCTTTCCACAGGGCGCCAGACTAAAAAGTAACTCAAGATTATGTTATCAGCCCGTTTGAGAATGGCATCTCAACTGCCAACAAAATACTGCACGCATTGCACAAATTGCTGCAACCTAAAGAGTAGAACTCAGGGGCATATTTAAAATGATTTAAATATACCCCCAAATTCTACTTATGGCCTCCTCCTCCCCTACAGCCATACCAAGCCTCACCAAAAAGGTAAAAAGCATAAGAGTGCAAACAAAACAAAGATAATGCCGTCCGACAATTGCCATTCCAGAAAATACCAATAGCACTAGCAAAGACCCAGAACTGCGATTTACATGTTCATCGCAGTGCTGTTACTAATGACAAAAAGGAAACGATTCGATTTTTAGATCGAAAAGTGCTGTATAAGGTTCGTAATTAGTTGTTCTCCCCTAAGATATTTTTATATTCTTTTTTGGCACAGTACTTTAGGTAAGGTAATTCAAAATTATATTATCAGCCCGTCTTGGTCATGCCACAGGGCGCCGGACCAAAAGGTAACACAAAATTATTTTAACAGCTCGTCGCGCTCCTACCAATGGGCGCCGGACCAAAAGGTAACTCAAAAATTTTATTATCAGCCCGTTGCGCTCTTTCCACAGGGCGCCGGACCAAAAGCAAATGTAACTAATGTAACTAAAAATTACATTTTCAGCCCGTTGCGCTCCTACAACAGGGCGCCAGACCAAACGGTAACTCCAACTTTTATTATCAGCCCATCGTGCTCTTTCCACAGGGCGCCGGACTAAAAAGTAACTCAAAATTATGTTATCAGCCCGTTTGAGAATGGAATCTCAACTGCCAACAAAATACTGCACGCATTGCACAAATTGCTGCAACCTGAGGAGTAGAACTCTGGGGCATATTTAAAATGATTTAAATATACCCCAAATTCTACTTATGGCCTCCTCCTCCTCTACAGCCATACCAAGCCTCACCAAAAAGGTAAAAAGCATAAGAGTGAAAACAAAACAAAGAAAATGCCGTCCGACAATTGCCATTCCAAAAAATACCAATAGCACTAGCAAAGACCCAGAACTGCGATTTACATGTTCATCGCAGTGCTGTTACTATTGACAAAAAGGAAACGATTCGATTCTTAGATCGAAAAGTGCTGTATAAGGGTCATAATTAGTTGTTCTCCTCTAAGATATTTTTATATTCTTTTTTGGCACAGTACTTTAGGTAAGGTAATTCAAAATTATATTATCAGCCTGTCTTGGTCATGCCACAGGGCGCCGGACCAAAAGGTAACGCAAAATTATATTATCAGCCCGTCGCGCTCCTACCAATGGGCGCCGGACCAAAAGGTAACTCAAAAATTTTTATCAGCCCGTTGCGCTCTTTCCACAGGGCGCCGGACCAAAAGCAAATGTAACTAATGTAACTAAAAATTACATTTTTCAGGCCGTCATGCTCCTACCACAGGGCGCCGGACCAAAAGGTATCTCAAAATTATATTATCAGCCTATCGCGCACCTACTAAAGGGCGCCGGACCAAAAAAGAACTAAAAATCTCATTATCAGCCTGTCGCGCTCTTTCCACAGGGCGCCGGAACAAAAGCAAATGTAACTAATGTAACTAAAAATTACTTTCTCAGCCCGTCGCGCCCCTACCACAGGGCACAAGGCCAAACGGTAACTCCAACTTTTATTATCAGCCCGTCGCGCTCTTTCCACAGGGCGCCGGACCAAAAGGTAATCAACATTATATTATCAGCCCGTTTGAGAAAGGCATCTCAACTGCCAACAAAATACTGCACGCATTGCACAAATTGCTGCAACCTGAAGAGTAGAACTTAGGGGCATATTTAAAATGATTTAAATATACCCCAAATTCTACTTATGGCCTCCTCCTCCCCTACAGCCATACCAAGCCTCACCAAAAAGGTAAAAAGCATAAGAGTGCAAACAAAACAAAGAAAATGCCGGCCGACAATTGCCATCCCAGAAGATACCAATAGCACTAGCAAAGACCCAGAACTGCGATTTACATGTTCATCGCAGTGCTGTTACTAATGACAAAAAGGAAACTATTCGATTTTTTGATCGAAAAGTGTTGTATAAAGACCGTAATTAGTTGTTCTCCTCTAAGATATTTTTATATTCTTTTTTGGCACAGTACTTTAGGTAAGGTAATTCAAAATTATATTATCAGCCCGTCTTGGTCATGCCACAGGGCGCCGGACCAAAAGGTAACACAAAATTATTTTATCAGCTCGTCGCGCTCCTACCAATGGGCGCCGGACCAAAAGGTAACTGAAAAATTTTATTATCAGCCCGTTGCGCTCTTTCCACAGGGCGCCGGACCAAAAGCAAATGTAACTAATGTAACTAAAAATTACATTTTCAGCCCGTTGCGCTCCTACAACAGGGCGCCAGACCAAACGGTAACTCCAACTTTTATTATCAGCCCATCGTGCTCTTTCCACAGGGCGCCGGACTAAAAAGTAACGCAAAATTATGTTATCAGCCTGTTTGAGAATGGCATCTCAACTGCCAACAAAATACTGCACGCATTGCACAAATTGCTGCAACCTGAAGAGTAGAACTCAGGGGCATATTTAAAATGATTTAAATATACCCCAAATTCTACTTATGGCCTCCTCCTCCCCTACAGCCATACCAAGCCTCACCAAAAAGGTAAAAAGCATAAGAGTGCAAACAAAACAAAGAAAATGCCGTCCGACAATTGCCATTCCAGAAAATACCAATAGCACTAGCAAAGACCCAGAACTGCGATTTACATGTTCATCGCAGTGCTGTTACTATTGACAAAAAGGAAACGATTCGATTCTTAGATCGAAAAGTGCTGTATAAGGGTCGTAATTAGTTGTTCTCCTCTAAGATATTTTTATATTCTTTTTTGGCACAGTACTTTAGGTAAGGTAATTCAAAATTATATTATCAGCCCGTCTTGGTCATGCCACAGGGCGCCGGACCAAAAGGTAACGCAAAATTATATTATCAGCCCGTCGCGCTCCTACCAATGGGCGCCGGACCAAAAGGTAACTCAAAAATTTTTATTAGCCCGTTGCGCTCTTTCCACAGGGCGCCGGACCAAAAGCAAATGTAACTAATGTAACTAAAAACTACATTTTTCAGGCCGTCATGCTCCTACCACAGGGCGCCGGACCAAAAGGTAACTCAAAATTATATTATCAGCCTATCGTGCACCTACTAAAGGGCGCCGGACCAAAAAAGAACTAAAAATCTTATTATCAGCCCATCGCGCTCTTTCCACATGGCGCCGGAACAAAAGCAAATGTAACTAATGTAACTAAAAATTACTTTCTCAGCCAGTCGAGCCCCTACCACAGGGCACAAGGCCAAACGGTAACTCCAACTTTTATTATCAGCCCGTCGTGCTCTTTCCACAGGGCGCCGGACCAAAAGGTAATCAACATTATATTATCAGCCCGTTTGAGAAAGGCATCTCAACTGATAACAAAATACTGCACGCATTGCACAAATTGCTGCAACCTGAAGAGTAGAACTTAGGGGCATATTTAAAATGATTTAAATATACCCCAAATTCTACTTATGGCCTCCTCCTCCCCTACAGCCATACCAAGCCTCACCAAAAAGGTAAAAAGCATAAGAGTGCAAACAAAACAAAGAAAATGCCGGCCGACAATTGCCATCCCAGAAAATACCAATAGCACTAGCAAAGACCCAGAACTGCGATTTACATGTTCATCGCAGTGCTGTTACTAATGACAAAAAGGAAACTAAGAAACTATTCGATTTTTTGATCGAAAAGTGTTGTATAAAGGCCGTAATTAGTTGTTCTCCTCTAAGATATTTTTATTTTCTTTTTTGGCACAGTACTTTAGGTAAGGTAATTCAAAATTATATTATCAGCCCGTCTTGGTCATGCCACAGGGCGCCGGACCAAAAGGTAACACAAAATTATTTTATCAGCCCGTCGCGCTCTTACTAATGGGCGCCGGACCAAAAGGTAACTCAAAAATTTTATTATCAGCCCGTTGCGCTCTTTCAACAGGGCGCCGGACCAAAAGCTAATGTAACTAATGTAACTAAAAATTACATTTTCAGCCAGTCGCGCTCCTACAACAGGGCGCCAGACCAAACGGTAGCCCCAACTTTTATTATCAGCCTATCATGCTCTTTCCACAGGGCGCCGGACTAAAAAGTAACTCAAAATTATGTTATCAGCCCGTTTGAGAATGGCATCTCAACTGCCAACAAAATACTGCACGCATTGCACAAATTGCTGCAACCTGAAGAGTAGAACTCAGGGGCATATTTAAAATGATTTAAATATACCCCCAAATTCTACTTATGGCCTTCTCCTCCCCTACAGCCATACCAAGCCTCACCAAAAAGGTAAAAAGCATAAGAGTGCAAACAAAACAAAGATAATGCCGTCCGACAATTGCCATTCCAGAAAATACCAATAGCACTAGCAAAGACCCAGAACTGCGATTTACATGTTCATCGCAGTGCTGTTACTAATGACAAAAAGGAAACGATTCGATTTTTAGATCGAAAAGTGCTGTATAAGGTTCGTAATTAGTTGTTCTCCCCTAAGATATTTTTATATTCTTTTTTGGCACAGTACTTTAGGTAAGGTAATTCAAAATTATATTATCAGCCCGTCTTGGTCATGCCACAGGGCGGCGGACCAAAAGGTAACGCAAAATTATATTATCAGCCCGTCGCGCTCCTACCAATGGACGCCGGACCAAAAGGTAACTCAAAAAATGTTATCAGCCCGTTGCGCTCTTTCCACAGGGCGCCGGACCAAAAGCAAATGTAACTAATGTAACTAAAAATTACATTTTTCAGGCCGTAATGCTCCAACCACAGGGCGCCGGACCAAAAGGTAACTCAAAATTATATTATCAGCCTATCGCGCACCTACTAAAGGGCGCCGGACCAAAAAAGAACTAAAAATTTTATTATCAGCCCGTCGCGCTCTTTCCACAGGGCGCCGGACCAAAAGGTAATCAACATTATATTATCAGCCCGTTTGAGAAAGGCATCTCAACTGCCAACAAAATACTGCACGCATTGCACAAATTGCTGCAACCTGAAGAGTAGAACTTAGGGGCATATTTAAAATGATTTAAATATACCCCAAATTCTACTTATGGCCTCCTCCTCCCCTACAGCCATACCAAGCCTCACCAAAAAGGTAAAAAGCATAAGAGTGCAAACAAAACAAAGAAAATGCCGGCCGACAATTGCCATCCCAGAAAATACCAATAGCACTAGCAAAGACCCAGAACTGCGATTTACATGTTCATCGCAGTGCTGTTACTAATGACAAAAAGGAAACGATTCGATTTTTAGATCGAAAAGTGCTGTATAAGGTTCGTAATTAGTTGTTCTCCTCTAAGATATTTTTATATTCTTTTTTGGCACAGTACTTTAGGTAAGGTAATTCAAAATTATATTATCAGCCCGTCTTGGTCATGCCACAGGGCGCCGGACCAAAAGGTAACACAAAATTATTTTATCAGCTCGTCGCGCTCCTACCAATGGGCGCCGGATCAAAAGGTAACTCAAAAATTTTATTATCAGCCCGTTGCGCTCTTTCCACAGGGCGCCGGACCAAAAGCAAATGTAACTAATGTAACTAAAAATTACATTTTCAGCCCGTTGCTCTCCTACAACAGGGCGCCAGACCAAACGGTAACTCCAACTTTTATTATCAGCCCATCGTGCTCTTTCCACAGGGCGCCGGACTAAAAAGTAACGCAAAATTATGTTATCAGCCCGTTTGAGAATGGCATCTCAACTGCCAACAAAATACTGCACGCATTGCACAAATTGCTGCAACCTGAAGAGTAGAACTCAGGGGCATATTTAAAATGATTTAAATATACCCCAAATTTTACTTATGGCCTCCTCCTCCCCTACAGCCATACCAAGCCTCACCAAAAAGGTAAAAAGCATAAGAGTGCAAACAAAACAAAGAAAATGCCGTCCGACAATTGCCATTCCAGAAAATACCAAGAGCACTAGCAAAGAACCAGAACTGCGATTTACATGTTCATCGCAGTGCTGTTACTATTGACAAAAAGGAAACGATTCGATTCTTAGATCGAAAAGTGCTGTATAAGGGTCGTAATTAGTTGTTCTCCTCTAAGATATTTTTATATTCTTTTTTGGCACAGTACTTTAGGTAAGGTAATTCAAAATTATATTATCAGCCCGTCTTGGTCATGCCACAGGGCGCCGGACCAAAAGGTAACGCAAAATTATATTATCAGCCCGTCGCGCTCCTACCAATGGGCGCCGGACCAAAAGGTAACTCAAAAATTTTTATTAGCCCGTTGCGCTCTTTCCACAGGGCGCCGGACCAAAAGCAAATGTAACTAATGTAACTAAAAACTACATTTTTCAGGCCGTCATGCTCCTACCACAGGGCACCGGACCAAAAGGTAACTCAAAATTATATTATCAGCCTATCGTGCACCTACTAAAGGGCGCCGGACCAAAAAAGAACTAAAAATCTTATTATCAGCCCGTCGCGCTCTTTCCACAGGGCGCCGGACCAAAAGGTAATCAACATTATATTATCAGCCCGTTTGAGAAAGGCATCTCAACTGCCAACAAAATACTGCACGCATTGCACAAATTGCTGCAACCTGAAGAGTAGAACTTAGGGGCATATTTAAAATGATTTAAATATACCCCAAATTCTACTTATGGCCTCCTCCTCCCCTACAGCCATACCAAGCCTCACCAAAAAGGTAAAAAGCATAAGAGTGCAAACAAAACAAAGAAAATGCCGGCCGACAATTGCCATCCCAGAAAATACCAATAGCACTAGCAAAGACCCAGAACTGCGATTTACATGTTCATCGCAGTGCTGTTACTAATGACAAAAAGGAAACTAAGAAACTATTCGATTTTTTGATCGAAAAGTGTTGTATAAAGGCCGTAATTAGTTGTTCTCCTCTAAGATATTTTTATATTCTTTTTTGGCACAGTACTTTAGGTAAGGTAATTCAAAATTATATTATCAGCCCGTCTTGGTCATGCCACAGGGCGCCGGACCAAAAGGTAACACAAAATTATTTTATCAGCCCGTCGCGCTCTTACCAATGGGCGCCGGACCAAAAGGTAACTCAAAAATTTTATTATCAGCCCGTTGCGCTCTTTCCACAGGGCGCCAGACCAAAAGCTAATGTAACTAATGTAACTAAAAATTACATTTTCAGCCAGTCGCGCTCCTACAACAGGGCGCCAGACCAAACGGTAACCCCAACTTTTATTATCAGCCTATCGTGCTCTTTCCACAGGGCGCCGGACTAAAAAGTAACTCAAAATTATGTTATCAGCCCGTTTGAGAATGGCATCTCAACTGCCAACAAAATACTGCACGCATTGCACAAATTGCTGCAACCTGAAGAGTAGAACTCAGGGGCATATTTAAAATGATTTAAATATACCCCCAAATTCTACTTATGGCCTCCTCCTCCCCTACAGCCATACCAAGCCTCACCAAGCCTCACCAAAAAGGTAAAAAGCATAAGAGTGCAAACAAAACAAAGATAATGCCGTCCGACAATTGCCATTGCAGAAAATACCAATAGCACTAGCAAAGACCCAGAACTGCGATTTACATGTTCATCGCAGTGCTGTTACTAATGACAAAAAGAAAACGATTCGATTTTTAGATCGAAAAGTGCTGTATAAGGTTCGTAATTAGTTGTTCTCCTCTAAGATATTTTTATATTCTTTTTTGGCACAGTACTTTAGGTAAGGTAATTCAAAATTATATTATCAGCCCGTCTTGGTCATGCCACAGGGCGGCGGACCAAAAGGTAACGCAAAATTATATTATCAGCCCGTCGCGCTCCTACCAATGGACGCCGGACCAAAAGGTAACTCAAAATTTTTTATCAGCCCGTTGCGCTCTTTCCACAGGGCGCCGGACCAAAAGCAAATGTAACTAATGTAACTAAAAATTACATTTTTCAGGCCGTAATGCTCCAACCACAGGGCGCCGGACCAAAAGGTAACTCAAAATTATATTATCAGCCTATCACGCACCTACTAAAGGGCGCCGGACCAAAAAAGAGCTAAAAATTTTATTATCAGCCCGTCGCGCTCTTTCCACAGGGCGCCGGACCAAAAGGTAATCAACATTATATTATCAGCCCGTTTGAGAAAGGCATCTCAACTGCCAACAAAATACTGCACGCATTGCACAAATTGCTGCACCCTGAAGAGTAGAACTTAGGGGCATATTTAAAATGATTTAAATATACCCCAAATTCTACTTATGGCCTCCTCCTCCCCTACAGCCATACCAAGCCTCACCAAAAAGGTAAAAAGCATAAGAGTGCAAACAAAACAAAGAAAATGCCGGCCGACAATTGCCATCCCAGAAAATACCAATAGCACTAGCAAAGACCCAGAACTGCGATTTACATGTTCATCGCAGTGCTGTTACTAATGACAAAAAGGAAACTATTCGATTTTTTGATCAAAAAGTGCTGTATAAAGGCCATAATTAGTTGTTCTCCTCTAAGATATTTTTATATTCTTTTTTGGCACAGTACTTTAGGTAAGGTAATTCAAAATTATATTATCAGCCCGTCTTGGTCATGCCACAGGGCGCCGGACCAAAAGGTAACACAAAATTATTTTATCAGCTCGTCGCGCTCCTACCAATGGGCGCCGGACCAAAAGGTAACTCAAAAATGTTATTATCAGCCCAATGCGCTCTTTCCACAGGGCGCCGGACCAAAAGCAAATGTAACTAATGTAACTAAAAATTACATTTTTCAGCCCGTTGCGCTCCTACAACAGGGCGCCAGACCAAACGGTAACTCCAACTTTTATTATCAGCCCATCGTGCTCTTTCCACAGGGCGCCGGACTAAAAAGTAACTCAAAATTATGTTATCAGCCCGTTTGAGAATGGCATCTCAACTGCCAACAAAATACTGCACGCATTGCACAAATTGCTGCAACCTGAAGAGTAGAACTCAGGGGCATATTTAAAATGATTTAAATATACCCCAAATTCTACTTATGGCCTCCTCCTCCCCTACAGCCATACCAAGCCTCACCAAAAAGGTAAAAAGCATAAGAGTGCAAACAAAACAAAGAAAATGCCGTCCGACAATTGCCATTCCAGAAAATACCAATAGCACTAGCAAAGACCCAGAACTGCGATTTACATGTTCATCGCAGTGCTGTTACTATTGACAAAAAGGAAACGATTCGATTCTTAGATCGAAAAGTGCTGTATAAGGGTCGTAATTAGTTGTTCTCCTCTAAGATATTTTTATATTCTTTTTTGGCACAGTACTTTAGGTAAGGTAATTCAAAATTATATTATCAGCCCGTCTTGGTCATGCCACAGGGCGCCGGACCAAAAGGTAACGCAAAATTATATTATCAGCCCGTCGCGCTCCTACCAATGGGCGCCGGACCAAAAGGTAACTCAAAAATTTTTATTAGCCCGTTGCGCTCTTTCCACAGGGCGCCGGACCAAAAGCAAATGTAACTAATGTAACTAAAAATTACATTTTTCAGGCCGTCATGCTCCTACCACAGGGCGCCGGACCAAAAGGTAACTCAAAATTATATTATCAGCCTATCGTGCACCTACTAAAGGGCGCCGGACCAAAAAAGAACTAAAAATCTTATTATCAGCCCGTCGCGCTCTTTCCACAGGGCGCCGGAACAAAAGCAAATGTAACTAATGTAAATAAAAATTACTTTCTCAGCCCGTCGCGCCCCTACCACAGGGCACAAGGCCAAATGGTAACTCCAACTTTTATTATCAGCCCGTCGCGCTCTTTCCACAGGGCGCCGGACCAAAAGGTAATCAACATTATATTATCAGCCCGTTTGAGAAAGGCATCTCAACTGCCAACAAAATACTGCACGCATTGCACAAATTGCTGCAACCTGAAGAGTAGAACTTAGGGGCATATTTAAAATGATTTAAATATACCCCAAATTCTACTTATGGCCTCCTCCTCCCCTACAGCCATACCAAGCCTCACCAAAAAGGTAAAAAGCATAAGAGTGCAAACAAAACAAAGAAAATGCCAGCCGACAATTGCCATCCCAGAAAATACCAATAGCACTAGCAAAGACCCAGAACTGCGATTTACATGTTCATCGCAGTGCTGTTACTAATGACAAAAAGGAAACTATTCGATTTTTTGAACGAAAAGTGCTGTATAAAGGCCGTAATTAGTTGTTCTCCTCTAAGATATTTTTATATTCTTTTTTGGCACAGTACTTTAGGTAAGGTAATTCAAAATTATATTATCAGCCCGTCTTGGTCATGCCACAGGGCGCCGGACCAAAAGGTAACACAAAATTATTTTATCAGCCCGTCGCGCTCCTACCAATGGGCGCCGGACCAAAAGGTAACTCAAAAATTTTATTATCAGCCCGTTGCGCTCTTTCCACAGGGCGCCGGACCAAAAGCTAATGTAACTAATGTAACTAAAAATTACATTTTCAGCCAGTCGCGCTCCTACAACAGGGCGCCAGACCAAACGGTAACCCCAACTTTTATTATCAGCCCATCGTGCTCTTTCCACAGGGCGCCGGACTAAAAAGTAACTCAAAATTATGTTATCAGCCCGTTTGAGAATGGCATCTCAACTGCCAACAAAATACTGCACGCATTGCACAAATTGCTGCAACCTGAAGAGTAGAACTCAGGGGCATATTTAAAATGATTTAAATATACCCCCAAATTCTACTTATGGCCTCCTCTTCCCCTACAGCCATACCAAGCCTCACCAAAAAGGTAAAAAGCATAAGAGTGCAAACAAAACAAAGATAATGCCGTCCGACAATTGCCATTCCAGAAAATACCAATAGCACTAGCAAAGACCCAGAACTGCGATTTACATGTTCATCGCAGTGCTGTTACTAATGACAAAAAGGAAACGATTCGATTTTTAGATCGAAAAGTGCTGTATAAGGTTCGTAATTAGTTGTTCTCCTCTAAGATATTTTTATATTCTTTTTTGGCACAGTACTTTAGGTAAGGTAATTCAAAATTATATTATCAGCCCGTCTTGGTCATGCCACAGGGCGGCGGACCAAAAGGTAACGCAAAATTATATTATCAGCCCGTCGCGCTCCTACCAATGGGCGCCGGACCAAAAGGTAACTCAAAAAATTTTATCAGCCCGTTGCGCTCTTTCCACAAGGCGCCGGACCAAAAGCAAATGTAACTAATGTAACTAAAAATTACATTTTTCAGGCCGTCATGCTCCTACCACAGGGCGCCGGACCAAAAGGTAACTCAAAATTATATTATCAGCCTATCGCGCACCTACTAAAGGGCGCCGGACCAAAAAAGAACTAAAAATTTTATCATCAGCCCGTCGCGCTCTTTCCACAGGGCGCCGGACCAAAAGGTAATCAACATTATATTATCAGCCCGTTTGAGAAAGGCATCTCAACTGCCAACAAAATACTGCACGCATTGCACAAATTGCTGCAACCTGAAGAGTAGAACTTAGGGGCATATTTAAAATGATTTAAATATACCCCAAATTCTACTTATGGCCTCCTCCTCCCCTACAGCCATACCAAGCCTCACCAAAAAGGTAAAAAGCATAAGAGTGCAAACAAAACAAAGAAGATGCCGGCCGACAATTGCCATCCCAGAAAATACCAATAGCACTAAGAGACCCAGAACTGCGATTTACATGTTCATCGCAGTGCTGTTACTAATGACAAAAAGGAAACTATTCGATTTTTTGATCAAAAAGTGCTGTATAAAGGCCGTAATTAGTTGTTCTCCTCTAAGATATTTTTATATTCTTTTTTGGCACAGTACTTTAGGTAAGGTAATTCAAAATTATATTATCAGCCCGTCTTGGTCATGCCACAGGGCGCCGGACCAAAAGGTAACACAAAATTATTTTATCAGCTCGTCGCGCTCCTACCAATGGGCGCCGGACCAAAAGGTAACTCAAAAATTTTATTATCAGCCCGTTGCGCTCTTTCCACAGGGCGCCGGACCAAAAGCAAATGTAACTAATGTAACTAAAAATTACATTTTCAGCCCGTTGCGCTCCTACAACAGGGCGCCAGACCAAACGGTAACTCCAACTTTTATTATCAGCCCATCGTGCTCTTTCCACAGGGCGCCGGACTAAAAAGTAACTCAAAATTATGTTATCAGCCCGTTTGAGAATGGCATCTCAACTGCCAACAAAATACTGCACGCATTGCACAAATTGCTGCAACCTGAGGAGTAGAACTCTGGGGCATATTTAAAATGATTTAAATATACCCCAAATTCTACTTATGGCCGCCTCCTCCTCCCCTACAGCCATACCAAGCCTCACCAAAAAGGTAAAAAGCATAAGAGTGCAAACAAAACAAAGAAAATGCCGTCCGACAATTGCCATTCCAGAAAATACCAATAGCACTAGCAAAGACCCAGAACTGCGATTTACATGTTCATCGCAGTGCTGTTACTAATGACAAAAAGGAAACTATTCGATTTTTTGAACGAAAAGTGCTGTATAAAGGCCGTAATTAGTTGTTCTCCTCTAAGATATTTTTATATTCTTTTTTGGCACAGTACTTTAGGTAAGGTAATTCAAAATTATATTATCAGCCCGTCTTGGTCATGCCACAGGGCGCCGGACCAAAAGGTAACACAAAATTATTTTATCAGCCCGTCGCGCTCCTACCAATGGGCGCCGGACCAAAAGGTAACTCAAAAATTTTATTATCAGCCCGTTGCGCTCTTTCCACAGGGCGCCGGACCAAAAGCTAATGTAACTAATGTAACTAAAAATTACATTTTCAGCCAGTCGCGCTCCTACAACAGGGCGCCAGACCAAACGGTAACCCCAACTTTTATTATCAGCCCATCGTGCTCTTTCCACAGGGCGCCGGACTAAAAAGTAACTCAAAATTATGTTATCAGCCCGTTTGAGAATGGCATCTCAACTGCCAACAAAATACTGCACGCATTGCACAAATTGCTGCAACCTGAAGAGTAGAACTCAGGGGCATATTTAAAATGATTTAAATATACCCCCAAATTCTACTTATGGCCTCCTCTTCCCCTACAGCCATACCAAGCCTCACCAAAAAGGTAAAAAGCATAAGAGTGCAAACAAAACAAAGATAATGCCGTCCGACAATTGCCATTCCAGAAAATACCAATAGCACTAGCAAAGACCCAGAACTGCGATTTACATGTTCATCGCAGTGCTGTTACTAATGACAAAAAGGAAACGATTCGATTTTTAGATCGAAAAGTGCTGTATAAGGTTCGTAATTAGTTGTTCTCCTCTAAGATATTTTTATATTCTTTTTTGGCACAGTACTTTAGGTAAGGTAATTCAAAATTATATTATCAGCCCGTCTTGGTCATGCCACAGGGCGGCGGACCAAAAGGTAACGCAAAATTATATTATCAGCCCGTCGCGCTCCTACCAATGGGCGCCGGACCAAAAGGTAACTCAAAAAATTTTATCAGCCCGTTGCGCTCTTTCCACAAGGCGCCGGACCAAAAGCAAATGTAACTAATGTAACTAAAAATTACATTTTTCAGGCCGTCATGCTCCTACCACAGGGCGCCGGACCAAAAGGTAACTCAAAATTATATTATCAGCCTATCGCGCACCTACTAAAGGGCGCCGGACCAAAAAAGAACTAAAAATTTTATCATCAGCCCGTCGCGCTCTTTCCACAGGGCGCCGGACCAAAAGGTAATCAACATTATATTATCAGCCCGTTTGAGAAAGGCATCTCAACTGCCAACAAAATACTGCACGCATTGCACAAATTGCTGCAACCTGAAGAGTAGAACTTAGGGGCATATTTAAAATGATTTAAATATACCCCAAATTCTACTTATGGCCTCCTCCTCCCCTACAGCCATACCAAGCCTCACCAAAAAGGTAAAAAGCATAAGAGTGCAAACAAAACAAAGAAGATGCCGGCCGACAATTGCCATCCCAGAAAATACCAATAGCACTAAGAGACCCAGAACTGCGATTTACATGTTCATCGCAGTGCTGTTACTAATGACAAAAAGGAAACTATTCGATTTTTTGATCAAAAAGTGCTGTATAAAGGCCGTAATTAGTTGTTCTCCTCTAAGATATTTTTATATTCTTTTTTGGCACAGTACTTTAGGTAAGGTAATTCAAAATTATATTATCAGCCCGTCTTGGTCATGCCACAGGGCGCCGGACCAAAAGGTAACACAAAATTATTTTATCAGCTCGTCGCGCTCCTACCAATGGGCGCCGGACCAAAAGGTAACTCAAAAATTTTATTATCAGCCCGTTGCGCTCTTTCCACAGGGCGCCGGACCAAAAGCAAATGTAACTAATGTAACTAAAAATTACATTTTCAGCCCGTTGCGCTCCTACAACAGGGCGCCAGACCAAACGGTAACTCCAACTTTTATTATCAGCCCATCGTGCTCTTTCCACAGGGCGCCGGACTAAAAAGTAACTCAAAATTATGTTATCAGCCCGTTTGAGAATGGCATCTCAACTGCCAACAAAATACTGCACGCATTGCACAAATTGCTGCAACCTGAGGAGTAGAACTCTGGGGCATATTTAAAATGATTTAAATATACCCCAAATTCTACTTATGGCCGCCTCCTCCTCCCCTACAGCCATACCAAGCCTCACCAAAAAGGTAAAAAGCATAAGAGTGCAAACAAAACAAAGAAAATGCCGTCCGACAATTGCCATTCCAGAAAATACCAATAGCACTAGCAAAGACCCAGAACTGCGATTTACATGTTCATCGCAGTGCTGTTACTATTGACAAAAAGGAAACGATTCGATTCCTATTTCCTAGATTGAAAAGTGCTGTATAAGGGTCGTAATTAGTTGTTCTCCTCTAAGATATTTTTATATTCTTTTTTGGCACAGTACTTTAGGTAAGGTAATTCAAAATTATATTATCAGCCCGTCTTGGTCATGCCACAGGGCGCCGGACCAAAAGGTAACGCAAAATTATATTATCAGCCCGTCGCGCTCCTACCAATGGGCGCCGGACCAAAAGGTAACTCAAAAATTTTTATCAGCCCGTTGCGCTCTTTCCACATGGCGCCGGACCAAAAGCAAATGTAACTAATGTAACTAAAAATTACATTTTTCAGGCCGTCATGCTCCTACCACAGGGCGCCGGACCAAAAGGTAACTCAAAATTATATTATCAGCCTATCGCGCACCTACTAAAGGGCGCCGGACCAAAAAAGAACTAAAAATCTCATTATCAGCCCGTCGCGCTCTTTCCACAGGGCACCGGAACAAAAGCAAATGTAACTAATGTAACTAAAAATTACTTTCTCAGCCCGTCGCGCCCCTACCACAGGGCACAAGGCCAAACGGTAACTCCAACTTTTATTATCAGCCCGTCGCGCTCTTTCCACAGGGCGCCGGACCAAAAGGTAATCAACATTATATTATCAGCCCGTTTGAGAAAGGCATCTCAACTGCCAACAAAATACTGCACGCATTGCACAAATTGCTGCAACCTGAAGAGTAGAACTTAGGGGCATATTTAAAATGATTTAAATATACCCCAAATTCTACTTATGGCCGCCTCCTCCTCCCCTACAGCCATACCAAGCCTCACCAAAAAGGTAAAAAGCATAAGAGTGCAAACAAAACAAAGAAAATGCCGTCCGACAATTGCCATCCCAGAAAATACCAATAGCACTAAGAGACCCAGAACTGCGATTTACATG
This sequence comes from Hyperolius riggenbachi, assembly GCF_040937935.1. Classification (NCBI taxonomy): domain Eukaryota; kingdom Metazoa; phylum Chordata; class Amphibia; order Anura; family Hyperoliidae; genus Hyperolius; species Hyperolius riggenbachi. The sequence goes on from NC_090656.1 coordinate 189,376,631, forward strand.
TTCATCGCAGTGCTGTTACTAATGACAAAAAGGAAACTATTCGATTTTTGATCAAAAAGTGCTGTATAAAGGCCGTAATTAGTTGTTCTCCTCTAAGATATTTTTATATTCTTTTTTGGCACAGTACTTTAGGTAAGGTAATTCAAAATTATATTATCAGCCCGTCTTGGTCATGCCACAGGGCGCCGGACCAAAAGGTAACACAAAATTATTTTATCAGCTCGTCGCGCTCCTACCAATGGGCGCCGGACCAAAAGGTAACTCAAACATTTTATTATCAGCCCGTTGCGCTCTTTCCACAGGGCGCCGGACCAAAAGCAAATGTAACTAATGTAACTAAAAATTACATTTTCAGCCCGTTGCGCTCCTACAACAGGGCGCCAGACCAAACGGTAACTCCAACTTTTATTATCAGCCCATCGTGCTCTTTCCACAGGGCGCCGGACTAAAAAATAACTCAAAATTATGTTATCAGCCCGTTTGAGAATGGCATCTCAACTGCCAACAAAATACTGCACGCATTGCACAAATTGCTGCAACCTGAGGAGTAGAACTCTGGGGCATATTTAAAATGATTTAAATATACCCCAAATTCTACTTATGGCCGCCTCCTCCTCCCCTACAGCCATACCAAGCCTCACCAAAAAGGTAAAAAGCATAAGAGTGCAAACAAAACAAAGAAAATGCCGTCCGACAATTGCCATTCCAGAAAATACCAATAGCACTAGCAAAGACCCAGAACTGCGATTTACATGTTCATCGCAGTGCTGTTACTATTGACAAAAAGGAAACGATTCGATTCCTAGATTGAAAAGTGCTGTATAAGGGTCGTAATTAGTTGTTCTCCTCTAAGATATTTTTATATTCTTTTTTGGCACAGTATTTTAGGTTAGGTAATTCAAAATTATATTATCAGCCCGTCTTGGTCATGCCACAGGGCGCCGGACCAAAAGGTAACGCAAAATTATATTATCAGCCCGTCGCGCTCCTACCAATGGGCGCCGGACCAAAAGGTAACTCAAAAATTTTTATCAGCCCGTTGCGCTCTTTCCACATGGCGCCGGACCAAAAGCAAATGTAACTAATGTAACTAAAAATTACATTTTTCAGGCCGTCATGCTCCTACCACAGGGCGCCAGACCAAAAGGTAACTCAAAATTATATTATCAGCCTATCGCGCACCTACTAAAGGGCGCCGGACCAAAAAAGAACTAAAAATCTCATTATCAGCCCGTCGCGCTCTTTCCACAGGGCACCGGAACAAAAGCAAATGTAACTAATGTAACTAGAAATTACTTTCTCAGCCCGTCGCGCCCCTACCACAGGGCACAAGGCCAAAAGGTAACTCCAACTTTTTTTATCAGCCCGTCGCGCTCTTTCCACAGGGCGCCGGACCAAAAGGTAATCAACATTATATTATCAGCCCGTTTGAGAAAGGCATCTCAACTGCCAACAAAATACTGCACGCATTGCACAAATTGCTGCAACCTGAAGAGTAGAACTTAGGGGCATATTTAAAATGATTTAAATATACCCCAAATTCTACTTATGGCCGCCTCCTCCTCCCCTACAGCCATACCAAGCCTCACCAAAAAGGTAAAAAGCATAAGAGTGCAAACAAAACAAAGAAAATGCCGTCCGACAATTGCCATTCCAGAAAATACCAATAGCACTAGCAAAGACCCAGAACTGCGATTTACATGTTCATCGCAGTGCTGTTACTATTGACAAAAAGGAAACGATTCGATTCCTAGATTGAAAAGTGCTGTATAAGGGTCGTAATTAGTTGTTCTCCTCTAAGATATTTTTATATTCTTTTTTGGCACAGTATTTTAGGTAAGGTAATTCAAAATTATATTATCAGCCCGTCTTGGTCATGCCACAGGGCGCCGGACCAAAAGGTAACGCAAAATTATATTATCAGCCCGTCGCGCTCCTACCAATGGGCGCCGGACCAAAAGGTAACTCAAAAATTTTTATCAGCCCGTTGCGCTCTTTCCACATGGCGCCGGACCAAAAGCAAATGTAACTAATGTAACTAAAAATTACATTTTTCAGGCCGTCATGCTCCTACCACAGGGCGCCAGACCAAAAGGTAACTCAAAATTATATTATCAGCCTATCGCGCACCTACTAAAGGGCGCCGGACCAAAAAAGAACTAAAAATCTCATTATCAGCCCGTCGCGCTCTTTCCACAGGGCACCGGAACAAAAGCAAATGTAACTAATGTAACTAGAAATTACTTTCTCAGCCCGTCGCGCCCCTACCACAGGGCACAAGGCCAAACGGTAACTCCAACTTTTTTTATCAGCCCGTCGCGCTCTTTCCACAGGGCGCCGGACCAAAAGGTAATCAACATTATATTATCAGCCCGTTTGAGAAAGGCATCTCAACTGCCAACAAAATACTGCACGCATTGCACAAATTGCTGCAACCTGAAGAGTAGAACTTAGGGGCATATTTAAAATGATTTAAATATACCCCAAATTCTACTTATGGCCGCCTCCTCCTCCCCTACAGCCATACCAAGCCTCACCAAAAAGGTAAAAAGCATAAGAGTGCAAACAAAACAAAGAAAATGCCGTCCGACAATTGCCATTCCAGAAAATACCAATAGCACTAGCAAAGACCCAGAACTGCGATTTACATGTTCATCGCAGTGCTGTTACTATTGACAAAAAGGAAACGATTCGATTCCTAGATTGAAAAGTGCTGTATAAGGGTCGTAATTAGTTGTTCTCCTCTAAGATATTTTTATATTCTTTTTTGGCACAGTATTTTAGGTAAGGTAATTCAAAATTATATTATCAGCCCGTCTTGGTCATGCCACAGGGCGCCGGACCAAAAGGTAACGCAAAATTATATTATCAGCCCGTCGCGCTCCTACCAATGGGCGCCGGACCAAAAGGTAACTCAAAAATTTTTATCAGCCCGTTGCGCTCTTTCCACATGGCGCCGGACCAAAAGCAAATGTAACTAATGTAACTAAAAATTTCATTTTTCAGGCCGTCATGCTCCTACCACAGGGCGCCAGACCAAAAGGTAACTCAAAATTATATTATCAGCCTATCGCGCACCTACTAAAGGGCGCCGGACCAAAAAAGAACTAAAAATCTCATTATCAGCCCGTCGCGCTCTTTCCACAGGGCACCGGAACAAAAGCAAATGTAACTAATGTAACTAGAAATTACTTTCTCAGCCCGTCGCGCCCCTACCACAGGGCACAAGGCCAAACGGTAACTCCAACTTTTTTTATCAGCCCGTCGCGCTCTTTCCACAGGGCGCCGGACCAAAAGGTAATCAACATTATATTATCAGCCCGTTTGAGAAAGGCATCTCAACTGCCAACAAAATACTGCACGCATTGCACAAATTGCTGCAACCTGAAGAGTAGAACTTAGGGGCATATTTAAAATGATTTAAATATACCCCAAATTCTACTTATGGCCGCCTCCTCCTCCCCTACAGCCATACCAAGCCTCACCAAAAAGGTAAAAAGCATAAGAGTGCAAACAAAACAAAGAAAATGCCGTCCGACAATTGCCATTCCAGAAAATACCAATAGCACTAGCAAAGACCCAGAACTGCGATTTACATGTTCATCGCAGTGCTGTTACTATTGACAAAAAGGAAACGATTCGATTCCTAGATTGAAAAGTGCTGTATAAGGGTCGTAATTAGTTGTTCTCCTCTAAGATATTTTTATATTCTTTTTTGGCACAGTATTTTAGGTAAGGTAATTCAAAATTATATTATCAGCCCGTCTTGGTCATGCCACAGGGCGCCGGACCAAAAGGTAACGCAAAATTATATTATCAGCCCGTCGCGCTCCTACCAATGGGCGCCGGACCAAAAGGTAACTCAAAAATTTTTATCAGCCCGTTGCGCTCTTTCCACATGGCGCCGGACCAAAAGCAAATGTAACTAATGTAACTAAAAATTACATTTTTCAGGCCGTCATGCTCCTACCACAGGGCGCCGGACCAAAAGGTAACTCAAAATTATATTATCAGCCTATCGCACACCTACTAAAGGGCGCCGGACCAAAAAAGAACTAAAAATCTCATTATCAGCCCATCGCGCTCTTTCCACAGGGCACCGGAACAAAAGCAAATGTAACTAATGTAACTAAAAATTACTTTCTCAGCCCGTCGCGCCCCTACCACAGGGCACAAGGCCAAACGGTAACTCCAACTTTTATTATCAGCCCGTCGCGCTCTTTCCACAGGGCGCCGGACCAAGAGGTAATCAACATTATATTATCAGCCCGTTTGAGAAAGGCATCTCAACTGCCAACAAAATACTGCACGCATTGCACAAATTGCTGCAACCTGAAGAGTAGAACTTAGGGGCATATTTAAAATGATTTAAATATACCCCAAATTCTACTTATGGCCTCCTCCTCCCCTACAGCCATAGCAAGCCTCACCAAAAAGGTAAAAAGCATAAGAGTGCAAACAAAACAAAGAAAATGCCAGCCGACAATTGCCATCCCAGAAAATACCAATAGCACTAGCAAAGACCCAGAACTGCGATTTACATGTTCATCGCAGTGCTGTTACTAATGACAAAAAGGAAACTATTCGATTTTTTGAACGAAAAGTGCTGTATAAAGGCCGTAATTAGTTGTTCTCCTCTAAGATATTTTTATATTCTTTTTTGGCACAGTACTTTAGGTAAGGTAATTCAAAATTATATTATCAGCCCGTCTTGGTCATGCCACAGGGCGCCGGACCAAAAGGTAACACAAAATTATTTTATCAGCCCGTCGCGCTCCTACCAATGGGCGCCGGACCAAAAGGTAACTCAAAAATTTTATTATCAGCCCGTTGCGCTCTTTCCACAGGGCGCCGGACCAAAAGCTAATGTAACTAATGTAACTAAAAATTACATTTTCAGCCAGTCGCGCTCCTACAACAGGGCGCCAGACCAAACGGTAACCCCAACTTTTATTATCAGCCCATCGTGCTCTTTCCACAGGGCGCCGGACTAAAAAGTAACTCAAAATTATGTTATCAGCCCGTTTGAGAAAGGCATCTCAACTGCCAACAAAATACTGCACGCATTGCACAAATTGCTGCAACCTGAAGAGTAGAACTCAGGGGCATATTTAAAATGATTTAAATATACCCTCAAATTCTACTTATAGCCTCCTCCTCCCCTACAGCCATACCAAGCCTCACCAAAAAGGTAAAAAGCATAAGAGTGCAAACAAAACAAAGATAATGCCGTCCGACAATTGCCATTCCAGAAAATACCAATAGCACTAGCAAAGACCCAGAACTGCGATTTACATGTTCATCGCAGTGCTGTTACTAATGACAAAAAGGAAACGATTCGATTTTTAGATCGAAAAGTGCTGTATAAGGTTCGTAATTAGTTGTTCTCCTCTAAGATATTTTTATATTCTTTTTTGGCACAGTACTTTAGGTAAGGTAATTCAAAATTATATTATCAGCCCGTCTTGGTCATGCCACAGGGCGGCGGACCAAAAGGTAACGCAAAATTATATTATCAGCCCGTCGCGCTCCTACCAATGGGCGCCGGACCAAAAGGTAACTCAAAAATTTTTATCAGCCCGTTGCGCTCTTTCCACAAGGCGCCGGACCAAAAGCAAATGTAACTAATGTAACTAAAAATTACATTTTTCAGGCCGTCATGCTCCTACCACAGGGCGCCGGACCAAAAGGTAACTCAAAATTATATTATCAGCCTATCGCGCACCTACTAAAGGGCGCCGGACCAAAAAAGAACTAAAAATTTTATCATCAGCCCGTCGCGCTCTTTCCACAGGGCGCCGGACCAAAAGGTAATCAACATTATATTATCAGCCCGTTTGAGAAAGGCATCTCAACTGCCAACAAAATACTGCACGCATTGCACAAATTGCTGCAACCTGAAGAGTAGAACTTAGGGGCATATTTAAAATGATTTAAATATACCCCAAATTCTACTTATGGCCTCCTCCTCCCCTACAGCCATACCAAGCCTCACCAAAAAGGTAAAAAGCATAAGAGTGCAAACAAAACAAAGAAGATGCCGGCCGACAATTGCCATCCCAGAAAATACCAATAGCACTAAGAGACCCAGAACTGCGATTTACATGTTCATCGCAGTGCTGTTACTAATGACAAAAAGGAAACTATTCGATTTTTTGATCAAAAAGTGCTGTATAAAGGCCGTAATTAGTTGTTCTCCTCTAAGATATTTTTATATTCTTTTTTGGCACAGTACTTTAGGTAAGGTAATTCAAAATTATATTATCAGCCCGTCTTGGTCATGCCACAGGGCGCCGGACCAAAAGGTAACACAAAATTATTTTATCAGCTCGTCGCGCTCCTACCAATGGGCGCCGGACCAAAAGGTAACTCAAACATTTTATTATCAGCCCGTTGCGCTCTTTCCACAGGGCGCCGGACCAAAAGCAAATGTAACTAATGTAACTAAAAATTACATTTTCAGCCCGTTGCGCTCCTACAACAGGGCGCCAGACCAAACGGTAACTCCAACTTTTATTATCAGCCCATCGTGCTCTTTCCACAGGGCGCCGGACTAAAAAGTAACTCAAAATTATGTTATCAGCCCGTTTGAGAATGGCATCTCAACTGCCAACAAAATACTGCACGCATTGCACAAATTGCTGCAACCTGAGGAGTAGAACTCTGGGGCATATTTAAAATGATTTAAATATACCCCAAATTCTACTTATGGCCGCCTCCTCCTCCCCTACAGCCATACCAAGCCTCACCAAAAAGGTAAAAAGCATAAGAGTGCAAACAAAACAAAGAAAATGCCGTCCGACAATTGCCATTCCAGAAAATACCAATAGCACTAGCAAAGACCCAGAACTGCGATTTACATGTTCATCGCAGTGCTGTTACTATTGACAAAAAGGAAACGATTCGATTCCTAGATTGAAAAGTGCTGTATAAGGGTCGTAATTAGTTGTTCTCCTCTAAGATATTTTTATATTCTTTTTTGGCACAGTATTTTAGGTAAGGTAATTCAAAATTATATTATCAGCCCGTCTTGGTCATGCCACAGGGCGCCGGACCAAAAGGTAACGCAAAATTATATTATCAGCCCGTCGCGCTCCTACCAATGGGCGCCGGACCAAAAGGTAACTCAAAAATTTTTATCAGCCCGTTGCGCTCTTTCCACATGGCGCCGGACCAAAAGCAAATGTAACTAATGTAACTAAAAATTACATTTTTCAGGCCGTCATGCTCCTACCACAGGGCGCCGGACCAAAAGGTAACTCAAAATTATATTATCAGCCTATCGCGCACCTACTAAAGGGCGCCGGACCAAAAAAGAACTAAAAATCTCATTATCAGCCCATCGCGCTCTTTCCACAGGGCACCGGATCAAAAGCAAATGTAACTAATGTAACTAAAAATTACTTTCTCAGCCCGTCGCGCCCCTACCACAGGGCACAAGGCCAAACGGTAACTCCAACTTTTATTATCAGCCCGTCGCGCTCTTTCCACAGGGCGCCGGACCAAAAGGTAATCAACATTATATTATCAGCCCGTTTGAGAAAGGCATCTCAACTGCCAACAAAATACTGCACGCATTGCACAAATTGCTGCAACCTGAAGAGTAGAACTTAGGGGCATATTTAAAATGATTTAAATATACCCCAAATTCTACTTATGGCCTCCTCCTCCCCTACAGCCATACCAAGCCTCACCAAAAAGGTAAAAAGCATAAGAGTGCAAACAAAACAAAGAAGATGCCGGCCGACAATTGCCATCCCAGAAAATACCAATAGCACTAAGAGACCCAGAACTGCGATTTACATGTTCATCGCAGTGCTGTTACTAATGACAAAAAGGAAACTATTCGATTTTTTGATCAAAAAGTGCTGTATAAAGGCCGTAATTAGTTGTTCTCCTCTAAGATATTTTTATATTCTTTTTTGGCACAGTACTTTAGGTAAGGTAATTCAAAATTATATTATCAGCCCGTCTTGGTCATGCCACAGGGCGCCGGACCAAAAGGTAACACAAAATTATTTTATCAGCCCGTCGCGCTCCTACCAATGGGCGCCGGACCAAAAGGTAACTCAAAAATTTTATTATCAGCCCGTTGCGCTCTTTCCACAGGGCGCCGGACCAAAAGCAAATGTAACTAATGTAACTAAAAATTACATTTTCAGCCCGTTGCGCTCCTACAACAGGGCGCCAGACCAAACTGTAACTCCAACTTTTATTATCAGCCCATCGTGCTCTTTCCACAGGGCGCCGAACTAAAAAGTAACTCAAAATTATGTTATCAGCCCGTTTGAGAATGGCATCTCAACTGCCAACAAAATACTGCACGCATTGCACAAATTGCTGCAACCTGAGGAGTAGAACTCTGGGGCATATTTAAAATGATTTAAATATACCCCAAATTCTACTTATGGCCGCCTCCTCCTCCCCTACAGCCATACCAAGCCTCACCAAAAAGGTAAAAAGCATAAGAGTGCAAACAAAACAAAGAAAATGCCGTCCGACAATTGCCATTCCAGAAAATACCAATAGCACTAGCAAAGACCCAGAACTGCGATTTACATGTTCATCGCAGTGCTGTTACTATTGACAAAAAGGAAACGATTCGATTCCTAGATTGAAAAGTGCTGTATAAGGGTCGTAATTAGTTGTTCTCCTCTAAGATATTTTTATATTCTTTTTTGGCACAGTATTTTAGGTAAGGTAATTCAAAATTATATTATCAGCCCGTCTTGGTCATGCCACAGGGCGCCGGACCAAAAGGTAACGCAAAATTATATTATCAGCCCGTCGCGCTCCTACCAATGGGCGCCGGACCAAAAGGTAACTCAAAAATTTTTATCAGCCCGTTGCGCTCTTTCCACATGGCGCCGGACCAAAAGCAAATGTAACTAATGTAACTAAAAATTACATTTTTCAGGCCGTCATGCTCCTACCACAGGGCGCCGGACCAAAAGGTAACTCAAAATTATATTATCAGCCTATCGCGCACCTACTAAAGGGCGCCGGACCAAAAAAGAACTAAAAATATCATTATCAGCCCGTCGCGCTCTTTCCACAGGGCACCGGAACAAAAGCAAATGTAACTAATGTAACTAAAAATTACTTTCTCAGCCCGTCGCGCCCCTACCACAGGGCACAAGGCCAAACGGTAACTCCAACTTTTATTATCAGCCCGTTGCGCTCTTTCCACATGGCGCCGGACCAAAAGCAAATGTAACTAATGTAACTAAAAATTACATTTTTCAGGCCGTCATGCTCCTACCACAGGGCGCCGGACCAAAAGGTAACTCAAAATTATATTATCAGCCTATCGCGCACCTACTAAAGGGCGCCGGACCAAAAAAGAACTAAAAATATCATTATCAGCCCGTCGCGCTCTTTCCACAGGGCACCGGAACAAAAGCAAATGTAACTAATGTAACTAAAAATTACTTTCTCAGCCCGTCGCGCCCCTACCACAGGGCACAAGGCCAAACGGTAACTCCAACTTTTATTATCAGCCCGTCGCGCTCTTTCCACAGGGCGCCGGACCAAAAGGTAATCAACATTATATTATCAGCCCGTTTGAGAAAGGCATCTCAACTGCCAACAAAATACTGCACGCATTGCACAAATTGCTGCAACCTGAAGAGTAGAACTTAGGGGCATATTTAAAATGATTTAAATATACCCCAAATTCTACTTATGGCCGCCTCCTCCTCCCCTACAGCCATACCAAGCCTCACCAAAAAGGTAAAAAGCATAAGAGTGGAAACAAAACAAAGAAAATGCCGTCCGACAATTGCCATTCCAGAAAATACCAATAGCACTAGCAAAGACCCAGAACTGCGATTTACATGTTCATCGCAGTGCTGTTACTATTGACAAAAAGGAAACGATTCGATTCCTAGATTGAAAAGTGCTGTATAAGGGACGTAATTAGTTGTTCTCCTCTAAGATATTTTTATATTCTTTTTTGGCACAGTATTTTAGGTAAGGTAATTCAAAATTATATTATCAGCCCGTCTTGGTCATGCCACAGGGCGCCGGACAAAAGGTAACGCAAAATTATATTATCAGCCCGTCGCGCTCCTACCGATGGGCGCCGGACCAAAAGGTAACTCAAAAATTTTTATCAGCCCGTTGCGCTCTTTCCACATGGCGCCGGACCAAAAGCAAATGTAACTAATGTAACTAAAAATTACATTTTTCAGGCCGTCATGCTCCTACCACAGGGCGCCGGACCAAAAGGTAACTCAAAATTATATTATCAGCCTATCGCACACCTACTAAAGGGCGCCGGACCAAAAAAGAACTAAAAATCTCATTATCAGCCCATCGCGCTCTTTCCACAGGGCACCGGAACAAAAGCAAATGTAACTAATGTAACTAAAAATTACTTTCTCAGCCCGTCGCGCCCCTACCACAGGGCACAAGGCCAAACGGTAACTCCAACTTTTATTATCAGCCCGTCGCGCTCTTTCCACAGGGCGCCGGACCAAAAGGTAATCAACATTATATTATCAGCCCGTTTGAGAAAGGCATCTCAACTGCCAACAAAATACTGCACGCATTGCACAAATTGCTGCAACCTGAAGAGTAGAACTTAGGGGCATATTTAAAATGATTTAAATATACCCCAAATTCTACTTATGGCCTCCTCCTCCCCTACAGCCATACCAAGCCTCACCAAAAAGGTAAAAAGCATAAGAGTGCAAACAAAACAAAGAAGATGCCGGCCGACAATTTCCATCCCAGAAAATACCAATAGCACTAAGAGACCCAGAACTGCGATTTACATGTTCATCGCAGTGCTGTTACTAATGACAAAAAGGAAACTATTCGATTTTTTGATCAAAAAGTGCTGTATAAAGGCCGTAATTAGTTGTTCTCCTCTAAGATATTTTTATATTCTTTTTTGGCACAGTACTTTAGGTAAGGTAATTCAAAATTATATTATCAGCCCGTCTTGGTCATGCCACAGGGCGCCGGACCAAAAGGTAACACAAAATTATTTTATCAGCTCGTCGCGCTCCTACCAATGGGCGCCGGACCAAAAGGTAACTCAAAAATTTTATTATCAGCCCGTTGCGCTCTTTCCACAGGGCGCCGGACCAAAAGCAAATGTAACTAATGTAACTAAAAATTAAATTTTCAGCCCGTTGCGCTCCTACAACAGGGCGCCAGACCAAACGGTAACTCCAACTTTTATTATCAGCCCATCGTGCTCTTTCCACAGGGCGCCGGACTAAAAAGTAACTCAAAATTATGTTATCAGCCCGTTTGAGAATGGCATCTCAACTGCCAACAAAATACTGCACGCATTGCACAAATTGCTGCAACCTGAGGAGTAGAACTCTGGGGCATATTTAAAATGATTTAAATATACCCCAAATTCTACTTATGGCCGCCTCCTCCTCCCCTACAGCCATACCAAGCCTCACCAAAAAGGTAAAAAGCATAAGAGTGCAAACAAAACAAAGAAAATGCCGTCCGACAATTGCCATTCCAGAAAATACCAATAGCACTAGCAAAGACCCAGAACTGCGATTTACATGTTCATCGCAGTGCTGTTACTATTGACAAAAAGGAAACGATTCGATTCCTAGATTGAAAAGTGCTGTATAAGGGTCGTAATTAGTTGTTCTCCTCTAAGATATTTTTATATTCTTTTTTGGCACAGTATTTTAGGTAAGGTAATTCAAAATTATATTATCAGCGCGTCTTGGTCATGCCACAGGGCGCCGGACCAAAAGGTAACGCAAAATTATATTATCAGCCCGTCGCGCTCCTACCAATGGGCGCCGGACCAAAAGGTAACTCAAAAATTTTTATCAGCCCGTTGCGCTCTTTCCACATGGCGCCGGACCAAAAGCAAATGTAACTAATGTAACTAAAAATTACATTTTTCAGGCCGTCATGCTCCTACCACAGGGCGCCGGACCAAAAGGTAACTCAAAATTATATTATCAGCCTATCGCATACCTACTAAAGGGCGCCGGACCAAAAAAGAACTAAAAATCTCATTATCAGCCCATCGCGCTCTTTCCACAGGGCACCGGAACAAAAGCAAATGTAACTAATGTAACTAAAAATTACTTTCTCAGCCCGTCGCGCCCCTACCACAGGGCACAAGGCCAAACGGTAACTCCAACTTTTATTATCAGCCCGTCGCGCTCTTTCCACAGGGCGCCGGACCAAGAGGTAATCAACATTATATTATCAGCCCGTTTGAGAAAGGCATCTCAACTGCCAACAAAATACTGCACGCATTGCACAAATTGATGCAACCTGAAGAGTAGAACTTAGGGGCATATTTAAAATGATTTAAATATACCCCAAATTCTACTTATGGCCTCCTCCTCCCCTACAGCCATAGCAAGCCTCACCAAAAAGGTAAAAAGCATAAGAGTGCAAACAAAACAAAGAAAATGCCAGCCGACAATTGCCATCCCAGAAAATACCAATAGCACTAGCAAAGACCCAGAACTGCGATTTACATGTTCATCGCAGTGCTGTTACTAATGACAAAAAGGAAACTATTCGATTTTTTGAACGAAAAGTGCTGTATAAAGGCCGTAATTAGTTGTTCTCCTCTAAGATATTTTTATATTCTTTTTTGGCACAGTACTTTAGGTAAGGTAATTCAAAATTATATTATCAGCCCGTCTTGGTCATGCCACAGGGCGCCGGACCAAAAGGTAACACAAAATTATTTTATCAGCCCGTCGCGCTCCTACCAATGGGCGCCGGACCAAAAGGTAACTCAAAAATTTTATTATCAGCCCGTTGCGCTCTTTCCACAGGGCGCCGGACCAAAAGCTAATGTAACTAATGTAACTAAAAATTACATTTTCAGCCAGTCGCGCTCCTACAACAGGGCGCCAGACCAAACGGTAACCCCAACTTTTATTATCAGCCCATCGTGCTCTTTCCACAGGGCGCCGGACTAAAAAGTAACTCAAAATTATGTTATCAGCCCGTTTGAGAATGGCATCTCAACTGCCAACAAAATACTGCACGCATTGCACAAATTGCTGCAACCTGAAGAGTAGAACTCAGGGGCATATTTAAAATGATTTAAATATACCCCCAAATTCTACTTATGGCCTCCTCCTCCCCTACAGCCATACCAAGCCTCACCAAAAAGGTAAAAAGCATAAGAGTGCAAACAAAACAAAGATAATGCCGTCCGACAATTGCCATTCCAGAAAATACCAATAGCACTAGCAAAGACCCAGAACTGCGATTTACATGTTCATCGCAGTGCTGTTACTAATGACAAAAAGGAAACGATTCGATTTTTAGATCGAAAAGTGCTGTATAAGGTTCGTAATTAGTTGTTCTCCTCTAAGATATTTTTATATTCTTTTTTGGCACAGTACTTTAGGTAAGGTAATTCAAAATTATATTATCAGCCCGTCTTGGTCATGCCACAGGGCGGCGGACCAAAAGGTAACGCAAAATTATATTATCAGCCCGTCGCGCTCCTACCAATGGGCGCCGGACCAAAAGGTAACTCAAAAATTTTTATCAGCCCGTTGCGCTCTTTCCACAAGGCGCCGGACCAAAAGCAAATGTAACTAATGTAACTAAAAATTACATTTTTCAGGCCGTCATGCTCCTACCACAGGGCGCCGGACCAAAAGGTAACTCAAAATTATATTATCAGCCTATCGCGCACCTACTAAAGGGCGCCGGACCAAAAAAGAACTAAAAATTTTATCATCAGCCCGTCGCGCTCTTTCCACAGGGCGCCGGACCAAAAGGTAATCAACATTATATTATCAGCCCGTTTGAGAAAGGCATCTCAACTGCCAACAAAATACTGCACGCATTGCACAAATTGCTGCAACCTGAAGAGTAGAACTTAGGGGCATATTTAAAATGATTTAAATATACCCCAAATTCTACTTATGGCCTCCTCCTCCCCTACAGCCATACCAAGCCTCACCAAAAAGGTAAAAAGCATAAGAGTGCAAACAAAACAAAGAAGATGCCGGCCGACAATTGCCATCCCAGAAAATACCAATAGCACTAAGAGACCCAGAACTGCGATTTACATGTTCATCGCAGTGCTGTTACTAATGACAAAAAGGAAACTATTCGATTTTTTGATCAAAAAGTGCTGTATAAAGGCCGTAATTAGTTGTTCTCCTCTAAGATATTTTTATATTCTTTTTTGGCACAGTACTTTAGGTAAGGTAATTCAAAATTATATTATCAGCCCGTCTTGGTCATGCCACAGGGCGCCGGACCAAAAGGTAACACAAAATTATTTTATCAGCTCGTCGCGCTCCTACCAATGGGCGCCGGACCAAAAGGTAACTCAAACATTTTATTATCAGCCCGTTGCGCTCTTTCCACAGGGCGCCGGACCAAAAGCAAATGTAACTAATGTAACTAAAAATTACATTTTCAGCCCGTTGCGCTCCTACAACAGGGCGCCAGACCAAACGGTAACTCCAACTTTTATTATCAGCCCATCGTGCTCTTTCCACAGGGCGCCGGACTAAAAAGTAACTCAAAATTATGTTATCAGCCCGTTTGAGAATGGCATCTCAACTGCCAACAAAATACTGCACGCATTGCACAAATTGCTGCAACCTGAGGAGTAGAACTCTGGGGCATATTTAAAATGATTTAAATATACCCCAAATTCTACTTATGGCCGCCTCCTCCTCCCCTACAGCCATACCAAGCCTCACCAAAAAGGTAAAAAGCATAAGAGTGCAAACAAAACAAAGAAAATGCCGTCCGACAATTGCCATTCCAGAAAATACCAATAGCACTAGCAAAGACCCAGAACTGCGATTTACATGTTCATCGCAGTGCTGTTACTATTGACAAAAAGGAAACGATTCGATTCCTAGATTGAAAAGTGCTGTATAAGGGTCGTAATTAGTTGTTCTCCTCTAAGATATTTTTATATTCTTTTTTGGCACAGTATTTTAGGTAAGGTAATTCAAAATTATATTATCAGCCCGTCTTGGTCATGCCACAGGGCGCCGGACCAAAAGGTAACGCAAAATTATATTATCAGCCCGTCGCGCTCCTACCAATGGGCGCCGGACCAAAAGGTAACTCAAAAATTTTTATCAGCCCGTTGCGCTCTTTCCACATGGCGCCGGACCAAAAGCAAATGTAACTAATGTAACTAAAAATTACATTTTTCAGGCCGTCATGCTCCTACCACAGGGCGCCGGACCAAAAGGTAACTCAAAATTATATTATCAGCCTATCGCGCACCTACTAAAGGGCGCCGGACCAAAAAAGAACTAAAAATCTCATTATCAGCCCATCGCGCTCTTTCCACAGGGCACCGGATCAAAAGCAAATGTAACTAATGTAACTAAAAATTACTTTCTCAGCCCGTCGCGCCCCTACCACAGGGCACAAGGCCAAACGGTAACTCCAACTTTTATTATCAGCCCGTCGCGCTCTTTCCACAGGGCGCCGGACCAAAAGGTAATCAACATTATATTATCAGCCCGTTTGAGAAAGGCATCTCAACTGCCAACAAAATACTGCACGCATTGCACAAATTGCTGCAACCTGAAGAGTAGAACTTAGGGGCATATTTAAAATGATTTAAATATACCCCAAATTCTACTTATGGCCTCCTCCTCCCCTACAGCCATACCAAGCCTCACCAAAAAGGTAAAAAGCATAAGAGTGCAAACAAAACAAAGAAGATGCCGGCCGACAATTGCCATCCCAGAAAATACCAATAGCACTAAGAGACCCAGAACTGCGATTTACATGTTCATCGCAGTGCTGTTACTAATGACAAAAAGGAAACTATTCGATTTTTTGATCAAAAAGTGCTGTATAAAGGCCGTAATTAGTTGTTCTCCTCTAAGATATTTTTATATTCTTTTTTGGCACAGTACTTTAGGTAAGGTAATTCAAAATTATATTATCAGCCCGTCTTGGTCATGCCACAGGGCGCCGGACCAAAAGGTAACACAAAATTATTTTATCAGCCCGTCGCGCTCCTACCAATGGGCGCCGGACCAAAAGGTAACTCAAAAATTTTATTATCAGCCCGTTGCGCTCTTTCCACAGGGCGCCGGACCAAAAGCAAATGTAACTAATGTAACTAAAAATTACATTTTCAGCCCGTTGCGCTCCTACAACAGGGCGCCAGACCAAACTGTAACTCCAACTTTTATTATCAGCCCATCGTGCTCTTTCCACAGGGCGCCGAACTAAAAAGTAACTCAAAATTATGTTATCAGCCCGTTTGAGAATGGCATCTCAACTGCCAACAAAATACTGCACGCATTGCACAAATTGCTGCAACCTGAGGAGTAGAACTCTGGGGCATATTTAAAATGATTTAAATATACCCCAAATTCTACTTATGGCCGCCTCCTCCTCCCCTACAGCCATACCAAGCCTCACCAAAAAGGTAAAAAGCATAAGAGTGCAAACAAAACAAAGAAAATGCCGTCCGACAATTGCCATTCCAGAAAATACCAATAGCACTAGCAAAGACCCAGAACTGCGATTTACATGTTCATCGCAGTGCTGTTACTATTGACAAAAAGGAAACGATTCGATTCCTAGATTGAAAAGTGCTGTATAAGGGTCGTAATTAGTTGTTCTCCTCTAAGATATTTTTATATTCTTTTTTGGCACAGTATTTTAGGTAAGGTAATTCAAAATTATATTATCAGCCCGTCTTGGTCATGCCACAGGGCGCCGGACCAAAAGGTAACGCAAAATTATATTATCAGCCCGTCGCGCTCCTACCAATGGGCGCCGGACCAAAAGGTAACTCAAAAATTTTTATCAGCCCGTTGCGCTCTTTCCACATGGCGCCGGACCAAAAGCAAATGTAACTAATGTAACTAAAAATTAAATTTTTCAGGCCGTCATGCTCCTACCACAGGGCGCCGGACCAAAAGGTAACTCAAAATTATATTATCAGCCTATCGCGCACCTACTAAAGGGCGCCGGACCAAAAAAGAACTAAAAATCTCATTATCAGCCCGTCGCGCTCTTTCCACAGGGCACCGGAACAAAAGCAAATGTAACTAATGTAACTAAAAATTACTTTCTCAGCCCGTCGCGCCCCTACCACAGGGCACAAGGCCAAACGGTAACTCCAACTTTTATTATCAGCCCGTCGCGCTCTTTCCACAGGGCGCCGGACCAAAAGGTAATCAACATTATATTATCAGCCCGTTTGAGAAAGGCATCTCAACTGCCAACAAAATACTGCACGCATTGCACAAATTGCTGCAACCTGAAGAGTAGAACTTAGGGGCATATTTAAAATGATTTAAATATACCCCAAATTCTACTTATGGCCTCCTCCTCCCCTACAGCCATACCAAGCCTCACCAAAAAGGTAAAAAGCATAAGAGTGCAAACAAAACAAAGAAGATGCCGGCCGACAATTGCCATCCCAGAAAATACCAATAGCACTAAGAGACCCAGAACTGCGATTTACATGTTCATCGCAGTGCTGTTACTAATGACAAAAAGGAAACTATTCGATTTTTTGATCAAAAAGTGCTGTATAAAGGCCGTAATTAGTTGTTCTCCTCTAAGATATTTTTATATTCTTTTTTGGCACAGTACTTTAGGTAAGGTAATTCAAAATTATATTATCAGCCCGTCTTGGTCATGCCACAGGGCGCCGGACCAAAAGGTAACACAAAATTATTTTATCAGCTCGTCGCGCTCCTACCAATGGGCGCCGGACCAAAAGGTAACTCAAACATTTTATTATCAGCCCGTTGCGCTCTTTCCACAGGGCGCCGGACCAAAAGCAAATGTAACTAATGTAACTAAAAATTACATTTTCAGCCTGTTGCGCTCCTACAACAGGGCGCCAGACCAAACGGTAACTCCAACTTTTATTATCAGCCCATCGTGCTCTTTCCACAGGGCGCCGGACTAAAAAGTAACTCAAAATTATGTTATCAGCCCGTTTGAGAATGGCATCTCAACTGCCAACAAAATACTGCACGCATTGCACAAATTGCTGCAACCTGAGGAGTAGAACTCTGGGGCATATTTAAAATGATTTAAATATACCCCAAATTCTACTTATGGCCGCCTCCTCCTCCCCTACAGCCATACCAAGCCTCACCAAAAAGGTAAAAAGCATAAGAGTGCAAACAAAACAAAGAAAATGCCGTCCGACAATTGCCATTCCAGAAAATACCAATAGCACTAGCAAAGACCCAGAACTGCGATTTACATGTTCATCGCAGTGCTGTTACTATTGACAAAAAGGAAACGATTCGATTCCTAGATTGAAAAGTGCTGTATAAGGGTCGTAATTAGTTGTTCTCCTCTAAGATATTTTTATATTCTTTTTTGGCACAGTATTTTAGGTAAGGTAATTCAAAATTATATTATCAGCCCGTCTTGGTCATGCCACAGGGCGCCGGACCAAAAGGTAACGCAAAATTATATTATCAGCCCGTCGCGCTCCTACCAATGGGCGCCGGACCAAAAGGTAACTCAAAAATTTTTATCAGCCCGTTGCGCTCTTTCCACATGGCGCCGGACCAAAAGCAAATGTAACTAATGTAACTAAAAATTACATTTTTCAGGCCGTCATGCTCCTACCACAGGGCGCCGGACCAAAAGGTAACTCAAAATTATATTATCAGCCTATCGCGCACCTACTAAAGGGCGCCGGACCAAAAAAGAACTAAAAATATCATTATCAGCCCGTCGCGCTCTTTCCACTGGGCACCGGAACAAAAGCAAATGTAACTAATGTAACTAAAAATTACTTTCTCAGCCCGTCGCGCCCCTACCACAGGGCACAAGGCCAAACGGTAACTCCAACTTTTATTATCAGCCCGGTGCGCTCTTTCCACATGGCGCCAGACCAAAAGCAAATGTAACTAATGTAACTAAAAATTACATTTTTCAGGCCGTCATGCTCCTACCACAGGGCGCCGGACCAAAAGGTAACTCAAAATTATATTATCAGCCTATCGCGCACCTACTAAAGGGCGCCGGACCAAAAAAGAACTAAAAATATCATTATCAGCCCGTCGCGCTCTTTCCACAGGGCACCGGAACAAAAGCAAATGTAACTAATGTAACTAAAAATTACTTTCTCAGCCCGTCGCGCCCCTACCACAGGGCACAAGGCCAAACGGTAACTCCAACTTTTATTATCAGCCCGTCGCGCTCTTTCCACAGGGCGCCGGACCAAAAGGTAATCAACATTATATTATCAGCCCGTTTGAGAAAGGCATCTCAACTGCCAACAAAATACTGCACGCATTGCACAAATTGCTGCAACCTGAAGAGTAGAACTCAGGGGCATATTTAAAATGATTTAAATATACCCCAAATTCTACTTATGGCCGCCTCCTCCTCCCCTACAGCCATACCAAGCCTCACCAAAAAGGTAAAAAGCATAAGAGTGCAAACAAAACAAAGAAAATGCCGTCCGACAATTGCCATTCCAGAAAATACCAATAGCACTAGCAAAGACCCAGAACTGCGATTTACATGTTCATCGCAGTGCTGTTACTATTGACAAAAAGGAAACGATTCGATTCCTAGATTGAAAAGTGCTGTATAAGGGTCGTAATTAGTTGTTCTCCTCTAAGATATTTTTATATTCTTTTTTGGCACAGTATTTTAGGTAAGGTAATTCAAAATTATATTATCAGCCCGTCTTGGTCATGCCACAGGGCGCCGGACCAAAAGGTAACGCAAAATTATATTATCAGCCCGTCGCGCTCCTACCAATGGGCGCCGGACCAAAAGGTAACTCAAAAATTTTTATCAGCCCGTTGCGCTCTTTCCACATGGCGCCGGACCAAAAGCAAATGTAACTAATGTAACTAAAAATTACATTTTTCAGGCCGTCATGCTCCTACCACAGGGCGCCGGACCAAAAGGTAACTCAAAATTATATTATCAGCCTATCGCGCACCTACTAAAGGGCGCCGGACCAAAAAAGAACTAAAAATATCATTATCAGCCCGTCGCGCTCTTTCCACAGGGCACCGGAACAAAAGCAAATGTAACTAATGTAACTAAAAATTACTTTCTCAGCCCGTCGCGCCCCTACCACAGGGCACAAGGCCAAACGGTAACTCCAACTTTTATTATCAGCCCGTTGCGCTCTTTCCACATGGCGCCGGACCAAAAGCAAATGTAACTAATGTAACTAAAAATTACATTTTTCAGGCCGTCATGCTCCTACCACAGGGCGCCGGACCAAAAGGTAACTCAAAATTATATTATCAGCCTATCGCGCACCTACTAAAGGGCGCCGGACCAAAAAAGAACTAAAAATATCATTATCAGCCCGTCGCGCTCTTTCCACAGGGCACCGGAACAAAAGCAAATGTAACTAATGTAACTAAAAATTACTTTCTCAGCCCGTCGCGCCCCTACCACAGGGCACAAGGCCAAACGGTAACTCCAACTTTTATTATCAGCCCGTCGCGCTCTTTCCACAGGGCGCCGGACCAAAAGGTAATCAACATTATATTATCAGCCCGTTTGAGAAAGGCATCTCAACTGCCAACAAAATACTGCACGCATTGCACAAATTGCTGCAACCTGAAGAGTAGAACTTAGGGGCATATTTAAAATGATTTAAATATACCCCAAATTCTACTTATGGCCGCCTCCTCCTCCCCTACAGCCATACCAAGCCTCACCAAAAAGGTAAAAAGCATAAGAGTGGAAACAAAACAAAGAAAATGCCGTCCGACAATTGCCATTCCAGAAAATACCAATAGCACTAGCAAAGACCCAGAACTGCGATTTACATGTTCATCGCAGTGCTGTTACTATTGACAAAAAGGAAACGATTCGATTCCTAGATTGAAAAGTGCTGTATAAGGGACGTAATTAGTTGTTCTCCTCTAAGATATTTTTATATTCTTTTTTGGCACAGTATTTTAGGTAAGGTAATTCAAAATTATATTATCAGCCCGTCTTGGTCATGCCTAGTGTTGGGCGAACATCTAGATGTTCGGGTTCGGGCCGAACAGGCCGAACATGGCCGCGATGTTCGGGTGTTCGACCCGAACTCCGAACATAATGGAAGTCAATGGGGACCCGAACTTTTGTGGTTTGTAAAGCCTCCTTACATGCTACATACCCCAAATTTACAGGGTATGTGCACCTTGGGAGTGGGTACAAGAGGAAAAAAAATTTAGCAAAAAGAGCTTATAGTTTTTGAGAAAATCGATTTTAAAGTTTCAAAGGGAAAACTGTCTTTTAAATGCGGGAAATGTCTGTTTTCTTTGCACAGGTAACATGCTTTTTGTCGGCATGCAGTCATAAATGTAATACATATAAGAGGTTCCAGGAAAAGGGACCGGTAATGCTAACCCAGCAGCAGCACACGTGATGGAACAGGAGGAGGGTGGCGCAGGAGGAGAAGGCCACGCTTTGAGACACAACAACCCAGGCCTTGCATGAGGACAAGAAGCGTGCGGATAGCATGCTTTGTACCACCATGCAGTCATAAATGTAATAAAGATAAGTGGTTCAATAAACAGGGACCACGCGGCAACGCTAACCCGGCAGCAGCACACGTGATGGAACAGGAGGAGGCGCAGGAGGAGAAGGCCACGCTTTGTGAGACACAACAACCCAGGCCTTGCATGAGGACAAAAAGCGTGCGGATAGCATGCTTTGTACCGCCATGTAGTCATAAATGTAATAAAGATAAGAGGTTCAATAAACAGGGACCACGCGGCAACGCTAACCCAGCAGCAGCAGCAGCAGCAGCACACGTGATGGAACAGGAGGAGGCGCAGGAGGAGAAGGCCACGCTTTGTGAGACACAACAACCCAGGCCTTGCATGAGGACAAAAAGCGTGCGGATAGCATGCTTTGTACCGCCATGTAGTCATAAATGTAATAAAGATAAGAGGTTCCATAAACAGGGACCGGCAACGGTAACCCAGCAGCAGCAGCAGCAGCAGCAGCACACGTGATGGAACAGGAGGAGGCGCAGGAGGAGAAGGCCACGCTTTGTGAGACACAACAACCCAGGCCTTGCATGAGGACAAAAAGCGTGCGGATAGCATGCTTTGTACCGCCATGTAGTCATAAATGTAATAAAGATAAGAGGTTCCATAAACAGGGACCGGCAACGGTAACCCAGCAGCAGCAGCAGCAGCAGCAGCACACGTGATGGAACAGGAGGAGGCGCAGGAGGAGAAGGCCACGCTTTGTGAGACACAACAACCCAGGCCTTGCATGAGGACAAAAAGCGAGCGGATAGCATGCTTTGTACCGCCATGTAGTCATAAATGTAATAAAGATAAGAGGTTCCATAAACAGGGACCGGCAACGGTAACCCAGCAGCAGCAGCAGCAGCAGCAGCACACGTGATGGAACAGGAGGAGGCGCAGGAGGAGAAGGCCACGCTTTGTGAGACACAACAACCCAGGCCTTGCATGAGGACAAAAAGCGTGCGGATATAGCAGCAATGCTTTTTGCCGCCATGCAGTCATAAATGTAATACAGATGAGAGGTTCAATAAACAGGGACCGGAAACGCTAAACCATCCCAGATGTTCATCGGTCATGTTACTTGGTTGGGGTCCAGGAGTGTTGCGTAGTCGTTTCCAATCCAGGATTGATTCATTTTAATTTGAGTCAGACGGTCTGCATTTTCTGTGGAGAGGCGGATACGCCGATCTGTGATGATGCCTCCGGCAGCACTGAAACAGCGTTCCGACATAACGCTGGCTGCCGGGCAAGCCAGCACCTCTATTGCGTACATTGCCAGTTCGTGCCAGGTGTCTAGCTTCATGCCCGGTTTCAGGTCCAGCGGTGCCAGCCACAAATCCGTCTGTTCCTTTATTCCCCTCCAAATTTCCTCCCCTGTGTGCTGCTTATCCCCAAGGCAGATCAGCTTCAGCAACGCTTGCTGACGCATGCCAACAGCTGTGCTGCACTGCTTCCACGATCCTACTGCTGCTGGTGCTGGGTTAGCATTTCCGGATGAGGTACAGCTTTGAGATGCGTTGGAGGAGAAGGAGTCAGAGAGGTAGGTGCTGCTGTTGTTATCCAGCTGTTTGCGGCGTGGGCAACACCCGCGCCGTAGCAGGTGAGGAATCGCTGCCAGGCTCCACAAGGTTCACCCAGTGCGCGGTAAGGGAGATGTATCGACCCTGGCCGAACGCACTCGTCCAGGTGTCAGTGGTGAGGTGAACCTTGCAGGCAACGGCATTCTTCAAGCTTCGGGTTATTTAGCTGACCACGTGCTCATGCAACTCAGGCACTGCAGAGCGCGCAAAGTGGTAGCGGCTGGGAACCACGTAACGTGGGATGGCCACTGACATCATGCCCTTGAAGCTGTTTGTCTCCACCACTCGATATGGCAGCATTTCGCAGGCCAGAAGCTTGGCTATGCTGGCTGGCTGTTACTGCCACGGCCCGGGGGTCATTTGCTGGCAATTTCCTCTTGTGCTCAAACATCTCAGAGACAGACAACTCAACCGTAGCGCTGCACACCGAAGGGCTGTTGGTTGTTGTGTTTGATGAACACTGGGAGACCTCAAGAGCACTAGTCCGGAAAGTGACAGTGTCAGCATCGTCTGATGTTTGTGAATGTTGTGAACCACGCAATGGCTGGGCTACTGCTGCTGCTGAGGCGGGTCTGGTGGTGAGTCTGGTGAACCCAAGGGAGGCAGTGTTGCTGGTGGTACCCTGTCCTGCCGCGTTTGCCCACAGAGTGGGATGTTTGGATAGAATGTGGCGGCTCATGCTGGTGGTGGAGAGGTTGTTAATACTTTTCCCCCTGCTCAGGCGGGTCTTGCACACCTTGCAAATCGCCATGGTAACATCCTCAGTGCAGTCTTCAAAGAAAGCCCAGACTTTAACTGGCTGAGGACTCGGACCTCGTGCGTGATGTGCTGGTGCTGCTTAACCCACTGCTGGACGCTTGAGAGGTCATCCAAGTAATTATCTGGTCCTGTTCTTTTGGATCTGTGAGGGTTGTTGTCCTGGACAACATGGGCAGTATTGAGTGGGTTTTCTTGGGTGCTCCCCTGTGGCCTGTACGTGAACCGTCAGGGGAAACACCTCTTCCCTTGCCCCTCCCTCTTTCACCGGATTTCTTCCTCATTTCACTTATCCTTAAAGTACACGCTGACTGGCAGCAGTACAGTGGCAGTACAGAAATGCTATACAGTGGTGGGTGAGCGGTGTACCACTATTGTCAGCAGACACAGAACAGTAAACAGAATGCTATATAGTGTGGCTGAGCGAGCGGTGTACCACTATTCCCAGCAGACACAGAACAGTAAACAGAATGCTATATAGTGTGGCTGAGCGAGCGGTGTACCACTATTCCCAGCAGACACAGAACAGTAAACAGAATGCTATATAGTGTGGCTGAGCGAGCGGTGTACCACTATTCCAAACAGACACAGAACAGTGAACAGAATGCTATATAGTGTGGCTGAGCGAGCGGTGTACCACTATTCCCAGCAGACACAGAGTGGCAGTAAACAGAATGCTATATAGTGTGGCTGAGCGAGGTACACAGAGTGGCAGTAAACAGAATGCTATATAGTGTGGCTGAGCAAGCGGTGTACTACTATTCCCAGCAGACACAGAGTGGCAGTAAACAGAATGCTATATAGTGTGGCTGAGCGAGGTACACAGAGTGGCAGTAAACAGAATGCTATATAGTGTGGCTGAGCAAGCGGTGTACTACTGTTCCCAGCAGTGACACAATGACAGGGGGGACCCTGGCTAGCGTGGCTGGAGCGCGAACTACCCTGCCTGCCTACCCAAAGCTAAACCCACAGACAAATGGCGGAGATATGACGTGGTTCGGGTATTTATTTACCCGAACCACGTGACCGTTCGGCCAATCAGAGCGCGTTCGGGTCCGAACCACGTGACCCGTTCGGCCAATCACAGCGCTAGCCGAACGTTCGGGGAACGTTCGGCCATGCGCTCTTAGTTCGGCCATGTGGCCGAACGGTTTGGCCGAGCACCGTCAGGTGTTCGGCCGAACTCGAACATCACCCGAACAGGGTGATGTTCTGCAGAACCCGAACAGTGGCGAACACTGTTCGCCCAACACTAGTCATGCCACAGGGCGCCGGACAAAAGGTAACGCAAAATTATATTATCAGCCCGTCGCGCTCCTACCGATGGGCGCCGGACCAAAAGGTAACTCAAAAATTTTTATCAGCCCGTTGCGCTCTTTCCACATGGCGCCGGACCAAAAGCAAATGTAACTAATGTTACTAAAAATTACATTTTTCAGGCCGTCATGCTCCTACCACAGGGCGCCGGACCAAAAGGTAACTCAAAATTATATTATCAGCCTATCGCACACCTACTAAAGGGCGCCGGACCAAAAAAGAACTAAAAATCTCATTATCAGCCCATCGCGCTCTTTCCACAGGGCACCGGAACAAAAGCAAATGTAACTAATGTAACTAAAAATTACTTTCTCAGCCCGTCGCGCCCCTACCACAGGGCACAAGGCCAAACGGTAACTCCAACTTTTATTATCAGCCCGTCGCGCTCTTTCCACAGGGCGCCGGACCAAAAGGTAATCAACATTATATTATCAGCCCGTTTGAGAAAGGCATCTCAACTGCCAACAAAATACTGCACGCATTGCACAAATTGCTGCAACCTGAAGAGTAGAACTTAGGGGCATATTTAAAATGATTTAAATATACCCCAAATTCTACTTATGGCCTCCTCCTCCCCTACAGCCATACCAAGCCTCACCAAAAAGGTAAAAAGCATAAGAGTGCAAACAAAACAAAGAAGATGCCGGCCGACAATTGCCATCCCAGAAAATACCAATAGCACTAAGAGACCCAGAACTGCGATTTACATGTTCATCGCATTTCTGTTACTAATGACAAAAAGGAAACTATTCGATTTTTTGATCAAAAAGTGCTGTATAAAGGCCGTAATTAGTTGTTCTCCTCTAAGATATTTTTATATTCTTTTTTGGCACAGTACTTTAGGTAAGGTAATTCAAAATTATATTATCAGCCCGTCTTGGTCATGCCACAGGGCGCCGGACCAAAAGGTAACACAAAATTATTTTATCAGCTCGTCGCGCTCCTACCAATGGGCGCCGGACCAAAAGGTAACTCAAAAATTTTATTATCAGCCCGTTGCGCTCTTTCCACATGGCGCCGGACCAAAAGCAAATGTAACTAATGTAACTAAAAATTAAATTTTCAGCCCGTTGCGCTCCTACAACAGGGCGCCAGACCAAACGGTAACTCCAACTTTTATTATCAGCCCATCGTGCTCTTTCCACAGGGCGCCGGACTAAAAAGTAACTCAAAATTATGTTATCAGCCCGTTTGAGAATGGCATCTCAACTGCCAACAAAATACTGCACGCATTGCACAAATTGCTGCAACCTGAGGAGTAGAACTCTGGGGCATATTTAAAATGATTTAAATATACCCCAAATTCTACTTATGGCCGCCTCCTCCTCCCCTACAGCCATACCAAGCCTCACCAAAAAGGTAAAAAGCATAAGAGTGCAAACAAAACAAAGAAAATGCCGTCCGACAATTGCCATTCCAGAAAATACCAATAGCACTAGCAAAGACCCAGAACTGCGATTTACATGTTCATCGCAGTGCTGTTACTATTGACAAAAAGGAAACGATTCGATTCCTAGATTGAAAAGTGCTGTATAAGGGTCGTAATTAGTTGTTCTCCTCTAAGATATTTTTATATTCTTTTTTGGCACAGTACTTTAGGTAAGGTAATTCAAAATTATATTATCAGCCCGTCTTGGTCATGCCACAGGGCGCCGGACCAAAAGGTAACACAAAATTATTTTATCAGCCCGTCGCGCTCCTACCAATGGGCGCCGGACCAAAAGGTAACTCAAAAATTTTATTATCAGCCCGTTGCGCTCTTTCCACAGGGCGCCGGACCAAAAGCAAATGTAACTAATGTAACTAAAAATTACATTTTCAGCCCGTTGCGCTCCTACAACAGGGCGCCAGACCAAACGGTAACTCCAACTTTTATTATCAGCCCATCGTGCTCTTTCCACAGGGCGCCGGACTAAAAAGTAACTCAAAATTATGTTATCAGCCCGTTTGAGAATGGCATCTCAACTGCCAACAAAATACTGCACGCATTGCACAAATTGCTGCAACCTGAGGAGTAGAACTCTGGGGCATATTTAAAATGATTTAAATATACCCCAAATTCTACTTATGGCCTCCTCCTCCCCTACAGCCATACCAAGCCTCACCAAAAAGGTAAAAAGCATAAGAGTGCAAACAAAACAAAGAAAATGCCGTCCGACAATTGCCATTCCAGAAAATACCAATAGCACTAGCAAAGACCCAGAACTGCGATTTACATGTTCATCGCAGTGCTGTTACTATTGACAAAAAGGAAACGATTCGATTCTTAGATCGAAAAGTGCTGTATAAGGGTCGTAATTAGTTGTTCTCCTCTAAGATATTTTTATATTCTTTTTTGGCACAGTACTTTAGGTAAGGTAATTCAAAATTATATTATCAGCCCGTCTTGGTCATGCCACAGGGCGCCGGACCAAAAGGTAACGCAAAATTATATTATCAGCCCGTCGCGCTCCTACCAATGGGCGCCGGACCAAAAGGTAACTCAAAAAAATTTATCAGCCCGTTGCGCTCTTTCCACAGGGCGCCGGACAAAAAGCAAATGTAACTAATGTAACTAAAAATTACATTTTTCAGGCCGTCATGCTCCTACCACAGGGCGCCGGACCAAAAGGTAACTCAAAATTATATTATCAGCCTATCGCGCACCTACTAAAGGGCGCCGGACCAAAAAAGAACTAAAAAATCTCATTATCAGCCCGTCGCGCTCTTTCCACAGGGCGCCGGAACAAAAGCAAATGTAACTAATGTAACTAAAAATTACTTTCTCAGCCCGTCGCGCCCCTACCACAGGGCACAAGGCCAAACGGTAACTCCAACTTTTATTATTAGCCCGTCGCGCTCTTTCCACAGGGCGCCGGACCAAAAGGTAATCAACATTATATTATCAGCCCGTTTGAGAAAGGCATCTCAACTGCCAACAAAATACTGCACACATTGCACAAATTGCTGCAACCTGAAGAGTAGAACTTAGGGGCATATTTAAAATGATTTAAATATACCCCAAATTCTACTTATGGCCTCCTCCTCCCCTACAGCCATACCAAGCCTCACCAAAAAGGTAAAAAGCATAAGAGTGCAAACAAAACAAAGAAAATGCCGGCCGACAATTGCCATCCCAGAAAATACCAATAGCACTAGCAAAGACCCAGAACTGCGATTTACATGTTCATCGCAGTGCTGTTACTAATGACAAAAAGGAAACTATTCGATTTTTTGATCGAAAAGTGTTGTATAAAGGCCGTAATTAGTTGTTCTCCTCTAAGATATTTTTATATTCTTTTTTGGCACAGTACTTTAGGTAAGGTAATTCAAAATTATATTATCAGCCCATCTTGGTCATGCCACAGGGCGCCGGACCAAAAGGTAACACAAAATTATTTTATCAGCCTGTCGCGCTCCTACCAATGGGCGCCGGACCAGAAGGTAACTCAAAAAATTTTATCAGCCCGTTGCGCTCTTTCCACAGGGCGCCAGACCAAAAGCAAATGTAACTAATGTAACTAAAAATTACATTTTCAGCCCGTTGCGCTCCTACAACAGGGCGCCAGACCAAACGGTAACTCCAACTTTTATTATCAGCCCATCGTGCTCTTTCCACAGGGCGCCGGACTAAAAAGTAACTCAAAATTATGTTATCAGCCCGTTTGAGAATGGCATCTCAACTGCCAACAAAATACTGCACGCATTGCACAAATTGCTGCAACCTGAAGAGTAGAACTCAGGGGCATATTTAAAATGATTTAAATATACCCCCGAATTCTACTTATGGCCTCCTCCTCCCCTACAGCCATACCAAGCCTCACCAAAAAGGTAAAAAGCATAAGAGTGCAAACAAAACAAAGAAAATGCCAGCCGACAATTGCCATCCCAGAAAATACCAATAGCACTAGCAAAGACCCAGAACTGCGATTTACATGTTCATCGCAGTGCTGTTATTAATGACAAAAAGGAAACTATTCGATTTTTAGATCGAAAAGTGCTGTATAAAGGCCGTAATTAGTTGTTCTCCTCTAAGATATTTTTATATTCTTTTTTGGCACAGTACTTTAGGTAAGGTAATTCAAAATTATATTATCAGCCCGTCTTGGTCATGCCACAGGGCACCGGACCAAAAGGTAACGCAAAATTATTTTATCAGCCCGTCGCGCTCCTACCAGGGGCGCCGGACCAAAAGGTAACTCAAAAATTTTATTATCAGCCCGTTGCGCTCTTTCCACAGGGCGCCGGAACAAAAGCTAATGTAACTAATGTAACTAAAAATTACATTTTCAGACAGTCGCGCTCCTACAACAGGGCGCCAGAAGAAACGGTAACTCAAAATTATATTATCAGCCTATTGCGCACCTACTAAAGGGCGCCGGACCAAAAAAGAACTAAAAATTTTATTATCAGCCCGTCGTGTTCTTTCCACAGTGCTCAGGAACAAAAGCAAATGTAACTAATGTAACTAAAAATTACTTTCTCAGCCAGTCGCGCCCCTACCTCAGGGCACAAGGCCAAACGGTAACTCCAACTTTTATTATCAGCCCGTCGTGCTCTTTCCACGGGGCGCCGGACCAAAAGGTAATTAACATTATATTATCAGCCCGTTTGAGAAAGGCATCTCAACTGCCAACAAAATACTGCACGCATTGCACAAATTGCTGCAACCTGAAGAGTAGAACTCAGGGGCATATTTAAAATGATTTAAATATACCCCCGAATTCTACTTATGGACTTCTCCTCCCTACAGCCATACCAAGCCTCACCAAAAAGGTAAAAAGCATAAGAGTGCAAACAAAACAAAGAAAATGCCGTCCGACAATTGCCATTCCAGAAAATACCAATAGCACTAGCAAAGACCCAGAACTGCGATTTACATGTTCATCGCAGTGCTGTTACTAATGACAAAAAGGAAACGATTAGATTTTTAGATCGAAAAGTGCTGTATAAGGGTCGTAATTAGTTGTTCTCCTCTAAGATATTTTTATATTCTTTTTTGGCACAGTACTTTAGGTAAGGTAATTCAAAATTATATTATCAGCCCGTCTTGGTGATGCCACAGGGCGCCGGACCAAAAGGTAACGCAAAATTATATTATCAGCCCGTCGCGCTCCTACCAATGGGCGCCGGACCAAAAGGTAACTCAAAATTTTTTATCAGCCCGTTGCGCTCTTTCCACAGGGCACCGGACCAAAAGCAAATGTAACTAATGT
This sequence comes from Hyperolius riggenbachi, assembly GCF_040937935.1. Taxonomy (NCBI): domain Eukaryota; kingdom Metazoa; phylum Chordata; class Amphibia; order Anura; family Hyperoliidae; genus Hyperolius; species Hyperolius riggenbachi. The sequence goes on from NC_090656.1 coordinate 189,406,928, forward strand.
AACTAAAAATTACATTTTTCAGGCCGTCATGCTCCTACCACAGGGCGCCGGACCAAAAGGTAACTCAAAATTATATTATCAGCCTATCGCGCACCTACTAAAGGGCGCCGGACCAAAAAAGAACTAAAAATGTTATTATCAGCCCGTCGCGCTCTTTCCACAGGGCGCCGGAACAAAAGCAAATGTAACTAATGTAACTAAAAATTACTTTCTCAGCCAGTCGCGCCCCTACCACAGGGCACAAGGCCAAACGGTAACTCCAACTTTTATTATCAGCCTGTCGTGCTCTTTCCACAGGGCGCCGGACCAAAAGGTAATCAACATTATATTATCAGCCCGTTTGAGAAAGGCATCTCAACTGCCAACAAAATACTGCACGCATTGCACAAATTGCTGCAACCTGAAGAGTAGAACTTAGGGGCATATTTAAAATGATTTAAATATACCCCGAATTCTACTTATGGCCTCCTCCTCCCCTACAGCCATACCAAGCCTCACCAAAAAGGTAAAAAGCATAAGACTGCAAACAAAACAAAGAAAATGCCGGCCGACAATTGCCATCTCAGAAAATACCAATAGCACTAGCAAAGACCCAGAACTGCGATCTACATGTTCATCGCAGTGCTGTTACTAATGACAAAAAGGAAACTATTCAATTTTTAGATCGAAAAGTGCTGTAGAAAGGCCGTAATTAGTTGTTCTCCTCTAAGATATTTTTATATTCTTTTTTAGCACAGTACTTTAGGTAAGGGAATTCAAAATTATATTATCAGCCCGTCTTGGTCATGCCACAGGGCGCCGGACCAAAAGGTAACACAAAATTATTTGGTCAGCCCGTCGCGCTCCTACCAATGGGTGCCGGACCAAAAGGTAACTCAAAAATTTTATTATCAGCCCGTTCCTCTCTTTCCACAGGGCGCCGGACCAAAAGCTAATGTAACTAATGTAACTAAAAATTACATTTTCAGCCAGTCGCGCTCCTACAACAGGGCGCCAGACCAAACGGTAACCCCAACTTTTATTATCAGCCTATCGTGCTCTTTCCACAGGGCGCTGGACTAAAAAGTAACTCAAAATTATGTTATCAGCCCGTTTGAGAATGGCATCTCAACTGCCAACAAAATACAGCACGCATTGCACAAATTGCTGCAACCTGAAGAGTAGAACTTAGGGGCATATTTAAAATGATTTAAATATACCCCCAAATTCTACTTATGGCCTCCTCCTCCCCTACAGCCATACCAAGCCTCACCAAAAAGGTAAAAAGCATAAGAGTGCAAACAAAACAAAGAAAATGCCGGCCGACAATTGCCATTCCAGAAAATACCAATAGCACTAGCAAAGACCCAGATCTGCAATTTACATGTTCATCGCAGTGCTGTTACTAATGACAAAAAGGAAACGATTCGATTTTTAGATCGAAAAGTGCTGTATATGGGTCGTAATTAGTTGTTCTCCTCTAAGATATTTTTATATTCTTTTTTGGCATAGTACTTTAGGTAAGGTAAATCAAACTTATATCATCAGCCTGTCTTGGTCATGCCACAGGACGTCGGACCAAAATGTAACGCAAAATTATATTATCAGCCCGTCGCGCTCCTACCAATGGGCGCCGGACCAAAAGGTAACTCAAAAATATTTATCAGCCCGTTGCGCTCTTTCCACAGGGCGCCGGACCAAAAGGAAATGTAACTAATGTAACTAAAAATTACATTTTTCAGGCCGTCATGCTCCTACCAGAGGGCGTCGGACCAAAAGGTAACTCAAAATTATATTATCAGCCCATCGCGCACCTACTAAAGGGCGCCGGACCAAAAAATAACTCAAAATTTTATCATCAGCCCGTCGCGCTCTTTCCACAGGGCGCCGGACCAACAGCTAATGTAATTAATGTTACTAAAAATTACAGTTTCAGCCCGTTGCGCTCCTACCACAGGGCGCCAGACCAAACGGTAACTCCAACTTTTATTATAAGCCCGTCGCGCTCTTTCCACAGGGAGCCGGACTAAAAAGTAACTCAAAATTATGTTATCCGCCCGTTTGAGGATGGCATCTCAACTGCCAACAAAATACTGCACGGATTGCACAAAGTGCTGCAACCTGAAGAGTAGAACTCAGGGGCATATTTAAAATGATTTAAATATACCCCCAAATTCTACTTATGGCCTCCTCCTCCCCTACAGCCATACCAAGCCTCACCAAAAAGGTAAAAAGCATAAGAGTGCAAACAAAACAAAGAAAATGCCGGGCGACAATTGCCATTCCAGAAAATACCAATAGCACTAGCAAAGACCCAGAACTGCGATTTACATGTTCATCGCAGTGCTGTTACTAATGACAACAAGGAAACGATTCGATTTTTAGATCGAAAAGTGCTGTATAAGGGTCGTAATTAGTTGTTCTCCTCTAAGATATTTTTATATTCTTTTTTGGCACAGTGCTTTAGGTAAGGTAATTCAAAATGATATCATCAGCCCGTCTTGGTCATGCCACAGGATGCCGGACCAAAAGGTAACACAAAATTATTTTATCAGCCCGTCGCGCTCCTACCAATGGGCGCCGGACCAAAAGGTAACTCAAAAATGTTATTATCAGCCGTTGCGCTCTTTGCATAGGGCGCCGGACCAAAAGCTAATGTAACTAATGTAACTAAAAATTACATTCTCAGCCAGTCGCGCTACTACCAATGGGCGCCGGACCAAAAGATAACTCAAAATTTTATGGTCAGCCCGTTGCGCTCTTTACACAGGGCGCCGGACCAAAAGCAAATGTAACTAATGTAACTAAAAAATTACATGTTCAGCTCATCGCACTCCTACCACAGAGCGCAAGACCAAACGGTAACTCCAACTTTTATTATCAGCCCGTTGCGCTCTTTCCACAGGGCGCCGGACCAAAAGGTAACTCAAAATAATATTATCAGCCAGTTTGAGAATGGCATCTCAACTGCCAACAAAATACTGCACGCATTACACAAATTGCTGCAACCTGAAGAGTAGAACTCAGGGGCATATTTAAAATGATTTAAATATACCCCCAAATTTTACTTATGGCCTCCTCCTCCCCTACAGCCATACCAAGCCTCACCAAAAAGGTAAAAAGCATAGGAGTGCAAACAAAACAAAGAAAATGCCGGCCGACAATTGCCATCCCAGAAAATACCAATAGCACTAGCAAAGACCCAGAACTGCGATTTACATGTTCATCGTAGTGCTGTTACTAATGACAAAAAGGAAACAATTCCATTTTTAGATCAAAAAGTGCTGGATAAGGGCCGTAATTAGTTGTTCTCCTTTCTCCTCTAAGATATTTTTATATAAATTTTTGGCACAGTAATCCAGGGATTTTATCTGATTGCCATCTGAACCCGGGAAGGAATTTTTCTCTTTTTGGACTAATTGGACCATGCCTTGTAAGGGTTTTCTCGCCTTCCTTTGGATCAACAGGGATATGTGAGGGTGCAGGCTAGTGCTGTACTTTATACTGGTTGAACTCGATGTATGTATGTCTTTTTTCAACCAAAACAACTATGTAACTATGTAAGTACTTTAGGTAAGGTAATTAAAAATTATATTATCAGCCTGTCTTGGTCATGCCAAAGGACGCCGGACCAAAAGGTAACGCAAAATTATATTATCAGCCCGTCGCGCTCCTACCAATGGGCGCCGGACCAAAAGGTAACTCAAAATTTTATTATCAGCCCGTCCCGCTCTTTCCACAGGGCGCCGTACCAAAATTAAATTTAACTAATGTAACTAAAATGACATTTTCAGGCCGTCACGCTCCTACCACAGGGCGCCAGACCAAACGGTAACTCTAACTTTTATTATTAGCCCGTCGCGCTCTTTCCACAGGGCTACGGACTAAAAGGTAACTCAAAATTATATTATCAGCCCATTTGAGAATGGCATCTCAACTACCAACAAAATACTGCATGCATTGCACAAATTGCTGCAACTTGAAGACTAGAACTCAGGGGCATATTTAAAATGATTTAAATATACCCCCAAAATCTACTTATGGCCTCCTCCTCCCCTACAGCCATACCAATCCTCACCAAAAAGGTAAAAAGCATAAGAGTGCAAACAAAACAAAGAAAATGCCGGCCGACAATTGCCATTCCAGAAAATACCAATAGCACTAGCAAAGACCCAGAACTGCGATTTACATGTTCATCGCAGTGCTGTTACTAATGACAAAAAGGAAACTATTCGATTTTTAGATCGAAAAGTGCTGTATAAGGGCCCTAATTAGTTGTTCTCCTCTAAGATATTTTTATATTCTTTTTTGGCACAGTACTTTAGGTAAGGTAATTCAAAATTATATTATCAGCCCGTCTTGGTCATGCCACAGGACGCCGGTCCAAAAGGTAATGCAAAATGATATTATCAGCCAGTCGCGCTCCTACCAATGGGCGCCGGACCAAAAGGTAACTCAAAATTTTATTATCAGCCCGTCGCGCTCTTTCCACAGGGTGCCGGACCAAAAGCAAATGTAACTAATGTAACTAAAAATTACATTTTCAGGCCGTCATGCTCCTACCACAGGGCGTCAGACCAAAAGGTAACTCAAAATTATATTATCAACCCGTTGCGCACCTACTAAAGGGCGCCGGACCAAAAGATTACTCAAAATTTTATTATCAGCCCGTCGCGCTCTTTCCACAGGGCGCCGGACCAAAAGCTAATGTAACTAATGTAACAAAAAATTTCATTTTCAGCCCGTCGCACTCCTACCACAGGGCACCAGACCAAACGGTAACTCCAACAGTTACTATTAGCCCGTCGCGCTCTTGCCACAGGGCGCCAGACCAAAAGGTAACTCAAAATTATATTATCAGCCCGTTTGAGAATGGCATTTCAACTGCTAACAAAATACTGCACGCATTGCACAAATTGCTGCAACCTGAAGAGTAGAACTCAGGGGCATATTTAAAATGATTTAAATATACCCCCAAATTCTACTTATGGCCTCCTCCTCCCCTACAGCCATACCAATCCTCACCAAAAAGGTAAGAGTGCAAACAAAAGAAAGAAAATGCCGGCCAACAATTGCCATTTCAGAAAATACCAATAGCACTAGCAAAGACCCAGAACTGCGATTTACATGTTCATCGCAGTGCTGTTACTAATGACAAAAAGTAAACGATTCGATTTTTAGATCGAAAAGTGCTTAGTGGATAAGGGCCGTAATCAGTTGTCCTCCTCTACGATATTTTTATATTCTTTTTTGGCACAGTACTTTAGGTAAGGTAATTCAAAATTATATTATCAGCCCGTCTTGGTCATACCACAGGACGCCGGTCCAAAAGGTAACGCAAAATTATATTATCAGCCCGTCGCGCTCCCACCAATGGGTGCCGGACCAAAAGGTCACTCAAAATTTTATTATCAGCTTGTCGCGCTCTTTCCACAGGTCGCCAGACCAAAACTTAACTCAAAATTATATTTTCAGCCCGTCGTGCTCCTACCACAGGGCGCCGGACCAAATGCTATCTACAACTTTTATTATCAGCCCATCGTGCTCTTTCCACAGGACGCCGGACCAAAAGGTAACTCAAATTATATTATCAGCCCATCGTGCTCCTAATAATGGGTGCCGGACCAATACGTAACTCCAACATTTATTCTCAGCCCATCGCACACCTTTCACAAGGTGCCGGACCAAAAGGTAACTCAAAAATGATATTATCAGCCCATCGCGCTCCTACCAATGGGCGCCGAACCGAAAGGTAACTCAAAACTTTATTATCAGCCCGTAGCGCTCTTTCCAAAGGGCGCCGGATCAAAGGGTAGTGAAACTAATGTAACAAAAAAATTACATTTTCAGCCCGTCGTGCTCCTACCACAGGGCGCCGGACCAAACGGTAACTCCAATTTTTATTATCAGCCAGTCGTGCTCCTACCAATGCGCGCCGGACCAAAAGCTAACTCAAAATTTTGTATATGTACACCTCAGCACTGTTGGAATACCCCAATCTTTATGCCAGAACCTGCAGGCACCCCGTGCTCAACAACGGTATATAGTGTCCACCACCATAGGACAAAACAATAGGCCAGGCTTAGTAGGATTCTGATCACCAGGGGTAAAACATTTTATTCAAATAATTAAAACAAAGTAAGAACAATATAATTTACATTGTGTTCCCTGGGAAGGAGAGACGGGCTAATCTCTGAACATATTACCTACATGTAATAAGGTGCACTTTGAATTCTTTCGGTGCAGATACCTTATGAGCATTTGATATGCAATTGGGTCCAGTGTGCATGGGCCCACAATGTAAGTTATATTGTTCTTACTTTGTTTTAATTATTTGAATACAATGTTTTACCCCTGGTGACCAGAATCCTACTAAGCCTGGCCTATTGTTTTGTCCTATGGTGGTGGACACTATATACCGTTGTTGAGCACGGGGTGCCTGCAGGTTCTGGCATAAAGATTGGAGTGTTCCAACAGCGCTGAGGTGAACATATACAGTTGTTGCAGTTCCATTTTTGGATTGGAATCTACCTCTGGCAGCTTGGAGTTCTACACTTGTGTGAAGCGCTCGATAATCCTTTATTTTCATCATAACTCAAACTTTTATTATCAGCCGGTCGCGCTCTTTCCACAGGGCTCCGGACCAAAAGGTAACTCAAAATTACATTATTAGCCAGTTGCGCACCTATCACTGGGCTCCGGACCAAAATATAATGTAACTAATGAAACTAAAAATTACATTTTCAGCCCGTCGCGCTCCTACCACAGGGCGCTGGACCAAACAGTAACTCCAACTTTTATTATCAGCCTGTCACGCTTTTTCCACAGGGCACTGGACCAAAAGGTAACTCAAGACACATTCTCACCAGAGGGGTAACATTAGCAGTCCATTAGCAGGGGGTTCCAGAGCTGTGGGGGCCCATATATATATATATATATATATATATATATATGCTTTTAATATATAATGCTTTTACAGAGTACATAGTCATGGTCCTCAAAGGAGCTCACAATCTAATCCTTCAAATCATATGTCCATCCTAAGGTCAATTTTAGCGGAAAGCCAAATAGCTTATCTGTATGATTTTGGGATGCGTGTGGAAACTGGAGTGCCAGGAGGACACCCACGGGGATGGCCACACTAGTTATATGACTCTTGCAAAATGGTTCCCACAAGGCTGTGAGAGTCACCAAGGCGAGGGGTGTGAGCATGCCGGGGAAGGGGGGGGGAGCATCGAAGTCAATCATATAGTTTGCCCCAAAGGAACATGACTGAGGCCTTGTTCACATTGTGTTCTGTTTGCGTGTCCGCCCGTGTTATGCTTTTTTTGAGCTGTCTTTTTTTTCTGATACCCAGTGTGGTTAGCGGTTTTCTAAGCCTTTTTTCCAGAGCGGTTTTGAAATTCAGTCCCTGACACAAATCAGGAAGTGAACTCTTTGACCTGGAAAAGAATAAATACAATGCATTTATTCTTAAAAACGCGGACGCAAACGCCTTAATGCATGTTTTTGTATGCGTTCGCCGATTTTTCTATACCTTCCTTTGAGGCGGAATTGCCCAGAAAATGCAACACGCACCGCTTTGCTAGCCACACCGCTTTCCTAGCCGCACCGGACTGACGTCAGTGAGACTGGTGACGGAGCTCACCGCGGCTGAAGGGCAGACCGCGGGAGGATGGCATGGGACTTGAACACATTTATGGGGCGGGAGGAAGCCCCAGGTAAGTATCAGAGCTTGAGTTAATTTCATCTCTTAGTCTCTTTAAGCCTGGCACTTTCAGACCTTGTTCATATCTAAAAACGAAAGTGCAAACGTTTTGCGTTTTTGTGCACTTTTTTTACTGCGCATTGCGTTTTTGTTAAAAGCGCTTTTCCACAGCGTTTTTTTTCATTCACTTCCTGATGCAAGTCAGGAAGTGAACTCTTTGACCTGGAAAAGAATACAATGTATTCATTCTTAAAAACGTGAAATACAGGGCACCTTTATACGCGGCAATGATAAAATAGCAGCTAGCGCCAAATTTCCAGCTATTGCTGCTAATTGCAGCTTGGAGGCAAGAGTGGGAGGGTGTTAAGAATTAGGCTCCGCTGGGGGAGGTGGTTAATGGTTAGGCACCGTGGGGGGGCATTAAAGGGTTAGGCACCCCTACGGGTGGCGATGGGTACACAAGATAGGCTGCTGTCATTGGAAACTAATGATAAATAACGGTTCAGTCGTGAATTGTGTATAAAAAAGTGTCCCAGTCATGGTAAAAGAGCAATTATTGTCCATGTAGACCGATCTGTCCCGGAGGATTGGTTTAGACGAGTGTGGCAAATGTCACACTTCTGGGTCCTCATCTTCACGCTTCTGGTTATGATCCGATTGGCAGACCATCGTCATGCCGTTACTGACTTAAAATGTGCGTCAACAACGTTCACTCATCACTAACCGTCAGGGATTGCTCGTTTTCCGACAATCACGATCTAGCGTGTACCTCCGCACACATGCTAGACTGTGTCCCTTGGGAAAGTAGTTTTAGAGTACAGCAACATTAAAAGGAACTGTACTGAAAATATTGTAATTAAGGTGCCCATTAACGGTACAATTTTTTCACCAAATGCGATCTTTCGATGTGATTTTTATGATCGATTTGTATAGAAAATGATCGATTTTTATAGAAAATTAGCTGTTTTTGAAGGCAATCAATAAGGAACGATTCTTTGGTAGATTGCTGAGTAGGATAAAATCGATCCAAAAGTTGCATTTTATGATGGAATTTGAAGACAGAATCATTTATTAAATGTAAACAATCGATAATTACTTTCCGATTATTTTCGATTGTGAAAATCGCATTGAAATATGGCATCTGGTGAAAAAATTGTACCGTTAATGGGCACCTTTAATAAAATAGCTTATTACGTACAATATAACTTTATAAATTATCTGGTCAGTGTTTGCCCATTTGCCTCACCCCAATTTGCATTCTGAAATCTTTATTGCTGTAAGGTGCATCTCTGCAGAATGCTTGTTTACCGGGAGTCCTGAAGCCAGGGAAAATAATACCTGGTCTCCCAGAATGCTGTGGGAGGAGAATTTTGCATATTTAAATAGCCTAGGCTGTGACATCATTGGGAGGGACGGGCTACATACCAATATATTGCAAAATACTGTGTATAGATATAGGAAGTGATTCTGATGCTGAAAGCAAAATAATTATGGTAAACGTGAGTATCATGAATAATTTACGTATCACTTTGGTGCCTCTTTAGGGGCTGATGCTCTAAAATCTGGTGAAGTGGCCGTGTGTTTCCTGCAATATTACCACGGTAACGCACAAGGCGCTAATGGGTTAATGGGCGGTCCTCCTACTGCGCTCCTAATGGTAAAATTGCTGTGCGCTCCCTGCCAATTACCTCTGAGCTCAGATCACACTGCTGTCCATGCACCTAACCCTGCCATAGGAATGAATCAGTCCTGTGCTGCTGGAGCTATAAAGTCTACCCCACACACTTTCCATGACATGAGGTGTGCACATGGGGGATAGAATTGCACCTCTGTTCTCTTTTTTGCTGGAGCAATGTGAAGGATACATCAGTTGTGATGCTTTGTCATGTGATGTGAAGCTCCACGACCCCTTAAAGGACAACTGAAGTGAGAAGACTATGGAGGCTGCCATGTTTATTTCTTTTTAAACAATACCAGTTGCCTGGCAGCCCTGCTGTTTTGCTTGGCTGCAGAATTGTCTGTATAATACCAGAAACAAGCATGGAGCTAATCTGTCAGATCTGACAATAATGTCAAACACCTGATCTGCTGCATGCTTGTGCAGGGTCCATGGATGAAATTATTAAAGGCCAAATGTCAACAAGGCTGCCAGGCAACTGGTATTGCTTAAAAGGAAATAAACATGTCAACACAAACAAATAAGAAGTACGTTTCTCCCAAATTAAAATGAGCCATAAAAAAAATCCTTTTCAGGGAGCGTCTTAATAAAGGCCATGCTGAGAATCCCCCATGAGGATATGGACTAGTCCAAATCCTGTCAGTTCTGTCAGCTTTCTGCTGCTAACCATAAGTGACAGCAACATAGTAGAAAATTAATTTAGAGCTCATTTTACTCTGGTTTCTTATTTATGTGTTTACATGTATTTTACATTTTACATTGTATTGCGATAATGGTCCTTTAAGAAAAATTAAAGGATAGCTGTCATGTTCCATCTCCCTGTTGGGCCTGTGTGTGAAGAGGAATGTGCAGTGTGTGTGGATCCATAGACCGAAGATGAATGAAATTTATATTGTTCTGAGCTACATGATAATTGTGGGACTGACAGTGGGAGGTGACTGCAAGGTGTAATGAGCAGCAGCTGCTGACAGTTTGCGGCCATATTGTGTGTACTGGGTTCGGTTGGGCCTTACTATCGAATGACTCGCCTCACCCTCAAGGGATTATGGGACTGGCCAGTGGACAGCATAGGAACAGTGCTAGAAGGTTTATTTACACGAGATGTTTCTGATATTGTATTGTGGTGGAGCGCCAACCAAAAAAGGACAGCTGTAACCTACTATAAAAAAAAGTAAGATACTCCCCTCAGAAGAGGGAAGACTCTGGATCCCTAATAGCCTTCCCGTTCCTCTGTGTCCCCTCGTTTTATTGACGGGGCCCTTGTTCAAATCTATCGCTGGCTGCTGCTTCAGGTCTTCTATTACAGAGCTGCTTGTCTTTGGAAGTACTTGGAGACCCGAGTACTTCAGGGGCCCTCCGAGGATACCCAAAGGCCTCGTCCACATTAAAGTTGAAAACTGGAATGGGGGGGTAGCGGCAGTGGAACGAGGGGCATAGAGAGGAACGGGTAGGCTCTAAGGCAGTGGTGGCAAACTCCACTACAAAATGGTATTTACAGTATTTACATCTGCAAAAACTAACATTCTGACAGTACGGCCACAAGGGGGAGCTCCGCACACAAGTTCAATGGACATTTTCCTAGTAACGTCGACAAGTGGGAGCTCCGCACACAATGCTGCCGGCTTACATACCGTTCCTGGTTCCAGGATACTCTGTGGGATGATCCTGGCCTTGTCCCCCTCGGCTGTGTACAGCAGAGACACACCGACCTCCTCCAGCCTTTTGTCGCTCGAGCGCTGCTTCCTGTGTCCGTGGAGGTCGTGTTTCCATCCCGCAGGTGATGCAGATGCCTCGCGCTGGTGATGTGGAGCTGTGCGATTAAGCACACCTTGCCAGTGCTGTATATACTATACTGTAATATATATGTTATATCTATTTATACAAGATTAATTCTAGGCACAGCATATACTGTCAGGCTGTAAAACGGTAAGCACAGCTTTAATACAAGGTTTTCACACTGGTTTCTTCAACTAGATGTTCAAGTATTACTGTACATGTTTGCTAGCCTTGCAACACATAGCTGTCTCTTACAGCATTTCATAGCTCCCGCCTCCCAACTATCCCTGTTTTGGAGGGACAGAACCTCTTTAGGGACCCTGTCCCTCTGTCTTCCTCATTTGTCCCTCTTTCATGACTGATGTATACATCTACAGTGGTTTGCAAAAGTATTCAGCCCCCTTGAAGGTTTTCCACATTTTGTCATATTTCTGCCACAAACATATATCAATTTTATTGGAATTCCATGCAAAAGACCAATACAAAGTGGTGTACACGTGAGAAAATAATACATGGTTCCAAACATTTTTTACAAATAAATAACTGCAAAGTGGTGTGCGTAATTATTCAGCCCCTTTTGGTCTGAGTGCAGTCAGTTGCCCCTAGACATTGCCTGATGAGTGCTAATGACTAAACAGAGTGCACCTGTGTGTAATCTAAAATCAGTACAAATACAGCTGCTCTGTGACGGCCTCATAGGTTGTCTAAGAGAATATTGGGAGCAACAACACCATGAAGTCCAAAGAACACATCAGACAGGTCAGGGATAAAGTTATTGAGAAATGTAAAGCAGGCTTAGGCTACAAAAAGATTTCCAATGCCTTGAACATCCCACGGAGCACTGTTCAAGCAATCATTCAGAAATGGAATAAGTATAGCACAACTGTAAACCTACCAAGACAAGGCCATCCACCTAAACGCACAGGCCGAACAAGGAGAGCGTTGATCAAAAATGCAGTCAAGAGGCCCATGGTGACTCTGGACGAGCCACAGAGATCTACAGCTCAGGTGGGGGAATCTGTCCATAGGACAACTATTAGTCGTGCACTGCACAAAGTTGGCCTTTATGGAAGAGTGGCAAGAAGAAAGCCATTGTTAACAGAAAAGCATAAGAAGTCCCGTTTTCAGTTTGCCACAAGCCATGTGGGAAACACAGCAAACATGTGGAAGAAAGTGCTCTGGTCAAATGAGACCAAAATGAAACTTTTTGGCCAAAACGCAAAACGCTATGTGTGGCGGAAAACTAACACTGCACATCACTCTGAACACACCATCCCCACTGTCAAATATGGTGGTGGCAGCATTATGCTCTGGGGGTGCTTCTCTTTAGCAGGGACAGGGAAGCTGGTGGGAAGCTTGATGGGAAGACGGATGGAGCCAAATTCAGGGCAATCTTGGAAGAGAACCTCTTGGAGTCTGCAAAAGACTTTAGACTGGGGTGGAGGTCTTCAAGCAGGACAACGACTCTAAACATAAAGCCAGGGCAACAATGGAATGCTTTAAAACAAAGCATATCTGTGTTAGAATGGCTCAGTCAAAGTCCAGATCTAAATCCAGTCGAGAATCTGTGGCAAGATCTGAAAACTGCTGTTCACAAACGCTGTCCATCTTATCTGACGGAGCTGTTTTGCAAAGAAGAATGGGCAAGGATTTCAGTCTCTAGATGAGCAAAGCTGGTAGAGACATATTCTAAAAGACTGGCAGCTGTAATTGCAGCAATTTTTTTAAAAAAATGTTTGGAATCATGTATGATTTTCATTCCACTTCTCACGTGTACACCACTTTCTATTGGTCTTTCACGTGGAAATCCAATAAATTGATTCATGTGTGTGGCAGTAATGTGACAACAAAATGTGAAAAACTTCAAGGAGGCCGAATACTTTTGCAAACCACTGTATGTAATCATATGTATACTTCTTATTTTCAAATGTTAATATGAAGGAAAATGAACCAGAATAGAAAGTACCAGTGTGGTTTAAACTATAAAATAACATATTTTTCTTTTGAAATCTTTATCGTATGCTTGACTAGGGGTGTGCCTAGGACATGATTAAAGGGAACCTTAACTGTGGTTAAAAAAAAAAAAGTTTCACTTACCTGGGGCTTTCCCAAGCCTCCTGCAGCCTTCCTGTGCCCTTCTTTTGCATTCCCCGACGTAAAGCGCGTCCATGGAACACATTCCCCGCCGTAAAGCGCGGCCAAATGACGCACTTTACGGCGCTTTACATCGGGGAATGCGTTCCATGGACGCGCTTTACGGCACTTTACATTGGGGAATGTGGAAGAATAGGATGCATTGCCGGAGGACAACTGGCAGTCGGCCGAAAACAAAACTAAGCCGCGGCGGGGGACCGGAGGACACTGGAGGAGCTGCGCGGGCACAGGACGGCTGCAGGACGCTTGGGAATGCCCCAGGTAATGCCCCAGGTAACTTTTTTTTGAACCACGGTTAAGGTTCCCTTTAAGAGTGTAGTACATTGTAGCGGAAAATGTCATCCGGCACTCAGCTGCTTACTTTGGAGGGTTATGGACCTTGCTCAAAAAACACCTGCAATATATATGATGGTGATCTTCTTCACCTCTTGCTCAAAAAGCACCTTCAGATAGGCTCACAGTCAAAACCAAGGAGACGTGCAGCAAGTTGGAGTGGTGCAGAGCACAACAAAAACACATGGCACATGGAGAAAAAATACTGTGCACCTGTCTCTTTAAACGTTTTTTATATTTATTCTGTCCTTCAGCCAAAAATCAACAGTATTGACATACAGAAAGAAGAAGCGTCAAACCTGGATGACAGACGGTCCTGCGGTGTGCAGGGGAAAGGTGACCAGGGGAAGAATGGACGGCACTACAGCCGTTTCACGCCAGACTGGCGCTTGCTCACGTGCGTGTCCTTAGAGAGACAGTGCGGCTTCCTGGATAGGACCTTCAAGCCGCGCCCCCGGCGCTGTCTCATTGGTGTGGAGTGCGTGTGGGGAAAGGTCGGGGGTGAGGGGGCGGAGACTCGCCGTACATCGGCGAGAAGCTTGCACTAGTGTGATTTTACTGAGCGGCGCTCTGTGGATAATTAACAAAGCGACATCTTGTGCAGATACTTAAAACTCATGCTTGGTGCTAATAAGTATACATAAACACATCCTTATTACAGGCATAACACGTACATAGTGATTAATAATGTGCATAATAAAATTCACAAAATTACCATTTAGTGAAGCATATTCACTGTGCTGGTTAATACTGTGCAATAAATGCACCCATAGACGCTGGCATAATGACCTTACATAATTCTTATTACTCTTATCTCCTACAGCAGGGGTCTCAAACTCGCGGCCCGCGGGCCATTTGCGGCCCTCGTTACATTGATTTGCGGCCCGCGCCGGCAAGACACTGAAGCGAACTACTTTTGTTCGCTTCAGTGCTCCCATAGTTAATCCGCCTGTCCCCGCCGCAAAATGAGGGCTACAGAGCCCCCAATTCCCCCGGGGAGCAATTCGCTTGCATTTCCTGGAAGGGGCAGAGCTTTCAGCTTCAGCTCTGCCCCTCCTGACATCAATCGCGGCGGATCGCCGCCTCTGCCCGCCCCTCGTGAAGGAAGAGTGAGAGGGGAGGGCAGAGGCGGCGATCCGCCGCGATTGACTTCAGGAGGGGCAGAGCTGAAGCTGAAAGTTCTGCTCCTTCCAGGAAATACCGGACAGATTGCCCCCCGGGGGAATTGGGGGCTCTGCAGCCAGGGGCGGCGCCACGCTGGGGCTTACCCAGGCTTCAGCTCCGGCTGGCGCATCATTAGCCCCTATTGAAGCCCCCCGGAAGCTCAGCTAGACAGCCAGGCAGGACTCGGAACTTAAGTCGGAACTCCGACGAGACAAGGTGGGTGCAGGGTGCGGTGGGTAGGTGGGTGGGTGTCCTCCTAACTCCTGTCCTGTAGCCAGCCAACTTCCAAAATGTTTTTTTGCCCTCCTGTGCTGAGCGGCCTAGCAGCACCAGCAGCAGGCACCACCACCAACCACCATCAGGCCTGCCTGACTCTGAGTGAGCACTCCCCTGGACTGGTAACGCTGTCTCTTATGTGCATTTACTGGGGTAACGCTGTCTGTCATGATGTGCATTTACTTCATATTTTTTTATGCAACTACATTAGTTAGCCACGCCCACATGATGTCATGACCACGCCCATTTTGCGGCCCAGCCTCATCCTGATTTTGCCTCCTGCGGCCCCCAGGTAAATTGAGTTTGAGACCCCTGTCCTACAGTATTTAAAATCATTATTTTATTACCATAATGATTAAATAATACACCCCAAATAACAGGGGCGTTTCTAGGATCCTAAAAAACTCATGGGCACCACCAGAAGGACCTGCACCACCGCAAAAATGGGCGTGGCCTGCATTGTGTGGGCGTGGCCATGGGTGGGACCAAATTATCAATGAACTTAACAGCGGTGTAACCTAATAATAATGGGCCTGCGCAGCAAAATGTTGGATGTAGCCCCCTATCCTTTATATAGTTTATCAGTGTAGGCATAGATTAAAGATGCATACACACATTCAAGTTTGACTAGTCAATCACTGACCAATTTGACCAACTCTATGTAGTATGAGCGTTAACAGACTATGAACAGAGCTGAGATCTCATAATACCTATAAGTAGTAAAATTGGCTATTCAAAATTGTATGTGTGTACCAGGCTTTACAGTTAATACTGTAGGGATGAGGTGGCAGGGATGAGCACACAACACAGCTGGTTTACAATCAGTACAGGCCCAGAGTAACAGCTTCTACTGTACATACTGGAGGTAGCAGAGATCAGCACACACTGCAGCTAGTTTTCTCTCACTACAGGCACAGAGTAACAGCTTCTACTGTACATACAGGTGGTAGCAGGGATCAGCACACGCTGCAGCTAGTCTACTATCAGTCCAGGCACAGAGTAACAGGTTATTGTACATACTGGAGGTAGCAGAGATCTGATAGTAAACTGGCTGCAGCGTGTGCTGATCTCTGCTACCTCCAGTATGTACAGTACATACTGGAGGTAGCAAAGATCAGCACACGCTGCAGCCAGTTTACTATCAGTACAGGCCCAGAGTAACAACTTATACTGTACATACTGGAGGTAGCAGAGATCAGCACATGCTGCAGCCAGTTTACTATCAGCCCAGGCACAGAGTAACAGGTTATACTGTACATACTGGAGGTAGCAGAGATCAGCACACGTTGCAGCCAGTTTACTATCAGCCCAGGCACAGAGTAACAGGTTATACTGCACATACTGGAGGTAGCAGAGATCAGCACACACTGCAGCCAGTTTACTATCAGCCCAGGCACAGAGTAACATGTTATACTGTACATATTGGAGGTAGCAGAGCTCAGAACACACTGCAGCTAGTTTACTATCAGTACAAGCCCAGAGTAACAACTTATACTGTACATACTGGAGGTAGCAGAGATCAGCACACACTGCAGCTAGTTTACTATCAGTACAAGCCCAGAGTAACAACTTATACTGTACATACTGGGCATACTGGAGGTAGCAGAGATCAGCACATGCTGCAGCTAGTTTGGGCACAGAGTAACAGCTTATACTGACACGCTGCAGCTAGTCTACTATCAGTCCAGGCACAGAGTAACAGGTTATACTGTACATACTGGAGGTAGCAGAGTTCAGCACATGCTGCAGCTAGTTTACTCTCACTACAGGCACAGAGTAACAGATGATACTGTACATACAGGTGGTAGCAGGGATCAGCACACGCTGCAGCTAGTCTACTATCAGTCCAGGCACAGAGTAAAGGATTCTACTGTACATACTGGAGGCAGCAGAGATCAGCACACGCTGCAGCCAGTTTACTATCAGCCCAGGCACAGAGTAACATGTTATACTGTACATATTGGAGGTAGCAGAGCTCAGCACACACTGCAGCTAGTTTACTATTAGTACGAGCCCAGAGTAACAACTTATACTGTACATACTGGACATATTGGAGGTAGCAGAGATCAGCACACACTGCAGCTAGTTTACTATCAGTACAAGCCCAGAGTAACAACTTATACTGTACATACTGGACATACTGGAGGTAGCAGAGATCAGCACATGCTGCAGCTAGTTTGGGCACAGAGTAACAGCTTATAGCTGACATACTGTACATGCGACATCATTATACATTGGGGGCACTTGTGTTGGGCACCCCATAAAATAGATTGGGGGCACCCTAAGGCCATGTTGGGGGCACGTGCCCCCTAAAATAGGGCTAGCGACGTCCCTGCCAAATAACCCCAACAAGAAAAATCCCCATTAAAAAAGACCAGGAGCAGCAATACGAGTCCTAGAGACCTAATGGGTTACATTAACCTTTAAAATTGCCACCCTTCTATATTTTACAGAACCAAAGAGGTCCGAGGCACCATTACACTTATGGGAGAGTGATAACTCACTCATCCATCTATGCAATGGTAGCACAAAGCGGCTTATGTCCCTCACTGTGGGACTTCACAAAGGGCCCAAAACCTAGTCCTAATCCGAGCATCTTGGACCCCAAAAGCCTATTTATTAATAAGCAATGTAATAAGGATGTGTTTATGTATATTTATTAGCACCAAGCATGAGTTTTAAGTATCTGCACAAGATGTCACTTTGTTAATTATCCACAGAGCGCCGCTCAGTAAAATCACACTAGCGCAAGCTTCTCGCCGATGGAGGGCAAGTCTCCGCCCACTCACCCCCGACCTTTCCCCACACGCACTCCACACCAATGAGACAGCGCCGGGGGCGCGGCTTGAAGGTCCTATCCAGGAAGCCGCACGGTGCTGTCTCTCTAAGGACACGCACGTGAGCAAGCGCCGGTCTGGTGTGAAACGGCTGTAGTGCCGTCCATTCTTCCCCTGGTCACCTTTCCCCTGCACACCGCAGCACCGTCTGTCATCCAGGTTTGACGTTTCTTCTTTCTGTATGTCAATACTGTTGATTTTTGGCTGAAGGACAGAATAAATATAAAAAACGTTTAAAGAGACAGGTGCACAGTATTTTTTCTCCATGTGCTATGTGATTAAGTCATTTTCATGAAGGAGTCCGCACACAAACCGTAGAAGCAATAAACGTGATTTATTTATTCTCCCATCACATACATGTGCAGACACGGTCTGACCTGCTTAGGTCGACGCACGTTTTGGGGCCACGCAGGGTCCTCTTTGTCAAGACAGATAGCTGATAAGACATACACCTTGTCAAACCAGTATACAACTATAAATATACCCCTAATCCTTTTGGAACAACCCCTGGGCGGTTCCATCAATCACAAAGCTGTTACAATTCAAAATAGCTGTTGCAATTCAAACATGTCTATTTGCAATCAATTGCATTGCCTAAATGTCAACAGGTCTACCGACCTGTCTATGTGATTAAGGGTGTGACAGGGGTGTGACTTAAGTGTCCCTATTTCTTATCTCACTAAAGTTGGAAGGTATGGCCAGGGCCTGTTCGAGGGGCTGGTTACAATTTCTGGGGCACCAACACAGGTGTCCATTTAAATATCTGAATGGTCGCCTATGGCAGCGCCCAAATTTCCTATTTCAGAGTCTCCCACATAGGTAGCCAGAGAGCCCTGTTTATGTGGCAAGAGAGGGCCCCAAATACACCACACAGCAGAGGGTGAATTAAAGTGAATCTTAACTGTATGAAAGAAAAAAAAAAGAGTTTAACTTCCCTGGGGCATCTACCAGCCCCCTGCAGCTGCCCTGTGCTTGCACCGGGACACACCCATCCTCCGGTGCCCCGCAGCACCCTACTTTCATTCTAATGAGAGCCTCTGGTCCGCTCGCCTCCTAATCGCGCTCCCATGGACGGGAGCACTCTGCAGATTTGCAGCACTAAAAAATCTCTACTGCACATAGATGAGAGCGTTATTGAGAAGCCGCACATGCGCAGTGGCCAGTCAGTCTGGAAGAGGATCACTGAGGGGGACAGGAGGGAAGCTTAGTGACAGCGTGGGCACAGGGCAGCTGCAGGGGGCTGGTAGAAACCACAGGTAAGTTAAACCTGTTTTCTTTTCTTTTTTTACTTAATAAGGTTCCCTTCAACTCACCCCTCCAGGTTCGCAGTAGTGATGGGTCGTTCGCGAACGAGCCGGCTCTAAGAGCCGGCTCTTTGCTGCGAACGACAAGAGCCAGCTCCCACTTTGAGGAGAGCCGGTGCCTCAGCCACCCCACATAGCCCTGCTTTGCTATGTAATAAAGGGTGCTGAGGCATGCTGGGAGATGTAGTCCTCCTCTTGCAGCTTGTAGGAGTGTATGGGGAGGAGCAGAGCAGTAGCGATTGCCCCAGTCAGAGAAGCAGTCTGGAGTTGTCATGGAGACGGGGCGGAGCTTTTACGCCGATTCTGAGTGGTGTCTAGTGATATTTAATGAAGAGCTGATTGAGGCCTCTTGCACACTGCAAGCGATTCCGATTCCGTTTTTTAATCGGTTTTTACATCCGATTCCGATTTGCAGTTTGCTCCCTGCACACTTCAAATCAGAATCGGAATCGGATGTAAAAACTGATTAAAAAGCGGAATCGGAAATGCATGCAGTGTGCAAGAGGCCTGAGAGCTGTAAGAGCCGGCTCTTTAATGGGAGCCGATTCAGAAGAGACGGTTCTCTGAGAAGAGCCGGAATTCCCATCACTAATAGTAACATGTCTGTAGATGTAAGGCCTGTACACACTGAAAATCATTAGACGCAGTGTGATGCAATGTTGCTGAGGCGATCTGTTGCTGGTTTTATGATTGTAAATTATAAAACAATGCAAAGTACCCGTATGGGCTGCTGGCCGGGGGAGAGCACATCTGTCTGCTCAGCCTGCCATGTGCAGCAGCAGCGCCCCTGATCACGTGCAGCTCAGTCTGCAGCCACCTGCATCCATATACAGCCGCCCTGTTTTTCCAGCAGCCTCACTTCTGAATTCCCCAGACTCACAATATACACACAGCCCTCCCATAGAACTGGCTCCTAACAGGGTCTATGTACATCAATAAGAGTTCTATAGCGGCTACACGGAGAGCTCCGCACACAATTTACATGGACATTTTGCAGTCTGGCCACAAGAGGGAGCTCCGCACACAATGCTGCCAGCTTACATACGCGATCCTGGTTCCTGGCTGTTCCGTGTGACGCCTCCAGAGGGTAGGTAGACTCTCGTCCTCGGCTGTGCAGAGTGGAGACCCATCCACCTCCTCCGGCTGTCGGTGTCTCGAGCGTGCTGTGTCCGTGGAGGGCGTGTTTCCGGTCACCTCATCTGCTGCAGATGCCTCGCGCTTCCAGCTCACCCGGCCAGTGCTATATGTAATGTATGCAATAGCATTGCTGACTATACTGTAATATATATGCTGTATATTCATAGAAGATGAATACATGCACAGCATATATTGTCAGGCTGTATAATGGTAAGCACAGCTTTTATACAATGATTTAACACTTGTTACTGCAACTAGGTTTACAATCATTAACTTTGTGCTGTTTGTCACGGAACAGCTGTGAGAAACGCGGGCGAATTGGAATGAGCCGCGCAGTCCAACTTCTGATCGCTGTCTGGCTAAATTTGTGCAGCCATTACAGGAATCAGAACGGACATTACTGTTTTTTTTTAAATACAAGTTTTTCTCCTCTGCCCCTAATTTAGGTGCAGGATGTCTTTTGAGTTGTTAATTAGCTTAGACATATTCCCTGTGGAAGGCAGAATAACATGGAGGCATCAATTCCCTTTTCTGTTCTGGGAACCAGGTGACACCTAGCTGATCTCATGTAGATGTTAATTAACCAAAGGGTGATAAGGAGGCCTAGGTTCAGCCAGGCAGGCTACGAATCCCTGGGAGGTCTTGACACCTTGCTCCCTGGTAAGGATCAAAGGGAAGCCAGCTGCTAGCAGCTAGCACACATCCTGAATAACCTGAAGCTCATAGCATAATCCATAACTTCCCAGATCTGTCATATTTCTGGGGTTCCTGAGATGGCAGCTTCGCCAAACGTGGGAAAGTGTAGCATGAGTCCCGGTGCTGGTTCTGAGGAAGTTTCAGAACATTCTGAGGTAAAGACTGTCAGTTAGGCAGTTTTAAAGTGCCCTGATGATACCACAGGGGTCCCACCCCTCATGTCTGGTATCAGGGCGCTGGGTAAATCAAGACAAACCTGAAAATGTTAATAAATCTGCCCTGATCGGTACGGTTCTGTGAGATAGAGCCCATATATGGTTAGATATGATTTCTGGTCCCCAGGACAAGGGGAGGACTCATCTCATGTTCTAAGGGGGTGTGTGGCTCCCCGCCCTTACTCCCTCCTACAGAATCAGGGGCATAAGAATGGCAGAGGACCCAAACTCAGTGTCCTCCACCCTGAAACTCCATCTTGATCTCATCTGTGCCAGCTTGAGGATATGCTGGCATCCACCTGGTCTGAACTCTGAACTTTGCGCTGAAACAAATGATTTTACCAAGGACTTTATGATTCTTCCCACAAAAGGACATCTTTCCAGGAACTAAGTATTTTTTCTCCCTTTCTTTTATTTTTCATACCGGCTATTGTCTCAATAATTGTTGATTTTAATAATTGTCTGTATATATTAATTATTTATATTGCTTTCAATAAACCGACGCTATCGTCGGTTGTTGTTCTAGCTACCCTATTATTCAGCACACACAGAAACTGTTTGTTGTTGGCTACACAGAATACAGCGTGTTTTAACCGTTTTTATTTGTAGATCTAGGCTCAGACAGTCAGCGGGCTCCTCTGTCCCATGGTAACAAAGGTGGTGGCAGTTATACCCTGAACTAGTGTGTAGGTTGTAATTACCGTACCTCACAGGCTCCCTTCTGGTTTGTCTGCGGCTAATTCCCAACGGTTCCTGCGCATTGACTGCGACCAGAGTTCGCACGATCCGTGCGCTGGCACCGTTTGGAAAGCCATTTGCGGTCTGACCACTAGGGCTCCTGTGACACTGTTACTGTGGACTTATCATTCTGCTGGACTATATTTACATTGATAACACAGTCCACTTCAGCTTATAGGACGGCTATCTAACTCTGGGCTCACCTCCATCTCTTTCCCTGAACCCCAGCAATCATTAGGGCTCTTTCACATCACAGAACGCGTTCAGGAACCAATTTCGTGCACACATTATGACCTGCGGTGTGACTTTGGGAAGTTGCGGTGCGACGCTGATTAGCGGCTGTAGTTCTAATTCACCCTGCGGGAGAACGCTGCGGCTGGACGTTACGAAGCTCCCAGATGCATTACAATGTAACGCTCTGGAATGTGTCATCTAATGTGAAAGTTACCATGAAAGTCAAATAGGTTTTCATGTTACCTTTCTAAACGCAGCCTAGAAGCGATCCGTCAAAACGCACGGTGCAGCTCCTAGTGTGAAAGAGCCCTTACTGGTTCAGCTGTATCACACTGCAGACCTCGGATCCAAGTTGCACAGCTGCTGAGCCATAAAACATCACCTGCAATTCTTCTTAGGACTCATTCACACTAAGTGCTGCGCTGTCAGTTTTGATGCATTGCACATAGTGTGCGATCCACATGGTAACATGGAAGTACATAGACTTTCATGTTACTAGTCACTGTAGCGCTGTGCATTCCCAGGTGTTGCGATTTAACACGTCTGGGAACATCTTATCACATGACAAACACATTTTCCCAATGGGTTCTATTGTGTTGCTGCTGCCAATGTCTGCGCTTTAAGACACCTCAACGTGCATTCCGTGCGATGGAGACGCATGCACAAAATCGCATTTGTGCATGTGTTCTGTAGTGTGAATGAGCCCTTAGCCACAATGCTGGGGATACAGTGGGTTGCAAAAGTATTCAGCCCCCTTGAGGTTTTCCACATTTTGTCATATTACTGCCATAAACATGAATCAATTTTATTGGAATTCCACGTGAAAGACCAACACAAAGTGTTGTACACATGAGAAGTGGAACAAAAATCATACATGGTTCCAAACATTTTTTACAAATAAATAACTGCAAAGTGGTGTGTGCATGATTATTCGGCCCCCTTTGATCTGAGTGCAGTCTATAGACAGCCTATAGACATTGCCTGATAAGTGCTAATGACTAAATAGAGTGCACCTGTGTGTAATCTAATGTCAGTACAAATACAGCTGCTCTGTGAGGGCCTCAGACGTTGTCTAAGAGAATATTGGGAGCAACAACACCGTGAAGTCCAAAGAACACACCAGACAGGTCAGGGATCAAGTTATTGAGAAATTTAAAGCAGGCTTAGGCTACAAAAAGATTTCCAAAGCCTTGAACATTCCACGGAGCACTGTTCAAGCAATCATTCAGAAATGGAAGGAGTATGGCACAACTGTAAACCTACCAAGACAAGGCCATCCACCTAAACTCACAGGCCGAACAAGGAGAGCGCTTATCAGAAATGCAGTCAAGAGGCCCATGGTGACTCTGGACGAGCTGCAGAGATCTACAGCTCAGGTGGGAGACTCTGTCCATAGGACAACTATTAGTCATGCACTGTACAAAGTTGGTCTTTATGGAAAAGTGGCAAGAAGAAAGGCATTGATAACATAAAGCATAAGAAGTCCCGTTTGCAGTTTGCCACAAGCCATGTGGGGGACACAGCAACCATGTGGAAGAAGGTGCTCTGGTCAGATGAGACCAAAATGGAACTTTTTGGCCAAAATGCAAAACGCTATGTGTGGCAGAAAACTAACACTGCACATCACTATCACTCTGAACACACCATCCCCACTGTCAAATAAGGTGGTGGCAGCACCATGCTCGGGGGTGCATCTCTTCAGCAGGAACAGGGAAGCTGGTCAGAGTTAATGGGAAGATGGATGGAGCCAAATACAGGGCAAACTTGGAAGAAAACCTCTTGGAGACTGCAAAAGACTTGAGACTGGGGCGGAGGTTCACCTTCCAGCAGGACAATGACCCTAAACATAAAGCCAGGGCAACAATGGAATGGTTTAAAACAAAACATATCTATGTGTTAGAATGGCACAGTCAAAGTCCAGATCTAAATCCAATCAAGAATCTGTGGCAAGATCTGAAAATTGCTGTTCACAAACGCTTTCCATCTAAACTGACTGTGCTGGAGCTGTTTTGCAAAGAGGAATAGGCAAGGATTTCAGTCTCTAGATGTGCAAAGCTGGTAGAGACATACCCTAAAAGACTGGCAGCTGTAATTGCAGCAAAAGGTGGTTCTACAAAATATTGACTCAGGGGGCCGTATAATACCGCACACCCCACTTTGCAGTTATTTATTTGTAAAAAAAATGTTTGGAATGATGTATTATTTTCGATCCACTTCTCACATGTACACCACTTTGTATTGGTCTTTCACGTGGAATTCCAATAAAATGGATGCATGTTTGTGGCAGTAATGTGACAAAATGTGGAAAACTTCAAGGAGGACGATTACTTTTGCAACCCACTGTATCATGTGTAACGGAGGCCTCCTGACCAGAATCTTGGGTCTGTCACCTGGCATACTGTGATCTTCTGGGCTGTGTATAACCTGAGGTCTGTGTATGGGGCGATGCTGAGCGATATTATGGTGCCGTTAGTGAAGGTGAGGAGTGTTGCTGGCAGTGTGTAGGGCTGGATCATATTCCACAAGGTGACTGCTATGGCTTCTATACACTGAAGCTACATACACACATGCGAGAATTGTTGCGATGACGGAAGGGCTTTAATTGGTAGGCAAGCTAGTAGAAAGCATTGTGAATGGTCATGCTTGGGCATCGGGGGTCGTACGGATCTTTAACGATGCCCGAGCAATAGCGATCTGCAGCCTCTGTACACACATAATGATCGGCAGTTGAAACCGTCATTATCGGCTGTTTCAGATGCATGTGTGTACGTGTAAACCCAGCCATAAAGTGACCCTAAGGGCTGGGACCCACTATGGAAAATCAATTTTGCAGCAATTTGGGGGTGAGCCTTTGTAAATTTAAATAAAAGGCTTTCGTCCGTAGCCCTGCCCCCCAATGGAAGAGGTCATAGGTGTTTCTCTAGGACCAATCAGAGAAGCTTCTGTGACCTCTTCTGCTAGGGGCGGGGCTATGGGCGAAAACTGGACATCGAGACACCCGGTAAGTATAAAACTTTATTTAAAATTCTAAACGCTCAGACCCCAAATCCCTGTAAAATTTATTTTTGAAAACTGTTTTGCAGCACTTCTATACATGGCATTGAGTGCCCAAACTGCTGCATGTCCTGCGATTGTGATTAATCCTAATGGCAATCGCACTAGTGGGTTCCCCACCATTTAAATGCATTGGCAAAGCGTTTTGTTTGTTTCTTTTCAATCGCCGGTGATCTAAAAACGCTGCCAGTATCTCCCTAGTGGGTTCTAGCTGTAAACATGGCCCAAAAGCCTTGTGCACACACCTAATTTTCATCATTCACCCTCTAATAGGATTAGCACTGTCCAAAGTTTTCATTAATGGTTGGGAACACACAAGGCGATGCGTGAAAGGTTGCGTTTTGCTGCATATGCGTTAATGTGTTTTATTAGCGTTTTAAGTGCGTGAGAAATTGCATTTTGCACATGAGTTTTTCTTGTGTTTTACTTAGTTACATAGAACAGCGTGTAACTAACTGCGGGTGTCCTGTGAAGTATTGTTACCGTGATAATTCACTTGCGGCCGCTACATTGTTCATTTACATAGTTGTAACTATGTAAGTTAACATAGTAGCGGCTGCAAGTGAAGTATTGCGGTAACGATACTGCACAAGACCACCTGCAGTTAAAGTTACGCGCGGTAGGCAAAGCGGGTGCTCCTTCACATTAAGCTGCACTGCTAAGGAGCGCAGCTTGATGAATCCGACCCAAGGGTACACAGAGCTTGTGCCAAAGTAAGCGCTTAGCTTCTGATTGGAGGAAGCTAGCGTAGGCTGGGAGCGGCGGGAGGATCCTGTAATGGAGGAGAACAATGATGGACAAGCTACAGGTAAATACAGGTTCTATTAAGAATTAAAAATTCCGCCTTAGGTTCTCTTTAAAAACGGATTTTGAAAATCTAGTTTCACTTTCATGCTTTCCTCTGCACTGACTAATATAACTGTCTGGTTGCTATGGGCAGCATCTCTGCACTGGCTGATATAACTGATTCAGTTGCTATGGGCAGCATCTCTGCACTGGCACTGACTGATATAACTGACACGGTTGATATGGGCGCCATCTCTGCACTGGCACTGACTGATATAACTGTCCGGTTGCTATGGGCAGCATCTCTGCACTGACTGATATAACTGATGCAGTTACTATGGGCAGCATCTCTGCACTGACTGATATAACTGATGCAGTTACTATGGGCAGCATCTCTGCACTGGCACTGACTGATATAACTGACACGGTTGATGTGGGCAGCATCTCTGCACTGACCAATATAACTGACACGGTTGATGTGGGCAGCATCTCTGCACTGACCGATATAACTGACACGGTTGATATGGGCAGCATCTTTGCACTGACTGATATAACTGACACGGTTGCTATGGGCAGCATCTCTGCACTGACTGATATAACTGACGCGGTTGCTATGGACAGCATCTCGCCTTGCATTTGCTGCTCTGCCACTGCACCACATGCATCATGTTCCCATATAGTAGATTAGATAAAGTAGTACCAGTATGGGCTGCTGGCCGGCGGGAGAGCGCACCTGTCTGCTTAGTGAGAGGCGCCCTGCAGCCATACTACAGAGGCAGTATCAGGAAGCTTGGGAGCCTCAGCACAGGCAGCCGGCTGTGGACAGTATTTCTTTCCTGCAGTGACCTGCGCCACCAACACAAGCCTAACCTGCAGTCACTGATGTACCCAGCAGTCACCTTGCTTTGATGATAAAACCCCCTATTGCACTGTGTTTACCTAAGCAGCCTGCCATGTGCAGCAGCAGCGCCCCCTGATCACCTGCAGCTCTGTCTGCAGCCACCTGCATCCATATACAGCTGCCCTGTCCCTTCCAGCAGCCTCACTACGGGATTCCCCAGACTCACAATATACACACAGGCCCTCACAGCCCCAGGGCTGGTTTAAGCAGCACGGGGGCCCCGGGGAAAAGGTAAATTGGGTGCCTTCTACCCCCCTCGCCCTTCCCAGCATAGTCAGCCCCCAGGCTTGTAGTAAACTACGCCCACACTATTTGGCCAATCACATCGCTTAGTGCTGTAAGAGAGTACTGTGATTGGAGAACTGCTCCCCATGAGGAATTGTGCTGGGTTCCCTGAAGTAGACTAGAGCCAAGGATTGTAGTTAGCCAATAAATAGTATCATCCTGATCAGGGTCGGACTGGGACACTGGGGGCCCACCAAAGAAATTTCAACCTGGGGCCCACACATCCCATGATTGCGGGGGAAAAAGGGCGTGACCATGCACCGGAAGGTGGGCGTGGTCATGATGTATTACGGACAGGGCCAAATGTACATGATCTTAGCAGCATTGTAATTCAGAGACACTGCTGCCCAGCAAAACTTTGCATAGAGTCCCCTCCTTCAGTATAAAGTAATGTCCTTCTTTGCAGAGGTTGCGACCGCATCGGGGCCCTTGGGCCAAAGGGGCCCCGAAGGGCCCTCCCTCAACTACAGTATTACCTCTCTATTGGTCCTGTGCTCATAATAATCACTTCTATAGATACTTTGAACAGTGGTAATCATTAACAAGCTATTTCCCATCCCCTTCTTGCACCTCTGACACTGTAGTTGCCATTGGCAGGTTTTGGTGCGTCATATCAATTATGTATAGAGTGCTTGGGGGGCCCCATTGTAAAACTTGCATCGAGGCCTACAGCTCCTTAGTAACGCCACTGCTCTCAGCATGAGTGATTACAGCACTGAGAAGAGAATTTTTGTGCTGCAGTTAGCAATTGGAGCTCTGTCAGACAAGGAGGGGGGCCCACCAGAGACCTGGAGGCAGGTCCCACCGAGGGAAAAAACTGTACTACTGTGGCCCAGTCTGACCCTGATCCTGATTCAAAGCATAACCACACCTCCCAACTTTTTGAGATGGGAAAGAGAGACACTTAAGCCACACCCCTGCCACACCCCTGATCACAACCACCACACCCCTAGTCAAGCATACCAGAAAAATTTCATGAGAAAAATAGGTTGTTTTATAATTCAAACCACACTGATCCTTTCTATCCTGGTTCATTTTCCTTCATATTAACATTTTAAAATTATTAATACATCAATTTAAAGGATGAGAATAAAGTTTAAAGTCAAACATTTTTTTAGGAGAGAAATATATATATATTTACATAGAAAGAGGGACAAAGTCCTGAAAGAGACAAATGAGGAGGAAAGGGGGAAAGAGGGATAAGGTTCCCAAAGAGAGACTGTCCCTCCAAAAGAGGGGGACAGTTGGGAGCTATGACATAACTAATGCAACCTTACTGTTGGGCAACATTTTTGTTTGAATTCAAGTACAAGTTAAATGAATTTGTGTTCAGTAAAACTGGTGCATCCCGTCTATTCAAGAGGCACTGTAGTGAAATAATATAATGAATGAAATTGCTTTTAGAAATAATTTATCACGGGTGGCGCCATCTTTAGCCGTCAGCTGCAGCTCTGTGGAAAGTTTGTTTCGGACAATTCCAATGCCAGTGAAAATAATGCCTGGTGTCTTAGAATGCTCTGAGGAGAATTCCGCATTGCTAAACAGCCTAGGCTAAGCATCACTGGGAGGGTGGGGCTACATACCAGTATACAGCCATATATAGCTATAGGAAGTGTTTCTGATGCTGAAACCAGGAGAATAACCTTTAAAGTGGGTATCCTGAATAATTTACTGCATTCCACTATATGTCACTGCAGCGTTTCTTTAATCATACATTTCATCACCTATAGTGACAGCTCCTGTCACACCGAACTCTGTCCTCCATAACACAACCACACTGTCTGTTGTGAGCCAACTACGGGGCCAGACAAGGCCATAATTCACTGTTAGCACTCATTTGATAGTAACAAGCCTTTTCATCTCTAGCTAGTTTAAAATTCAAGGCTGTGCCCCCGACTTACATACTGAAATAAACTATATTCGGATTCCTCTACAGAGAGCCTGAAAGGGGTGTTCCCACTTTAATGACATTGCATGTCCCATATATAAGTGGCCATTCTTTACCTGGCGTAGGTGGTAGCAACCTCCTGCCAGGAGTGGTGGTTCTGCTCTCCAGGGTGCCATTAGCTGGAGGAGCTGCAGTAGGTGGAGATTTGGAATCCGCTCTTCAAGATACGCTGATCGCTGCAGCTGCTGCGGCTGCCACTCCAGCCAGTTAGCGGGGTGCCTCTTCCCTCCTCACAGGCATGTGCGTTCTGGCATGACGTCACATGCCTGCGTGACACGTCAGGGAGAGCGCCACTGCTGGATGCTTGTTTACCGGGAGTCTCGCAGCCAGGGAAAATAATACCTGGTCTCCCAGAATGCTTTAGGAGGAGAATTTTGCATATTTAAATAGCCTAGGCTGTGACATCATTGGGAGGGAAGGGCTACATACCAATATATTGCAAAATACTGTGTATAGATATAGGAAGTGATTCTGATGCTGAAAGCAAAATAATTATGGTAAAGGTGAGTATCCTGAATAATTTACAATGTGTCACTTTGGTGCCTCTTTAGGGCCTGATGCTCTAAAATCTGGTGAAGTTGCCGTGTGCTCCCTGCAATATTACCACGGTAACGCACAAGGCGCTAATGGGTTAATGGGCAGTCCTCCTACTGCGCTCCTAATGGTAAAATTGCTGTGCGCTCCCTGCACAATTACCTCTGAGCTCAGATCACACTGCTGTCCATGCACCTGACCCTGCCATAGGAATTAATCAGTCCTGTGCTGCTGGAGCTATAAAGTCTACCCCACACACTTTCCATGACATGAAGAGTGCACATGGGGGATAGAATTGCGCCTCTCTTCTCTTTTTTGCTGGAGCAATGTGAAGGACTGGGATGGTCGTATTCAGCTAACTTCGCTATGCTGTAACTGCGCGTAGTTTTACGCAATTATGCTTCGCCAAACTACGGCTTTGAAATCAAATATTCGCATCGTATGCATTTTGTAGACTACGTGTTAAAATACACAATTACGCGTAGTTGCGAAGCGTAGTGTATGCGGATGCTTATGCCCTTATGCAGAAAATTTTACGCATTCATTCCACTTGAAATGCTTATACTGGTAACTCTTCTATGCGTACATTTGTAAGCATACAATCGCACGCGGAAAATTATACGTGAGTAACGTATTTGTAGTTCACTATGCAATACACATGTTAACTACGCATAGTGGGCGTAAGCTACGTGTAGCAGTACTTCGCTATGCGTACATTTGTAAGCGTAGTTTTGAAACTTCACCTACGAACTACTATGCGTAAATTCGCACTGGCGTCATTTCTGCTCATCCCAGGTGAAGGATACATCAGTTGTCATGCTTTGTCATGTGATGTGAAGCTCCACGACCCCTTAATGGACAACTGAAGTGAGAGGACTATGGAGGCTGCCATGTTTATTTCCTTTTAAACAATACCAGTTGCCTGGCAGCCCTGCTGGTCTGTTTGGCTGCAGAAGTGTCTGAATAACACCAGAAACAAGCATGCAGCTAATCTGTCAGATCTGATAATAATGTCACTTGATCTGCTGCATGCTTGTTCAGGGTCTATGGATGAAAGTATTAGAGGCCAAGGGTCAGCAAGGCTGCCAGGCAACTGGTTTTGCTTAAAAGGAAATAAACATGGCAGCCTCCATATACCTCTCTCTTCAGTTGTCCTTTAAAAGAACCACTATTACGAAACTCGTAAAATGTAAAATCCATGTCAACACATACAAATAAGAAGTACGTTTCTCCCAAGTTAAAATGAGCCATAAAAAAATCCTTTTCAGGGAGTGTCTTTATAAAGGGCATGCTGAGAATCCCCCATGAGGATATGGACTATTCCAAATCCTGTCAGTTCTGTCAGATTTCTGCTACTAACCATAAGTGACAGGCTAGCAACATAGTAGAAAAGTAATTTATAGCTCATTTTACTCTGGGAGAAACGTGATTCTTATTTATGTGTTTACATATATTTTACATTTTACATTGTATTGTGATAATGGTCCTTTAAGAAGAATTAAAGGATAGCGGTCATGTTCCATCTCCCTGTTGGGCCTGTGTGTGAAGAAGGAATGTGCAGTGTGTGTGGATCCACAGACCGAAGATAAATGAAATTTATATTGTTCTGAGCTACATAATAATTGTGGATCTGACAGCGGTAGGTGACTGCAAGGCATAATGAGCAGCAGCTGCTGACAGTTTGCGGCCATATTGTGTGTGCGGTTGGGCCTTACTATGGAATGACTCGCCTCACCCTCAAGGGCTTATGGGACTGGTCAGTGGACAGCATAGAATCAGTGCAAGAAGGTTTATTTACACGGGATGTTTCTGATATTGTATTGTGGAGCGCCAACCAAAAAAGGACAGCTGTAACCTGCTATAAAAAAAAAAAAAAGTACGATACTCACCTCAGAAGAGGGAAGACTCTGGATCCCTAATAGCCTTCCCGTTCCTCTGTGTCCCCTCGTTCCACTGCCGGGGCCCTTGTTCAAATCTCCCGCTGGCTGCTGCTTCAGGTCTTCTAGTACAGAGCTGCTTGTCTTTGGAAGTACTTGGAGACCCGAGTACTTTAGTGGCCCTCCGAGGATACCCAAAGGCCTCGTCCACATTAAAGTTGAAAACTGGAACGGGGAGGGGGGGGGGGGGCGGCGGCGGCAGTGGAACGAGGGGACATAGAGAGGAACGGGTAGGCTCTAAGGCAGGGGTGGCAAACTCCAGTACAAAGTGGGCAGAATTAAACACTGGGACCAAGTTGTGGGCCAACTTCAATGTCTAATGGCCACTGCTTAAGCTGTGTCCGTGTTCTCCCTGTGTCTGTGTGAGTTTCCTCCAGGCACTCTGGTTTTTGCCCACATCCCAAAAACATACAGGATTAATGAATTGGTTTCCCTCTAAATTGGTCCAAGACTATGATACACGCACTACACCATATATACATAGACATATGACTACAGTAGAGATTAGATTGTGAGCTCCTCTGACGGACAGTTAAGTGACAAGATCATATACTCTGTACAGCGCTGTGAAACATGTCGGTGCTATATAAACACGAATGCCTTAGAATCATGCCGTCTCTACCCAACAGTTACCTTGTTTTGACGATTAAACCCCCTATTGTATTGTGATTACTTAGCTAGACTGTCATTAGCTTAGACTTCAGTATTCCCCACCAGTGGCGTAGCTAAAGACCTGTAGGCCCCGATGCAAGTTTTACATGGGGCCCCCCCCCCAAACACTCTATACGTAACAATTGATACGTCACACCAAAACCCGCCAATGGCAACTACAATGTCAGAGGTGCAAGAAGGGAATGGGGAGCAGTGTGTTAATGATTACTACTATTTAAAGTATCTATAGAAGTGATTATTACGAGCACAGGACCAATAGAGAGCTAATACTGCAGTTGAGAGAGGGCCCCTCTTGCCCAATGGCCCGATGCGGTTGCAACCTCTGCACCCCCTATTGCTACGCCCCTGTTCCCCACACTCAGATTATACACACACTTTCTCACAGCCCCCTCCGATAGAACCATCTCCTGGTATTTACAGTATTTACATCTGCAAAAACTAACATTCTCACAGTACGGCCACACGGGGAGCGCCGCACACAAGTTCAATGGACATTCTGACAGTACGGCCACAAGGGGGAGCTCCGCACACAAGTTCAATGGACATTTTCCCAGTAACGTCCACAAGGGGGAGCTCCGCACACAATGCTGCCGGCTTACATACCGTTCCTGGATACTCGGTGGGATGCTCCTAGTCTCGTCCCCCTTGACTGTGTACAGCAGAGACACACCGACCTCCTCCAGCCTTTTTTCGCTTGAGCGCTGCTTCCTGTGCCCGCGCCCGCTTCCTGTGCCCGCGGAGATCGTGTTTCCATCCCGCAGGTGATGCAGATGCCTCGCGCTGGTGACGTGGAGCTGTGCGATTAAGCACACCTTGCCAGTGATGTATATACTATACAGTAATATATATGTTATATCTATTAATACAAGATTAATTCTAGGCACAGCATATACTGTCAGGCTGTATAACGGTAATCACAGCTTTAATACAAGGTTTTCACACTGGTTTCTTCAACTAGATGTTCAAGCTGTACTTGTATGCTAGCCTTGCAACACATAACTGTCTCTTGCAGCATTTCATAGCTCCTGCCTCCCAACTATCCTTGTTTTGGAGGGACAGTACCTCTTTGAGGACTCTGTCCCTCTTTCTTCCTCATTTGTCCCTCTTTCATGACTGATGTATACATATACAGTGGTTTGCAAAAGTATTCGGCCCCCTTGAAGGTTTTCCACATTTTGTCATATTTCTGCCACAAACATATATCAATTTTATTGGAATTCCATGCGAAAGACCAATACAAAGTGGTGTACACGTGAGAAGTGGAATGAAAATCATATATGATTCCAAACATTTTTTTACAAATAAATAACTGCAAAGTGAGGTGTGCATAATTATTCAGCCCCCTTTTGGTCTGAGTGCAGTCAGTTGCCCACAGACATTGCCTGATAAGTGCTAATGACTAAACAGAGTGCACCTGTGTGTAATCTAATGTCAGTACAAATACAGCTGCTCTGTGACGGCCTCAGAGGTTGTCTAAGGCCTAGTGCACACCAGAGCGTTTCCGCTGCGGTTTACGATCCGCCTGCGGGTGCGGATCCGCTAGGGTAATGTATTTCAATGGGCTGGTGCACACCAGAGCGGGAGGCGTTTTGCAGAAACGCATACTCCCGGGCTGCAGCAGATTTTGGATTGCGGATGCGTTTCTGCCTCAATGTTAAGTATAGGAAAAACGCAAACCGCTCTGAAAAACGGCACTTCAGAGCAGTTTGCCAGGCGTTTTTTGTTACAGTAGCTGTTCAGTAACAGCTTTACTGTAACAATACATGAAATCTACTACACCAAAAACGCTTCACAAAACCGCAAAACGCTAGCTGAAACGCTACAGAAAAAGAAGAAAAAGCGTTTCAAAATCTGCTAGCATTTTGCGGATCTGCTAGCGGCTTTTGGTGTGCACCAGGCCTTAGAGAATATTTGGAGCAACAACACCATGAAGTCCAAACAACACACCAGACAGGTCAGGGATAAACTTATTGAGAAATGTATAGCAAGCTTAGGTTACAAAAAGATTTCCAAAGCCTTGAACATCCCACAGTGCACTGTTCAAGCAATCATTCAGAAATGGAAGGAGTATAGCACAACTGTAAACCTACCAAGACAAGGCCATACACCTAAACTCACAAGCAGAACAAGGAGAGTGTTCAAAAATGCAGTCAAGAGGCCCATGGTGATTTTGGGCGAGCTGCAGAGATCTACAGCTCAGGTGGGGGAATCTGTCCATAGGACAACTATTAGTCGTGCACTGCACAAAGTTGGCCTTTATGGAAGAGTGGCAAGAAGAATGCCATTGTTAACAGAAAAGTATAAGAAGTCCCGTTTGCAGTTTGCCGCAAGCCATGTGGGGGGCACAGCAAACATGTCGAAGAAGCTGCTCTGGTCAGATGAGACCAAAATTGAACTTTTTGGCCAAAATGCAAAATGCTATGTGTGGCGGAAAACACTGCACATCACTCTGAACACATCATCCCCACTGTCAAATATGGTGGTGGCAGCATCATGCTCTGGGAGTGCTTCTCTTCAGCAGGGACAGGGAAGCTGGTCAGAGTTGATGGGAAGATGGATGGAGCCAAATACAGGGCAATCTTGGAAGAAAACCTCTTGGAGTCTGCAAAAGACTTGAGACTGGGACGGAGGTCTTCCAGCAGGACAACGACTCTAAACATAAAGCCAGGGCAACAATGGAATAGTTTAACCTCCCTGGTGTTCTGGACGAGCTAGGCTCGTCCAGAGATGCCGGAGGTCACCGTTCAGGCCTCGCTGAGCCGATTTGAATATTTTTTTTTTTTAAACATGCAAGAAGCACTTTGCTTGTTACGTGTCCTACCTGATCGCCACCGATCCGCTCCTACGCGCCGCGATACAGGGCCCCCTCCCCGAGACCCCGTGCGCTGCCTGGCCAATCAGTGCCAGGCAGCGCTGAGGGGTGGATCGGGACTCCCTGTGACGTCACGAAGTCGATGACGTCATGACGTTCGTCACCATGGCGACAGGGGAGCCCTCCAGGAAATCCCGTTCAGAACGGGATTTCCGGACGGGTCTTGGCGTCGGCGGCAATCGGAGGGCAGGGAGGGACGCCGCAGGGAGGGGGGAATCATGTAGCTAGCGCTAGGCTAGCTACATGATAAAAAAAATGTGCAAAAAGCGTTCCGGCCGCGAGAATCAGAACGCCAGGTAGGTTAAAACAAAACATATCTATGTGTTAGAATGGCCCAGGCAAAGTCCAGATCTAAATCCAGTCGAGAATCTGTGGCAAGATCTGAAAACTGCTGTTCACAAACGCTGTCTATCTTATCTGACTGAGCTGGAGCTGTTTTGCAAAGTAGAATGGGCAAGGATTTCAGTCTCTAGATGTGCAAAGCTGGTAGAGACATACCCTAAAAGACTGGCAGCTGTAATTGCAGCAAAAGGTGGTTCCACAAAGTATTGACTCAGGGGGCTGAATAATTGCGCACACCCCACTTTGCAGTTATTTTTTTTTTTTTTTAAATGTTTGGAATCATGTATGATTTTCATTCCACTTCTCACGTGCACACCACTTTGTATTGGTCTTTCAAGTGGAATTCCAATAAAATTGATTCATGTTTGTGGCAGTAATATGACAAAATGTAAAAAACTTCAATGGGGCTGAATACTTTTGCAAACCACTGTATGTAATCATACTTCTTATTTTCAAATGTTAATATGAAGGAAAATGAACCAGGATAGAAAGTACCAGTGTGGTTTAAATCAGGGGTCCCCAACCTTTTCCGTCCCGGGGACAACTTTCCGACCAAATTTTTCTCCAGGGACCAGGGGGGAAGAGGACAGTGTCGTGCGCAGCGAGTTACGGGGGGGGGGGGGGGGTATAGGGAGTTTAGTTGCCCCGGTATGGCTAGTATAGTTAACCCAGTATAGCTAGTATAGTGCCCCAGTATAGCTAGTATCACTATACTTGGAGTATGCCCCAGTATAGCTAGTATAGTGACCAGTACAGCGAGTATAGTGCCCAGTATAGCTAGTATAGTGCCCAGTATATAGCTAGTATAGTGCCCAGTATAGTGCCTAGTATGGGTAGGTAGTGCCCACCCCCCGGATCCCCCGCCACCCGCGGCTGCCGCTCCTGTTACCTTATGAGCTGGCGGCCGCTTGTTCTCTTAGATTCCCCGTAGCCGCTCTCCTCTTAGCAGCATCTCGTATTACAGCAGCGCGTATTTCGGCTGCTGTAAGGAAGGGAAGGAAGCGGGGCAGCGGCTTCCTGTAGCAGCGATATGCATCGCCGTTACCATGGAAACCGCTGTCCCACTTCCCTCCTTACAGCAGCCGCAAGACACGCTGCTGTAATACGAGATGCTGCTAAGAGGAGAGCGGCTACGGGGGAATATAAGAGAACAAGCGGCCGCCAGCTCATAAGGTAACAGGAGTGGCGGCCGCGGGGGGAGAGGGGGCGAGATGACAGACCCGCCGCGGCCCAGTGGAAAACTGCCAACGGACTGGCAGTGGGCCGTGGCCCGGTGGTTGGGGACCCCTGGTTTAAATGATAAAATAACATATTTTTATTTTGAAATCTTTATAGTATGTGTGACTAGGGGTGTGCCTAGGGCGTGAGTAAGGGTGTGGCAGGGGTGTGGCTTTAGTGTCCCTATTTCTTATCTCAAAAAGTTGGAAGGTATGGCCAGGGCCTGTTCGAGGGGCCGGTTACAATTTCTGGGGCACCAACACAGGTGTCCATTTAAATATCTGAATGGTCGCCTATGGCAGCACCCAAATTTCCTATTTCAAAGTCTCCCACATAGGTAGCCAGAGAGCCCTGTTTATGTGGCAAGAGAGGGCTCCGAATACACCACACAGCAGAGGGTGAATTAAAGTGAACCTTAAGAAAAAAAAGAGTTTAACTTACCTGGGGAATCTACCACCCCCCTGCAGCTGCCCTGTGCCCGCACCGGGACACACCCATCCTCCGGCGCCCGCAGCACCCTACTTTCGTTCTAATAAGAGCCTCTGGTCCAATAGCATCCTAATCACGCTCCCATGGACAGGAGCACTCTGCAGATTTGCAGCACTAAAAAAATTCTACTGCACATAGATGAGAACGTTGAGGAGCCGCACATGCGCATTGGCCAGTCAGTCTGGAAGAGGATCACTGAGGGGGACAGGAGGGCAGCTTAGTGACAGTGTGGGCACAGGGCAGCTGCAGGGGGCTGGTAGAAGCCCCAGGTAAGTTAAACTTGTTTTGATTTCTTTTTTTTTTTTTTTTTACTTAATAAGGTTCCCTTTAACTCACCTCTCCAGGTTGGCAGCCAGCTACACACACGCAAATCACTGTAGGCGGAGCATAATGGCCATTGGAGGCAGGGTTTATCGTGGACTGGTGGGGGGCGGGGTTGTGGTAACCTATTAGCCCAGGATGGGTGCCATAAACCCATTTCTGTTATTAGAAATCTAATTGTATCGTCTCCAGCCTACCTCACTGTGTAATTCCTGCTACCGGCCGCTAGGGGGAGCTCCAGGATATAACTGCTTGTTCCTTCCTGGAGCTTCTGCCGTAGAATGTCGGGGCTGGGTCGGGAGCTCCTGCCTATCGGGGATACAGAGAGAGAGACGCCACACACGTCTGCCTCCGCTGCTGCTGCTGCTCCGTCTGCGAGCCGAGGAGAATGAGTGCAGGGGTGACGTCATAGCAGCTATTGTGACGCGTGTGCAGGTGGGTAGCTCGAGCACCACTGAGGATGGCACGTGCAGTGACACATGACCACGCCCCTCTCTCTGCTATTGCTGTGCCATGCTAGTGGATGGAGGTGACTTCATAGCAGCTATTGTGACGCAGGTGTGCAGCTGGAGCACTGCTGAGGATGGCACCTGCAGTGACACGTGACCACGCCCCTCTGCTATTGTTGTGCCATGCTAGTGGATGGAGGTGAGGCATTACGTGCAATAGGGAAAGGTGAGGGAGCGTGTGCTGCGCTGTATATACTGCTGTACATGCATCATGCAGTTATGTACTCAGTGACGTGCATATGCCTATCCACACTCAAGCTTGGGACACATGCAGTTTTGATTGGCCAATTTTATCACTGCCAATCGTATGAGAGGCTTACTTGCACAAGCTGGTCTCAGTATTTAAAGTCTCACTTTCCCTCTAGTGATGCGTCGTTCGCGAACGAGCCGGCTCTAAGAGCCGGCTCTTTGCTGCGAACGACAAGAGCCGGCTCTCAGTTTTGAAAGAGCCGATGCCTCAGCCGCCCCACACAGCTCTGGTTTGCTGTGTAATAAAGGGCGCTGAGGCATGCTGTGAGATGTAGTCCTCCTCGTTCAGCTTGTAGGAGTGTATGGGGCAGAGCAGTAGCAGGAGGGATTGCCCAAGCGAGAGAAGCAGTCTGGAGTTGTCATGGAGACGGGGGCGGGGCTTTTACTCCGATGCTGAGTGGCGTTTAGTGATATTTAATAAAGAGCCGATTGAGAGCCGTAAGAGCCGGCTCTTTAATGGGAGCCGATTCAGAAGAGCCGATTCTCCAAGAAGAACCGGAATTCCCATCACTATTTCCCTCTATCTGCAATGCTGGGTTATGTGATATACATACAGGGCTCGCCTGTCTAGAGTACTCTGGCCCGCCCCTTAGCATGTGGCTGCTTCTCCCCTCCTTAGTGCCGTCAGACTGGGCAGCTCCGCCCCCTGATCTCCCAGCAAT
The DNA here is from genome assembly GCF_040937935.1 of Hyperolius riggenbachi. Classification (NCBI taxonomy): domain Eukaryota; kingdom Metazoa; phylum Chordata; class Amphibia; order Anura; family Hyperoliidae; genus Hyperolius; species Hyperolius riggenbachi. The sequence goes on from NC_090656.1 coordinate 189,445,936, forward strand.
AGCGCAGAAGCTGTCACCATGTTAGCCACAGCTTGGCACTGAAACACTGGCCTGCTCGTCAATATGTCGCTGCTCCTCCTTTCCTCAATGCTGCTGGTGCAGCCAGAGGAGCATATAGTAAAATGTCTTTAGATGTAAGGCCTGTACACACTGGAAATCACCATCTGCTCAGCCTGCCATGTGCAGCAGCAGCAGCCCCTGATCACGTGCAGCTCTGTCTGCAGCCACCTGCATCCATATACAGCCGCCCTGTCTCTTCCAGCAGCCTCACTACGGGATTCCCCAGACTCACAATATACACACAGCCCTCCCATAGAACTGGCTCCTAACAGTGTCTATTTACATTTACATCAATAAGACTTCTATAGCGGCGACACGGGGGAGCTCCGCACACAAGTTCCATGGACATTGTACAGTCTGGCCACAAGAGGGAGCTCCGCACACAATGCTGCCGGCTTACATACGCGATCCTGGTTCCTGGCTGCTCCATGTGATGCCTCCAGAGAGTAGGCGGACTCTCGTCCTCGGCTGTGCAGAGCGGAGACTCGTCCACCTCCTCCGGCTGTCAGTGTCTCGAGCGTGCTGTGTCCGCGGAGGGCGTGTTTCCGGTCACCTCATCTGCTGCAGATGCCTCGCGCTTCCAGCTCACCCGGCCAGTGCTATATGTAATGTATGCAATAGCATTGCTGACTATATTGTAATATATATTCTGTATATTCATAGAAGATTAATACATGCACAGCATATATTGTCAGGCTGTATAATGGTAAGCACAGCTTTTATGCAATGATTTAACACTTGTTTCTGCAACTAGGTTTACAATCATTACCTTTGTGCCGTTACTGTGGACTTATCATTCTGCTGGACTATATGTACATTAATAACACAGTCCACTTCAGCTTTCACATCACAGAGCGTGTGCAGGAACATTAGCGGCGGTAGTTCTAATTCTCCCGACGGGAGAACTCTGCAGCTGGATGTTACGAAGCTCCCAGATGCATTAACATGTAACGCTCTGGAATGAGTCATCTCATGTGAAAGTTAACATGAAAGTCAAATAGACTATCACGTTACCTTTCTAAACGCAGCCTAGGCGCTGCAATTCTTCTTAGGGCTCATTCACACTAAGTGCTGCGCTGTCAGTTTTGACGCATTGCACATGGTGTGCGATCCACATGGTAACATGAAAGTCCATAGACTTTCATGTTACTAGTCACCGTACACATTTTACCAATGGTGTGTTGCTGATGCCAATGTCTGCGCTTTAAGACACCTCGATGTGCATTCCGTGCGATAAAGACGCATGCACAAAATAGCATTTGTGCATGTGTTCTGTAGTGTGAATGAGCCCTTAGCCACAATGCTGGGGATATCATGTGTAACGGAGGCCTCCTGACCTGAATCTCGGGCCTTTCACCTGGCATACTGTGATCTTCTGGGCTGTGTATAACCTGAGGTCTGTGTATGGGGCGATGCTGAGCGATATTATGGTGCCGTTAGGGAAGGTGAGGAGTATTGCTGGCAGTGTGTAGGGCTGGATCATACTCCAAGGTGACTGCTATGGCTTCTATACACTGAAGCTACATACACACATGCGAGAATGGTTGCGATGACGGAAGGGCTTTAATTGGTGGGCGGGCTAGTAGAAAGCATTGCGAATGGTCGTGCTTGGGCATCGGGGGGTCGTACGGATCTTTAACGATGCCCGAGCAATAGCGATCTGCAGCCTCTGTACACACATAATGATCGGCAGTTGAAACCGTCATTATCGGCTGTTTCAGATGCATGTGTGTACGTGTAAACCCAGCCATAAAGTGACCCTAAGGGCTGGGACCCACTGGTGTTTTCGGCAGTGTTTTGGGATCACTGACAATTGACAGCGATTCCAAAAAAACTTTGTCACTGTATCTAAATGGGGCTGAACCCACTAATGCGATTGTGATTAGAGTTAATCGCAATCGCAGGGCATGCAGCATTTTGAGTGTGTTTGAGCTCAGTGCTAAGTATAGAAACACTGCAAAATCACTTTGAAAATTAATTTTGCAGCAATTTGGGGGGCGAGCATTTGTAAATTTAAATAAAAGGCTTTCCTTAGCCCTGCCCCCTAATGGAAGAGGTCATAGGTGTTTCTCTAGGACCAATCAGAGAAGCTTCTGTGACATCTTCTGCTAGGGGGCGGGCTATGGGCGGAAGCTAGACACCCAGTAAGTATAATTAACTTTATTTAAAATTCTAAACGCTCAGCCCCCAAATCTCTGTAAAATTTCTTTTTAAAAACTGTTTTGCAGCACTTCTATACATAACATCAGGGCAGTTTCTAGGCTAAAATGCACCCAGGGCGAGAGTCTAAAAATTGCGCCCCCCCCCCTGCCGTGGAGCCAGGTATAGGTGTCCACAGTATAGGTTAGCCAGGTCTAGTTGCCCTCAGTATAGGTAGCCAACTATAGATCCCCCCCCCCCCCCAGTGTAGGTAGCCAGGCATAGGTGCTCCAGTATAATTGCCCCCAGTATAGGTTAGCCAGGTATGTGCCTCCGGTATAGGTATCCAGTATAGTTGCCCCATTTTAGGTTAGATAGGCAGTTGCCCCTGGTATAGGTTAGATAAGTAGGTGCCCCAGTACAGGTTAGCTAGGTGGGTGCCTCTAATATACGTAGCCAGAATAGTTGCCCCCAGCATAGGTTAGATAGCTGCCCCCCAGTATAGGTTAGGTAGGTAGGTGCCCCGCTCATAATGGGGGAGCCGCAGCCGTGGGGAGGGCAGCCCGACCTCTCCCTCCCTTCCTCACCCCGGGCCGCCCTTCGTGCTCCCCCTCCGACTGCAGAGTAATTAGCGCAGGGAAGCGCTGTATACAACTACTCACCTCCCTGGGTCCAAGCGCCGCTCACTCACCGCTGGTCTTCTCCTCTCTGCACACACACTGATACACCCGCTGAACAGGAAGCAGCGTGTGTATCAGCGTCTATGCAGAGAGGAGAAGACCAGCGGCGAGTGAGAGGCAATTGGAACCAGGGAGGTGAGTAGTTGTATACAGCGCTTCCCTGCGCATTACTCTGCAGTCTGGAGGGGGAGCACGGAGGGCGGCCCGGGGAGAAGAAGGGAGGGAGAGGTCGGGCTGCCCTCCCCACGGCTGCGGCTCCCCCTTCATTACAGCGCCCCCCCCCCCCCCCTCCCTCTGTGCTCAGAGCTGCCGCACGGCCCCTACAAACGGACCTGCATAGCATTGAGTGCCCAAAGTGCTGCATGTCATGCGACTGTGATTAATCCTAATCGCAATTGCACTAGTGGGTTCCCCACCGTTTAAATACATTGGCAAATCGTTTTTTTTGTTTTTTTTTCAATCGGTGATCTAAAAACGCTGCCAATATCGCCCTAGTGGGTTCTAGCAGTAAACATGGCCAAAAAGCCTTGTGCACACACCTAATTTTCAATTCATCATCCACCCTCTAATAGGATTAGCACTGTCCAAAGTTCTCATTGATGGTTGGGAACACACCAGGCGATGCGTAAAAGGTTGCATTTTGCTGCATATGCGTTAATGTGTTTTATTAGCATTTTGAGTGCATTTTGATTGCATTAGCGTTTTGCACATGAGTTTTTCTTGCGTTTTACTTTGCTTACATAGAAAAGCACGTAACTAACTGCGGGTGGTCCTGTGAAGTATTGTTACCGTGATAATTCACTTGCGGCCGCTACGATGTTCATTTACATAGTTGTAACTATGTAAGTTAACATAGTAGCGGCTGCAAGTGAAGTATCGCGGTAACGATACTGCACAAGACCACATGCAGTTAGTTACGCGCCGTAGGCAAAGCGGGCGCTCCTTCACATTAACCTCCCTAGCGGTATGGACAGATATATCCGTCCATAAAAACATGCTGTGAACAGTATAAACGTGCATACACATCAATACTCTCCTGCACTGCATACTAGACCCTTGCTTGACACATTTTTGCAAGTTACAGGAAAAAAAAAAAAAAAGTTTTAAAAATAAATGTTATCACTTTTTTGCACAGAAATCCTGGGAAAAATTGAACGCCAGGGTTAAAAAAAATCTAATAAAAACCCGCCCCTGGGGGTACTCACCTCAGTAGGGGGAAGCCTCCGGATCCTATTGAGGCTTCCCCCGTCCTCCTCGGTCCTACGGCGGCGGCGAAATCCTCCCGGAGCGGCGGCGATGTAAATATTTACCTCTTTACTCCAGCGCAGGCGCAGTATCCGCTCTTCCCACGGAGATAGGCGGAAATAGCCGATCTTGCGTCGGGCCACTCTCCTGCGCAGTACAGCGGACCCGACGGAGATTGGCTATTTCCGCCTATCTCCGTCAGAAGAGCCACAACAGCGTCCCCGCTGGAGCCAGAAAAGGTAAATATTGCACAGCACGACAAATTGTCGCCTGTGCGTTCCGGGGGCTGCAGCGAGACCGCCGTGGGACACAGGAGGACGGGGGAAGCCTCTATAGTGTCCAGAGGCTTCCCCCTACTGAGGTGAGTACCCCCCAGGAGAACTTTTTTCGTACAGGTTTTCTTTAAGCTGCACTGCTAAGGAACGCAGCTTAATAAATCAGGCCCAAGGGTACACAGAGCTTGTGCCAAAGTAAGCGCTTAGCTTCCGATTTGGAGGAAGCTAGTGGAGGCGGGAGGAGCCTGTAATGGAGGAGAACAATGATTGACAAGCTACAGGTGAATACAGGTCCTATTTAGAATTAAAAATTCCGCCTTGGGTTCTCTGTAAAAACAGATTTTGAAAATCTAGTTCCACTTTCATGCTTTCCTCTGCACTGACTGATATAACTGTCTGGTTGCTATGGGCAGTATCTCTGCACTGACTGATGTAACTGATGCAGCTGCTATGGGCACCATCTCTGCACTGGCACTGACTGATATAACTGACACGGTTGCTATGGGCAGCATCTCTGCACTGGCTGATATAACTGACACGGTTGCTATGGGCAGCATCTCTGCACTGGCACTGTCTGAAATAACATCTCGCCTTGCATTTGCTGCTCCGCCACTGCGCCACATGCATCATGTTCCCATATAGTAGATTAGATAAAGTAGTAGCAGTATGGGCTGCTGGCCGGCAGGGAGAGCACACCTGTCTGCTCAGTGAGAGGCGCCCTGCAGCCATACTACAGAAGCAGTATCAGGAAGCTTGGGAGGCTCCTTTCACCTGTAGTGTCGGGGTTGGTGTGAGCAGCACAGGCAGCCTGCTGTGGACAGTACTTCTTTCCGGCAGTGACCTGCGCCACCAACACAAGCCTACCCTGCAGTCACTAATGTACCCAGCAGTCACCTTGCTTTGATGATTAAACCCCCTATTGCACTGTGTTTACCTAAGCAGTCTGCCATGTGCAGCAGCAGCGCCCCTGATCACGTGCAGCTCTGTCTGCAGCCACCTGTATCCATATACAGCTGCCCTGTCCCTTCCAGCAGCCTCACTACGGGATTCCCCAGACTCACAATATACACACAGACTCTCACAGCCCCAGGGCCGGTTTAAGCAGCATGGGGGTCCCGGGCCAAAGGTAAATTGGGGACCTCCTACCCCCCTCGCCCTTCCGAGCATAGTCAGCCCCCAGGCTTGTAGTAAACTACGCCCACACTATTTGGCCAATCACATCGCTTAGTGCTGTAAGAGAGTACTGTGATTGGAGAACTGCTCCCCATGAGGAATTGTGCTGGGTTCCCTGAAGTAGGCTAGAGCCAAGGATTGTAGTTAGCCAATAAATAGTATCATCCTGATTCAAAGCATAACCACACCTCCCAACTTTTTGAGATGGGAAAGAGGGACACTTAAGCCACGCCCCTGCCACACCCTTCATCACGCCCAAACCACACCCCCTAGTCATGCATACCATAAAGATTTCATGAGAAAAATAGGTTGTTTTATAATTCAAACCCCGCACCACCCCCAATTTGGAATGATCACACAGCACCCGACAATTTACTCTGCTTCATTTAATGTTCTCACATGACATGCTGCAGCTCAACACAATAGCACACTGGCTGACTGTGAGTCTGTGCCAAACAGACTGCTAGCCACTCCATTCCTCCTCAGGAAGGTACACACAGTACAAAAATGCTTCCCCTGAAATCTCTGCGCCTGATGCAAATGTTTCACCTTGCTTCATGAGAGAACCGGCCCTGGGTATGGCATTTAATGTGTAAAACCTCCAGTCCTTCGCAGACTGATAGAGCAGATAGGATAACTGTAAGTAAGAGTTCCTAGTGAGAGTCGTAATGGAGCAAGAAAGATAATGTGGACTTTCTGTGCAAACTGGTGTTCTGTGTGCTAAACTGCGAACAATCGGCATGTGTCCTGCTACAGCGAAGTGGGTAAAAAGTGCGCCCGCTGTGCCGTGAAGTACAGGGCACCTTTATATGCGGCAATGATAAAATAGCAACTAGCCCCAAATTTCCAGCTATTGCTGTTAATCGCAGCTTGGCGGCAGAGTGGGAGGGTGTTAAGGGTTAGGCTCCGCTGGGGGAGGTGGTTAATGGTTAGGCACCAGGGTAAAGGGTTAAGGGTACAGGACACCCCTACGGGTGGGGATGGGTACACAAGATAGGCTGCTGTCATCGGAATGTATCGATAAATATCGGCTCGGTCGAGAATTGTGTATACAAAGTGTCCTAATCATGGTAAAAGAGCGATTATTGTCCATGTAGACCGATCTGTCCCGGAGGATTGGTTTAGACGGGTGTGGCAAATGTCACACTTCTGTGTCCTCATCTTCGCGCTTCTGGTAATGATCCGATTGGCAGACCATCGTCATGCCGTTACTGAATTAAAATGTGCATCAACAACATTCACTCATCACTAACCGTCGGGGATTGCTCGTTTTCCGACAATCACGATCTAGCGTGTACCTCCGCACACATGCTAGACTGTGTCCCTTGGGAAACTAGCTTTAGAGTACATCAACATTAAAAGGAACGGTAATGAAAATATTGTAATTAAGGTGCCCATTAACGGTACAATTTTTTTCACCAAATGTGATCTTTCGATGTGATTTTATTGATCGAATTGTATAGAAAATTCGCCGTTTATGAATGCAATCGATAAGGAACGATTCTTTGGTTGATTGCTGAGTAGGATAAAATCGATCCAAAAGTTGGATTTTATGATCGAATTTTAAGACAGAATCGTTCAGTAAATGTGAACAATTGATAATTACCTTCCGATTATTTTCGATCGTGAAAAACGCATTGAAATATGGCATCTGGTGAAAAAATTGTACCGTTAATGGGCACCTTTAGTAAAATAGCTTATTATGTACAATATAACTTTATAAATTATCTGGTCAGTGTTTGCCCATTTTAAAATCTTTCCTCAGCCCGATTTGCATTCTGAAATGTATCACAGGTAGAGACATCTTTACTGCTGTCAGGTGCTTCTCTGCGGAATGCTTGTTTACCGACAGGCCCATCAGTGAAAATGATACCTCCCTGGGAGAATTCTGGATATTTAAATAGCTGTGACATCATTGGGAGGGCGGGGCTACATACCAATATACTGCAAAATATACAGATATAGGAAGTGAGTCTGATGCTGAAATCAAGATAATTAATGAAACGTGAGTATCCTGAATAATTTACTTGTCGCACTGCTGTCCATGCACCTGACCCTGCCATAGGAGTGAATCAGCCCTTTGTTGCTGGAGCCATAGAGTGTAATCCCTCCCACCCCACACACTTTCCTTGCACATGGGGCATAGAATTCTCTTCCCTTTGATGCTGGAGAAATGTGAAGGATACATCAGTTTCCATGCTTTGCCATGGGATGTGCAGCTCCACGACCACTTAAAGGACCACTATTGCGAAAATCGTAATATTTAAAATACATGTGAACACATACAAATATGAAGTACGTTTCTCCGAAATTAAAATAAGCTATAAAAAAATCCTTTTCAGGAGTGTCTTTATAAAGGCCATGCTAAGAATCCCCCATGAGGATATGGACTAGTCCAAAACCTGCCAGTTATGTCAGGTTTCTGCTACTAACTTTAAGTGACAGCAACATAGTAGAAAAGTAATTTATAGCTCATTTTACTCTGGGAGAAACGTGCTTCTCATTTATGTGTTTACATGTATTTTACTTTTTTTTTTTTTTTGCGATAATGATCCTTTAACTGCTTGCCAACCGCGTCACACCGATGGGCGTGGCCGCGGCGGCAGCCCCAGGACCACCTAACGTCGATCAGCATAAAGTCCTGGGGCAGCAGCTTGCAGGAGATCGTACGCAGGCTGCGCGTGCATCTCCTGCTCGGGGGCGGAGCTCCGCCCCTCCTTCAGTCTCCGAGCGGCGATCGCCACTCAGGAGACTATTAGACGGCAAAACCGCTGTCTAATTACACGTACAGCGCTGCAATTTGCAGCAGCTCTGTACTGGGGACAGCTGTGTGACACGTCTGTCCCCTCCAGGGGACCAGAGGTGATCAGCTGTCATAGGCTGAAGCCTATGACAACTGATCACAGTGATTGGCTGGCGGGGAGAGAGAGGGTGGGCCTAGGGTAATACAAATTTAAAAAAATAGTAAAATTTATTTAAAAAATAATGAACAATAATGTTTATATATATAAAAAAAAATAAACAAACGAGGAAAGATCAGACCCCACCAACAGAGAGCTCTGTTGGTGGGGAGGAATCACCTGTGTGCTGTGTTGTGTGGCCCTGAAGCTTGACCTTAAAGCTGCAGTGGCCCATTTTACATAAAATGGCCTGGTCACTAGGGGGGTTTAACACTGCAGTCCTCAAGAGGTTAAGAAGAATCAGAGGATAGCTGTCATGTTCCATCTCCCTGTTGGGCCTGTGTGTGAAGAGGAATGTGCAGTGTGTGTGGATCCACAGACCGAAGATGAATGAAATTTATATTGTTCTGAGCTACATAATTGTGGGACTGACAGCGGGAGGTGACTGCAAGGCGTAATGAGCAGCAGCTGCTGACAGTTTGCGGCCATATTGTGTGTGCCGGGTTCGGTTGGGCCTTACTATCGAATGACTCGTCTCAGTCAGTGGGACTGGTCAGTGGACAGCATAGGAACAATGCAAGAAGGTTTATTTACACGGGATGTTTCTGATATTGTATTGTGGAGCGCCAACCAAAAAAGGACAGCTGTAACCTGCTATAAAAAAAGTAAGATCCTCACCTTAGAAGAGGGAAGGTTTTGGATCCCTAATAGCCTTCCTGTTCCTCTCTGTGTCCCCTCGTTCCACTGCCGAGGCCCGTGTTCAAATCTCCCGTCGGCTGCTTCAGATCTTCTAGTACGGAGCTGCCCGTCTTTGGAAGCACTTGGAGAACCGAGCACTTCAGTGGCCTTAGAGGATGCCCAAAGGCCTCTTCGACATTAAAGTTGAAGACTGGAAGGAGGGCCGGCGGCAGTGGAACGAGGGGTAGTAGAGAGGAACGGGATGGCTCTAAGGCAGGGGTGGCAAACTCAAATACAAAGTGGGACAAAATTAGAAACTGGGACCAAGTTGTGGGGCAACCTCAATGTCTAGTGGCCACCTCCCTGCCTTATAAAGTTACTTGGTGTCTAGTGGCCCCCTCCCTTTTCAAGCCGAAAGGAGGAAGTGTGGTAATAAGTCGTGCAACGCTTCCCAGAGTAAGTAACCCCCGCGTACTTCAGAGTAAGTAACCTCCGTCTCTTGTGGTCACACCTGAGGCAATCGAGCCTCATTTTAATTTCGAAGTCAAGTAGTTGAATACACGAAAGCCCCTCCCTGCTTACCAGGGCTGTGTATTTGGTACAAAAATCATCCGACTTTATGAAACCACCGACTTTGACTCCAACTCTGATTCCAGGTACCCAAAATTGTTCCGACTCCATGGCCCTGGTTCTTTCTGTGTTCCTCTTTGTTCTAAGTAAGCTTGTATTACCTGATGGTGGTGTAAGATTTGTCTCTGCACGTTTTCTTCAGTACAGAGCTCTAACTTGTTATACTGGGTGCCTATCTGCATGTACCGAACACTCTGCTCCATCATACGAATGGTAGCCAGCAGGAGTGGGGCATATGGCGTTAAGACTAGGTAGTCCGGTCTTGATGATCATGTCCGGTCTCCTTTTCCTGTTCGAATCTATTGTCTATGGTCACTTTTGGTCTACTAAAGAAGAAGATGTCTATATGCATGCAGTTAGATAAGTCATTAGTGGTAGCATACATCCAGCACCAAGGTGACATTTATGGCCTGATACAAAAACGAAACCTTCTTATTGGGCTAATTCAGATCGATTTTTCACATTTTTGCTACTTTTCCTATTGCAAAGTGCTAAAATGTTCATTAAAGAAGAGATGAAAAAGGATATTCTAGGGAAAAAAAAATCAGGAGAAAAAAGTGAATTGAATTAATGTTAATAATATTTTGGATCTTTACAGGTGTGGCTAGATTTGGACCTTGGACTCAATACACAGAAGGTACAAGTATCTACTTTGTCCACTCTCACTGACGTCTGTCCAGTGTCCACTTAGGTAAGTATAGTAAGCTGGTAAGTGTGATTTTTGCAAGTGCGGCCACACCTAAGAAGTAGCATGAAGAGGAGGTGTCACGGAACAGCCGTGAGAAACGTGGGCGGATTGGAAGGATCCGCGCAGTCCAATTTCTGATCGCTTTCTGGGTAAATTTGTGCAGCCATTACAGGAATCAGAACTGACATCCCTGGGGGCTTTTTCTTTTCTTTTTTTTTTTTTTCTCTTTCCCTCCTTCCACCAAAAGGGCCCTAGCCTGCTGCAGAGTGTCCCTGGCTTCAAGCTGTGCTGATGGCCCATCCATCAGGTATAGTTGATAAACACCCTGACAGAAGCAATCTAGTTGAGGAAAAATCAAACACTCTGGCTCCTTGCCCCAGCAGGGGAGCCGGCATGTGGCTTGCTCCTGCAGGCTTCAAAAGACCCATCACCTAGGGATGACCTGCTGTCAATCCCAGATGTAGATCATATTCCATAAACTGCTGTATGTGTCCTATTTTCTGTGTTGCCAGGCTGGCAGACCCTCCAAACTAACAGAGCATGTAGGGCCCGGTCTGGCGCTGGTTCTGAGAACATTTCAGAACATTCTGAGGTAAAGACTGCCAGTTAGGCAGTTCGAAAGTGCCCTGATGATACCACAGGGGTCCCACCCCTCATGTTTGGTATCAGGCTGCTGGGTAAATCGAGGCAGACCTGAAAATATTAGTAAATCTGCCCTGACCTGTACGGTTCTGTGAGATACAGCCCATATATGGTTAAGACATGATTTCTGGTCCCCAGGACAAGGGGAGGACTCATCTCATGTTCTAAGGGGGTGTGTGGGCCCGCCCTCACTCCCTCCTACTGAATCAGGGGCATAAGAATGGCAGAGGAGCCAAACTCAGTGTCCTCCACCCTGAAACATCATCTTGATCTCATCTGTGCTAGCTTGAGGATATGCTGGCATCCACCTGGTCTGAACTCTGAACTTTGATTGAAACCAAGAACTTTACAAGTATTTCCACTAAAGGACATCTTTACAGGAACTAAATATTTTTTTTCTCCCTTCTTTTATTTTTCATACTGGCTATTACTGTTTTAATAATTGTTTATTTTAATAATTGTCTGTATATATTTTTTTATATTATTTATATTGCTTTCAATAAACCGACGCTATCGTCAGTTGTTGTTCTAGCTACCCTATTATTCAGCATACACACAGAAACTGATCCCAGATCTCTGAAGAGACGCTACTATTGTTTGTTGTTGGCTAGACAGAATACAGCGTGTTTTAACCGTTTTTATTTGTAGATCTAGGCTCAGACAGGCAGCGGGCTCCTCTGTCCCATGGTAACAAGAGGTGGTGGCAAATACTCTGGAATCGTGTGTAAGTTGTAATTACCTGTACCGTCCAGGCTCCCTTCTGGTTTGTCTGTGGCCAATTCCCAACGGTTCCTGCGCATTGACTGCGACCAGAGTTCGCACGTTCCGTGCGCTGGCACCGTTTGGAAGGCAATTTGCGGTCTGACCACTAGGGCTCCTGTGACAGGAGGATAGCCCCGATCTTCAATCCAAAAAGCTCTTGTCGTATTTCTTTGGGGGTTAGTGCTCGACAACAGGGGTCTGGAGGACCTCTTCTTAGTTAAGTTTGTGTTTTTTGACCCAAGGTTAGCCTCAGGTGCACACCATAGAATTTCCTGTCAGATCAAATCGATCGTTTCTGTCATGTCTGATCTGCTTCCAATCTAGAACAGGATCGATTTTGTGCACTAATGAAATGAAATTTGATACTGTTGTCGATTGGGAGCAGATCAGATATGACAGAAATTATCAATTCGACACATCGATCTAATGGGAAATTGCAGGGTGTGTAATAATAATAATTCCAACATTTGTATAGTGCTTTCCTCCTGTGAGGCTCAAAGCGCTTGAGAGGCAGCCACTAGGGCGCGCTCAAGAGGCCACCCTGCAGTGTTAGGGAGTCTTGTGCCTAAGAACTCCCTACTGAATAGGTGCTGGCTTACTAAATAGAAAGAGCCGAGATTTGAAGCCAGGTCTTTTATGTCAGAGGCAGAGCCCTTAACTACTTCACCTTCAAGGGGTTTTCACCTGTTAGTGCTCATTTGGCTATAACTTTATTACTACTTATCACAACGAAACAATCCATATCTTAAAGTTTTCTTCTCTAGTGCAATGTATGGCGCCAATATTTTATTTGGAAATAAAGGTGCATTTTTTTTCAGTTTTGGGTCCATTACAAATTACAAGCCCATAATTTACAAAGTAACAGAAATAAACCTTCTTGACATACAGTACATATTAAAAAAAAAAGTTCAGTCCCTAAAGTAACTATTTATGTATTTATTTTATTGTATATTTTTTTAATTTAATTTAATTTTATTTATTTTTTTACAAAACTTTTTTGGGGGGGTAACTATTGGGGAGTGTGGGAGGTAAGGGGTTCATTTTAAATGTTAGAGAGAACCCGAGGCGGGGTTCTGAGAATAAAATCCCCATACAGAGGCTGGGTCTGTCTATAGAGCCCAGCCTCTGTTGCTATATAGCAAGGAGAACGCCAGCGCATACCACTAAGGCTGCATCTGAAATGACCACCAGCTCAGTGTGTAGCACCTATATAGACTTTCTGCACACTTCGCATTCAATTCAGATGCAAATCATATGCAAATCTGCTACTACTTATCATGCAAACAGGAAACTCAGGAGGAGGGGCTGGGAGCAGCTAACCTGACATGTTACATCGTTACAAAGTTAAGGAAAGGTAGGGGGGGGAGAAAGGCTGCGCATCCCTAAACACATGTTGCAATTGAATGGTTAATCGCACAGGCATACACCGCCTCTGCCAGACTGAAAAATGCATGCCCTGCATCCAAGACAAGTGCTAACATTTATTAAACTAGGAGGTACTTTAGCTTCCAATATGGTTTGCATGCAAAGTATATTATACTAGACACTTGCGCCACGGTGAGGCAGACCTCCGGGCAAGTGACCTAACCTAAATTTAAAACCTCGGGAGCAGCTATGCAAAAAAAATGTGTAACTTACATTGGCAGAACAGCGAGGAGAACGCCAGCGCATACCACTAAGGCTGCATCTGAAATGACCACCAGCTCAGTGTGTAGCACCTATATAGACTTTCTGCACACTTCGCATTCAATTCAGATGCAAATCATATGCAAATCTGCTACTACTTATCATGCAAACAGGAAACTCAGGAGGAGGGGCTGGGAGCAGCTAACCTGACATGTTACATAGGGCTCTATTCATAAAAGGTTACCGCAAGTTTTCCGCTCAAAACAGCGGCTTTTCCCATCCATTTAGCAAAGTGGGCATTCATAAAAGCTGTTCCCGCATGAAAATCTACAATCCCCCAGCAGAGCGAGAAATTTCCGCCTTCTCCAGTGTTTTTCTAGATTTATCTAGAAAAAAGTAACAAAATGGCCATTCATAAAGTTTAGAGGAAGCGGTATGTGGACGGGAAATACCGCTTCCTCAGATTTTGCGGATTACATACAAGTGAATGGGACAGACCTCCCAGAGAGAGCAGTGCACGGAGGGACTCTGCCGGCTGAAGTGTTTCCGCATGCCTTCCGACAGCTTACCGCCAGCTTTCAGCGGGAGATCTCCGCTCTTGCATCGCAGCTGGCAAGATTTTTTTGAATGACCACCCAGAAGTGTAAAATACCGCTGCGGTATTTTACCTCTACGAATATTTACGCCACAAGTTTTTTATGAATAGAGCCCATAGTTACAAAGTTAAGGACAGGTGGGGGGGAAAGGCTGCGCATCCCTAAACACATGTTGCAATTGTTTAATTGATTGAATGCGAAGTGTGCAGAAAGTCTATATAGGTGCTACACACTGAGCTGGTGGTCATTTCAGATGCAGCCTTAGTGGTATGCGCTGACGTTCTCCTTGCTGTTCTACCAAATGTAAGTTACACATTTTTTTTGCATAGCTGCTCCCGAGGTTTTAAATTTAGGTTAGGTCACTTGCCCGGAGGTCTGCCTCACCGTGGCGCAAGTGTCTAGTATAATATACTTTGCAGGCAAACCATATTGGAAGCTAAAGTACCTCCTAGTTTAATAAATGTTAGCACTTGTCTTGGATGCAGGGCATGCATTTTTCAGTCTGGCAGAGGCGGTGTATGCCTGTGCGATTAACCATTCAATTGCAACATGTGTTTAGGGATGCACAGCCTTCCCCCCCCCACCTTTCCTTAACTCTGTTGCTATATAATTCGCCCCTAAGCTCCCCCTGCGCTCCGCAATACCCCCCTAAAACACAGCCGCGCTGCTGACACGAAGCTTGTCAGAGCGCGCTGTGTTTTCTTCTCTCCTGTCAGTCTCGCCGATCCCCGCCTCCTGCATCGCTCCAGTCCCCGCCCACATCACTTCCCTCCCCGCCGATGCAAGAGGCGGGTGGGAGCTGCGAGAGAGACAGGAGTGAGGTAAACACAGCGCGGCTGTGATTTATGGGGTATTGTAGAGTGCAGGGGCGATTAAGGGCGATCTATATAGCTACAGAGGCTGGGCTCTATAGACAGACCCAGCCTCTGTATGGGGATTGCATTCCCAGAACCCCGCCTCGGGTTCTCTTTAAAAAAAATGTCTTAATTAAAAAAAAAAAAAAAAAAAAGTTTGTAGATGTAATTTTACTTTTTGGTCACAAGATGTCCCCATGCATCACTTTCCTATGCGTAGTCTTACTACACAAAGTAATGCGTGGACGTGTAAGTATTTTTTGTGAATGACGGCACCATCTCATTGTGGTCATTCACACGGGGACTTAGATCAATGAATGGGAACTGTGTTAGTGCCTGAATCACACCTGAAGCAAGCATGCAGCTAATCTTGTCAGAAACCACAGTCTGTCTTTTAGGCTGCTTCCACACAGGGACGTTACACGCGCATGTTAGTGCAGCCTGTAATGCTCCCCAACTCACAGCAATACAAAGTCATTGGGGCTGTTCACACTGCCCACGTTGCGTTACATGTAACGCTGCACGTTCTTCAGAACGTGCAGCATACTATAGCGTTCCAGCGGCTTAAGCTGCGTTAGACTGTTTGCACATGCTCAGTGTTGGGGCGGAGAGGAGGCGGGGAGAGGCCGCTACGTAGCCGCGCACATGGCTACTCAATATGCACTGCACTGGTGGCCGCTGATTGGCCGGCGGTACCACGTGATGCGGAGTGTTTCACTCCGCATCACGTGGTCCCGCCGGCCAATCAGCGCCACTCTCACTGCCCTAATGCAGAAAGAGACACTTAACGTGGCTCACTCAACGTCCTCTACCAACACCGGCAGGCGTTGCGTTAGGGGACGTTATGCGACCATAATGTCCACTATAACGCAACGTCCCGGTGTGTAACTAGCCTAAAGCTATTAAACAAAGCAAAGATAATGACCTTTTGAACTGTCCTGCAGTAAAACCTTATCTCAGGTTGTCTCTCACTGTTTCTTGGTTTTCTATGTGCTTCACAAAAACAGGACTGTATTCAACCTAGTGGGTCGAATAGCTCAGAAAAGCTCTTTTGCATAGATAACTGACTTGTTTAACTCTTTATTAACTGGAAAACAACATGAGACCTTTTTCTATGCTACTAATGTTCTATTTCTTAGCTGTACTACACATACAATTTGTGATCTCATAAGTTTATTTTCTCTTCAGGTTAATTTTAATCAGGGAAAGGGTTAAAGTTGGGAGCAGATATGGAGCAAATTATTTTGGCTAGAGATGGTCAATGAAATTCAAATAATTCGGAGTTGATGCAAATGTTATGGCCATTTTGTATAGCTTGAAAATGAAGCAATCCAATTCCACCTTGGCAGGATTCATTTGGTCCATCTTCAAACTGCATACATTTACATATAGCATTTGCATTATACGGAATTATTATTATCTCATAGACCAGTGCTGTCCAACTTCGCGGGCATGGAGGGTCGTTTTGTTTTCAGACCACATGGTGGAGGACCGGCAGTCCGACACAGTCCCCTCACCCCCTGAAAAAAAAAAATATATATATATATATATAGCAGCAGATTTCACCACAAAATGCAAATGGAGTGATAGCAGATTCTCCACAAAATGCACTCAGATTGGCTGCAGATTTACCCACAAAATACACAAAGATTGGCTGCAGATTTACCCACAAAATACACAAAGATTGGCTGCAGATTTACCAACAAAATACATTCAGATTGGCTGCAGATTTACCCACAAAATACATTCAGATTGGCTGCAGATCTACCCACAAAATACATTCAGATTGGCTGCAGATTTACCCACAAAATATATTCAGATTGCCTGCAGATTTACCCACAAAATACACTCAGATTGGCTGCAGATTTACCCACAAAATACACTCAGATTGGCTGCAGATTTACCCACAAAATACACTCAGATTGGCTGCAGATTTACCCACAAAATACAGATTGCCAGCAGATTTACCCACAAAATACATTCAGATTGGCTGCAGATTTACCCACAAAATACAGATTGCCGGCAGATTTACCCACAAAATACATTCAGATTGGCTGCAGATTTACCCAGGACTGTGGAGTCGGTACAAAAATCTTCTGACTCCGACTCCTCAGTTTATGAAACCACGACTCCAACTCTGACTCCGGGTGCCCAAAATTACTCCGACTCCTCGACTCCAACTCCGACTCCACAGCCCTGGATTTACCCACAAAATATATTCAGATTGGCTGCAGATTTACCCACAAAATACATTCAGATTTGCTGCAGATTTACCCACAAAATACACTCAGACTGGCTGCAGATTTACCCACAAAATACACTCAGATTGGCTGCAGATTTACCCACAAAATACATTCAGATTGGCTGCAGATTTACCCACAAAATACATTCAGATTGGCTGCAGATTTACCCACAAAATACATTCAGATTGGCTGCAGATCTACCCACAAAATACATTCAGATTGGCTGCCGATTTACCCACAAAATACATTCAGATTGGCTGCCGATTTACCCACAAAATACATTCAGATTGGCTGCAGATTTACCCACAAAATACATTCAGATTGGCTGCAGATTTACCCACAAAATACATTCAGATTGGCTGCAGATTTACCCACAAAATACATTCAGATTGGCTGCAGATTTACCCACAAAATACATTCAGATTGGCTGCAGATTTACACAAAAATGCATTCAGATTGGCTGCAGATTTACCCACAAAATACACAAAGATTGCCTGCAGATTTACCCACAAAATACATTCAGATTGGCTGCAGATTTAGGGCTCGTTTCCACTGTTGCGGTGCGGAATCGCCTGCATTCCACCGCGGACGAAATCGCATGCGGATGCGTTTCCGCATGTGGGTTTCCCCGCGATTTCGCATGGCTAAGAGCCAGGCGGATTTAACCATGTCACTGCCTGTGTAAAGTTCCATTGCAGTACATGCGAAATCGCGGGGAAAACCGCATGACAAAGCCGCATGCGATTTCCCTGTTAAAAGCATTGCGGGTGATTCGCCCGCATTCCAGCCGCACGCGAAATCTGACGGCTCTGCCGTGCACATTTCCCCCACACACCAACACGCACCCGCACGACGCACAAGTGGAAACCATCCCATCCACTTGTATTGCCTATGCGAATCCGCATGCAGTGCCCGCATGCGGATTCGCTATAGTGGAAACGAGCCCTGACCCGCAAAATACATTCAGATTGGCTGCAGATTTACCCACAAAATACATTCAGATTGGCCGCAGTTGTGCCCACAAAATGCACTCAGATTGGCCGCAGTTGTGCCCACAAAATGCACTCAGATTGGCCGCAGTTGTGCCCACAAAATGCACTCAGATTGGCCGCAGTTGTGCCCACAAAATGCGCTCACATTGGCCGCAGTTGTGCCCACAAAATGCAATCAGATTGGCTGCAGATGTGCCCACAAAATGCACTCAGATTGGCCACAGTTGTGCCCACAAAATGCAATCAGATTGGCTGCAGATGTGCCCACAAAATGCACTCAGATTGGCAGCAGTTGTGCCCACAAAATGCAATCAGATTGGCTGCAGATGTGCCCACAAAATGCACTCAGATTGGCCGCAGTTGTGCCCACAAAATTCACTCAGATGTGCCCACAAAATTCACTCGGAGTGGCCGCAGAGCTAAAATATTTACACCCTCGTTGCCCCCCTCTTTGTCCCTGTGCTGCTGCCTGTTTTTAAAACCCTTTCCCCCATGCTGCGGCCTATGAATATTTACAGCCTCCCCCCTCTTTGTCCCCCATGCTACCGCCTCTAATTCACCTCAGATCGGCAGCGGCGGGCAGGAGATCGTAACCAGTCAGACCGGCGCACAGCAGCCGCGCGGTGAATTTGAATGGAGGACGTGACATCATCGGTCACGTCCAGCACTTAAAGTCCCCCGTGCGGCTGCCATGCGCTGGTGTGGCTAGTTCCTACCTTCTGCCGCCACCGATCTGAGGGGTGTTAGAGGCGGCAGCACGGGGGACAAAAGTGGGGGGGAGGCTGTAAATGTTTATAGGCCGCAGCATGGGGGAAAGGGTTTAAAAAAAAAAAAAGTTGCACTGCCACAGCATGGAACAGGAGGCCTGGCGGGCCGACAGCACTGTCATAGGCCATCCATAATCTTGACACAGGGATTGACCAATGAAATTGAGCGGCTACATAAAATGACCATTACATTTGCATTCACCATATAAACTGATTAACAGTGCCAGCAATGATGGCCTTGTAGCTTTCTTGTGCAGAGCAGAAGATTGGAGATGAGGTTGGGTAACGTGGCCATCTGTGGGGCGGTCCTGTTCTGCCTGCTGTGGACGGAGAAGGTCCAGGCTGAGTCCAGCAGACATGCAGAAGAATGCGGTAAGAACTTCACTTATATATTACTATTTTTCTAATGACAGAAATTTCAAAGTAGAGGTCTCGCATATATGCTCAGTATTAGGGGCCCTTGTCCGCAGGCGGCTGACCTGCAAGCTCAGTGAGCAGTTGCCAGGCAGTGAGAATCACCCTTTTTTAAAATCGCTCCATAAATCACTCAGCGCTTGCGATTGTAATGTGAACAAGGCCTAAGGAAATATCGCCTATAGCCAGACAGAAGTCCTGAGCCTTCAGTCCAGCTATTTCCAGTAACCAGTAAGGACAGAGGATAGGTCAGTGCAATCCTCCCCAGGGCTGAATGGCCAGTGAGTTGCTAAAGCTAAGTACACACATCCAATCTTAATTACCCAATTTTACTACTTTCATGTTGTATGGAAGGCTCTGGATAGAATAGAGCCTTCCCTTTCCAATGCCATACTGCGTGTGCGCAATTCGAACTTGCACATGCGCTGTAATGTTGCACTCTTCCTCTGAACTTCTTGGGGCGCAGTCCCAATGAGCTATTGGACTGAGCAGGTCAAATAGCTACACGGGGACAGAACTGAAATGACGAACCAGAGGAAAGTGAATAATCTATGGCAGAGCTGTCCAACTGGCGGCCCGCAGGCCGGATGTGGCCCCTGAGCTGCACTCAGTATGGGGTATTTGTGGTGTCAGTGATCTGGCAGGCCCACCTCTTGTTTGCACTTGGCTCCACACCCCCAACGGCAGGACATTGATGCTCTGCCTCCTCTGGCTGAATAATCCGGTGCTAGTCGCACCCAGACCATGAAGTTGGGCAGCACTGATATATGGTATCTAGCCTTCCCTCTGCTAAGGTGAGTATCAAATCTGTCCTGAAGTGTTTCCTCACTTCAAGTTTACTTTTAAGTACCCCTGACCTAGTTTTAAATGCAATTGTTTTGAATGCTTGTTTATTTGCTGTGCTGTGACATGAGTCACAGCACCACCCTCCCCATCCCCCACTTTGCTCAGCCATAATATAGAACGTCTTAGATGGGCAGAGAGGAAGTGTCAGTACTTCCTCCTCTCTGCCCGTCCTCAGGAATCCCCCCCCTCCACTCACCACTAATAGTTCCTATCTGCACAGCATGCTGGGGAGCTGCACTGTGTGCGGTCTTGAGGTAATTTAACTCAGAATGATAGTGTACTAATACAGCTATTAGTACACTATCGTTCCAAACTAAATTACCTCAAGACCGCACACAGTGCAGCTCCCCAGCACGCTGTGCAGATAGGAACTATTAGCGCCATGTATAGAGGACGTTCATGAGGACGGGCAGAGAGGAGGAAGTACTGACAATTGTAGTGAGAGGTATATGGAGGCTGCCATATTCATTTCCTTTTAAAAAAATACTAGTTTCCTGGCAGCCCTGCTGATCTATTTGGCTGCAGTAGTGTCTGAATAACAGCAGAAACAAGCATGCAGCTAATCTTGTCAGATCTGTCAATAATGTCAGAAACACCTGATCTGCTGCATGCTTGTTCAGGGGCTATGTCTAAAAGTTTTAAAGGGCAGAGGATCAGCAGGATAGCTAGGCATCTGGTATTGATTAAAAAGAAGTAAATATGGCAGCCTCCATATACTTCTCACTACAGTTGTCCTTTAAATTGATTGGCCGTTTTTCAAGCTGCATATATTTGCATATAAATTTGCATAGACTCAGAAATATTTGCATCTCATTGATCCTCCCTAATTGCAACAGAACCAGGCTACCAGTGCATCTGCACAGCCTCAGCCATTCACTGCCACCTGGAGGGCTGGAACCCACAAGAGCGCTTTTCAGAGCATTTAGGGAGCGCTTGAAAACGCTAGCCATTTCCAAAAACGCTCAGTTAATGTTATCGGATGTGCCAACTTCCACTGGAGCGTTTGCGATTCCCAAAATCGCAAGTGCAGGACATGCAGCATTTTGTTAGCGTTAGCGCTTCAATGTAAAGTCTATAATGACTGGCGTAATCGCTCATCAAAACTTGCATGGAGCGATTTTGCTAGCGTTTTAAAGTTACTGTACACTATAACAAAATTAAAAATAAATGAAAGGACCAAGCAGACCTTAAAACGCTAATCGCTACACAACCGCTTACAAATTGATTACACTTTCTAAAATCACTAATATATGTAGGTAGAAAAAAACAAAGTCTTGTAAAAGTAATACCTTTTAATGGCTAACTGATAAAGTTAAATAATGTAAGCTTTTTGGGATCTAGTCCCCTTCTTCAGGCATATTTCTAGATGTTAGCTGTAGTAAAACACTGATGCAGGGAAGCTGCATGAAGATGGCAGTTGTACTGGTTGCTGTTTAGCAGTTAGATGGCAGGTGATCAGCAGGCTGGAGCCAGTGAGCTTATGCAAGCAAACATGAAATCTAGCAGGTTTCTGAAGATAGTGAAGCCAAGTCAATCATGTTACATAAGGAGTCATGATTTTTTAAAATCACTAATGAAATCGCTCCCTAAAACGCTCATGAAATCGCTTACAAACTGCTTATACAAAACGCTAGCGATTGAGATTAGCGATATCGTTTTGTAGTGGGTTCCAGGCCGGAGGATTGGGTCCCAACACTGCCAGGCAACAGTCCTCATGTGTACTTTAAACTGAATAAACACTTTACAGTTCTGTCAGCTGAATGGATCATTTGTGATTGTTTAGTGTGGCAGTTTAGGGATGATTACCGTTTCAATTCCGTTCTTTTTTTATCCAGGGAAAGAAGACCCAGAAGAGGCTCTTGTACAAGACTAATAACTGCAGGGATCTGGATGGTAAAGAGGACCTGTCTGAAGAGCAGAGCAAGGTCAGGGTTGGAATATCTTACTACTGTTTTATCTCCATTTAGCTTTATGTGATTTTTTTTTTGCTTTAGGCCAGTCAATCAACCAGCATCAGCAACCCAATTTGCATGACAGTAGCATCAACTTGGAGTTATTAGCTTCTCATTGACCCTCATTAGATGCACATTCCTCTATCATATGTAATGATGGGACACCTGAACTGAGAGGGATATGGAGGCTGCCATATTTACTTCCTTTTAAAGTGAGCCGAGCACCATTTTTTGTTTCAACGGCATCTCAATAGTACATTAAATATGCATGCTAACATTGTGACTCATTATTAATAAAAAAAATTACCTTTTCTTTTTACATTTAAAAGTTTTTTTTTTTTATCCTACTTCCTAGGCCTGCAGGAACACAGAAATTTCAGGCAGATAAGGACTGATGTAATTATTTTATTGCATACATTAGCACAGAGCAAACAAAAGGCTTTCATCAGCAGGGGGGGTGGAGAGATAGGACATTGTGCTTCAAAGAGTTTACCTAAGTCATCTTCACACCTTCTACTGGATAAATAATGGGCAGCTAGAAGGGGAAAGGGAACATGGCAGCTCTTATAGCTATTAAAAACCAGGAAACAAAGATTGGTGCTTGGTTCCCTTTAACCTCCTGAGCGTTACGCCGCTCAAGAGGTCTTACAGTTTTACAATCTCCATGAATAATGTATTTGATCTAATGGCTGCAACAGCTTTAGCTAGCACTAGGCTAGCTAGTATAGGCAGCCAGCACCCCCCGATTCAGCCACTTAATACATTACCCAGCCTGGCTCCAGCATTCAGCGCAGCCTCCCCGCACAGCTCCGGTCTATGAAGAGGATCGTACATGACATCACCGATGTCATGCGCAGACCTGATCCTCCCCATAGAGAGACCGGAGCTGTGTGGGGAGGCTGCACCGAATGCTGGAGCTAAGCTGGGTAATAAATGGCTGGATCGGGGGCGATCCTTTACTTGCTGGCTACCTATACTAGCTAGCCTAGTGCTAGCTAAAGCTGTTGCAGCCATTAGATCATATAAATTATTTATGGGGGACTCCTGAGGCTAGCGAGCGGTATGCCCGACACAGTGTCAGGCATACCGCTAAGGAGGTTAAACAAGTTTCATCAAACATACATTACTCCGGTCAAACTATCTAAATTCTCAAGTGGAGTAAGTGATGTCTGCTAGAGATGTAGGCATAGTCCAGGCAATTTTCGGCATATGACTTGGGACTGTCCAGTACTAGTACAGGCCTTCTGGAATAAATTAACCCATTTTCTGTTAACCTGCTGGGCGTTCTGATTCCCGCGGCCACGGGAGTGTTTTTTTTTGTTTTTTTAACCCATTCGCGTTCCGTCGTTTTCACGTGAGAAATGTTCACCTCCCATTCATTAGCCTATAACTTTATCACTACTTATCACAATGAACTGATCTATATCTTGTTTTTTCCGCCACCAATTAGGCTTTCTTTGGGGGGTACATTTTGCCAAGAGCAACTTTACTGTAAATACATTTTAACAGGAAGAATAAGAAAAAAATGGAAAAATTCATTATTTCTCAGTTTTCAGCCATTATAGTTTTAAAATAATACATGCCTCCATAATTAAAACTCACGTATTGTATTTGCCCATATGTCCCGGTTATTACACCGTTAAAATTATGTCCCTATCGCAATGTATGGCGACAATATTTTATTTGGAAATAAAGGTGCATTTTTTTCCATTTTGCATCTATCACTATTTACAAGTTTAAAATAAAAAAAATATAGAAATATTTCATTTTACATTGATATTTAAAAAGTTTAGACCCTTAGGAAAATATTTACATGTTTTGTTTTTTTTTATTGTAATGTTTTTTTGTTTTTTTTTATAGTAAACATTTTATTTGGGTAGTTTTGGGAGGGTGGGAGGTAAACAATAGATTTATAATGTAAATGTGTGTTAATTTTAATTTTTTTTTACTTTCAGTTGTAGTATTACTTTTTGGCCACAAGATGGCGGCCATGAGTTTGTTTACATGACGTCACTCTAAGCGTAACACACGCTTAGAGCGACGCATGGGGGAGGTGACAGCCAGAAAAAGCACAGCTTCCGAGAGAAGCTGTCGCTTTTTCAGCGGGGGAGAGCAATCAGTGATCGGGCACCATAGCCCGATTCACTGATTGCCTGGCTACCGAATCCGCGGCCGGGAGTGCGCGTGCACGCGCCCGATCGGCCGTGGGAGGGCGCGGTAGCGCGCATGGTTCCTGGACGTAGATTCTACGTCCAGGAACCAAAATAGGTTAATCATGTAGCTAGCCTAGCGCTAGCTACATGATTCCCCCCTCCCTGCGGCGTCCCCCCAGCATCTCCGATCGCCGCCGGTGTGAAGACCAGTCCGGAAATCCCGTTCTGAACGGGATTTCCTTTAGGGCTTCCCCCGTCTCCATGGCGACGAACGGAGTGACGTCATCGACGTCGTGACATCACAGGGACTCCCGATCCACCCCAAAGCGCAGCCTGGCGACAATTGGCCAGGCTGCGTGCGGGGAGGGTCTCTTTCGTGTCGGGTAGCGGCGGATCGGCGGCGAGCAGAGACATTTTTTTTTATCAAAATCGGCCCACAAGGGCATGAGCAGCGCCCTCTAGCATCTCTGGACGAGAGGGAGGTTAATTACTCTCGATATTCAACTTATACCTTCATATAAGTCGTACCTAATAGGAATGTTAGAAGAATGTTCTTTAAGCAAACACAAATGTACTTTAGTTAGACTTTTTACTTTTTTATGCTAAAAAAACCACTGCTATGGAATGGAAGCTCTCAACCGAACCTTCTATCACTCTATGGAAGAAACTCATTAATGGTTCTCTCCCTTTATACAAACTTACCTGGATAGCAAGGGGCTCTTTGGCCAAATTTTATAAAGTATGGAAAGTTTGATTCCTCTGCAGGGGTGTAGCAATAGGGGTTGCAGAGGTTGCGACCGCATCTTGGGCCAGAAGGGCCCCGAAGGGCCCTTCCTCAACTACAGTATTCGCTCTCTATTGGTCCTGTGCTCATAATAATCACTTCTATAGATACTTTGAATAGTGGTAATCATTAAACTGTTCCCCATTCCCTTCTTGCACCTCTGACACTGTAGTCGCCATTGGCAGGTTTTGGTGCGCCGTATCAATTCTTATGTATAGAGTGCTTGGGGGGCCCTATTGTAAAACTTGCATCGGGGCCAATAGCTCCTTAGCTACGCCACTGTTCCTCTGAAACTAATGTAGAAAACCTGGATGTTACCCCTCATGTTCTAGATCAGGGGTGCCCAATAGGTCGATTGCGATCTACCGGTATATCGCGACCGCCTATTTGGTGGATTGCGGCCGTTCGGCCACGTCATGTTAAATTTTGCGGCCGGCAGCTTTCAGATTCTGCTGCCGGCTGCTGGCCAATCGGAAGAGGCGGAGAGGAGAGAGGCGGTACAGCGGGAGAGGAGGACGCCGCAATGTCATAGCTGGGGGCGGCGCTGGGCACAATGTACGCTGCCCGCCGCCCCCTTCGCTCGTCGGATTCTTCATTTGAGTGCCCATCTGCACTCTAGCCAGCGCGGCTGAAGGAGGGGAGACCAGGAGGAGCCCCAGACACCGCCGCTGGAACTGGAGAGAGGTAAGTGGCACCTACGCCTAACTGCACTATACCTGGCTAACTATACTGAAGGCCCCTACACCTAACTACACTATACCTGGCTAACTATACTGAAGGCCCCCACACCTAACTACACTATACCTGGCTAACTATACTGAAAGCCCCTTCACCTAACTACACTATACCTGGCTATCTATACTGAAGGCACCCACACCTAACTACACTATACCTGGCTAACTATACTGAAGGCACCTACACCTAACTACCCTATACCTGGCTACCTATACTGAAGGCACCTATACCGAACTAAACTATACCTGGCTAACTATACTGAAGGCACCCACACCTAACTACACTATACCTGGCTAACTATACTGAAGGCACCTACACCTAACTACACTATACCTGGCTACCTATACTGAAGGCACCCACACCTAACTACACTATACCTGGCTAACTATACTGAAGGCACCTACACCTAACTACACTATACCTGGCTACCTATACTGAAGGCACCTATACCTAACTAAACTATACCTGGCTAACTATACTGAAGGCACCCACACCTAACTACACTATACGTGGCTAACTATACTGAAGGCACCTACACCTAACTACACTATACCTGGCTACCTATACTGAAGGCACCTATACCTAACTAAACTATACCTGGCTAACTATACTGAAGGCACCTACATCTAACTACACTATACCTGGCTACATATACTGAAGGCACCTACACCTAACTACACTATACCTGGCTACTTATACTGAAGGTACCCACACCTAACTACACTATACCTGTCTAACTATACTGAAGGCACCTACACCTAACTAAACTATACCTGGCTACCTATACTGAAGGCACCTACACCTAACTACACTATACCTGGCTACCTATACTGAAGGCACCTATACCTAACTACACTATACCTGGCTAACTATACTGAAGGTAACTACACCTAACTACACTATACCTGGCTACCTATACTGAAGGCACCCACACCTAACTATACTATACCTGGCTAACTGTACTGAAGGTACCTACACCTAACTACACTATACCTGGGTAACTATACTGAAGGCACCTACACACGGGCATAACAATAGACCCTGCAAGGGATGCCTCCGCGGGGGGGGGGGGGGGGGGCAGAAGCCACGGGGGTCCCATGGGGGGAAAGGTTTGAGAGACAGCTAAGGGCATGAAGAGAAAAAACGTATTCTGCTCTTGCACCATTGTTATATTGACTGCATGTGTCCACAACACAGATAAGGAATCATACACACTTTGGAATTTGTACACTGCCCCTGCTCCCCAGGGTTCGTAGAAAACATCTGTCTCTAACTGCTGCAAAGTTCTGATGACTTCATGTACAACCTTACAAACAAAGGAGTCACATTTTGAAAAAAAAAAAGTTGTAGACTTTCCCTTTTCAGC
This sequence comes from Hyperolius riggenbachi, assembly GCF_040937935.1. Taxonomy (NCBI): domain Eukaryota; kingdom Metazoa; phylum Chordata; class Amphibia; order Anura; family Hyperoliidae; genus Hyperolius; species Hyperolius riggenbachi. The sequence continues at coordinate 189,473,136 of NC_090656.1, forward strand.
AATCACTCCGAAAGGATTCCTAGATTCTTATCACACACAGGCTAATGACCTTATGGCTCTGATTACTTTTACAACACACTGGAGTGGAGATTTATGTCTTACTGTTGCTGCTTCATTGAGAGCTTTTTGTCTCATACTGAGTCCAAGTTCTTGTGCAGTATCAATCAGTGACATTCTAAAAGTTTTGCCAAAGTTACAGTGAATACTATATCTTATGTTCAGCATGTCATTGCTGTTCCTCCATATAGCATGTGCTCTCATGTAGTAAAATAATAAGGCTGTGTGTGTATGTATTACTGGGAGCAGAGCTGCAACGAGGAACTTGTCGGTTGCAAGGGGCTGGAGGAAGCCCCGGGTAAGTAGATCTAGGGGTAGCATATATTGCCTGACGTTTCCTTTAACCTCCCTGGCGGTAAGCCCGAGCTGAGCTCGGGCTATGCCGCGCAGGGGGAGATCTCAGCCCCTGGTGGGGCGATTTTTAATCTGTAAATTGCTGTGCGCGCAGCCAGCACTTTGCTAGCCGCGCGCACAGCTTGATCGCCGCCGCTCTGCGGCGAAAGAGGGCCCCCCCCCCCGCCAGAGCCCTGCGCTGCCCGGACCAATGAGTTCCGGGCAGCGCTATGGGCTGGATCGGAGGTGTCTGACGTCAGGACGTCGGCTGACGTCCATGACGTCATCCCGATCGTCGCCATGGCGACAGGAGAAGCCAAACAGGGGAACGCGTTGTATACGCGTTCCCCTGTTTGCTATAGATGCCGGCGACGATCGCACTAGAGGGACACATGCGCCCTCTAGTGGTGTTTCATGTAGCTACCACTCTGGTAGCTTTACATGAAACAAAAAAAAAAAATTTAAAAAAAAAGTTTTTTTTGCCAATTTGGCAAAAAAAATTAACCGCCAGGGAGGTTAAGTGTTTTTATCTGCATGGGGGAAACACATTGGTCCTCAGTTTTCCTGTGCAGAAAACGAGGGGGGTGGGGGCCCCATCCAAAGTTTCGCAGGGGGGGCCAGTGATGTCTAGTTACGCCCCTGCACCTGCACCTAACTACACTATACCTGGCTACCTATACTGAAGGCACCCACACCTAACTACACTATACCTGGCTAACTATACTGAAGACACCTACACCTAACTACACTATACCTGGCTAACTATACTGAAGACACCTACACCTAACTACACTATACCTGGCTAACTATACTGAAGACACCTACACCTAACTACACTATACCTGGCTAACTATACTGAAGGCACCCACACCTAACTACACTATACCTGGCTACCTATACTGAAGGCACCCACACCTAACTACACTATACCTGGCCAACTATACTGAAGGCACCCACACCTAACTACACTATACCTGGCTACCTATACTGAAGGCACTAACACCTAACTACACTATACCTGGCTACCTATACTGAAGGCACTTATACCTAACTAAACTATACCTGGCTAACTATACTGAAGGCTCCTACACCTAACTACACTATACCTGGCTACCTATACTGAAGGCACCCACACCTAACTACACTATACCTGGCTACCTATACTGAAGACACCTACACCTAACTACACTATACCTGGCCAACTATACTGAAGCCACCTACACCTAACTACACTATACCTGGCTAACTATACTGAAGGCACCCACACCTAACTACACTATACCTGGCTACCTATACAGAAGGTACCCACACCTAACTACACTATACCTGGCTACCTATACTGAAGGCACCCACACCTAACTACACTATAACTGGCTACCTATACAGAAGGTACCCACACCTAACTACACTATACCTGGCTTACTATACTGAAGGCACCTATACCTAACTACACTATACCTGGCTAACTATACTGAAGGCACCCACACCTAACTACACTATACCTGGCTACCTATACTGAAGGCACCCACACCTAACTACACTATACCTGGCTACCTATACTGAAGCCACCTACACCTAACTACACTATACCTGGCTAACTATACTGAAGGCTCCTACACCTAACTACACTATACCTGGCTAACTATACTGAAGGCCCCTACACCTAACTACACTATACCTGGCTTACTATACTGAAGGCACCTACACCTAACTACACTATACCTGGCTACCTATACAGAAGGTACCCACACCTAACTACACTATACGTGGCTTACTATACTGAAGGCACCTACACCTAACTACACTATACCTGGCTTACTATACTGAAGGCACCCACACCTAACTACACTATACCTGGCTAACTATACTGAAGGCACCCACACCTAACTACACTATACCTGGCTTACTATACTGAAGGCACCCACACCTAACTACACTATACCTGGCTACCTATACTGAAGGCACCCACACCTAACTACACTATACCTGGCTAACTATACTGAAGGCTCCTACACCTAACTACACTATACCTGGCTAACTATACTGAAGGCCCCTACACCTAACTACACTATACGTGGCTTACTATACTGAAGCCACCTACACCTAACTACACTATACCTGGCTACCTATACAGAAGGTACCCACACCTAACTACACTATACGTGGCTTACTATACTGAAGGTACCTACACCTAACTACACTATACCTGGCCAACTATACTGCAGGTACCTACACCTAACTACACTATACCTGGCTACCTATACTGAAGGCACCTACACCTAACTACACTATACCTGGTTATCTATACTGAAGGCACCTACACCTAACTTCACTATACCTGGCTACCTATACTGAAGGCACCTACTTAGAATCTAGAGGGTATTGGGCCGGTGACATTACAGAAGGAGAAATGGGGGTAAGCATATGAGGCAGTGAATCTCCAGTGCTACCTATAGCAAATTATAGGCTTGTCTGAAAAGGTGTCTTTTGAGGGAATATTTGAAGGATTCCAGGCTCGGAGCATGACTGACAGGCTGTGGGAGAGCGTTCCATAGGAGAGGTAATGCTCGTGAGAAGTCCTGAATGCTGGAGGGAGAGGAGGTGACCAAGCTAGAGGACAAGAAGGTCTGAGAGGAGCAAAGGTTCCAGGTCAGATGATATCTGGAGATTAGTGGGGAAATGTACGGAGGTGCCAATTTATGTACAGCTTTATATGATAGAGTGAAGAGTTTACATGTTGGATAATTGGTAGCCAGTGGACAGATTGGCATAGAGGGGTGTCACAGGGCCCCTAGTGGCCGGACCGCAAAAGGCCTTCCAATCGGTTTCAGCACACAGACCATGCAAGCTGTGGTCGCAATCGGTGCGCAGAAACCGCTGGGAATTTGGCCGCAGACCGACTAGAAGGGAGACTGTGAGTTACGGTAATTACAAATTGCACACTATTTCAAGATATAACTGCCACCACCTCTGTTACCATGGGACAAAGGAACCCACTGACTGGCTGAGTCTAGACCTGCAAATAAAAACGGTTATACACACTCTATTCTGTCTAGCTAGCAACAATAGTAGCGACGCTTCAGAGACCAGGGTTCAGTTTGTGCGGCTGAATAATAGGGTAGCAGAACGAATAAATGATGGTAGTGTTGTTTATTACAAATGCAACATAAATAATATATACAGAAAATCATTAACATCAACAATTATAGAAACATTAAAGGGGAACTGAAGTAAGAGGTATACGGAGGCTGCCATATTTATTTCCGTTTAATCATTACCAGTTGCCTGGCAGCCCTGCTGGTCTATTTCTCTGCTGTAGTATCTGAATAACACCAGAAACATGCATGCAGCTAGTCTTGTCAGATCTGACTTTAAAGTCTGAAACACCTGATCTGCTGCATGCTTGTTCAGGGGCTATGACTAATAGTATGAGAGGCAGAGGATCAGCAGGGCTGCCATGCAACTGGTATTGCTTAAAAGGAAATTAACATGGCAGCCTCCATACTTAGAGTTTGTGGAAATATGTCCTTCTGAGAAAACTCATAAAGTTCTTGGGTTCAGTTCAGTTCAGTAGCAAAGTTCCGACAAACCAGGTGCCAGCATGTCCTCAAGCTGGCAAGGATGTAATCAGGATGATGTTTCAAAGTGGAGGACATTGATTTTGGGTCCTCTGCCATTCTTATACCCCTGATCCAGTAGGAGGGAGTGAGGGTGGGAACCACACACCCCCTTAGAACATGAGATGAGTCCTCCTCTTCTGCTGGGGACCAAAAATCATATCTAATCATGTATGGGCTCTATCTCACAGAACCGTACAGGTCAGGGCAGATTTACTAACATTTTCAGATCTGGCTCGATTTACCCAGCACCCTGATACCAAACATGAGGGGTCGGACCTCTGTGGTATCACCAGGGCACTTTCGAACCGCCTAACTGGCAGCCCTTTCCTCAGAATGTTCTGAAACTTTCTCAGTACCAGTGCCAGGCAACGGCCTGCATGCTCTGTAAGTTTGGAGGGCCTGCCAGCCTGGCAACACAGGAAATAAGACAAATATAGCAGTTTATGGATTATTATATACATCTAGGAGTTACAGCAGGTCAGTTCTAGGTGAAAGAGTAACTGTCAGGCTGCAGAAGCTAATTTAAACCTCTATTCTCCTGTGTTAAACAGTTTAGAAGGAAGCTCAAAAGCCATTAGTGAAGATAAACATTTCAGTTACCTTTGATGTGTGCTTATCTTAAAGTCTGTTATAGACCCATAAAGACGCAAGCCGCAGCTAAACTGCAAAGCATTCTGGGGCCCTCCCCTCGGCTGCTAATGAGACGGTACAGGAGCTTCTAATCAGTCCAGCGCGAAACACTGATAAATCTCGGGGCAGAGTTTCACTGCAGGAGTCAGCTATTGTTCCTAGCCACATGGCTCATTAATATTCACTGCACACCGTGTTGTTCAAGAACGAGCTTATCTGTGATCAGAAGCAGGCAGGACATGACGACACATTTGGCTTCACAAACATGGAGCCTGCCATGAGCTGTCAGGAGCATCTATCTCTGCATATACTATATACAAATTCTGTGAAATCCAAACGTGGACAGTGAAATGCATATGTAATGTAAGTACAGCCAATCTTTAGCTACTGATATATGTGTTTATTTTCTCTGAGACCCTATACCTAACAGCTCCTCTTGAAGGGCTCTTTGAAGCTAGGACAGCAGGCTACGTGTCGGCTTCCCTGCTGTGATCGGGGCCAGGGAGTCTCGCTCTCCCTCCTCTAAATTGGTTCTGTCGGGCTACTTATCTGACTTCATCTGATGGATGGGCCCCTAGCACAGCTGGGTGCCTGGGACACTTCTGCTGAAGGCTTCCTGCCATTTGGTAAAAGGAAAAAAAACTGTCTTTTAAAAGATGGAATGTCATTCTGTTCGCTGTAATGACAGCACAAATCTGACCAGGAAGCGATCAGAAAATGGGCTGCGCGAATCTTCCCGATTTGCCTGCGTTTCTCATGGCTGTTCCTTGACAAGAGGTTACCTCAGAGGAGCTGGAGGAGAGGTGGGTGAGGCGTGCAGCAGAGTTCAGTAGGGACTGGAGAGGTGACAGGTTTTTGGTAGACTGCAGAGTAGGTGTTACAGTGGTCAAGACGGGATATGATTAGAGCAAGTACAAGCATTAAGGTAGCCTCCGGCTTAGTGCTTGCCTAGTTACACTTCAGCTATAGACACTGCTTAACCACTTGAATCCCGGAGGTTTATACCCCCCTAGTGACTAGGCCATTCTTACAATGCTGCACTTCAAACTTTAAGGCCTTGTTCACATAAATCGCCAGCGCTATCGCAAGTGCTGGCGAATTATGGGGTGATTTTGAAAGCGGTTTCAGATCGATTTCAGCTTAGAAAAGCGATTGTTTATTCACTTCCTGATGTCAATCAGGAAGTAAACTCTTTAACCGACTGGAAATTAATAAATACAATGTATTTATTTGTCAAAGTGCTTGGGAAATTGCAATACAAAGCGCTTTTTCAAGCGCTTTGCGATTTCCCTATATCTTCCATTAAGCCAAAACGCTCAGAAAATGGTAATGTAGCATGTTTGCGATTTTAATAAAATTGAAGGACTCGCATGTGAACACTGTCATAGAAAATCATTGCACAAGCGCTTTTAGAGCGATTTCTAAAATCGTCTGCGCTTAAAAAAACTAAAACGCTCATAGTGTGAACAAGCCCTCACAGTTTATTGCTTGGCCATACAACTTGGCACCCAAATGAATTTTACCTCCTTTTCTTCTCACAAATAGAGCTTTCTTTTGATGGAATTTGATTGCTGTTGCTATTGGTAGTTTTTTTTTTTTTTTATTCATCAAAAATGATAGACATTTTTGCAAATTTCCTTTGAATTGAGCTGTAAAAGGGATAGTGACATTAGGGGATGCCTTTATATGCTCAAACAATCATTTTGACCTGTTGTTTTTAGGTAAGTGTTAGGGGTAGGTAGAGAGAGTTAGAAGTAGGTAGAGGAAGAGTTACCAATATTCTTTTTGCGGCTTTCCCTGGTGCCCAAGACAAACATGCCTTAGGCCCCATTCACACTAGAGCGTTTTGCCGCAATTTCGGCAAAACGCTCAAACGCTAGTGCTTTTTAAAGCGCTAGGGTAATAGAAGTCTATGGGCCTGTTCTCATTTGGGCAATTTCCGCAAATCGCCCAAACACGGCCCAAAAACGCAAATGCGTAACCTGCACCATTTTCAAGCGACTTCCAGGCGATCGCGTTTCAGTGCTATAGTAGCGCTAAACGCGATCGCCAAAAATCACCGCACCGTTCAGTGATTTTTCCGCGTGAAATCGAAAAACGCATGTGTGAACATAGCCTAAATCCTCCACTTGAAGAACTACCAAAAGGTAATCATGGGAAAAAAATCATCCTTTCTATTACAAGAGATTGCAAATGCGGTTAACAAACCAGCCCAACTGTTCCGCACAGTGGAAAAACTCTGCATCCCGGCATGTCAAAAACTTAATATCGAGTCTTCAAAGGACCTCTGTGACCAATTTGCCCATTTCTTCACAGACCAAGTCTCCGCTATAAGGTCCGCCATCCAACTTAAAGCATCTGAGCCAAATATAGCGCCGAAGACCATTAGCAGAGACAACGGAACACCTTGGTCAAATTTCAATGAAATTGATGAAGACGTCACATCAAGCATCCTCCTTCACCTTCGCCTAACTACCTGTGACCTGGATCCTGGCCCAACACAGTTCATGTTGAACTGCCCCGACCTGTTTGTACTGGTATTCCTCAAAATTGTTAACTGTTCCTTACAATCAGGGATATTTCCTGCTTTACTGAAGGAAGCAATCATCAGGCCTCTCCTCAAAAAACCCTCCTTGGACCCAGATGGAATGACGAGCTACAGACCTGTCTCTAACCTTGCCTTTCTGGGTAAGCTAATTGAAAAAGCTGTATACCTCCAGCTAGAAGCCAAAATCCTACAAAACAACAGTTATGACCCATTCCAGTCTGGCTTCAGGAAACACCACAGCACTGAAACTGCCCTCATCCAAATATGCAAACACCTGCTCATGGCAAGAGACAGATGAGAGTGCTCCATCCTGATACTGCTAGACCTTTCTGCAGCCTTTGATACAGTTGACCATGACATCTTGATAAACAGGCTACAGGAATACTGCGGCATTGATGGCATAGTTCTTCAGTGGTTCCAATGGTTCCAATCCTTCTTGAGTGGCAGAACCCAAAAACTGTCTATGGGGCCCTTCCTGTGCACCCCTGTACCACTTAAGTATCTGGTGCCCCAGGGCTCAATCCTCTCTCCCCTGCTTTTCACAATTTACATGTTACCACTTGGAAAACTAATCCAAAAGCATGGCCTGACATACCACTGCTATGCGGACGACACTCAACTATATCTTTCCTTCAAGCCTGGTGTGACAGACCCAACTCGAACTATAAACGCCTGCTTACGTGAACTACAGCATTGCATACCTCCCAACATTATTGAGATGGGAAAGAGGGACACTTAAGCCACGCCCGCTGTGCGGCCTTAAGCGACACCCCTGCTTTTGCAGGAGGGTGACAATGGGAGGAATGAGTTTGCGGAGGAGGGTGCCAGTGGGTGGGAGAGGGTGACACTGGGTGGAAAGGGGGTGCCAGTGGGTGGGGGAAGAAGGTGACAGTGGGTAGGAGGAGGGTGTTAGTGGAAAGTGGAGGGTGTCAGTGGGCAGAGAGGAGGGTGACACTGGGTAGGGAGGAGGGTGCCAGTGGGTAGGAGGAGGGTGCCAGTGGGTGGGGAGGAGGGTACCTGTGGATGGAAAGGAGGGTGACACTGGGTGGGGAGGAGGGTGCCAGTGGGTAGGAGGAGGGTGTCAGTGGGTAGGAGAAGGGTGACACTGGGTGGGGAGGAGGGTACCTGTGGGTGGAAAGGAGGGTGCCACTGGGTGGGGGAGAAAGGTGCCAGTGGGTAGGAGGAGGGTGTTAGTGGGTAGAAGGGTGACACTGGGTGGGGAGGAGGGTACCTGTGGGTGGAAAGGAGGGTGCCACTGGGTGGGGGAGAAAGGTGCCAGTGGGTAGGAGGAGGGTGTCAGTGGGTAGAAGGGTGACACTGGGTGGGGAGGAGGGTACCTGTGGGTGGAAAGGAGGGTGACACTGGGTGGGGAGGAGGGTGCCAGTGGGTAGGAGGAGGGTGCCAGTGGGTGGGGAGGAGGGTACCTGTTGGTGGGGAGGAGGGTGCCACTGGGTGGGGAAGAAAGGTGCCAGTGGGTAGGAGGAGGGTGTCAGTGGGAAGGAGGAGGGTGACACTGGGTGGGGAGGAGGGTACCTGTGGGTGGAAAGGAGGGTGACACTGGGTGGGGGAGAAAGGTGTCAGTGGGTAGGAGGAGGGTGCCAGTGGGTGGGGAAGAGGGTGACAGTGGGTAGGGGGGTCGTCAGTGGAGGGGGGAGAATGCCCGTGGGTGGGAAGGAAGGTGCCCCTGTGTGGGGAGGAGATTGCCCTGGGGAGAGAAGACAGAAAAGAAATGATTGATGCGCCAGCCGCGCTAATAAGGGATGCGGGTGCTTGCTTTATTCCTCCCTCCCTCCCTCCCTCTGAATGCCCCCACCTGCTGTGAATGTCCTCCCCCCCCCCCCCCTCTCCCTGTAGGCAGTGTGTGCGGAGCGGTAGGTCCTCTTACCGCAGATCCATGCGCACCGGCAACTAGTCTTTACTTCCTGTGACGTCATGGTAAACAGGAAGTAGAGACTAGTTGCCGGTGCGCATGGATCTGCGGTAAGAGGACCTACCGCTCCGCTCCGCACACACTGCCTACAGAAAGGGGGGGGGGGGGAACATTCACAGCAGGTGGGGGCATTCAGAGGGAGGGAGGGAGGAATAAAGCAAGCTCCCGCATCCCTTATTAGCCCGGCTGGCGCATCAATCATTTTCTTCCTGTCTTCTCTCCCCAGCTGGCCAGGATTTAAGGGGGCTTCCCGGGATAGCCCCCCCAAATCGGGAGAATCCCGACCAATCCGGGACGGTTGGGGGGCATGACAATGGTTGAATGACAACTGGCTGAAACTGAATGCAGACAAAACTGAAGTCCTTCTGATCGGAGGGCAGCGCATGACAACAAAACAAATTAACTTGCAGTCTTCACCACTGGGAATAGAAGGCACGGATCTACGCAGCTCTGATCGTGTGCGTAGCCTGGGAGTTCTAATTGATGGGGATTTAAACTTTAGAACTCAAATCTCTGCTGTGGTAAAATCATCCTATTTTCACCTGAAGAACATTGCAAAAATCAAGCACCTCATCCCCCCAGAAGATCTGCCAACCTTAGTCCACGCCTTCATCACATCCCGACTGGACTACTGTAATGCTCTCTACACTGGCCTTCCAAAAAAGGTCTTGTACCATCTACAGCTGATACAGTATACTGCTGCCAGACTGCTAACCAACCATCCCCGTCACTGCCACATAACGCCAGTCCTGCACTCCCTTCACTGGCTACCTATAGAATGGAGGGTCCTATTCAAGATCGGCCTACTGACATTTAAATCCCTGAATAATCTGGGCCCTGGATACATGAAAGATATGTTGCAGCTGCGTAGCAATCCCCGCATTCTCAGATCCACAGGTTCTAATAATCTAGTCATACCCAGAGTCCACTTGGAAACTTTTGGTCCCATAGTCTTCTGTCATGCTGCCCCTACGTTTTGGAACTCCTTACCACAACAGATCAGGACAGCTCCATCCCTGGACGTGTTTAAATCCAGACTGAAAACCCACCTGTTCAGTCTGGCATTTGCAGAAATATAACTTTTGTTGTGTGAATACTTCATCCTACTAATTACTGAATCTGAGAGAGCCTAAGCGCTTTGAGTCCTATGGGAGAAAAGCGCTATAGAAATTTTATTGTATTGTATAGCTAAATCTCTCTCTAATTGAATCTGGTTAGAGGGAGATGACGGCTGCCCATACACAGCAGGCCGATTCCCGGTTAATTTCATGCTGAAATTTATATCCAATAGTAAGCAGTGAAGCCGGCACCATCGATTTTCAATGCTCTTTTATTGATTCAATTAAGCTTAAAAGCCATCATAGCGACGTTTCAAAGCACATTGCTTCTTTCTCAAGCTCGGCTGCAAGTCAAATAGTCTTGCAGCCGAGCTTGAAAAAGTAGCAATGTCCTTTCAAATGTCACTATGATAGCTGTTAAGCTTGATTGAATCAATAAAAGAGCATTGAAAAATCAAGCTTAACAGCTATCATAGTGACATTTGAAAGCACATTGCTTCTTTCTCAAGCTCGGCTGCAAGTCAAATAGTCTTGCAGCCGAGCTTGAAAAAGTAGCAATGTCCTTTCAAATGTCACTATGATAGCTGTTAAGCTTGATTGAATCAATAAAAGAGCATTGAAAAATCAAGCTTAACAGCTATCATAGTGACATTTGAAAGGACATTGCTTCTTTTTCAAGCTCGGCTGCAAGACTATTTGACTTGCAGCCGAGCTTGAGAAAGAAGCAATGTGCTTTGAAACGTCGCTATGATGGCTTTTAAGCTTAATTGAATCAATAAAACAGCGTTGAAAATCGATGGTGCCGGCTTCACTGCTTACTATTGGATATTGACCTGGAGTGCTGCCAGATCCTGCCGAGGCACATCAACATTAATTGCAGAAGAGGTGCTTCCCTCTTTTCCTTAAATGCTGAAATTAATATGGAATTGGCCTTGTGATATCATATCCGCTGCCTCACCGACCCTACCAATATACTCGTCCCCAGACTGCGCAGCCGCGGCAAGCTGCGGCAGCCATTTTACTTGTGGAATGAGAGCCCGACCCATACGGTGGGGTCGGGAGCCGACCGGGGGTCTGGCACACAGCGGGGGACCCGGCGGAAGTAAACGGAGGTCGCGGATGGCATCCTCCGTAGATACAAAATAGACACAGGTTCTGAACTTTTTTTAAACATTTCACCTCGTAAGTCCTTTAACTACATTCGGACCGCACTAACTGAAATCTACGCCCTGTTTTGGTGGACTCCTGGCTGGCAGGGCGTAGATTTCAATTAGCCGCCGCTGCTCGCATTCGTCATTTGCGATGTTTTGCGCCGCTCAAACACGACGTTTCTCGCCGCAGCTCACAGGCTCTGCCTGTCTCTATGACGCCAGAGCCATGTGAGCCGGTCAGGAACCGATTTCATTGGCTCCTGGCCATGTCTATAAATGTAAGCCGCTCCCATTGGCTTACATTGATAGACACGGTCAGGAGCCAATGAAGGCGGCTCCTGACCGGCTCACATGACTCTGCCGTCATAGAGTCAACAGAGTCTATGTCCTGAGGATCCCGGCGAGTGGCGATGACTGCGGTGGCAGTGGTTATGCGTGGCGATTCGTCGGGATTCCGTCGTTCTTGTACCAGCGGTCTCTGGTACTTAAGTGGTTAAATTACTGCAAACTGTAAAAAATAATAATAATTTGAAACAACCAACCAGAAAAAGCTCATAAAAATCGCTTACAAAACGCTAATTAAAAACGCTAATGTTTTGCAATTTGTAGTAGGTTCCAGGCCTAATACTGGTACATGTTCATATGAGAACTTACACAGAATCTGTGTCAATTCCACATGTGATTTGCAGTCTACACTATTTTGTGAAGTTTCTGTGTCTGTCCTTTGATATTCCCTCTATAACTGCATGATTTTTGTGCACGTTATGCGATTTTTAAGATTGTGGTTTTTTTTTGTGCATCAAAATTAATTGTGCATCAAAATTAGGGCTCGTTTCCACTATCGCGAATCTGCATGCGTCCAACGCATGCAGATTCGCACATGTAATGCAAGTGGATGGGCCTGTTTCCACTGTAGCGTTGTTGAGGTGCGTTTTTTTCAGCGGTAAAAAAACGCACAAAAGAGCCAACGAATTCGCCTGCGAGTGGAATGCATGCGAATCGCCGCTAATGTATTTAATAGTAAAAACGCATGCGTTTGTTACATGCGTTTTTACCCGCGATTTCGCGTGCGATTTCGCACCTTTTTCAATTTTATTTTGCCCTGGCAGTGTCATGGTTAATTTCGCATGGCACCCTGCCATGCGAAATCGCACGCGAAATCGCGGGTAAAAACGCATGCGGAAACGCATCCGCATGCGTTTTTACAAGCGTCGGAATGCCGGCGAAATCGCGTCGCAACAGTGGAAACAAGCCCTTAAGTTAACTTACATTAGAATGTATTTAATTAACTTCAAAAGTGGATGCGATTTTTCTGTGTTTCCATTGACTTGTGCATTAAATGCATTTCACACAATGCACATGAAAATAAACACACCGCCGGGCAATTTAAAAATGCAGAACAAAAACAAACAAACAAAAAAATCAAAATATATATAATCAGTACCGTGGCATAGTGGTTAGATCTCTTACCTTGCAGCGCTGGGTCCCTGGTTTGAATCCCAGCCAGGCAACTATCTGCATGGAGTTTCTATGTTCTCGCTGTGTCTGCGTGGGTTTCTTCCGGGTACTCTGGTTTACTCCCACATCTCAAAAACTTACTGGCTTCCCCCTTAAATTGGCCCTAGACTATGATACATACACTACACATACACACACGTATTAGATTGTGATGCGACAATATACTCTGTACAGACAATATACTCTGTACTGCGCTGTGGAAGATGTTGGCACTATACTAAATAATAAACATATTTAATCAGTATTCTAAAACTAAAAGCTAAAATGGACACTGGAGTATGGGCTACTCACTCTTGCAAAATAAATGGTGAACAGAGCAGGAGCCCTTGTTGATCTTTTTCAACACCAGTACTTATCCACAGATTGGCAGCAGGATTTCCCATGTCCATATTTTGGAAGTCTTTTTTTTTTTTTTTTTTTTTTTTTTTTTTAATATGTACGAAATAACACAAGGAATGGGAGCTGAGATGATAATTGTCATAAATCCCTACAATGTGTAGAACTAAAACAAAAAGCAAATTGTTTTTCTCCCAACAAAAGTTTAGTTTCACTTTAATGAACCATTGATCTTGCGCTGGATACACAGGATTGATGAGGATCTGTTTATATCTAGTGGTGATTTCCCATTTTCTCTTTTAGATATTGCTTTACCTGCCAGGCGCACGTTCCTCCTCATGCAACCACTGTCACAGCTGTAATGTGTGCGTCCTCCGACGTGATCACCACTGTACGTTGCTTGGCAAGTGTGTTGGGTTCACAAATTACAGATACTTCATCTGCTCTCTGTTCCATGGATGGATAGCCCTGCTTCTCACCACCATTCTTAATGCTGAGATCTTCATAAACCTGCTCAACGAAGGGAACAGTTTTCACAGCTTCTTCCTCCTTTTTATGCCTTGGATGATGCTACTGACAGGTAATAAGCAAGTGTTATGCCTAGTACATAGGATGCAATTTCCCGCCCGATTCCCGTGATTATTTCCGACATGTCCGATCAATAAAGTGATCGATTTTGCGGAGTTATAATTGGAAAATCGTTTGCTTTATCGATCGGGTGCACTTTGAACATCTACACGCAATGCAACTTCCTGTCCGATCACCCGTCGATCGGGTGGGAAATTGCATTGTGAGTACCCAGCTTTAGATTCCTCTATTAAATGCTGTAATTTAAAGTGAACTTGAAGTGGGAAGTTAAAGCCCGAAGTCCAGTGTAAATTAAAGTTAGCGTCAGGGACAATGAATTACGCTAGCCACAATTGTATTTTCTCACCCGCTTCACCCATGCTGCGCCATACACAGTAAGAGGAAGGCCCTGTCCTCATTACAAAAAAAAAGCCATGGCCTTTTATTCTGGAGGCTGGGTTACCTCCTCAACAGCCCCGCCTCCATCTGTGTAGCCCATCCCCAGCTCTGTAGCCCTGGAGTAATTGAGATTTCCCTCTCCTGAAAGAGTAAAGTTTAAATTGCACTAGATTTCCACTTAAAGGACAACTGAAGCGGAAGGGGTATGGAGGAAGCCATATTTATTTAATTTTAAGCAATACCAGTGGCCTGGTTATCCCGATAATCCTCTGCCTCTAATACTTTTAGCCATTGCCCCTAAACAAGCATGCATCAGATCAGGTGTTTCTGACATTATTGTCAGATCTGACAAAATTAGCTGCATGCTTGTTTCTGGTGTGATTCAGAAACGACTGCAAATAGATCAGCAGGGCTGCCAGTGAGAAGAATATGGAGGGTGCCATATGTATTTCTTTTTATACGATACCAGTGTATTGTTTATTAAAGAAATAAAGCATATTCTTCTCACTTCAGTTGTCCTTTTAAAGTAACATTTTTAGGTACTTGCCCCCCCTCCCTTCACCCCCACCCGGTGTATCTCCCGCACTCTCTTCTACCTAATCCTGGGGCCCACTACAAAAAGGAGGGTGAGTAGTCTTATGGTGGCCACTAATGATCCAACCTTTTTCATCCAATCTTACCACTTCTATGTAATATAAGGTAACTGCCTGAAGTATCCATTCAGTATATTCACTCAATTTACCCTATACTACATAGAATTGGTAAGATTGGATGAAAAATATTGGATCATTAGTGGCCACCTTTAGCTGCGACCCTTCTAGTAGCAATCAGTAAACAGAAAAAAGCAGGTTGGCACTATGGTATAGCAAGCGTGCTCTGGTAGCCTTCTAGGTGCCCTGTTTCCAGCTAAGTGTGCTCTGGTAGAAAGTATATGCAGAGTGGCAGAGGAGGCAAAAAAGCAAGGAAGACCGGCACTGCTAAAATGCTGTATTTATTGTTGGCTTCATGTAGTTAAAAGCATAAGCGTACATACAAATAACAAGCAAACTTGCACAGTGGGTGCAAGTGGATCTACCACAAAAGAGTGGTTTGGTGGCCATGCAAGGGACTATGATCAGGCTGGAAGAGGAACGCTGTAAACTTTTTAGGAGAGAGATGGTATCTAGTTTGGTTGTTTCCTTGGGTACAATCGAGATTGCCTGGAGATGGGATCAGTTTCGAGATGAGGAATCCTTCTGCTCCTGTACAGGCCACGAAGTCTAAGCAGTAGTGTGAAAGCGATACTTGTGGACAACAACCTGTGTCGTTGCTGGGTAAGTGGTTGCTTGTTATAAGCCAGCAATAGGGAAGTGCATAAAGATGTAAATGAAGGTAGAACATTTCAGTGCTTTGCCAGTCTGAAGCCAAAGCAGTGTTTATGCCCTGTGCTGTTTTCTGCCCATCAGAAGAAGTTGTGTGATCACAGAGGAAGGTGGAGGCAGCGTCTCTGTCACATAGGTCGTTATTAATTCCAGCTGGCATAAAGTGAACCCAAGGCGGATTGTGACCCAAAAAAACAGATGCTTCCCGTGTCCTCTTGGCCCCCACTGTTGCTGAGCATGGATCCATGGAAGATATCAGCTTATCGAATATGTTGTCATGGCTGTGCCCCCTGCCATGTATGAGCTAGGCAGTGCTGCACCTGTGCGAGTATGGCGGTGCCTGTGCAGTAAGCTGGAGCTGCTTCTCACACAGGCACAGCCATACTCTAGCAGGTGCAGCATGCTCCTCTTCAGGCAACCCTGCCTGAAGAGGAGCATGGAAGTAAACTTCCAGAGGGTCCCAGGCAGTGGTCTGGAGGAAGGCCAGGATCTGTTTTTCATGTTACAATTTGCCTGTTTTTGTTTTTTTTTGTAATGTCCCATCTTCCTCTTGGATTACAAAGCTGCCCATACTGCCTGTGTGTAAATGAGTAGAAGATGTAGATATTCCACTGGACAGGAAGGACACACCAAGTGATGACAGCCCTTCTGCTGGAAAATACATTTTTCAACTTACTCTGTATCCATGTTTATGAATTCCAAGTTAAGTGATTGAAAGCAATGCATATGCTGTTTCTCACCTTGAATAGATTTGTTTCTCTCTTACTAAAGCCAAATCATAAATTGCAGTAAAACTGTGAAGCTCAACTCAGCCTGCTCCCTGATGATCCCTGCTCCTCCTCTTCTATTGACTCATGCTGTCTTCTCTGGCAGAGGTGACAGCATGAGCCATCCAATGGAAGGAGTGATCATGTGGGTGACAGCAGCAGTCTATACTGAATTACATTACACTATTTCAATAGCCAAATTTCACTGCACTTTTGAAGTGACAATGGAGGGAAGGATAAATTATAAGTGAATATCTGCTATGCTTCATGAAAGTCATTGGGTGTCGTGGCTCCTGTGTTTGAATCCCCTGTCGTGGGGGACTTCGGGAGCAGAGTCCTCCCAAAGAAAGGCGGCTCCATACTGCGCACGCACAAGTGCCTGAGAGAGGGTGCTCGCGCGTGCGCAGTATGGAGCCGCCTGTCTTCTGGAGCACTTGTGCTCCCGACAAATTCCCAAGCCTCCTTTGGCAGTGGAGTGATCAGTATTTGACTAGATTAGTCTAATGCTGCTCCCGGTGACAGCGCTGCATCGGGAGATGGAAGGGAAAGACCCAGAGCCTTCCCTCTCCATTGGTAAGTATCTGGCTTTTCTTTTTATTAAATGAAGGTTCCCATTCACTTTAAACACTTCTGATTCAGGATGTAGCTGTGGGTCCTTGGTATTTCTCATAAAAAAGAAAGGGCATACTGTGATCAGTATATAGCTACATAATTGTCTGGGTTGAAAAAAGACAAATCATCTCCCTGGCTGGACAGTATTTCACAAGTGTCTAGTTTTTAATATTTTTTTCTTTAAGTTTGGAGATTTTTATCTTTGTATGAGTTGATGTTTTGCATCTATGCTATTTAACCATTTTGTTCAGTTTATGCCTAGCTTTAATGTCCTGACGCAGCATGGAACTGTACTAGAGGACTACTATGACTTTGCATAGTGTAGTAGTATTCTACCTGCTCCCCTCCCTATTACCAGCCTGTAACTATGGAGCTCAGATCACAGCTCTGTTCCTGCTGCCAGATGCTCTCCATAGACTAATGCTGGGAATACACCATGCAATTTTCCCCTAGATAGATGAGTTGATAGATAATTTCCGACATGTCCGATCTGATTTACGATCAATTTGTATAGAAGTGAACAGAAAATCGATCAGAAAAATGATCAAAATTAGATTGGATGTGCCAGAAATGATCTATCCACCCATCTATCTGTCAGGAAATTGCATGGTGTATTCCTAGCTTAAAGCTTGTTTGCACACACTCAAGGGGTGTCGCCCTTCGGGATTGAGCCCCATCCCTTTGGGGACGCTGTGGTGTGCAGACACTGCAGTGTACAGACGTATTCCCTGGCTTACAGCTGAGAGACAGGTCTGGTTATGTGGAGGAGTGACAATGGCATGGCAGACTATGTAGGTGGGGTGTGGAGGGGAACAATGCGCTCTGGTGTTACTGGCACTAAAGATCGGGCATTCTGGATCTTTACGCGACGTCATGGCGACACCTGTACATATGCTAGACTCTTGGTCTAAACGGCCATCTCAGCCAAATGTTATCATACTTGTATACCTAGCTTAACATTAGATGGTGCACATGCCACAATTTTTTTAATATCAACATCTCTGAGCTTTGACTGGCTTGGCTGTTAGAAATGAGCCACGGTCAGCGCTCCTCAGTTAGAGGCAGGTGGTAGTCAGGGGCAGGCGGCGCACCACGACATTATAGAAAATCATTGTTTTCCGTTGTAAAACAGGCAGATCAGTACTGTACTCATTGCACTAACCCTGCTATCAGTTTTTAGATTTTGCCTTTACATGAGCTTTAGACTACATATGAACCTTTTGGGGGGAAAAAATCCACCTTCTGTACAGCTTTCCCATGATACTGTTTTGGCGACTCACCAGGTTGCTAATTGAGTGGCACCAGAAACCGCTATTGTGTGTGTTGATCAGGGCTGTGGAGTTAGAGCAATTTTTGGGTTCCTTGACTCAGAGTTGTGCTGCTATTTGTGCTGCTGCGATAATGCAGTCACTGTAAAAAAAAAATTAATCGGATATACATATCTGATTGGCGTATGTATGAAAACGCCGCCGGGAGACTTGGGCGCAGGATCCAGCCAATATATATGGCTTATCCTGCTCCTGCATAAGTCCCAGTGGCGTTGACTACTGTTCCCCCTCCAGGTCGACGTGGATGGTGGGGAATTATGTAGTTTGGCTTCCAGCTATCGCTGGCAGACGAATTACAGTGTTTTTTAAAAGTAACTTCAGCTCCGTCTTCTGATGGCGCCGAAATTACTCACTGTGTGCTGCTATAGCTGTAATTCCTATTACGGTCTATGGTGGCGCCGGCTGCGCCCGAATCTCCTGCTCTGTTATTACAGTGCTAAATCTGATTGTGACTTTCATATATAATAAAACTGCAACAGTCTGTGTGTAAATCCACTGCCCTTTCCCAATAGTTCCAGTTCAGCCTATAAAACAATACTTTGCATAGTGTAATACTGCTTCGGTCTGTTACCTTCTTTCATTCTTTCTCCCAGTGCAGGTGCAGAGCAGCGCTTATAGAGAGTCTGAAGCGAGAATAAATCTCGCTTCAGACCTCATAAATAGCAGGGGCATGTGTGCCCCTGCTAAACCGCCGCTATCCCGCGGCTTAACGGGGGTACCTGATCCCCCAAATCCCCTCCGTACAGCCGGGGAGCACTTCTGCATTGGGGCAGGGCTAACCGCCGCAGCCCTGCCTCCCGCGCGTCTATCAGACGCGTACCTCCGCCTCTCCCCCGCCCCTCTCTGTCTTCCTTCACTGAGAGTGGCGGGGGAGAGGCGGCGATGCGCATCTGATAGACGCGCGGGAGGCAGGGCTGCGGCGGTTAGCCCTGCCTCCAGGAAGAGAAAATCTACGACCAAGTTGACGACCAAGTTTTGCGGGGGCGGGTTTGGGGGTGAAGGGACCCCCGTTTAGCCGCGCGATAGCGGCGTTTTAGCAGGGGCACACATGCCCCTCCTAACTATGAGCTCTGAAGCGAGATTTATTCTCGCTTCAGAGTCTCTTTAAACACGTGATACTACAACCCCACAAAAAAGGAGGCTTACTGAATTGAAACCCCTACTAATTTGTATGTGAGCCAGATGCAGCCATCAAAAGAGCCACATCCGGCTCCCGAGCCATAGGTTCTCTACCCATGGGCTAGACCAAAGGAAAAGGGAGCTGTGGAGGGTAAGCCCAACTGGATGAGTGGAAAACTACAGTTATTTTTGGAAACTAATATTTTCCATTTTGACAGCTGTTAGCTGCTGTTATTGCTGTTTGTGTTTCAGGCTGCAGTGACTATGTATTTGACTGTTTGCATGTAAACTGACCTCATCTCTCAGCACCTGTCTTTTGCCTTAGGAACTACCTGGGGAGAACAACTGTCCTTGTTTGTAATGAGTATATTAATACTTTGCAAATTGCTGTAGCTTTTAATTAACTATAAGACTGCTTTCTAAATCTATATGTTATAAAGTGTTTTACTTTTTTCCCAACAGCTGTACACAATCAATAAAATTATTATTTTTATAAATATATTTTATTTACTAAAGTGTCATGATTTCTTTGTATATTCATTTTGTCGAGTATATCTGTGACCTGTTCAGAGCCAGTTATTATTTGTTACAGTACTTTGTGTATTTGTGCATTTGAAGCTGGTGTAGAAATTAGGAAATTGTATGAATTCTTAGAAATACAAAACCAAATGTTCTCTGCTGACTTGTATCCTTGCTAAACAGATCCTAGCACAATGTGCATATGAAGAAGGGCACATTAACATGGACACTGCATTGCACTTTTTTATTGTTATTCTCTCTATAATTCGAGCAGTAAAGCTCACTGCATAAAGCCTTATACATGTATATGGCCTTGTACATGTGTATGAAGCATGTTGCCTGGCGGGGAGCGAGATCCGATCCCTCAGACGACAGTGCACTGCTGAGGCTGTACAGATGTGTGCTGTTGCTGTCCGGGGCAGAGGGCTGATTTAGATGCATGGGAGGGATATAGTGTGGTGGGTGGGATGAGTGAGGAGAACAATGGTCTTGGCCAAAGCGATTTACTGGGCTACTTGCTGTCCAAGGCATGGGGGCGGAGGGGGGGCTGTACACACGCTACATTCTCAGCAGAGTTGGTCATTATTTGGTGCCTTGGCCAAGTTTCACCTTGCTTGTGAACAAAGCTTACAGTGTACCTGAGATAGAATAAAGACAAGCATTTATACATACCTGTGGCTTTCTCCGGCCCTCTACCCCCCTCCCCCATAGGCCATGGGCTCTTTTGAGGTTTCCCTGCAGTCAGCTCTAGTGATTTCCCCAATCGTGTTCCACTGTACATTTGCAGTCCTGAACACATGCTGCCTGATTGCCTTTCTGTGGCCGGGAGCATTCTGCGTCTGCGCAGTTAGTCTTGGTGAACTGCACATGTGCAGCAATGGGGGGGGGGGGGTGCATAAGGAAGTGGAGCACAATCGGGGAACTCTGGAGCTGACTGCGGAGTAGCCCGGGAGAATACTGTAATATACTGTAAACACTTATATTCTATAGGTCTATATCATCTATATTCATTTTTTTAATACTGCCTTGGGTACACCTAATGGAAGCAGGAGATTTGGGCGCATGAGCAGGGGCGTAGCAATAGGGGGTGCAGAGGTATCGACCGCATCGGGGCCCTTGGGCCAGAGGGGCCCCGAAGGGTCCACCCTCTATCACAGTATTAGCTCTCTATTGGTCCTGTGCTGGTAATAATCACTTCTATAGATGCTTTGAATAGTAGTAAGCCTTAACACACTGTTCCCCATCCCCTTCTTGCACCTCTGACACTGGGGTTGTCCTCAGGGGCGTAGCAATAGGGGGTGCAGAGGTAGCGACCGCATCGGGGCCCTTGGGCCAGAGGGGCCCCGAAGGGCCCTCCCTCAACTGCAGTATTAGCTCTCTATTGGTCCTGTGCTGGTAATAATCACTTCTATAGATACTTTAAATAGTGCAAATCATTAACAAACTGTTGCCCATCTCCTTCTTGCACCTCTGACACTGTAGTTGCCATTGGCAGGTTTTGGTGCGCCGTATCAATTGTTGTGTATAGAGTGCTAGGGGGGCCCCATTGTAAAACTTGCATCGGGGCCCACAGCACCGTAGCTACGCCACTGGTTGTCCTTGGCAGGTTTTGGTGCGCCGTATCAATTGTTATGTATAGAGTGCTTGGGGGGGCCCCATGTAAAACTTGCACCGGGGCCCACAGCTCTTTAGCTACGCCACTGCGCATGAGACAAGTGGACAAAAAGGGCTCCCCATTCACTCCCATTATAAATATAATTTAATGGGCGCCGAACAGGGAAAAAAGGGCTCCGGAGATTATTAACGTTTTACAAACGGCGCCCGGAGATTTTTAATGTTTTATAACTGTGCTTGTGGTGATTTACGTTTACAGAATGAGCCTGTGACGAATAACGTTTATAAAAATACTAAACATATTTATCCTATTTAATTAAAACATTATTTAACATTTTAACCCTTACTGTTTGTAAAACATTATTATTCACAAAATAAAGCGATCAGTACCTAACGTAAATTGCAATATTTTTTACAATCATTATTTGTAAAAGATTTCTAAAACATTATTATCCACCCAAAAAAATGATTTAAATTTTTTTATTTAAATGTTTTATTTATTAATGTTTGTAAAACATTATTATCCATAGGGGGTCTTAGGTTTAGGCATCACCAGGGGGGTCTTAGGTTTAGGCACCACCAGGGGAGTCTTAGGTTTAGGCACCCCCAGGGGGGTCTTAGGTTTAGGCACCCCCAGGGGGGTCTTAGGTTTAGGCACCACCAGGGGGGTATTAGGTTTAGGCACCACCAGGGGGGTATTAGGTTTAGGCACCCCCAGGGGGGTCTTAGGTTTAGGCACCCCCAGGGGGGTCTTAGGTTTAGGCACCCCCAGGGGGGTCTTAGGTTTAGGCACCCCCAGGGGGGTATTAGGTTTAGGCACCCCCAGGGGGGTCTTAGGTTTAGGCACCACCAGGGGGGTCTTAGGTTTAGGCACCACCAGGGGGGTCTTAGGTTTAGGCATCCCCAGGGGGGGTCTTAGGTTTAGGCATCCCCAGGGGGGTCTTAGGTTTAGGCACCACCAGGGGGGTCTTAAATCTAGGCACCACCAAGGGATCTAGGGGTTAGGGATAGGTACAGGGAGGGCTTTGGGGTGGTTAGTTTTAGGCACCACCAGGGGGGTCTTAGTTTTAGGCACCACCAGGGGGGTCTTAGGTTTAGGCACCACCAGGGGGGGTCTTAGGTTTAGGCACCACCAGGGGGGGTCTTAGGTTTAGGCACCACCAGGGGGGTCTTAGGTTTAGGCACCCCCAGGGGGGTCTTAGGTTTAGGCACCACCAGGGGGTCTTAGGTTTAGGCACCACCAGGGGGGTCTTAGGTTTAGGCACCCCCAGGGGGGGTCTTAGGTTTAGGCACCACCAGGGGGGTCTTAAGTTTAGGCACCACCAAGGGGTCTAGGGGTTAGGGATAGGTGCAGGGAGGGCTTTGGTGTGGTTAGTTTTAGGCACCACCAGGGGGGTCTAGGGGTTAGGGATAGGTACAGGGAGGGCTTTGGGGTGGTTAGTTTTAGGCACCACCAGGGGGGTTTTAGGTTTAGGCACCACCAGGGGGGGTCTTAGGTTTAGGCACCACCAGGGGGGTCTTAGGTTTAGGCACCACCAGGGGGTCTAGGGGTTAGGGATAGGTACAGGGAGGGTTCTGTGTGAGAGTAGGGTTAGGTATAGTTTTAGTACAACTTTAATAATACTAATCAACAGTTATTATGAATGTACTTATATTAATATTGTTATAAACAATATTTTCACATTTTATTATAATAATAAACGATAAATCAAGATTATTCATAACAATATATAATTATAATGTTTAAACTAATATTACTGTTTTTTTAACAAACGTAATTATAAGTTTCAGTTTAGAAAAAGGGAAGATTAACGTTTTTAAGAATTGCCGATTTCATACACATTATTTAATGATTTATAAATTGTTAAAACACTATTTGTAAACGAAATTCTACACAATATTTTTATAAACGATAATACTGCTTATCGTTTACACCACGCGCCCTTTTTTCCCGACGCCCTTTTTTGATGTACGCACACCTAATAGATACTAACCTAAGAAGAGGGCTGCCTCTGGATCCTGCAGAGGCTTTCTCATACTCCTGGCCCCCTCCGCTGCAGTGCGCGGACCCTATGAACATATTCAACAAGAGCTTACGCCGGTACAGCTGTGCCTTCGCAAAAGCCACTCACTAAAACTTAGGAGAAAAAGTGCATTGAATTAAGCTCCAGATGTTTCTGCTCCCTTTAGAACACTCAAACAAACATTCCACACTTGTGCACCTTGCCAGCAGTAAAAACATTACCAACCAGTGAAGTTTCAAAATGCAGATCGGGGAGAGGAAAGATTTTACAATGGGCAAACACTGACTAAATGGTTTCTATAGTCATAGTTACATACATAGTTACATAGTTACATAGTTATTTTGGTTGAAAAAAGACATACGTCCATCGAGTTCAACCAGTATAAAGTACAACACCAGCCTGCTCCCTCACATATCCCTGTTGATCCAGAGGAAGGCGAAAAAACCCTTACAAGGCATGGTCCAATTAGCCCCTAAAGGGAAAAATTCCTTCCCGACTCCAGATGGCAATCAGATAAAATCCCTGGATCAACATCATTAGGCATTACCTAGTAATTGTAGCCATGGATGTCTTTCAACGCAAGGAAAGCATCTAAGCCCCCTTTAAATGCAGGTATAGAGTTTGCCATAACGACTTCCTGTGGCAATGCATTCCACATCTTAATCACTCTTACTGTAAAGAACCCTTTCCTAAATAAATGGCTAAAACATTTTTCCTCCATGCGCAGATCATGTCCTCTAGTCCTTTGAGAAGGCCTAGGGACAAAAAGCTCATCCGCCAAGGTATTATATTGCCCTCTGATGTATTTATACATGTTAATTAGATCCCCTCTAAGGCGTCTTTTCTCTAGACTAAATAAACCCAGTTTATCTAACATTTCTCGATAAGTGAGACCTTCCATCCCACGCATCAATTTTGTTGCTCGTCTCTGCACCTGCTCTAAAACTGCAATATCTTTTTTGTAATGTGGTGCCCAGAACTGAATTCCATATTCCAGATGTGGCCTTACTAGAGAGTTAAACATGGGCAATATTATGCTAGCATCTCGAGTTTTTATTTCCCTTTTAATGCATCCCAAAATTTTGTTAGCTTTAGCTGCAGCTGCTTGGCATTGAGTACGATTATTTAACTTGTTGTCAATGAGTACTCCTAAGGCCCCGTTCACACTTGCGGTTTTGCAAAAACCGCACCGGATGTCCGGACCGCACCGGAGCCGGATCGGACCTGAACCGTACGGTTCCTGTCCGGATCCGGTCCGGATCCGGTCCGGTTGCATACGGTTTCCGTGCGGTATGAACACGGTTGCGGTCCGGATCCGGATTCTTAAAGAGATAACAACCTGTATAAATACCTGGGGTTCTGGGAGGTCAGCAGAAGCTCTGGGGTCATTGTTGGAGACAGCTGGACGTGTGGAGACCATCCTTGGATACAGAGACAGCAGTTGGGACCATGGATCCAGTCATTTTTTACGCTTATTACCTGGGAATTCTCTCCTTCCTGTTGTTTACCTACTACTATGTGGGGAGAAGGCGTGCTCCTCGCAGGAGATGGTGGGTGCACCCTCTACTAGCCAGGAGGCAGAGGAAGGGAGAGTTCCAGGCCCTCTACCGGGACCTCAGACGACACCCACAGAAGTTCTACAGCTACACTCGGATGTCTATTCCCCTGTAAGTATATAGGCCTAAATACACCAACCCCCACCATTCCTAAACACCCCACCCTCACCCCCACAACACCTCATCCCTGTATACCTAGCTAAACACACCACCCTGACCCCCACACCCCTGTATACCTAGCTATACACTACACCCCCACCCTCCACAACACTCCCAAACCTCTGTAAACACACCTCCCCCATCCTCCACCCAACACCTTGTCCCACAACATACTTTACAGCTTCTTCCTTTACATCTCCTGACAGGTTTGATACCCTTTTGGAGATGGTGAAGGATGACCTTAGGAAGAAGGATACCACGTTCAGGAGAGCAGTCACACCACAAGAACAACTACTCATCACACTGAGGTATGTAAAAACAAATTTTTTTATTGCAAAAACAACCACTTTCCAACATGGAAACATTCTTCCAACATGGAAGACAAAAAAATAACATATCTATGGTATAGCCCGGTCAGTTTTAAGGAACACCAACCACCAACTTTGTGCTGGAAGAGTTGTAGGGCATAGCTGCCCAAGTGTCTTTCGGGGACACCAGGCCCTAAAATTGAAGTGCTTCAAAAACCTAACCACTGGCACATGACCCTCTGAGCCATGGATGAAGGACACAGGTCAGTGAAAAGGCTAGGCCTCTCACCGACCAGTCAAGGTGTCCTTCATCCATGGCTCCAAGGGTCTTGTGCAAGTGGTTAGGAACAAGAACAAAGTGAGGAGCAAGAGGAACCGATGGCAGAGGTGCATGACTACAGGTGCAGTGCAACAGGCACAAGGTTGTGACCCAGGTAGTGTCTTTCGGGGACACCAGGCCCTAAAATTGAAGTGCTTCAAAAACCTAACCACTGGCACATGACCCTCTGAGCCATGGATGAAGGACACAGGTCAGTGAAAAGGCTAGGCCTCTCACCGACCAGTCAAGGTGTCCTTCATCCATGGCTCCAAGGGTCTTGTGCAAGTGGTTAGGAACAAGAACAAAGTGAGGAGCAAGAGGAACCGATGGCAGAGGTGCATGACTACAGGTGCAGTGCAACAGGCACAAGGTTGTGACCCAGGTAGTGTCTTTCGGGGACACCAGGCCCTAAAATTGAAGTGCTTCAAAAACCTAACCACTGGCACATGACCCTCTGAGCCATGGATGAAGGACACAGGTCAGTGAAAAGGCTAGGCCTCTCACCGACCAGTCAAGGTGTCCTTCATCCATGGCTCTAAGGGTCTTGTGCAAGTGGTTAGGAACAAGAACAAAGTGAGGAGCAAGAGGAACCGATGGCAGAGGTGCATGACTACAGGTGCAGTGCAACAGGCACAAGGTTGTGACCCAGGTAGTGTCTTTCGGGGACACCAGGCCCTAAAATTGAAGTGCTTCAAAAACCTAACCACTGGCACATGACCCTCTGAGCCATGGATGAAGGACACAGGTCAGTGAAAAGGCTAGGCCTCTCACCGACCAGTCAAGGTGTCCTTCATCCATGGCTCCAAGGGTCTTGTGCAAGTGGTTAGGAACAAGAACAAAGTGAGGAGCAAGAGGAACCGATGGCAGAGGAGCAGGACTACAGGTGCAGTGCAACAGGCACAAGGTTGTGACCCAGGTAGTGTCTTTCGGGGACACCAGGCCCTAAATTATTAGTGCTTCTAAAACCTAACCACTGGCACATGACCCTCTGAGCCATGGATGAAGGACACAGGTCAGTGAAAAGGCTAGGCCTCTCACCGACCAGTGAAGGTGTCCTTCACCCATGGCTCCAAGGGTCTTGTGCAAGTGATTAGGATCAACAAAGTAAGGAACAAGAGGAATCAAAGGCACAGGTGCAGGACTACAGGTGCAGTGCAACAGGCACAAGGTTGTGACCCAGGTAGTGTCTTTCGGGGACACCAGGCCCTAAATTATTAGTGCTTCTAAAACCTAACGACTGGCACAGGACCCTCTGAGCCATGGATGAAGGACACAGGTCAGTGAAAAGGCTAGGCCTCTCACCGACCAGTGAAGGTGTCCTTCACCCATGGCTCCAAGGGTCTTGTGCAAGTGATTAGGATCAACAAAGTAAGGAACAAGAGGAATCAAAGGCACAGGTGCAGGACTACAGGTGCAGTGCAACAGGCACAAGGTTGTGACCCAGGTAGTGTCTTTCGGGGACACCAGGCCCTAAAGTTCAAGTCCAGCAAAACCAAAAGTTAAAAAGCCCTGTGATGGTATCCTTCCTCCGAGGATCGGAGGTATTCAGAGGAGCATGTCCAGGAACAATTTGACTTTTTTTCAAATTGTATCGGCACCACTACTAGAAAAGGTGGGAGTTGCTGCCTGGAAATCTGGACTCTCTTGGGTGCTGGTCGTGGATGAGCTGGACCCTGACAGCGGTGGCCCATATTGACTGCCTCTGTAGCCGGTGTACATCTGTGATGATTGCCAGGTGGGCACCGCTGTTGGTTGTGGGGGTCTAAAAATTGGTGGTTGCAATAATGGCGTGTCCATGTGCTGTTTAATCACCTCCAGCAAATTGGAATGGCACGCCATCAGGTTTTGTGAAGGCACCTTTTCAAGATATGGTATTAGAGACATCACAGTGTGAAAACACGGGTGTGCCTGCAATTTCAGTAGTTCCTTGCTTTGTTGATGCATTTGCTGCATCATGTTCTGCAGCTGGCCCACCGACTGATGATGCTGCGCACGCAGTTGGTCGATTTCTCCTCTGTGCATCTCATGCATCATTTTAAGCTCGTCCCTGTAGTGCCCATGTACAGCGTCGAGCTCACATTGCAGTGTAGTGATGTGGGACTTGTACTGCTCCATGATATGGCCCCTGTCCTCATCTTGCAACTGCCGGGTTATGAGAGTTTGGTGGCTCTGAAGAATCCCGAGAAGTCCGGAGACAGCCCCGGACATCTCGGACTCTGTCTCTCTCCTTGTTGGGGGGAGGGTACCTCGACGCCTCACTGGTGTGGTGGTCCTCACTGGTGGTGTGGCAGCATCTTCCCGTCCTCTGGCCTGTGTCGGGGTTGCCCTGCGCGCTGGTTGTGCTGCAGTCTCTCGGTGCTCCTCACTTTGTTCTTGTTCCCCTGGAGCTTCCATAGCGGTCGATTGTGGAGGTTCAGCTTCTTCCACACTCGGTCCTGCAACCTCAACATCCAAGCTCTCTTCTGCCAAGTCATCATCAAAGGACGGAGTTGTGATTAAGGACTCCCTCCTCCTACTCCTCGCCTCGGGGCAATAGGTTACATCGGCGACGTCATCATCCACCAAGCTCTCCTCACTGCTGAACCGTGCCTCCTGGGTCGGTTCCTCTTGCTCCAAATTGTCTTCAGTCCTGTAGATAAAAAAAATATTTATTGGTGTGCCAAACAGCATGTGGCGTCAATTCACAGAGCTAGCAAACACTAGCAATCACTTTATCACCCGTTTCTACCCAACATTTGATAAAGCTTGTGAGAAAAGTTCGCTAGCCATGGGAATTGAGGCCATAGCAATACATGGCCGAAGTCATGGTAAATGAGCTCTCAGTTCCTGCCCACAGTAGTGGTACTTACAGTCTAGGTTCCAGGCTTGCATTGATGAAAGACAATTGCTTGGCAAATTGGTAGTCTTTTTGTCGCCTTCCCCCGCCACTGCCACTTCGTTCGGCAAGTTTTTTCTTCCGTAGCCATTTCACATATGCATCCCGTATATTGCGCCACCTTGTCTTGTACCTTTCTCCTGTAACGACATGAAAAATTGATTTCGATTATTTCTCTTGTAGGTACATCGCAACTGGACAAACATATACATCGCTACATGTCACATTTCATATTGGGAAGAGCACGGTGGCAGGCATCGTCGTGAGGACTTCGAGGATCCTTTGGACGCGACTGAGGGCCAGATACATGCCTGTGCCGGACACCACGAAATGGGAGGAGATCGCCCAGGGCTTCTGGACCGAGTGCAAGTTTCCTAATTGTGTTGGCGCACTGGATGGGAAACACATCCGGATTCAGAAACCCGTGGGGAGTGGCAGCCATTATTTCAACTATAAAAAATACTTCAGCATTGTTCTAATGGCAGTGGCAGATGCGGACTACAAGTTTGTGTACGTGGATGTGGGGTCGTACGGTAGTTCCAATGACTCTGGAATTTTCCAGCGTACGACCCTTTGCCGGCTGATGGAGGAAGGCAGACTGCGTCTCCCCCGTGACAGACCCTGGCCTGGGACAAGGGCACCGGCCTACCCCTATGTGTTTGTGGGGGACGAGGCCTTCGCCCTGTCCGACCATGTAATGCGTCCGTACCCAGACAGGGGACTTGATGCCAGCCAGCTACACTTCAATGCTCGGTTGAGCCGT
Organism: Hyperolius riggenbachi; assembly: GCF_040937935.1. Lineage (NCBI taxonomy): Eukaryota > Metazoa > Chordata > Amphibia > Anura > Hyperoliidae > Hyperolius > Hyperolius riggenbachi. The sequence continues at coordinate 189,502,607 of NC_090656.1, forward strand.
GCAAGGAGAATGGTGGAGTGCACATTTGGGATCCTGGTGTCAAAGTGGAGGGTGTTCCACACGCCCATGCTGCTGAAACCGGGCAACGCAGTTGTCGTGGTGAAGGCAGCATGCATCCTCCACAACTTTGTGCGGCAGGAGGAAAGAGAGACTCCGGAACCCCCGAATGTGCTTCCACTAATGCCCCTGCAGAGGTATGCAACCAGGCCAAGGGTAGTGTCACTGCGGAACAGGGACCAACTGAGACTTTATTTTACCACACCACCTGGACGAGGGTGAATGTTTGGTTTTTAATATGTTTTGTTGAAATGTGTTTATTTTGGAGTTTCAAGTTTGAGTGATTTTAAATGTATTAATTTTTTACAATAAATTGATGTATAATAATTGGTCATTGTGTATGTTTTATGTGCACAGGTGGGGTACATCGCAGGTGGGTGGGATACATCACAGGTGGGTGGGATACATCACAGGTGGGTGGGATACAGCACAGGTGGGTGGGATACAGCACAGGTGGGGTACAGGTGGGTGGGATACATCACAGGTGGGGTAGAGGTGGGTGGGATACATCACAGGTGGGGTAGAGGTGGGTGGGATACATCACAGGTGGGGTAGAGGTGGGTGGGATACATCACAGGTGGGGTACAGGTGGGTGGGATACATCACAGGTGGGGTACAGGTGGGTGGGATACATCACAGGTGGGATACATCACAGGTGGGGTAGAGGTGGGTGGGATACATCACAGGTGGGGTAGAGGTGGGTGGGATACATCACAGGTGGGGTAGAGGTGAGTGGGATACATCACAGGTGGGGTAGAGGTGGGTGGGATACATCACAGGTGGGGTAGAGGTGGGTGGGATACATCACAGGTGGGGTACAGGTGGGTGGGATACATCACAGGTGGGTGGGATACATCACAGGTGGGATACATCACAGGTGGGATACATCACAGGTGGGATACATCACAGGTGGGGTACAGGTGGGTGGGATACATCACAGGTGGGGTAGAGGTGGGTGGGATACATCACAGGTGGGGTACTGGTGGGTGGGATACATCACAGGTGGGATACATCACAGGTGGGGTACAGGTGGGTGTGATACATCACAGGTGGGTGGGATACAGCACAGGTGGGGTACAGGTGGGTGGGATACATCACAGGTGGGATACATCACAGGTGGGGTACAGGTGGGTGGGATACATCACAGGTGGGGTAGAGGTGGGTGGGATACATCACAGGTGGGGTACTGGTGGGTGGGATACATCACAGGTGGGATACATCACAGGTGGGGTACAGGTGGGTGTGATACATCACAGGTGGGTGGGATACAGCACAGGTGGGGTACAGGTGGGTGGGATACATCACAGGTGGGATACATCACAGGTGGGGTACAGGTGGGTGGGATACATCACAGGTGGGGTAGAGGTGGGTGGGATACATCACAGGTGGGGTACTGGTGGGTGGGATACATCACAGGTGGGATACATCACAGGTGGGGTACAGGTGGGTGTGATACATCACAGGTGGGTGGGATACATCACAGGTGGGGTACAGGTGGGTGGGGAACAGGTGGGTGGGCCACGGGTGGGTGGGCAACACGTGGGTGACACAAATCCATAGCAAAAGTTGAATACATCACAAGCTTAAACCACAAGCCCCCCCAAAAAAACTTCTAGTCAACATACCCTCTGTGCCTTGCTGTCTCTTGCTCAAGTTCTCAAAGTCCTCCACATACAGCTTGGCAATTTTTTTCCACAGGCCTCTGCATTTTTTGATGTTGCTGTGGTCCGCATCCCCCTTGTCCCACAGGGCTGGTACCTGCTGCACCTGTAGGATGAGGTCTTCTGATGTGTAGGGCCTCACCCCCTCGCTATCAGACAGATCCTGCTCCATATTGCTGCCAAAGAGCTCCAGCATGAAGTCACTGCTGCTCCACTCTGTGAACGCTGGTGCCATGTGGTCCCCATCCAAAATGGCCACCATACCATAGAGTCAGCATAGGAAGTGTGGTACAACATCCGGTTTTTATAGCCAGTGTGTTGTGCGCTCTCTGGTTCTCATTGGTTTCCATTGGCCGGATGCAACATTCCGGCTCCGGTCCGGATACGTCAGCCGGACCAGCCGGACCAAAAAATAGCGCATGTTGGAACGGACGCCGGAGTCCGGATCCGGTCCGGCTCCGGTCCGGACGAAACGGACGCATGTGAACGGTCGCATAGACTTTCATTGCTATGCCGTGCGTCCGTTTCGTCCGGTCCGCATGCGGTCCGGCTCCGGCACGGCTCCGGCACGGCGATTCCGGATAGCAGCCGCTAATGTGAACCGGGCCTAAGTCCTTCTCCAAGTTTGATGTCCCCAACTGTATCCCATTTATTTTGTATGGTGCTAGACCATTAGTACGTCCAAAATGCATGACCTTACATTTGTCAACATTGAATTTCATCTGCCATGTATGTGCCCATATAGCCATCCTATCCAGATCCTGTTGCAATATGACACTATCTTCCTGAGAGTTAATGATTCTGCACAATTTTGTATCATCTGCAAAAATAGCAACATTGCTCACTACTGCATCTACTAGGTCATTAATAAATAAATTGAAGAGCACTGGACCCAGAACAGACCCCTGTGGGACCCCACTGCTAACAGTCTCCCATTTTGAGTATGATCCATTGACCACAACTCTTTGTTTTCTGTCCATTAGCCAGTTCCCTATCCATGAACACAGACTCTTCCCCAGTCCTTGCATCCTCAACTTTTGCACCAGACTTTTGTGGGGAACAGTGTCGAAGGCCTTTGCAAAGTCCAAGTATATCACATCTACAGCATTCCCAATATCCATATTAGCATTCACTACCTCATAAAAGCTGAGCATGTTAGTCAAACAGGACCTGTCTTTAGTAAACCCATGTTGATGCTGAGAAATAAGATTATTTTCTACTATGAAGTCATGTATAGTATCTCTTAGTAACCCCTCAAATAGTTTGCATACAACTGATGTTAAACTTACAGGTCTATAATTTCCTGGATCAGATTTTTTGCCCTTCTTAAATAATGGGAAAACGTGGGCTGTACGCCAATCCACTGGGACTCTGCCAGTTGCAAGAGAGTCACAAAAGATAAGATAAAGGGGTTTATCTATAACTGAACTTAATTCCCTTAGGACCCGAGGATGCATGCCATCCGGGCCAGGTGCCTTGTCTATTTTTAATTTATTTAGTCTTGCCTTCACTTCTTCCTGCGTTAAGTATTTAATATTACAGTTAGAAGATTGAGACTCTTCCGCCTCTGTAGTTTGCAACAGTGCTGTTTCTTTTGTGAAGACAGAAGCAAAGAAAGCATTTAATAACTCTGCCTTACCTTGGTCATCCACCATTGAGTTCCCATCCTCATCCTTTAGGAGTCCTATACAGTCAACCTTTCTTTTTTTAGAGTTAATGTACTTGTAAAACTTTTTTGGGTTAGATTTGATATCCTTAGCGATTTGTTTTTCAGCTTCAATCTTTGCCTGCCTAATTTCTTTTTTACAATTTTTATTGCACTCCTTATAATTGCTTATTGCAGCCTCTGTCCCCTCCTGTTTTAAGACCTTATAGGCATTCTTTTTCCTCTTCATTTTATCTTTAACCTTTCTATTCATCCATAGAGGCCTTTTTTTATTCCTAGACATTTTGTTTCCATATGGGATATACATACTACAGTATTGATTGAGTATAAGTTTAAAAGCTTGCCATTTCCCTTCAGTGTCTTCCCCTTGTAGTACATTATCCCAGTTCACCAAACTTAGTGCCTGCCTAATTTGAGTGAACTTTGCTTTTCTAAAGTTCATAGTTTTAGTGGTCCCGCTGCCCCGTGGCCTATCAGTCACCAGCTCAAACGTTATCATGTTGTGATCACTATTTCCCAAATGTTCTTGAACCTGCACATTTGATACATTATCTGGTCTATTAGAAATGATCAGATCCAGTAACGCATTCCCCCTAGTTGGTTCAGTTACCATTTGAGTCAAGTAATTGTCCTGTAGTGCTGCCAGAAATCTGCTGCTTTTACCAGAATGGGTAGCCTCAATACTCCAGTCAATGTCTGGAAAGTTGAAGTCGCCCATAATTATGACCTCATTTTTACCTGCAGCTTTTTCAATCTGCTGTAGTAATCGCAGTTCTGCAGCTTCTCATATTGTAAAACATAAGACATTTTATTCATAAAGTTGTAATTAGTAAAGTTCCTCTTTAAACACACTCCTCCCAAGTGAGTATTCTTATTCTTCTCACCATATCAAGTAAGAGAGGCATAGCTATCTGTCCTGGCCACTCCATGCTCTCCTTCCATGTGTCACATCTGTGGAGGAAGTCCAGAAGGATGAATTGTTATCAGCGACCAACCCTATTCACAAGCATGGGAGGGCGCAAAGATTTGGTATTGGGTTTTATGGCTCAGTGCATTTAGTTTTGGATGTTACAGAATTATAATTGGGAATCTTCTGAGGAACCAGGTCTCCATCCTCCTGGTATTTCTGGATAGTTATGGACCTTGCCCACCCCACACTCTGATCTGTACAGCAATGTGGAGTTCAGAGCTTGATTATGTAAGGTGTGGGACGTGCTAAGCAGTCAGATTCTGATTGCTTACTCAGGGTAAACTGATTAAAGCTGGACAACTGGCAAATATATGTAATCCAGTAAATCTTATCTTAACTGGATTTTTTAAGGCTTCTTTCACACTGAACGCTGAAAAACGCTAGCATTTTAACTTACCAGTTCTATAGCAGAGCATTGTGAAAAGCTTCCATTTAAAACGCATATAATATGAACTGATACATTAGGAAACACTGAGGGCCCGTTTCCACTAGTGCAGTGTGATTCCGTCACGGAAAATGCAAAAACGAATTCGTTTGTGAATTTTAACGCAAAAATGTTTGTAAGTATGCCAATTTAACCATGTCAGTGCCTGTGTGCTTTTACATTGATTTTAAGCGAAAAAGTACGCAAACTCGCATGGAAAATTTGCATAATGAAAACGCATGCGATTTTCCTATTAATTACATGTGTTGTAATTAATTTGCGGTGTGTGAATTCTGATGGCTCTGCTGTGCAGATTTTTTCTGCACAGTCCACTGCACAGAATTTCTGACAAGTGGAAACAGGCCCATTGATTTATATTGGTTATGCAAATCTGCATGCAGAAAACGCATGCAGATTCAGGGTACGTTTCCACTTGTGCGGCGCGATTTGCTCGTGGAAAACGCGTCAACGAATCCGCATACGGTTACGGATTCGTTGACATTTTCATGTGGATTTTCACGCGGAATCGTTCGCGATTTTAACAACGCGATTTTAACCATGTCAATGCCGGCAAGCATTGACATGGGTTTTTTCACAAAATCGCGCGCGGAAACGCCGGGAAAACCGCAAGACTCAAGTGCTTGCGGTTTTCCTATTTAGTTACATGACCGACGATTCGCGTGCGGGTGTGCGGCGTGCGAATTCTGACGGCTCTGCTGTGCAGATTTTTTCTGCAGAGCGAGCCGCACAGAATTCCTGACAAGTGGAAACGGCGCCATCCACTTGTATTGGTTGAGCGAATCTGCATGCAGGAAACGCATGCAGATTCGCTCTAGTGGAAACGGGCCCTTACTCTACTGGAAACAGGCCCTGACATGAATTGTCCGTTCAACTGCCAGCAATTGATTCATAGTGTTAGGGCCCGTTTCCATCACGTGGTGCGATGTGGCCACATAGCTGCATTGCACCGCGGACGAACTGAAACCAATGCACAGCGATAAAACAGTTTCCATTGCGTGCTGGTTATGCAGAGCGGTGCGAAACGATCCGAGAATCTGCAGCATGCTGCAGATTTCCGCTCGGCTGCATCCACGTCTCCTGCTATGCACTTACGTATTGGGAGATGCAGAAGTGACACGAATGGGAGCGGAAGTAATGCGTAGCCGCATTGCATCCCTTCAGCTGTCTGCTTTTCAGCATCTATAACATTGATGAGTAGCTGAAAAACAGACACCACTGCATCAGTGGACTCATGCTCATAAGGTGGCCACACACCATACAATTTTTTTTATACACACCATACAATTTTTTTTTAAATATCTTTTCAATTCAAGAATTGCAAACAATTTTTCTGACTGATTGTAACATCTCAAAAATCTGACCAAAGTACCACACACCTATGTTCAAATTGTTTTTCAGTTATGAACAAAATGATTGGAAACTCAGAAAAAAAATTGCTTGGGTCCGTACATCAAGTAACTGACAATCTACCACACACTATACAATTTTGATAAAAATGTATCAGAAAAATCCAACACTCCAGATCTTTTATCAAATAAATATGGGAAATTCGATCAGATTTCTCGAACAAATGAAAAAAAGCTTTCGATTTTTTTTTGGGGGGGGATCGAATTGGTGTAACATTGTATCTTTTAATTGTATGGTGTGTGACCACCTTTAGGGTCTCTTTACTCTGCATTTGAGTATATGTCCACTACCAGAGGGAGGTAAGTCCACCACGACTTCCGTCTTTTTATCATTTTTAGAACATTGTTTCAGGCTAGGTCCACACTAGACACAGTTGCAGGACGGACACTGCAGTCCGGATCAGGGGGAAGTACCACCGTACTGCAAACTGATGAAAGTGCATCAGTTTTGCATCAGTTTCCGTTCAGTTTTTCCCTGACAGAAAACGTCTCTATCATTAGGAAGGAGTGGGAGGATTTTTTTGGGCCAATCATAAAGCTCAGGCTATCCGTTTTCACATCAGTTTTTTGCCTGTGGAGCTGGAGATGCGTTTTCTCATTGCTTTTCACTACCCCTGCGTGTATCCGTGGTCCTGATCCGTTGCGTGAAAATGCAGCAGGTCCGGACCTTCCGTTTAGGTTTTGAAAACGGGTCCCTGCAAACGCAGACGGATCCGGTTTTTACTTGGGTGAGGCTGGCTGCTATTTTGAACATTAGTATCCGGGACTCCGTTTTTCATCAGGTTTGAAAAACGCAGCCACGGATACGTTTCCGGACCTAGTGTGGACCAGGTCTCACTCTGCTTGGCTCCTCTGTTCGTACATATTACAGCACTAGCGTAATAAATGTTAGCATTGTTTTGGATGCAGGGCATGCATTTTTCAGTCTAATAGAGGCGGTGTATGCCTGTGCGATTAACCATTCCATTGCAGCATGTGTCTAGGGATGCGCAGCCTTCCCCCCACTTTTTCTATCAGTTTTACCTAACAGGATTGGAACTGTGCACCTTTTATGTGAGATCACAGCCATAGAAAACAAAGCTGACAGGACTGGATGTGACTGGAAATGTACACCTTTAATGTGTGAATCAAGCCATAGAAAACTCGTACAAAACTGACAGGACAGGACCTGACATGTACAGATTTATGTGTGAACCAAGTCCTCGATAAACTCATACAAAACCAATAGCCAACTGACAGGACAGGGCTTGACACCTTTTATGTGTGAGCCCAGCCCAAGTGTCTGCTGTTTGGGTAGCATAGTGGCACAGTGGATAGCATTACCTTGCAGCACTAGGTTCCCTGGTTCTCATCTGAGCCAGGAGGGGACAGTATCTGCAGTGACTTTGTACGTTCTCCCTGTGTTTTCATGCGTTTTCTTCAACATATCAAAACCATACAGAAAGGTTCATTGATTCTCTCTCCAAAGTGGCCTTAGGCCTTGTTCACATTACAAATCACCAGCGCTATCGCAAGCACTGAGCGATTTACTGTGATTTTTACAGCGCTTTTCCCAGTGATTTTCGCTTAGAAAGGTGCTTCTCTAAGCGCTTTTACTGAGCAATGATTTTTTTTCACTTCCTGACGTCTGTCAGTAAGTGAACTCTGACCAGGAAATGAATAAATACAATGTATTTATTCATAAAAGCGCTCGGGAAATCGCTATACAAATCGCTTTTTCAAGTGCTTTGCAATTTCCCTATACTTTCCATTGAGCCAAAGCGCTCAGAAAATGGTACATGTAGCCCTTTTGCGTTTGAAGAGAAATCTAAACGCTCACATGCGAACACTCTCATAGGAAAACATTGCGCAATCACTTTTAGGGTGATTTCTAAAATTGTCATCGCTTAAAAAAACAGAAACGCTCATAGTGTGAACGAGCCCTTAGACCAGGCATTGGCAAACTTGGCCCTCTAGCTGTTGAGGAACTACAAGTCTCACAGTGCATTGCAGGAGTCTGACAGCCACAGTCATGACTCATAAAGGCAAATGCATTGTGGGATTTGTAGTTCCTTAACAGCTGGAGGGCCAAGTTTGCCCATGCCTGCCTTAGGCTGTGTTAGAGACATTGGACTATGGACTGTGTAGTAGGGAGTAGATGTAGAGTTTTGCAGACCAAGTAAGCATTGTATAAATACAAAATGTTGATAATTCGGTGGCAGTAGTTTGGAACTCTGATCTGGGTCATAGCAGAATATACCGAGGATCACCCCAAAATTTGTGACTTTAAACTTGTGACAGGCAGTTTACCAAGCCTGGGATGGGATGCGTTCATTGAGCCCCATTTTATGTGGACTGCTGCAGGTGCAATGAGGTGTTTAGTACGGCCATTTTGGAGGAGTTCTTCTCACTGAAACATTGGATGGTCGTTTTGTTGCATGGTACTCGGTCTGCATCAAATTGCAGCCAGAAGTTTAGCCGTCTGTCTGAAATAGTCTTAAAGTGGTCTGAAACTCCACCATAACATTCAATAAAAGTTTTCCCACTTTTAATTACTCATACAGTTATCATATTTGCTTTTGTGCATAAGTAATATTGTTTGTTTACAAATTACAAGTTTCCAAAGTGTAGTTTATCATGCCCTAAAAGCTGTCATTGCATTTTATTCAAACTGCTTTTTATTATATATTAACACCTTCTAATGAGCTATTCTGAACTGTGTGTGTGTGAAGCAAAGAGATTCACCGAGAGCTCCTTTTCACCTGTTACAATGTGTTTACAAACATTGTAACAACATTGGAATGTAAACAAAGATTGTGTTATCTACAGTTTGGATGTAGATTTGAAGCTGAATAGCAGGACAAAGTGCTTTTGTTTAACCATTTCAGTGATCTGCTAAAAAAAAAAAAAAAAAATTCTGTGATAGTAGCTTTCAAGCTGTGAGGAATCTTTTAGAGCAAAGTAGAAATGCTGGCTTTCAGGTAAATCCGTTCCATCTCACATTGCATGTGCTTAAAGTGTATCAGAGACAAAGCTAAGGGTAAAAAACATACTTAGCTACGAAGTGGGAAGCTTGTGGATCCTGCAGAGGCTCCCTGGGGCTGGATTTACACTTTTAGCGCCCCTAAGCCAACTTTTTTGTTGATCCCCTTCCATGTGCAGCAGTGTCCCCCATTCCATGTGCAGCCACCTCATCCATATGTAATGTCCATGAACAGCAGCCCCTCTGCTTCATGTACAGCTCTTTTAGGCAGCATCACCCCTCTTCCATGTGATGTACCCTGTTTGCAGCCACCTTCTCCATATGCAGCAACCCTTTTCCCATGTGCAGACGCCCAAGTCCCGGGCCTATGTTGCCTTCCCAAAAATCTAGTCTTGCCCACTTCTTGCTGGCCCCCATGGTTGCTACACATGGACCTCTTTAAGACATCAGACAAAAGTGCAGCCATACTGTGCTGTAAGGCTCTGTACTACCCGCAGGCGTGGCCATACTAGAGCAGGTGCAGCACAGCTGCGCATGTGCATGGAGAGGAGCTCTATTGCGATCTTCAAGAGGGTTTCGGCAGCTGCGGTAGGAGCAAGGAGGATGTGGGTAAGATCCAGAGGCTTCCCCCTTTTTAGGTTAGTATCTGTTTTTACCCTTAAAGGACAACTGAAGTGAGCAAAATATGGAGGCTGGCATCCTTATTTCCTAATAAACAATGCCATTTGCCTGACAGCCCTGCTGATCTATTTGGCTGCAGTAATGTCTGAATAACACCAGTAACAAGCATGCAGCTAATCTTGTGGGATCTGACAATAATGTCAGAAACACCTGATCTGCTGCATGCTTGTTCAGGGTCTATTGCTGAAACTATTAGAGGCTGAGGATCAGCAGGGCTGCCAGGCAACTAGTATTGCTTAAAGGAAATAAATGTGGCAGCCTCCATATCCCTCTCACTTCAGTTGTCCTTTAACTCCACTTCGGTTTTACTTTAAAATACTAAACATAGAACAGTGAAAAGGTTCCAAAGGAAAGTAATTGCATTCTAAACAGTGACCACATGGTGGTGCAAGTGTTCTACATTGTACACAAGATTCCTTATTATTATTATTATTATTTATTGTATTTATAAAGCGCCAACATATTATGCAGCGCTGCACAATAGATAAATGGGTTAACATACAAGGTAGAACATGCAGGAAACTCACAACAAAACAAGATCATGCAAATGATTTGATAACAAAAGTGTCATAGGTCAAAATAGAGACTGTTCTAGTCCACGAGAGGGGTGATTGTCTGTAAGATTGCATAATCAAGCTGGAAACACTAGGGAGGAGGGCCCTGCCAGAGGCTTACAATCTAAAGGGTGGGGGTGGAGACAATAGGTGCATCTTTTGATAGTGTCTAACAGAACATATTATGGTGCTGGTGTAGGGGGGTATGCAAGCATGAAAAGGTGAGTCTTGAGAGCTTGTTTGAAGGTATTAAAGGTGGGGGCGAGTCTGATGGCTGGTGGGAGTGAGTTCCAGAGAGTAGGGGCAGCCCTGGTGAAGTCCTGCAATCATGCATGTGACTGAGATATGCGGGGTGCGACTAGGCGCAGGTCATTGGAGGATAGCAGGGGGCGGGCTGGTATGTGCCTGTGGACCAGATCAGAACCATTTTTTTAACACATGGAAATGCATTATTTGAACACCCTAGATACCATTGCCAACTATTAATTATAATATTTTTTATCTTTATGTATTTGCAGACAGTCATCCAGATGGAGGGAGACCATGCGATGGCGCCTGGTTATCTAGAAAAGGTATTGCTTGGACTAGTTATTGCACCTCAGATATTTTTGCATTGGGTATCATGCAGCAGTTGGGACCCAATATGTAGTAACAGCCCAACTCCTTCTTCATCTGTAATCTCACCTGTAGATCCACTCCCCATTGGTACTACTGCCATATCTCCATCAGACTCCCCTGATCGTCCAGAGCATCTTTGCCTGGCTGCCTTGGCACCCTATCAATGCCAACACTGCCGCACACTCTGCAGCTGCTACTCTTCAATTCAAAAAGTATCTTCAAACCACCCCCAGGTTCCCCATTTGCCCACTAAGGAGGGGTAGTCCTATTGCTTTTTGTTGTGCTGCCCACTTTAGTGTTTGATCTGAAGATAAGAGTGGCTGGTGCAGTGGGGTGTGCGCTTCTACAGCGTGGAGCGACAGTGACAGGGCTGCCAGTCAGAGGTGTGCCATATGTCCAGGGCGGTTACTATAGCAGCGGGCAGTGGGATTGTTGTAGCAACAGTGGCTCTGGTGGAGGTGCGGAGAGTGTGAAGGGACAGCCCAGAACTGTTAGTACCAGATGCAGCAGACATCGGGGGAGTGTTGGGGTGCCCGACACTGTAGCGAATAGAGGTGCAACAGTATTTTTTACATCTAAACATGTGAGCGAGGTAGCGGTGCTAATGACAGCTCCACCGCACAGAACCTCGCTCTGACATCGTCTGGCAACTACCTGCAACTCTCAGGCAAATGACTTGTATTCGCCTGAATGAGGCCTTACCACCACCCAGGAGAAGCTGGCAATTGAATATGCTTGCAGCTCCCGAGCGATGTCAGGAGATAAGAAACTTGCACACACCTGGAATGCATGTGGCCAATGCAGAGACAGATCATGGATCAGAACAGATGAGAGAAATCACTACTAAAGCTGGCCATAAACTATTTGATTTTTTTTTTGTCTGATCGATATTACATTCATCATTGGGATCAATATTGCTTTACAACCAACTAAAAGCCAATAATGGGGCTCAGTCTTTAGATTGATTTTAGCCCCTCATTCAGATTGTGATGTCTATCACAAATGTTTAAATTCACTTCAATTTAAGATCCACTAGATATTTAGTTTAATCAGATGTCTAATTGGACATAGAAATTGTACATTGTATGGCTAGTTTAAGACAGACAAGTTGAGAACATTTTTATCTGTGCATTGACTAAACAACTGATTGAAAGGGGCACTGTAACAACGTATTATTCAGGATACCCACTTTTACTGTAACTTTCCTGGTTTCAGCATCAGAAACACTCCCTATAGCTATATATTGCTGTATATTGGTATGTAGCCTCGCCCTCCCAGTGATGTTCAGCATAGGCTTTTTAGCTATGCGGAATTATCCTCTCAGAGCATTGTGGGAGACCAGGCATTATTTGAAATGAAAACAGCATCTCGCAGGCAAAAAAGGAAACGATTGGTGATCTTATAGTAAAAATGTGACACTAGCACTAACCTCAAACAAGCATGTCCAGGACACACCTCCTCCCCCCCCCCTCCCGTACTACTGCCTTCTGTCACACAAAAAATGGCTATTAAACGGTAGTAACATAGTCGATTGCAGTCAATTATTCAGGGTACCCACTTTTACAGTAATTTTCCTGGTCTCAGAATCAGAAACCCTTCCTCTATCTAGACAGTGTATTGTATGTAGCCTCCACACTCTTAGAGATGCTTAGCCTAGGCTGTTTAGCTATGTGTGATTTTGCTCCCAGAGAACTCTGGGAGACCAGAAATTATTTTCTGTGGCTTTGGAATTCTCAGAAAGAAACAAACATTCTGCAGAGCTGCACCTGTCAAGACTAAAGATAGGAACATCACAATGTTTGCAGATGTCTTTGTTAAGCAGGTATTGTTAGCACCCTGCAACTTGTTTCTAGTGTGTGTAATTAACTTTCACTCACAACAGTCTCTAGAATGGAATAAAAAATCCTTCTAGTTAGTGGTAGTCCTCCAGATGGTAATGCCTTATTGTTAAGGGAATATAGACAAACATGGCCAAACTGGTTTGAGCTGACAGAAAGGCAACAGTAACTTGGATAACCATTCTGTAACTCTACAAATTATACATTATACAACTATAGTGAGCAGAAATGAATCTCAGAAGGCACCGCTTGTTAAAGCACATGGGTTCCACTGCTGTCATTCAAAAATAATGAGCTCAGGTTGGGGCGGGTACTGGCGCTCACCCAAGCAGGACTGGAAATATATAACCTGGTCCGATGAATCTCGTGACACACAGATGGCAGGGCAAATTTGGTGTCAGCAGCATGAATTTGTGGAACCAACCTGCTTTTGTCAACAGATAAAAGGAGCACAGCTGGTCCACCGACTAAGTCTTCATGCATCTTTTATTTCCAATAAACGTGATCACAAACAGCATGCGGGCATAAGCATTGCAGCGTACCACAGATGTGGCCTAATACGGTGATGCACATGGGTAAAAGGAGAAATACCCGCCCACCCTCATGCTGGTGTTAAACGCCTACTTCAGCCTCTTCATTTTTAAGTGCATATGATTGTACATTTTAAAGTACCACTATCATGAAAAATTGTAAAAATGTAAAATGCATATGTATAAAATGTACAGATGTTCCAGAGTGAAAATTCACTATAAATGTATTTTTTCCTATGGCTTACACTTACAGTACGTAGGTTGTAAAACCTGACAAGTTTCTGATATATTGACACCGGCCCTTATTTGGCGATTTAGCCTTCAATCATTTTTTTTTCCAAAAGCACTTGCTGGACAGCAGTTGATCAGTCCCACTGCCAAAATAGAGTGCAAGAATTAGGGAGGTTGACTGGAATTTTTGTATGGATCCTTTTCATAGAGCTCTTTTACAAAGAATAAAAGGAAATACTAAGATTTCCCCATGAGGAGTTGGACTAGTCCAAAACCTGTCAAATCTGCTAGATTTTTACTGCCTACTGTAAGCGACAGCTACATAGGCAAAAAGTAATTAATAGTGTATTTTACTCCGGGATAAATATGTGTACATATGGATTTTAAATGTTACAATTTTTAGTGGACGTTGCATTAATCAATGTTTTGTGCATTGCAAATCTGTACTTTTCGCAACAAATATGTTTACAATACCGGGTTGTCAGCGTCCAGTAGCTTCCATAGTCTCAATAGATTTTTATTAGTGTTGGTGTTTATGTACTATAGAATCTAATATCGAATTTAAAAATTGAGTAGTGTTTTATTTGTTTTTTGTCAGAAGTCAAAGCAGCAGTGGATATCACTTTACACGTAATATACACATAATAATGTTCCAGATGTAGGAACATCAAACATTCAAGCTTCAAGACACTGGAGACAAACTATAACTGCTCTGACCTACTTATTGCAACAGGAAGTGTTAACTTTCATTTTTGCAAACTGTGTAGTTTTATGAAGTGCAGAGTCTAAAGTAGTCTAAAGAGCTTACAGTGCTGCAGAGATGTTACCGGAATGTAATTTCTGCATGTGCTGAAATCATTGAAATGATGTAACATGCAGGGCCAGTTCTAGTCTTGGGGGACCGGGACAAAATTAACACAGGCCTGATAATTTGGGCAGAGACTGTATGTATGAATTGTGGTAATTAGGGTGCGGGTGATTAGTGGATAGAGCGGGTACCAGAGTACCACTATACGATAGTAGAACTACGGCACAGGATAATTAGCGGCGGTGGTGGCTGTAGTATTGAAGATCTCTGCCACGGGTTAAATAGCGGCAATGTCTGAAAGTAAGGGTGGGGGGGGGGTTGTTTAGTGTTAGGGGTAGGTAGGGGGTGGCTGGGTTAGGTGGGGGTGTCAGGCATAGGCAAGGGGTGTTTTGGGTTAAGTATATATAGGGGGATGGTAGAGGGTGAGGCATGGAGGTTAGGGTTAGGAGTGGGTAGGGGGAGGGCTGATGTGAGGGTTAGGTACCGGTTAGTAGACAGTACAGTTAGTAGATTATCTGTACTGATCTGTATTATAATACAGATCAGTACAGATAATCTACTAACTGTAAAATCACACAGCTGAATATCGGTAAATTTACAGATAATCTACTAACCAATTATAACACACCTATAACCGGTAAATCTGAGTACATTTTAACCTGTGCCTTTTTTAAATGTACGCCCCTTGAAAGGCCTTGCCTAGCTTTTATTGTTTTTAACCTAATCTTTCCCTCTTGTCATATAAGCTATGTTTTGCTTATGAAAAGCACCCCCAAATTCCTTTATCATAAAAGAAACAGAGGTTGTCAGTTGATTGCCACTGCTGCATAGCATAGTGATTTCTGAACACTGCTGAGCTGTGCTGTCTTCTGGGAGGGAAGGTGGAGCTGAGCTACTGCTCACCATTGTCTCCCAATCAGAATGTGGGAGAGGGGCGTGGCTGACATGCCATTGAACCCCGTGCAGTGGACAATGTAGGAGGGGGTTGGGGCTAGTGGGGGTAAGTTTAGACAGAGTGACTCTCATAGTTTGCAAACAAGAGCCATGCCTTCACTGGGGAATAAGGGATAATAAATGCTGTTTCCTTCTTAGTAGAGGTATTTAGAGGTATTTTAATAGTTAGAATATCTAAGACAGTCAACCAGGTAAGACCGACGGTTTACCATGTGTACGTAGCTTTAAGCCTCTAGATACGCACACTGGTGGAGCCAAAGCAAGCCTAGTACACACATCTAATTTCAGTTGGCCAATTTTACCACTTTCATGTAGAATGAGAGCTTATCTACACAATCTCTGCCTGAAAGAGTTAAATATCAGGTATGTAAGTGGCTGACTCAATCCTGACTCAGACAGGAAGTGACCACAGTGTGACCCTCACTGATAAGAAATTCCAACTATTAAACACTTTCCTAGCAGAAAATGTCTTCTGAGAGCAGGAAAGAGATAAAAAGGGTCAATAGTTCATCGAATTTTTAGCTCTGCCATACTTCAATGAATGTGTCATTGAGCAAAAACAATAAAACAGTTAAAACTTAAAAAGTAGATTTAACAATAAAATAAAACTATGGAATATCTTAAAAAGTCATTTTTAGGAGAAGGAAGATAGATACAATAGTTTATTTCATTAGGTTATTTTCGCCTCGGGTGTCCTTTAAGGCTCTCCTCCTCCTGTGGGAACAGCAGTCTGGCCATTGCATACTGACCTTTTCATCACCTGCAGTTCAAACTTGCTTATCAGCTTTACTGCACAAAAATGCTTTACTTTGGCTGTCAGCCCACTGCTGATCTGGCTACAGCAAGCCATAGTCATAACTGTAATCCTATACAATAAAACCTAACTGTCCCTGCGTCATCCACTTTCCCTGTCTGTCTGTCCGAAGCTTTTTTGTACTGCGCATGTGCGCAGTACAGAAAGCTGTTGGGATGGGAGGTGAGGACAGGGAGCAGGGCGGGCGTGTGCGCACAGCGGGTGGGTGTGCACGCACTTCTGGCGCACGTGGCGGGAGCGCGGTGGGCGCTGGCACACGGGCGGCGGGCGCGTTTAGATCACTACCTAGAGCCTGTTTTTAAACGGGCTTAGGTAGCCTAGTAAATAAAAATATCACAGCAAAGAGAGAGGGAATTTCCACCGTCACTGGGCTCACACAAGACAAGGCTGCACATAGAGCACGGCTCCACCTACAGGTGTGACACATTTCATTACTTCATTAGGATTGTGCAATAAGCAATCACAGGTTTTACTGTAACAATTTTAAAGTGTACCTGTAGCGGAAAAAAAAAGAGCCTGAAATGGATACTTAACCTCAATATGCTTCCCCATCCTTCTCCACTGGGATATTCCAGCGCTGCCCCCCCCCCCCCCCCCCCCCCGTCAACAAGCCCTTGTTGACGGCTCTCACCTGGCATTAGCATGGACCCAGTCAGGCTTGGCTTTTTTCGCAGAAGCCTGAACAAGTTTGTGCTACTGCGCAAGTGCAGTGTGGCTGTGCTTATTCACATAGAGGAGAGAGGCCGCAAAGTTCCAGGGGATGCCGGCATACAGGAGGGGTCTGGAGAACGATGTAGAAGGCCTCTGAAGGATCCAGAGGCTTCCCTCCCTCTCCCAGGCTTTTTACAGGGGTGTATCTGGGTAGTATGGAAGACACTGAAATTGTGGTTCAGCTTCCCAAAAGGACCACAAGGGGGTCTCAAAAGGATCACAAGGGGGGCACATAAAGACCACAAAGAAGCCCCAAATCTACTACCATGCCTAGGTCCCCATTACATCTTAATCCATCTCTGTTGAGATGCATTTATTTATTATTTATTTATTGTATTTATAAAGCGCCAACATATTACGCATCACCCAGTATAGCTGTGCAGCACGAGAGAGGAGGGTTAGGCATGGCGCCTGTGGCTGGATCCATGCCTGTACCCCTCTAGATACGCCACTGGTTGCCACTGGTTGTTTTAGTCAAAGTACTATATGTCTGCTTCTTTTAGAAAATATTCTTTTCTCTCCCTAGGCACTCTATAGGAGAATTTATAATATTGTATTGAATTACTCTGAACTGTTTAGAAAAATAAGTAACAACCAGCAAGGTACCATTTTTGGCAAAGTAACGTGAAAGCAATATCCTGAAATGGCCTTTATCAACAAAAATGTACTTTAAACCAAATCTACCTTTGAGCTCCATTAGTGCCACTAATGTAGACTGGAGGGGTTGATACATTTCCCATGTTGCCTGTGAGATTTTGTTTTCATTGCGAGTTTTGGTGTTCGTATCCCTTGCTGTTTCACTAACTTTAAAGGAGTACTGTAAGGGTAGAAAAAAAATAATTGAACTTACCTGGGGCTTTTAACGGTCCACCGCAGACATCCTGCATACCTCCCAACATTTAGGAAAGGGAAACCGGGACATTAAGGCCCCACCGCTAACCACGCCCCCAATACACCCCTAGTCCTGCATTCCATAACGAATGTTTAAAGGGAAAAAAAAATGATCGAGGCGCCAGCCGGCAATATAAGGTGCAGAATGCCGGTAATCACAATGTATATTCATTCCTTCCTCCCTCCCTCCCTCCCTCCCTCCGAATGTGCCCCCGTGTCCCCTGTTTGCAGAGTATAAAGTGTGCAGCGGAGCGGCTTTCACCTTACCGTTCATGCTCGCCGGCATCTGGCTCTTTTGATTCCTGCCTCCTGTGACGTCACAGGAAGCAGAATGAAGCTGATGCCGATCCGGCGAGGATGAACGGTAAGATGAACGCCGCTGCGCACTTTATACTCTGCAAACAGGGGACACGGGGGCACATTGGGAGGGAGGCAGGAAGGAATGAATATACATTGTGATTACCAGCATTCTGCATCTTATATTCCTGGCTGGCACCTCGATCTTTTCTCCCCGCTCTAGTCTCTCCTCGCCGTGAGGATGGCTCCCCGCCCCGTGACACCGTGAGGGAGGGGTCAAAACAGAACTGCCACGGCGAGACCGTGACAGTTAGCCCTACTGCATCCTGTGCTCCCCGAACACCAGGTGCAGCAATATTTACAATCTTTGCTCCTGTGCAGGTGCAGTATCAGCTTTCTGATCAGTTTAGGTCGACATAGCCAACCCAAACAAAATTTGAAGCAGAACTGCATTTAGTTAAACACAGCACTTTCTTCTTCAGTGGGAAGCTTCTTGCTGCATCCAAAGAGGTGAAAACATTATCTTTTGTTTACATTCCTTTGTAGGTAAACATTCCTGGCAGTGCTGAAACTGCGGTGCCCTCATAGTAGAAGCAGAGAGAGCTGAGAAATGATC
This sequence comes from Hyperolius riggenbachi, assembly GCF_040937935.1. NCBI lineage: Eukaryota > Metazoa > Chordata > Amphibia > Anura > Hyperoliidae > Hyperolius > Hyperolius riggenbachi. Next base: position 189,521,317 of record NC_090656.1, read on the forward strand.
ACTGGATACATTATAATATATAGATATAGCAGCTATACAGTAAAATGCAATGGCGTTTTTCAGAGCAAATAAACTGTACTTTGGGAACTTGTAATTTGTAAATGGACAATAATACTTTTGTACAAAAGCAAATATGATAACTGTATGGGTAATAAATAGGAAATTTCTTATTAAATATTGTGTCAGTTTAATCCTGCCTTAAAGAGACTCTGAAGCGAGAATAAATCTCGCTTCAGAGCTCATAGTTAGCAGGGGCAAGTGTGCCCCTGCTAAACCGCCGCAATAGCGCCGCTAAACGGGGGTCCCTTGACCCCCAAATGCCCCACTGCGACACTTGGTCGCAGACTTGGTCGCTCCTGGAGGCAGGGCTAACGGCTGCAGCCCTGCCTCCAGTCGCGTCTGTCAGCGGCGCATCGCCGCCTCTCCCCCACCCCTCTCAGTGAAGGAAGACAGAGGGGCGGGGGAGAGGCGGAAATACGCGCTGACAGACGCGCATGGGGCAGGGCTGCGGCGGTTAGCCCTGCCCCAACCAGGAAGTGCTCCCCCGAATTACGGAGGGGGATTTTGGGGTGAAGGGACCCCCGTTAAGCCGCGCTATAGCGGCGTTTTAGCAGGGGCACACATGCCCCTGCTAAATCTGAGGTCTGAAGCGAGATTTATTCTCGCTTCAGTCTCTCTTTAAGTATTTTACTTTTGACCCAAAGTGACCCAAAAACTTATTTGGCCCATGGAAAAAATAAAGTGTACGTGTCTTTACCTGGCACTTACATTGACGAAAAAAAATAATGGCTCCTTGCTAAAACTTCTGTTTGTTGTATTTCTAAAATGGACCTCAATTAGTAGTCTTATGGTGCTGAGGAAGAAACATTAGTTGAATTCCTAGTATTCAGCTCTAAAGCAGAAAACCATATTATGACGAGTGCTGCAACGGACAACTAAAAGATCTGACAGATCAAGGGACTGGTTGTGTCTGTTCGCCAGCACGCCTCTGTCTGCTCGAGACGAGTGGCTTAACAAGATGACACAAATGATAAAAATAACTGGACTTTAATTCAGAGGCGGCAGACCATTATCGAAGGACAAACAAGAAACACAAAAGCCTTGCTGCTTGCACGCTGGCAGCAGAGAATAATCTCCAGGCTGTGGAAACGCATACATACTACTGCAAACAGGAAAATCAGCATTTTGTAAGAATTTTCCATTTGCAGGTTGAATGGCATTTCTTGTCCTGTCTGGGTGGAGGCACACAGTGAATTGCTGCAGCCTGCGGACGCACACCACAAAGAAAGTATTTTTAACATCCAAGTCTAGGCAGAAACAGGACCTAAAAATACAAAATGGACGCCTGCTGCTTTCAGCATTATTAGCTTTTTGGGGGAGGCTTACATAATTGTAAATAATTTCATCTAACTTACACTGGTGTCTCAATAGTTATCTGGTGTAAAACCTATAAAATTATGACATCAGTAATTAACAAGTGCTGTATTTACTTGATGAGGGCAAGACCTATTTGTTCCCAGCCAACCTTCCTTGAATTAACATCCAGCCTCCCCATTATTTCCCCATCAACCTCTTATCTAAAATAAATACTGGACACGCCATTAAAGTGGTGTAAAAAAGGCCAGAGCAGCCTTTTACCTTTATTCAATCTTAACAATATTCCAAAATTTAAAGGGAAAGGGGGGATCCAGAGGTCCACTTGAATACAAGCAGGCAGCTGCGTAACGGCCCCCGCCGCAAACACCGGCTCAGGGACAGCTGCCTGCCAAACAGTAGGTGCTCATTGAAGACGCAGACCTTCCCGGATTGATTCACACCGAGGTGAATACCTCCATCCACTAATTCTCTGACCTCCTCCGGATGCCCTTCCCCTCCGGCTGCAATGACAAGAGAACAAGACACACAACCAACCAACAGCAGAACAGTATACCATAAGGGAGGGAGGGAGGGAGCTTGATTCCAACGGCCTGCCTGGGAAGAGACTCCGCCCCCCCCTTATATAACCCTTTCCTTCTGCTTAACCCACCCCTCCTCGCATCCTATTGGCCCTTAGCCTTCTGTTCACCAAGGCCCACCCCATCATGTGAGCCCTCCCCAGGCTCCCTGAGCCCGGTACGAGCTCTGCTTGATGAGGGCAAGACCTATTTGTTCCCAGCCAACCTTCCTTGAATTAACATCCAGCCTCCCCATTATTTCCCCATCAACCTCTTATCTAAAATAAATACTGGACACGCCATTAAAGTGGTGTAAAAAAGGCCAGAGCAGCCTTTTACCTTTATTCAATCTTAACAATATTCCAAAATTTAAAGGGAAAGGGGGGATCCAGAGGTCCACTTGAATACAAGCAGGCAGCTGCGTAACGGCCCCCGCCGCAAACACCGGCTCAGGGACAGCTGCCTGCCAAACAGTAGGTGCTCATTGAAGACGCAGACCTTCCCGGATTGATTCACACCGAGGTGAATACCTCCATCCACTAATTCTCTGACCTCCTCCGGATGCCCTTCCCCTCCACACCCGTGGGCAGGACACCTCATGCCCGCGAGGCCCACCACAAACGGAGGGCCCGCTGGATTCCATCGCTGAGAGCTAGAGTCCACAGATCAGTCCCCACAGCGTTGAGATGTACCCCATCCATCCTTAAAAATCTAGCCGTGTCCACCTCCAAATCAAAATGTCTGACTGCCACGCCCCCATTCCGAGCTACGAAACGGGAAACCTCTCGGTTTAACTTCTTCCGGGCCCGATTAACCCTTTCTACTGACCTAGCCTGTCTCCATGCCAGTCTACCCACCACCTCTGACCACACAATTATCGTACCCGGGAAGCTGGTCCTCAACCTTAAGAAATCGAATTTTATGTCCCTGGCCAGTTGCCTGGTAGAGCGTGCGGCCAGGTCATTCCCTCCTGCATGAATTACTAAAATGTCAGGAGGTCGGTCCAGCCGGGCGAAACGATGGACCTCCGGGACCACTCTGTACCATGACATACCCGGCACCCCGATCCATCGAACACACGCCTGTGTTCTGGGAATGCCTAACTGCCGGCCATCGGGCCGCGCTCCGGCTCGCCGTGCTCCCCAGACGACATAAGAGTGGCCGAGGATCCAAGCCAAGCAGGGCGTAGAATCTGAAACACACAACCACAACAGGGAACATAACCATCCTGAACGCTTAGGATTCCCTCCCCCTACTCTCACAACAGGTGGGGCCGCACATAGGAAAGAAATCTGGACGACTCCCACCGCCCGATACGCTGAATCCAAGCGTTGCTAAGTCCCCACCTAGCTGCCTCCGTGGCCGCCCCGATCCGGAATGAGTGGGACGCAAAATTCTTTGGGGGGTAACCCAACCTACCCAAAATTTTTCTAAACACTGCCACAAACTGGAAGCGAGTGAGTGGGGACCCATCCTCGTGACATAGGAAGGAGAGACCTTCCCTGCACCTGATGTGTAAGAAAGACCTAGCCGTAGCTACCGGGCATACCTGGGAACCTGGGACCTCAAAGAGGGTGACCCTCCTCCCCCTGCCCGCCTGATCGGTTTTGGATTTTCTTAAATAAATCGCGATTGAAACATCGCCCCCCGAAACGTCCCCCCTTAAAATACCTCCTGGCCGAAATTTGCTGGGACTAACCAACTCACTAATCCTGAAAGCCCCGAAGAAGGCAAACGAAAAAGCCACAGAAAACAAACATGCCTCGTATGGTGACACACAAACATCAGACAAATGCATGGACATGGCACATAGCATTTCAAAGGAAACAGGACGGCGTGCATCCCTCGTTTTTTTACCCGCCCTGTAACCCCTCATTGCCAGACTAACTCTGGAGTCTTTTGTTATATCTAAAACCCCTTGCATCCTAAACAAGAATGCAAGGGCCGTGATCTTTTTTGACAAGGCCGCTGGTGACACCCCCTCAGCGCCGTTATTTGCCATGAAGTAAAAAAGGACGCACAACCGATCAGTGTCAGTCACTACTCCCGTAAATTGCTGCAACACTTCGTGCCATTGGGCCCATACCGCCGAATAAGCCTTCAAAGTAGATGCCGACACCGCTCGTGTCATCCAACCCTCTATTATCCGAACGGAATCAGCCATAATGCCTCCGGGCAGACCAGACCTCGCTGTTCGGCTCCGGGGGCTTCCTTCCGAAAACGATCCCACTGGAAACGAGAGAGGGCATCCGCCACATCGTTAATCGCTCCCGGTAAATGTACAGCCAAGACAAACAAATTATAGCGGAGACAGGACAACACCAGGTAACGTAACAGCCGAACAGCTGGCGGGGAGGACGCCGACACTTTATTAATTGCGGTGACCACTCCCAAGTTATCACAGTTAAACCTGATTTTTTTATTCCTGAGTTTGCTGCCCCATAACTCCACCGCCACCACGATTGGAAACAGTTCCAGCAGTAACAGATTCTTGGTGAAGCCGGCCTGAAACCATTCCGTTGGCCAGGGAGCTGCACTCCACTGTCCTGCAAAGTAAGCCCCATATCCACAGGACCCAGATGCGTCCGTGAACAATTCCAGGTCATGACTGTCCCGTCTCTCTTCCATCCACATTGACCGCCCATTATAATCCGCCAGAAATGATACCCAGACGGCTAAATCAGCCCTGTGCTCTTTTGTCAGACGGATTCGATGATGTGGTGCCGCAATCCCCGCTGTGGCCTGGGCCAGCCGCCTGCAGAAAACCCGCCCCATGGGCATGATCCTGCATGCAAAGTTAAGCTTCCCCAGCAAGGATTGCAGCTCCCGTAGCGTGATCTTCTTTCTCGCCACGGCACGCCCTATAGTCTCACTCAGGTCCGCCACCTTGTCTTCCGGCAGGCGACACTCCATGGCGACCGAGTCAATAACAATGCCCAGGAACTTGATGACCGTCCGCGGGCCCTCTGTTTTTTCGGCCGCGAGCGGAATACCGAATGATTGACAGACCTGTTGCATAGTGGCTAATAGGTACGCACATGACTGCGAGTCCCCTGACCCCATGAACAGAAAATCATCCAAGTAATGAATGACCGCTCCTAAGCCCGACTCCTCCTTCACCACCCATTCCACGAATGAGCTAAATGTTTCGAAATAATGGCAAGATATAGAACAGCCCATGGGCAAACATAAGTCCACATAGAAACTGTCCTGCCAAAAACAACCCAAAAGGCGGAAACTGTCGGGGTGAACTGGCAGCAAGCGAAACGCTGATTCCACATCAGTCTTTGCCATCAGTGCCCCCCCGACCCAAACGCTTGACCCACTGAATCGCCTGATCAAAGGATGTGTATACTACTGACGACAATTCCGGGTCTATGCCATCGTTAACCGATGCACCTTTTGGGTGAGAAAGGTGATGGATTAAGCGGAATGAGTCCGGCTCCTTTTTGGGAACCAAACCCAGGGGTGAGACAACGAGTTCCGGCAAAGGGGGGTTCGCAAATGGACCTGCCATGCGACCCAGCGAAACTTCCTTGTCTAACTTCAGGGAAATCACTTCCGGGTGTAACGCTACCGATTTCAAATTTGCGAAAGGGAGGGAGAGTTGCCGGAATCCCACTGCAGGGAATCACAAATCCGCTCTCAAACCCCCTCCGTAGCAAGGATGCTGCCTCCAAATCCGGATATCTATTTAGAAAACGCAGCATCCTTTCCACCATCACTGGGGTCCTCCCTCTTACCTGAAGACTCCGAGGTCCGGGTCTTACCTGCCTTATAACATCTTGCCGAGGGATGACTACCTCCGCATGACCCGCACTCGTGCTTAAACTTACAGGCACCTGCAAATCTGCATGTCCCCTCGTTATATTGCCAGCATACTCCCTTCCTTTTGGCGGCCAGCTGTCCTGTGTTCCCGGAACTGCTGGCCCCTCCCTGAAAGGGCTGAGGAGCGCGGCTTGCAGGCATCATGATATTCATCCACAGGACCATGTCCTTGTGGTCCCACCGGATTGCCGAACGAACCGCCTTACGCTGACGAAATTGCTCGTCATAGCGCAGCCAAGCCATACCGCCATATGCCCAATATGCATTGGCGATACTATCCAAATAGCAAAAAAGCGCGGAGCAGCACTCCGGCTGCTTTTCCCCTATCACGCTAGCCATGATGTTAAAAGCCTGGAACCAGTTGCGGAAGGTACGGGGAATCAGCCTGTAACGTCTGCGTTCCTCGTCCCCTTTTTTGCTGCTGTCCGGCTTAACCTGGTCCAGGTTAAACTTTTCCAGGGGCAATATCGAATAAATTTCAATGTACTCTCCCCCCCAAATTTTCTCTCTCACCTCTTTTTTGAGGTGGGTCCCCAAAGGGCCCTCAAAACACACATACACTTCATTCTTGGCGGCATCCGCCAACCTAATAATGTCAACTGGCGCCGCGGAACCTGCCGCGGCTGCCCCCGAGACCTCCCCCATTGACTGAGGTACCGGGGGGGCCACTGAATTAACCAAGCCACTTACCGGCATAACCGTTGGGGGGGGAGGCCCAACTACCGGCAGGAGAGAAGAACCTGCCGTGTTAACCACCGGTGATGGGGTAAACCCCAGACCCACTCCCCCCTCACCCGTCCAGGCCGGGACCGGTGAAGGTCCCACAGGGGCGCCCTGCGCCCCTTGCAATGCCTCCCTAAGCCCCAGCAGTAATGAATTTACAATTGTCAAAGCAGAAGCAGGAGGGTTAGACACAGCAGCGACATTAGCAGCAGCAGCGGGAATAACATCACCCCCACCACCCCTGGGCACCCTCCCACTATTAGCTCTAATCGGGGCTCCCGTAAGTCCCCCAATCTCACCTGGCTGCGCCGAGCATGAGCCCTGGCCAGCCGAAGCGCCGGATCCGTCTTGTCCGCCATCCTCCGATTCTTCCGCCTCCGAGGAGGAGCAACCGCTCTGCCTGGGGGAATCCCCGGCGACTCCTCTAGGAGGGCTCCCACTGTTGTTGTTTTGGGGCCTCTGGCTGTTTCTCCCGTTGCCCCGCGAGCTTGCAGTAGGGGGGGATAGTGAGGGGGCCTGCCCGTGGGTACGGGCAGCCGTTGGGGCGCCTGCCAGCGCTTTTCGGGCCTGCCCAGAAGTTGAGGCCTGCGCACCATGTCGCGCCGCCGCGGAAGGCCCAGCCGAGCCATGCGATTTCTTGCTGGATGCCGGAGCCCGCCCTCCAGGGGTGGCGGCCGTCTTGCTGCGGGTGGAGGCCTCCGCTCCCGACTTCTTCCCGCGCTGGGCAGTCCTGCTCCCCGGGCGGGGAGCCGACGCCGGGGAGGACACTGCTGACGCCGGCGGTGCTGCCGGGGAAGGTGGAAGGTTGGCACCGCCGGAAGAGCTCCGCCCAGTGTGAGGATTCCTCCCAGCCGCCTTCTTGCCTGAAGCCTTGTGTTGCTTGGCGGAAGGGGCTGGAGGGTCCGCAGAGGGGCTCCTAATGCGGCGCTGAGCTCTGGGGGATGCGTCCGGACTAAGGCGCTCCGGAGGGCGGGACTTCCGAGCGCGTGTGGACACCCCTGCTGCCACGGACGGGGATCCAGGGCTCCCATCTGGCCCAAGACCCAGTCTGGCCCCCGGGTAGCCGCCTCTTCGCGCACCCTGCGCACCAACTCCTCCACATCCACGCTTGCTGCCATGTTCAGCTTGATTCCAACGGCCTGCCTGGGAAGAGACTCCGCCCCCCCCCCTTATATAACCCTTTCCTTCTGCTTAACCCACCCCTCCTCGCATCCTATTGGCCCTTAGCCTTCTGTTCACCAAGGCCCACCCCATCATGTGAGCCCTCCCCAGGCTCCCTGAGCCCGGTACGAGCTCTGCTACAGTGTAACATGCTGTTGTTACATTGCAAAGCACGATGGGAGCTGGGTATCCGTGCAGCAGTGAACGGGTCATTGGGAGCTTGAGATCAGGAACTCCAATCTGAGACCAGCGTTGTGACTGGCAATAATCAGAAACCTGAAAACCTTGCTCTGTTCCCAGCATGAGGCAAATGCTTGGCATACCTGTTGACTTCACACACAGTCCCTCCCAGGTTAACCGCTTCCGGAACTCGGTAATTGAAATCTATGCCATGTTTGGCACCTGTTATTCCTGCCAGGGCGTAGATTTGAAAAGCAGCACGCTACTGCAGATCGCATCACTCTCCCGTCCACTCACTCTCCTGTCGCTAGGACAGCAGAGCTCCGTGAGCCGGTCAGGAGACGATTTCATTGGCTCCTGACCCTGCGTTCACTGTGATGTGATCACAGGGTCAGTAGCCAATGAAATTGGCTCTTGACTGGCTCATGGAGTTCTGCTATCATACCAACAGCACCTCCATTTTTTTTTACCGAGAAATCTCTGGTCCTTAAAACTGGCCAAACACTGGCCCGATTTCCCGCCGATCGACAGCAGATTCGATCACTGGGATCGAATCTGCTGTCAAATAGTTCACGCTAAATGCACCCAACCGATTGATTTCCTCCTGATATCAACGATCGCGCCGTGCGTGAAATTACCGTCGATCGCCGGCGGGTAAGGAGCACGTCGCTTGCGGCGTATGATTCGGGGCCTTTCGACGCAGGTATAAATTACCGGAGGCTGGCTCCCGTCCGTCACTGCTCTCGTCATGGCACCTCCGGCATCCTCGTATAACTTCCACTGTCACGCTAGTAACAGCGGAAGTACAAATAGAGGGCGCTCTATTTGAACTTCCGTTGTAACTGGTGTGATAGCGCAAGTTATATGCGGATGCCGGAGCCGGAGGTGCCACATGACGGGGACATCACGCCCGGGAGCCAGCCTCAGGTAATGTATACGGGGGGGGGGGGGGGACAGGCGGCAGCGGCAGCTCAGCAGATGGTGAATAGGTTTCATAGTGAAATCGATTCACAATCTGTTTGCAGTAAAGGCAGCCATACAATCCCTATTCGATCGGAGAGGGATCTGTCTGTTGGTCGATCTGATGGCAAATCGACCAGTGTATGGCTATCTTAAGTGTCCAGAGACTTCTTGTAAGTGGTTAATTAAAATGAAAAAAAGGGAGGTAGGGGGTCATAGACACTTATCAGGGATGTGCTCAGTATTGTTGCTGTTTGGAATAATGCTGGGAATACACGGTTCGTTTTTGCCTTCGTTTAAACCTTCGATTCGTTCGGTAAACGAATCGAGTGTTGAAAACGTATGTGAAAATAGTCATAATCTCATTATAGTTTCGATTAATAGACCCCAAAAACGAACGACTAGTGATCGAACATGTTTGATATTATCTCTCTTTATCCATCTAATCGAGCCATTGGTAGGCTTGATGGCTGTTCAGATCGATTATATATTCGTTTATGCTAGTCCGTCTCTGTAAAAAGGGATTTTCGTTTCGTTTCTTTGCAGCCTTCGATCATTGGAAAAACTAAACCATCAGAATCGAAAAAAAAAACGAAACCGTGGGTGGTGATATTAACCGTATGACCGATTATTTCGGGATCGAAAAGGACAAAAGGCACAATCGAAACGAAGGTTTAAACGAAGGCAAAAACGAACCGTGTATTCCCAGCATTAGGTAAAAATGTCATTCATGTTCTGCTTCCCTACTAATGCAAAAAAAAAAATTTAATTTTAAAATTCATGTTTACATATGCATATAACATGTCCCAGAGTAAAATGAACTACAGTATTCATTTATTTTTTCCCATGTCACTGTCCCTTACCGTGAGTATTATTAATCAAATGGATCAGTCAGGTTTTTTACTAGCCCATCCCCTCATGGTGGAGTCTTGGGGTCTTCTTTATTTTCAAAAGCACTGACTGAATGGCAGTTGCTCAGTTCAGCTGCCCAAAAAGTAAGCAAACAATTAGGAAAGCTGGCCGGCATCTTTGTATAATTCTTTTCTGGGCTGGTGCTTTTGTAAAGAATGCAGGAAATACTAAGAATCCCCTATGAGGAGATGGACTGTCATATCTGTTAGATTTCTGCTGCCTACTATGAGGCCTCATTCACACCTAAAATCGAAAACGCAAGTGTTTTGCATTTTTGCGCACTTCTTTCCCCCTCCCGGCGCTCTACTGCGCTGCATTTCTGGTAAAAGCGCTTTTCTAAGCGCTTTTCCAGAGCAGTTTTGTAATTCACTCCCTGATGCAAGTCATGAAGTGAACTCTTTGACCTGGAAAATAATAAATACAATGTATTTATTCTCAAAATCGCGAACGCAATCGCCACATTCAGCAGTTTTGTGAGCGTTTATCGCTCTCTTCCTATACCTTCTATTATAGTAAAACGCCCCTAAAATGGTACAGGCACCGGTTTGTTGAATGCACAGTGCATGAACCGCGCTGATATGAACCTTCCCATAGAAATTCATTGCACCAGCATTTTGTGGGCAATTTTAAAAATCGCCTGTGCTTGAAAAAAGGCCGAAAACGCCCCTAGTGTGAACGAGCCCTAAGGGACAGTGACATAGGAAAAAAGCAGGGCCGCCGCTACCATACAGGCGAAGGGGCCCCAGAGTCTATAGGGGCCCCCAAGCTGTCTCCCCATCTTAACTGTTGCTCCCCGAGGCCTAAGCAGAGTCTTTGGCAGAGTAGCATCTCACCTGTGCTAGTAGGCAGGTCAGACGCTACATTGCCATAGACTGCAGGGGCAGTTGGGAGGGAGGGAGGGAGGGTCAGCAGCTGGCTCAGGGGCTCAGGAGGGAAATGTAGCTGCAACAAAGGACCCCTAATGCTGCTTTTTGGTCGAGGGGTGTCTGTTAGGGAGCCCCCGGGTTAATTTTGCCCTGGGGCCCCATTGTTTCTAGAACTGGCCCTGGAAAAAAGTAATTTATAGTACATTGTACTCTGGGAGAAATGTACATCTTATACAGTATGTATGTGTTTACATGTATTTTAAATTTTACAATTTAAGTTTACAAAAGCTTTTATTGAACATAAAAACAAGTGACGTCAGAGAATTGTACAAGCAGATGAAAATGTACATCCAAAATATGCCAGATAATGAAAAAAGTAAAATAAAATACGATGATAAATTGTACAATTGTCAGCGATAGTGGTCTTTTAAATAACAGTGATGTTCATGGGAAGTTCAAAGAGTTCAGTGGGCCATCTAATAAGCTCTGGTCCACCAATCAGGGGACAAGCAGAGGACTCTGGAAACCAAGTAGGAAGTGGCAGGCATTTTTGTGGATACCCTGTAGTCATATAAACTGTTGCATTGCAAAATTCATGTGCACAGCAACTTGTAACACATGAATAGAGATGGCCCGAACCTCCGATTTTAGGTTCGCGAACTTCCGCAAAAGTTCGGTTCGCGCAAACTTTTGCGAACCGCAATAGACTTCAATGGGGAGGCGGACTTTGAAAACTAGAAACACTTATGCTGGCCAGAAAAGTGATGGAAAAGATGTTTCAAGGGGTCTAACATCTGAGTTTTTGCATGGATGAGTGGGATAGACGTCAAAAGTCCCGGGGAAAAATCTGGATTTGACGCAAAGCAGCGTTTTAAGGGCAGAAATCACATTGAATACTAAATTGCAGGCCTAAAGTGCTTTAAAACATCTTGCATGTGTATACATCAATCAGGGAGTGTAATTAGTGTACTGCTTCACACTGACACACCAAACTAACTGTGTACTGCACTGCAAACAGCTGTTTGTGTAGTGACGGCCGTGCTGGACTGGTGCGCACCATGACGAGAGTGCAGGTGATGTCGGCTTTCCAGCCTGTATGGTTGCCGGGCTGAGGTAGCTGAATGACAGAACAGTGATTGTCCAGATGATCAAATTTGGTCTGTCCACAATGAAGCAACAAACTTATTATCGTGGGTGTGCCCCCTCCCCGACACACTCATATAGCCGTCGGTCATTGCTTCATTGTGATACGCAAGCCCCTTCACCGCTTCAAGGTAATGATCATGAAGGGGAATTGACACATGTACTGTACATGACTTTTGTTTTGTTGTTTCAGCTGCAGTGCAGCCAGAAAAATTAGGCAGGCACGTACACGCACCAGAAAATTATAGCAGTGGCCTTAAAAATTCAGGATTCCACCTGGAGTCCTGGACCCTGTTGGTGGTGGCGGAGAAGGCAGTCAAGCGGCCTGCAGGCAGAGATGCTATGTGGGGAGCGACTTAGTCTTGGGGCAGGCAGTCACACGGCGTGCAGGCAGAGATGCTGTGTGTGGGGACTGACTTAGTCTCCGGGCAGGCCTGAGCGTGCTTTGCAGACCAGGCATCCGAAGTCAGATGGACCCTTCATGGTACAGTTTAGCTATCGCATTTTTTTGAGAAAAAATTGTGGCCTGGCATCTTCCACTGTGGTGTGTGGCTTTGCTTTTGTGTGCTGCTTTTCCTCAGGTGGTCATCCCATTGCAGTTTGTGCTTTGTAATCATGTGCCTTCGTAAGATAGTTGTCCCTACGCGGGACTTGGTCTTTCCACGGCTCAATTTTCGGTGGCAAAGAGTACAGATGGCATTGCTCTCATCTGAGGCAGACACACAAAAAAATTTCCACACCGCTGAGCCCTGGGGTGATGGCACTTTGGTCGTGGCGGCCGACTGAGTGTTAAGTGGGGTGCCAGAATCAGAGCAGGAGGAGGAAGATATGTCACGCTTCCGTGCGGAAGCTGAGAAAGATGAGGTGTTCTGTGTTAAATAGTCAACTACGGCATGACAATATTGGGGGTTGATGGCACGTGCCTTCTTCTGAACACTGTACTTTGGTTGAGGGCACCACGAAATCACGACAGTGCGACCTTGAACAGACCTGCCAGGTGGCCTGCCTCTGCCTTTTGTTTTGTCCATATTGGGGGGGATGAAGTGAAAGGTATGCACTGACTTGACTAATACAATGTGCAGTCACACAGGTGCAGTTAACAGGTATGCACGGAGTGGTATATCACACTGAGTGCACTCACGTAGGTAGGTGGGTGCACTGAGCACAACAGGTAGGTATATGCAGTGATGGGTATTATAATGTGCACCTGTCACACACAGACAGGTACCGGACAGGCAAAGTGACACTGCGTGCGCTCACATAGGTAGGTGGGTGCACTGAAGTGAACAACAGGTAGGTATATGCAGTGATGGGTATTACAATGTGCACCTGTCACACACACACAGGTAGTCACTGAATGTGCTGGGCCTGGCAGTGGTACACACAGTAGGAATTACCAAGGCTGTCTATGCAACACAAGTGTCTGTGGGACACACACACACACACACACACACACAAAGATCACAAGAACAAGATTAGCTCTCAAAAGAGCTGTTGAGGGGTGCTTTTTTAGCAATAAGAATCAGCAAGGAGCAAGCTAAGAAGCCTACAAGAGCCTAACTAAGCTTTCCCTATAGGTCTCTGCACAGCAGCTCTCCCTTCTCTAATTACTGCAGGCACACAAGTGAGTCCAATGCCTGACGCTGCCTGCCTCTTATAAGGGGGGGCTCCACGATGGAGTGTAGCCTGATTGGCTAAAATGTGCCTGCTGACTGTGCTGTAGAGGGTCAAAATTGACCCTAATGATGCACTATGGGGGCGAATCGAACTTCTGGAAAAAAAGTTTGCGGTTCTCCGCGATTGCGAACCACCGAAATTCGCCGGGAACCGTTCGCCGGCAAACAGTTCGGGCCATCTCTACACATGAATAAAGTGGAATCGTATCTGTCCTGGGCTCCAGCCAGGACATCAGAGAGGATACTACACTGTTCACTCCCGCCCTGCCGTTGAAGTCCGTTTCCTGTGGGAACCTAGCCTTAGAGCAGGGGTGCAACTAGGCCCAGGTAAACCAAGCAGCCACTAGGGGCCTCACCCAAAGCAGGGGCTTTCCATGGTGCCCTGTCTGAGACTTGTATGGCTGCCGCTGCCTCCCTGTCACTCACACAAAGACTTCAGATCAGCAACAATGTGAATAGAGGGGAGAGCGGCGCAATGATCACAGAAAATACTTTAGATGTGGAAGTGAGGTCATGGCTCATTTCTTGCAATTGAAGCGTGCCGCACGATTACTATGCACTGCTCTCCGCTTTTTGGGTCACTGCCGATCTGCAAGTATGTGAGTGTTGAGGATGGGGAGCCAGAGGGAAGCTACTGTACGTACCACTACTGACACCAATGCCTATATGGAAAGGGGGGGTGCCTTTGGCTAGCAATATTGGGGGTGGCTCTCTACACTGCTGGGACACCTTGACTACCTATACAGGGTGGCTACATTTACTGGGGGGACACCTGGGCTACCTATACTGGGGGTGGCTACCTAGACTGGGGTGTGCACCTTTGGCTACCTACCTATACCGGAATATGACCTATTTGGCGGGGAGGAACCGTTGGCTACCTAAAGTATTATAATGGGAGAACGGGCCTCTGATGAGGAGGAAGGCACACATTATGTGACATTTGGCCCACAAAAACCTAAGCAGCACCCGTGCCTTTGAGTCACAAATATTTTCTATCTAGAGCACAAAACTGTGTCTATTAGACGCTAACTTATGACTTCTTTAGATATACCAAGACCTGGATATCTGATGTTATTTTTTTATATATCTTAAAAAGTTCATATTAACATATCAATACACATTGTTCACATTTTACATTCTACCTATAAAATCAATTAACGTAAGTGGCCAGAAAATTATATTTCTTCGGAAAGTTTGTAAAATTAGGCAGCCCTGTAGCCTCTTATGAACATGGTCTATTTTATTATGTAGCCCTGAGCTTGTGACCCTCTCTGCTCTGTTTGTCTTTATGAATTAGAAGAATTATGTGAACAGAATGCGTCTCTGTTGGTGCTTGACGTTAAATGGGAGTGGCCTGCAAGCCATCCATAAACAGTTTGCATTGTCCACTCTGAAAATCCCTTCCTGTTTTGGGGCAGTGACTTCCTGTTCTGCCTGAGTGACATTATTAATAGAGCAGCCGGGGATCCCAGCTTATAAAAGCTGCAGCAGGTAATAAAAGAACTGTGCATCTCTAGCTAATAAGTCTCAGGTACAGATTACTACGTAAGGCTAATGAAGGTGCCTTTTAAAATAATTATATCCCTAAAGACACCGCAGTATTGCTAAGTATACCTCTCGTTTCCTAGGGCTGCTTCTCTTTTCTACAGCACATCAGAGTCCGTCGTATAAATGTTCCCTTTCTAGCTGTCCCAGTATGATGTAAGATAGGAAACAACCACCCTGATAGTCATCTGTTTAAAAACATCTGTTTTTCATAAATGGCCAAATATGCAGACACTTAAAGGGGATGTGGAAATAACTGAAATATGTTAACTCCCTTAGAAATATATAGACAAAGAATACAATATTATACTGTACTGAGACTCTGTTTAAAAAAAATGCCCCTGAGGGGTATTCAGCTCGGTAGAGGGAATCCTGTGGATCCTATTGAGGCTTCCCCCGTCCTCTTCAGTCCCACGGTGGTCTCTGTCTGCCCCTCGGAAGACACAGTCGACAATTTGTCAGGCTGTGCAATAGTTACCTTCCCTGGCTCCGCTCGGAAATAGATGGAAATGGGGTCTGCTCTACTGTGTAGGCGCAGGATCGGCTATTTCCACCTATTTCTGAGCTGAGAGCCGCAACTGCACTGGAGCCTGGAAGGTAAATATTTACACCCCCGTCGTTCGGGGGGCTGTATCGCAGCCAGCGTGGGCGGAGGAGGAGGCTGGGGGAAGCCTCAATAGGATCTAGAGGCTTCCCCCTCCCGAGGTGAGTTCCCCCCCAGGCATTTTTTTCTTAATACAGATCTTCCATAAAGGACAACTGTAACAAGAGGTAGGTGGAAGCTGCCATATTTATTTCCTTTTAAGCAATACCATACCAGTTGCCTGGCTATCCTGCTGATCATCTTCCTGTAATACCTTTAGCCATAGACCCTAAACAAGCCATCAGTATAGCTAGCCCCCTATACTGGTAGCCTCCCCTCCATCAGTATAGGTAGCCCACTATATAGGTAACCTCCCCTCCCTCAGTATAGGTAGCCCACTATATAGGTAGCCTCCCCTCTCTCAGTATAGGTATCCCCCCTATATAGGTAGCCTCCCCTCCCTCAGTATAGGTAGCCCCCTATATAGGTAGCCTCCCCTCCCTCAGTATAGGTAGCCTCTATATAGGTAGCCTCCCCTCTTTCAGTATAAGTATCCCCCCTATATAGGTATCCTCCCCTCCCTCAGTATAGGTAGCCTCTATATAGGTAGCCTCCCCTCTTTCAGTATAAGTATCCCCCCTATATAGGTAGCCTCCCCTCCCTCAGTATAGGTAGCCTCTATATAGGTAGCTTCCCCTCTTTCAGTATAAGTATCCCCCCTATATAGGTATCCTCCCCTCCCTCAGTATAGGTAGCCCCCTATATAGGTAGCCTCCCCTCTCTCAGTATAGGTAGCCTCCCCTCTCTCAGTACAGGTAGCCTCCCCTCTCTCAGTATAGGTAGGGAGCCACCGAAGTCTCCTGTAAGAATGATGCTTCAAGCCGCCACATGCCTCACTTGTGGCGGCCCTGTTTTTCAGTAGGTATTATTAATCTGACAGATCAGAGCCTATTACTAACATGCAGTGCCTGTGCTTCCATAGACTCAAACTGGGCAACTACCCAGAGCCCCAAGGTCATTTGGGGCCCCACAAGTCATGGACTGTAGAGGTCACAAGTTTGCTGTCAGAACTGTATGGAAATGTAAAGGGACCCACATTCATTTTAGCACAGGGCCCCATTTTGCCTAAAACCATGCCTGCTTACAGGTTTTGGACTAGTCCATCTCCTTGTGGGGGGAACCTCAAAATTTCCTTCATTGTTTTAAAAGCACACCGTGGCAAGGCTCTATAAAAGCTGTTGTCCAGTCGGCCTACTCACTCGCACGCTATTCTAGCAGTTGGAATGTACCACAGTTGCTTTAGAAAATAAAACCTTGAGAATACCTCATAAGGACATCGACTTGTCCAAAACCTGTTGGTAAGAGGCCACCAGATAATAATAACACTGTAAGTTACAGCTATGTAGAAAAGTTGTATACCTTTGTCCCATTCCTGTACCTGGGACGGAGCACTACTCTTGTTTCCCCCTATTCCTTTATATTGTAAGCTCGCAAGGGCAGAGCTCTTTCACCTTTTGCGTCTTGGAATTTGTTACACATTTATTCATATTCATTTTGTCACTGTAATCATCAATTCTGTATTTCGTACCAACTCTGTATTTCGTATATTGGTGTATAGCATTGTCTGTATTATTTTGTACCTCATGTTTGTTCCTTACTTTGTACAGCGAATATGTTGGCGCTTTATAAATCAATAATAATAATACTGTAATGCGGCATTGTAGGATGACTGAAAAACATGGATGCAGTTAACAGCGCAGTAACCAACAATTAGTCACTGAAACTAAGGAATTTATATGACATTTATTATAAAGTAAAGGAGATACAATTAACTAGATATTACACTAACACACCTTGCAAGCATAAGAAGTTATTAAGGAATTTAATTACTGAAACTACTATTACAGAATTGAATTAGCGGAATCAGTGGTTCCTTTCATGCGACTGGTGTTGCCCTGGCGGACTTCAGAATCGGCCAATCACAATTGTGCTGTGTCAGTTTCATTGGCAATCAGCATGCAGCAGTCTTTTTCACTTCGGAGCAAATATGGCAACTACTACAGCCGCTTATATGCAGTAGGTTATGATGTAAGATAATAAACCCCAAGCGATTATGTGTGACATGGAAATGGGTGGACTATAATGAGCACAAACCCACGCACACATATAGAACACACTGGGACTATAAGGGAGGGATCACACTTGTGTCTGTGGGAACCACAGATGATTTCCCACAAGCATTTTGCCATGTTCATTTTCATTGCGTTTTAAAGCATGCGTTTTTTTACAGTAACCAGTGAGGTCAATGAGGAAATGCATGCGTTGTGTGGAGAAGTAGTGCAGGTTGTCTCTTTTTGAATGCTATGCAGAATCGCAGATGGCTCCTGAAAACACAGCAGCCTCTTAAAGGGACCCTGAGCTGTGAATATAAAAATGAAATTTGGACTTACCTGGGGCTTCCTCCAGCCCCCGTACCCCGTGAGGTCCTCCAGCATTCTCTTCTCCCCTCTCCTGGTTTCTCTGGTGGCTCCGGTAATCGGCGAGATCCGGTGAAATCGCGTGTGCGAGCCCCTGCTGCGCGCCGCATCTTTAGTCTTGTCAGGTGATCTCTGTGAAATTCATAAATGACAGCCGGCACTATATTATATGCACAGATGAAAAGAGCATACTAATTGGTAGTCTCTGTTGGCATGCTCTAGGTGTCAAATGTGAATAACAGGACCAACATGTGACAGCAGAAGAAAACAATGGACACTTGTGGGAGGCAGGGTCAGTGCCAGCCTGCGTGCTAAAGCTCCAGGGCTGGACTGAGGCAGAGGCAAGAGAGGCTCCAGCCTCAGGGCGCAGCATAGGAGGGGGCGCACAACTCACTCAGCTATCATTCCCCTATTGTGTTGAAGCAGAGAGATATAAGAAAAGAGGATACATGAAAGTGACTGCAAGCCAGATAACTAGAGATGAAGGGGTTGGGGGCCCTGGGCCGCCTCTTAGTCTAGTAGCAATCTTTGTGTGACGCATGGGGGGGGGGGGGGGGGAGGGACGGAAGGGCGCACTTTGATGTCTTAACCTTGGGTGCTGGAGGACCTTGTCCCAGCTCTGTAAAGCTCGGTCCCCATTGCATGCACACCAACATATTAATAATATTTATATATATTTAACCGGTAATGCTTTTCACCCTGGGTTCTTGAAGCGATGTGACCCTGTGTTCTGCAGAGTTCCATAGAGTTGGGGCTGCTTAGGAAAAGGCACATGCACAAAATGTTTTTAAGTGGATCCTGGGAATAACCAAATTTGTCTTATTGTGAGAGCGGAGGGTGCATGGAGGGGCATATAGTTCCAATATTTTAGCTCTGTACTTGGGTCCCATGTGGTTTGGAGCAGTGTTTCTCAACTTTTTTAAACCAAGTACCCCTTATTGCTTCTCCATCTCGGCAATGTACCCCCCGCAAATGTGTGCGCAAGCGCACATGCTTGGGTGAATGAGGGTGCTGGCTGAGGGTGCTGGATGTGGAGAGGTAGATGAGGGTGCTAGGTGGTGAGAACCTGGTGAGGGTGCTGGCTGAGGGTGATGGGTGGTGAGAGACAGGTGAGGGTGCTGTCTGAGGGTGATAGGTGGCGAGGGTGCTGTCTGAGGGTGATAGGTAGTGAGGGACTGGTAAGGGGGCTAGCTGAGGCTGCCAGAGGGTGAAGGGTGGGAGAGACAGGTGAGGATGCTGGCAGAGGGTGAGGGACAGGTGAGGGTGTTGGCTGGGTTTGGCAGAGGATGAAGGGTGGGTGGCAGAGGACAGGTGAGGGTGCTGGCAGAGTGTGGTGGGCAGTGACTGACAGGTGAGGATGCTAGATGAGGCTGGCAGAGGGGGATGGGTGGTGAGGGTGCTGGCTGAGGCTGGCAGAGGGTGATGGGTGGTGAGGGACAGGCAAGGGTGCTGGCTGAGACCGGCAGAGTGAGCACACAGAAGGAGATAAATAGATTTTTTGGCATGAGTAACAAGCCACTGTGAGTACCCCCTGCAATGGTCTGGCGTACCCCCAGGGGTACGCGTACCGCATGTTGAGAAACCCTGGTTTAGAGCTTTGAATGTCCGCAGGCAGATCTTAAAATCAGCCTTTCTCAACCTTATTACCCTGGAGGAACCCTGCAAATACTTTTTGGATCCTAAGGAACCCTTGAATTTATCCTGCTGGTGGCATGGTCTTTAAAAGTGTGGCTGTTTATGCCAATACTCCCTATTACAGTGCCCTTCATTATAATGTCTCCTTATTGTAGTGCTTTTTATTAATGTGCTTATTATTATTCTGTAATTCAATTTAGTGCTTCTTTTTACAGTATCCCCTATTATAGTGTATCAGCACTGCGTAATATGTTGGCGCTTTATAAATACAATAAATAATAATAATAATAAGTATATGTGTGCTCTCTATGATACTTACCACAACCCCCACGATGGGGGAAAATGCCAAGGAACCCTGGTTGAGAAAGCCTGTCTTAAAATTGATTCTCCATTTTACTGGCAACCAGCGAAGAGTTTGCAGTACTGGGGAGATGTGTTAGCCGCAGGGGTGTTTATTCCCTTTGGGCCTAGGGGTCCCCCGAAGAGCTCTGATAATGTCGTTGTTCAGGGTATGTCAGACGCACACACGGGGCAGCCGCGTGGCACATTAGCACCAAGATGCTTCTTTATGCTGCCATAGCGCCTGGATATAATGTCATTTTTTTATCGGCTGTATGCCTTCTATGCATTGCGCCCTGATCTTAATAGATGGTGGAACTGATGTCAATTGTTATCTTATTCATGTTTGACACAGTGTGATGTCTTGTTGTTTCCTCATCAGTGAAAGAAAAAAAACTTCTCTTAAAAATAAAGAGTCTTGGCGGGGAGGGGGGATGTCCCCCCCCCCACTCCATCACCTGGGTCCCCCATCCCCTCCAGCTACATGCGCAAAAGTAATTAAAATGCATGTATGCGGTTTGCGGGGAGCTTACCTTCTTTACTTCCTCCGCTCGCCGCGTCACTACCTGCAATGCCACCCTCTATACTTCGGAGGATGGCATTGCAGGTAGTGACGCGGCGAGTGGAGGAAGTAAAGAAGGTAAGCTCGCTGAATACATACCAGTGTTCTCCCCAGAAATGTTTTCCAGCCGGGTGGCATAAAATAGTAGTCGGGTGGCATGAAAAAGTAGCCGGGTGGGGCAATATGAAAGAATGCAGGACCAGTGCTTCTGTGCGCAACTCTGCTTACAGCATAGGAGGAGGTGAGCCGGCGACAGCCGGGTGCTCACCAAAACTAGCCGGGTGGAGCACCCAGCTAAAAGAGCCTGAGGAGAACACTGCATACATTTTAATTACTTTTGCGCATGTAGCTGGAGGGGTAGCAGGGATGTGGGACCCAGGTGAGGGGGGGGGGGAAGCGTCCCCCCTCCCCGCCAACCGCTGTCACCCCCGTCCTGGCTGCTATCACCTCCAGCATGGTGGCCCCCTCCCCACCCACAGGCTGGGACAGAGAAGACGGATCCGTTTCTGTGTCCAAAACTGCCTGTGTAGAGGGGGATCCGTTTTCCTATTGCCTGCCACTACCCCTCTGTGTATCAGGATCCATATATCCACTTATAGGTGACCATCAGATCGATCCCTCTCAGATCAACACACTAGGCATTGATTTTTAATAGATTTTAGCATGAACTCTACAAATCTATCATACTGCAGCATTGCATTTTTGGATACAGTGCAACGATATGGGGCGTCAATCTGCCGCTGCTCCTGACTCGTAGCAGATTAATCAGTGTCTTCTATCTGGCATGATTGACCGATTTAATTGATTTTGCCTGAATATCATTTGGGTGATTGATTGGGCCACCTGCTGCAGGGACTTCTAGCAGATTCGATCAGAGTAATTGAATCTACCGATATCGACAGGAAATATTGGTACGTTTATGGCCACCTTTAGGCTGCAATAGGAACTTCAGACAATGGGCTTGATTCACAAAGCGGTGCTAACCTACTTAGCATGCCTAAAGTAGTTTAGGCGTGATAACCTTTGCACTAGTAGGTTAGCACCGTTTTCAGGAATAAAACACGCGCGCAAAGTCCGGTGCGGGCAGAAAGTTGCATAGGATTTTATGGGTGCATAAAACTTTACGCGCGGGAATTTTGCGTGAGTTTGTTTTTATCACACCTAAACTGAGTTTAGGCGTGATAAAGGGCTTTTCACCAGCGTGCTAACAGTTTGCACCGCTTTGTGAATCAAGCCCAATGACTCACTATGGTAGTGATTAGATTGTGAGCCCCTCTGAGGGACATTTGGTAACATGACTATATACACCATGTATATGCACTGTGGAAGATGTCAATGCAATATAAATAAACATTTTCAATATTGTAGAAAAAGTAGACTTCCAAGATCCGGCACAAGACCAATTTAAATTACAAAATCACCTATTTATTACATCCTCATCAAAACAAACATAGACTAGCAAAGTGCAGATAGCTTAGTAGAAAACTTAGAAGAAACTTCACTTGCATTGGCCTGGTGTCCGGATCTTTAAGGATGGGGTCACACTTGTCTGTTTTCGTTTGCGTTTTCAGCACAGAAAAACACATTTAAATGGAGAATTTGTGTTCAATGGACTAGTTCACACTTAAATGCGTTTTACACGCACAAAAAAAGACATTCTGCAGCATAATTCTGCACAATGGGCTCTGTTCATAAAACTTCTTACAAATGACTTATTTTTCTCCTGATTTAGGGCCTGAGCCCACTAACGCAGTTGTATCCGCTTTTTAGCATCTGTAACATTGATGTGTTTCTAAAAAGCGGACACAACTGCGCACAACTGCGATAGTGGGCTCAGGCCCTAATAAAAGTAACCTCTCAGCACATTTACAAGCAAAATAATCTCTCAAAGTAAGTTGTTCCTGATTAACTTTATTTCAATATTACTTTTCTTACCTTAATTGCATTATTTTTTTGCTCCTTGGGAGCTTAAAAATGTAACATAGATAGGGCTCGATTCACAAAGCGGTGCTAACCCAGTTAGAGACTTTAGGCGTGATAACCATTGCACCACGCTGGTGAAAAGCCAGTTTAGGAGTGATAAGTTTAAATAAGTTTAGATCGCGCGCAAACTCCAGCACCCAAAGCAGCGCCATTAAACTCTATGCAAATTGCACCAGACTTTACTAGCGCAAAACTTTTGATCAGCTGTGCACTGCGGTGCTAACCCAGTTGTTGCTATAGTTATCACGCCTAAAGTCTTTTAGGCGTGATAACTGAGTTATCACCGCTTTGTGAATCAGGCCCCTTAACTTATCACACCAAAACTTATCACACCTAAACTTATCACGCCTAAACTGAGTTTAGGCGTGATAAAGGGCTTTTCACCAGCGTGCTAACTGTTAGCACCGCTTTGTGAATCAAGCCCATAGGGTGAAAACAGAGGAAAAAGCTTTGTGAGTCATGCCCATCGTGAGCCTTTTCTCTATCAATAACATTATCTGCTGAGGCTGGATTCACATATGACATAGCATGAAAAAGTAGCATTTTAGGATGGTGCTTTGCAATTTTCTATTGAGTTTTTACCACGTTTTTGGTGCGTTTAAGGTTTTTTACACAGATGCGTTTTTCATGCGTTTTACGTGCATTTTAATGCGTTTGTGGTTCGCTTATGTAAAACGCATATTCGTTTTGTATGCGGTTTTTTAATTTTAAATGTATGTAAATCACTAATTAAAAACGCATTAAAAACGCAATGCATATGCGTTACCATAGACTTTCATTATGTGCGTTTTGTCAGCCATCCTGCATAATATGCAACACTACCAACATTTGAGAAACGCATGCTGTAAAAACGCATTGAAATGCAGCTTCTTCTGCGGGGAACAGTAAATTCGGGCGCCTGAGGCTAGTGGACAAATCGGGCGCCGCCATTCACTCCTATAATAAATATCGTTTAATGGGCGCCCGATAGGAAAAAAGGGCGCCGGAGAAAAATAACGTTTTAAAAGCGGCGCCCGGAGACTTAATGTTTTATTACTGTTTCTCATGATTACACATTATTTAATGATTTATACATTTTTAAATTTTATTTTT
Organism: Hyperolius riggenbachi; assembly: GCF_040937935.1. NCBI lineage: Eukaryota > Metazoa > Chordata > Amphibia > Anura > Hyperoliidae > Hyperolius > Hyperolius riggenbachi. The sequence continues at coordinate 189,544,916 of NC_090656.1, forward strand.
AAACGAAAAACAGTACAATATTTTTTTTTTAACATTATTTTTAAACGAAAAACAGTACATTTTTTTTTTTTTTTTTTTTTTTTTTACATTATTTTTAAACGAAAAAACTAACAGGGGGGTCTTAGGTTTAGGCACCAACAGGGGGGTCTTAGGTTTAGGCACCAACAGGGGGGTCTTAGGTTTAGGCACCAACAGGGGGTCTTAGGTTTAGGCACCAAAAGGGGGGTCTTAGGTTTAGGCACCAACAGGGGGGTCTTAGGTTTAGGCACCAACAGGGGGTCTTAGGTTTAGGCACCAACAGGGGGGTCTTAGGTTTAGGCACCAACAGGGGGGTCTTAGGTTTAGGCACCAACAGGGGGTCTTAGGTTTAGGCACCAAAAGGGGGGTCTTAGGTTTAGGCACCAACAGGGGGGTCTTAGGTTTAGGCACCAACAGGGGGTCTTAGGTTTAGGCACCAACAGGGGGGTCTTAGGTTTAGGCACCAACAGGGGGGTCTTAGGTTTAGGCACTAACAGGGGGGTCTTAGGTTTAGGCACCAACAGGGGGGTCTTAGGTTTAGGCACTAACAGGGGGGTCTAGGGGTTAGGGGTAGGTACAGGGAGGGTTACTTAGGCACCAACAGGGGGGGTCTTAGGTTTAGGCATCAACAGGGGGGTCTAGGGGTTAGGGGTAGGTACAGGGAGGGTTACTTAGTATTTTTTTTTTTTAAACGTTATTATACGTTTCACTATTTAAACGAAAGATTAACGTTTTTACAATTGCCGATTTAATGCACATTATTTAATGATTTATAACTTTATAAAACATTAATTTTAAACGAAATACAGTACAATACATTTTTAAACGTTATCCATGCTTATCGTTCAAAACCCGGCGCCCTTTTTTCCCAGCGCCCCTTTTTAACGTACGCTCTTCTGCGTCCCATAGACTAACATTGCTGCATAAAAAACACAGCGTTTCCCTCTACGCTAGCGTTTCTGCTATGTGTGCCTGAGCGTTTTTTCTGCATACAAGTGAATAGTGCGAAGGGAAAAAAAAACGCATAGAAAACTGAAAATGTTGACACCTGCCTGAATGTGTGAAATTACTGGGACGCACAGCCTAATGGTGTGTACACACTTGAAAGATATCAGACCAATTTTACCCCCTTCCATGTAGTATGAGAGCCATAATCTCCACAGTCTATTCTATTTAGCTGAACTCCCCATCAGATAAAAATCTTTGCAACTTGCAAAAGATCAGTATCTGCAAAAGATCAGTTTCTGCAAAATGCATTCATAGTCTATGATATCTGCAGATCTCATACACACCTTGTTTAACAGACAATCCTCTGCAGATCAGATCCACCAGGTTGGATCTCCAGATCTGCAGATGATTGTCCGACCTGCAGATGAATGTCCATTAAATAAGGTGTGTATGAGATCTACAGATATCATAGACTATGAATGTATTTTGCATTCATAGTCTATGATATCTGCAGATATCACAGTGTCACAGGAAGAAGCTGTATACAGTTATTATTCCCTCCCCTCACTGACTTTATGAATAGTGACACATAATGAATGCCAACAAACAGGGCCGGCGCTACCATTAAGGCAAAGGAGGCAGCTGCCCCAGGGCCCCAGAGCTTGTAGGGGCCCCCAGTGGCTACAAGAGGAAAAAAAAAATTTTCAAAATCGGCCTTATAGTTTTTGAGAAAATCGATTTTAAAGTTTCAAAGGAAAAAAAACACTTTTAAAAACCTGCCGACTTTAATGGTTAATAGCAAATCCACCTTAAATGCTAGAAACCCTAAATTTGCAGGGTATGTTAAGGAGATCATTAGGAATAAGAGGAAAAAACAATTTTTCAAAAAGACCTTATAGTTTTTGAGAAAATCGATTTTAAAGTTTTGAAGGAAAAAAAGTATACTTTTAAATGTGGTAAATGTCACTTTTAGTAGCAAACCTAACGGTAGTGTAATTTTACATGCATCAAACGAAAGCGCAATAAATTTCCTGACGGGGTTTCCAGGGGGTCTATACGCAGCCGCAGCGCTTTGGCCAGGGATCGCTATACAGCCGCAATATGGCTGTATGAAGATCCCTGGCATGTTTTCCTATTTTCCCAATTTTTTTTTTTTTTTTTTTTTTTTATGTTTAGAGTGTGGGAATTTAAAAAAAAATTGTGGGGTCCCCCCTCCTGAAACTTTTTAACCCCTTGTCCCCCATGCAGGCTGGAATAGCCAGAATGTGGAGCTCCGACCGATTGGGGCTTCACACCCTGACTATACCAGCTGCAAAAAAGGTCTCTTAATGCCGATTTTTGTTCTGGGGTATATGTTGGGGGGCCCCCCAGGTTTATTTTGCCCTGGGGCCCCATTGTTGCTTAAACCGGCCCTGCCAACAAAAAAACTTAGCACCTAACGCCCTCAACCCCCCCCCCCCCCCCCCCTCCCACAGAGTCAAACACAGATTTTAATGGTGATTAAGTGTAGTAAGATTAGATCTATGGATTAACATTCTTTACTGCGTAAACAGATTTTTATGCCATCAAATTAATTTTTTTCCCAATTATATTGAAGGCATGAAAATGAAACTAAAGCTGAAATCCTGTATTAAGACCACGGCTGGAAGCCAAGAATCTATCCTCATGATTGTGGTTCACATCCTACATATGGTGCCCTCGCAGGGCAGCCAGGATACCATGATTGCCTGCGGATGCAAAGTGAGGAGTCGCACAAAGCAGGCTGATTTCACAGCAGAGAATTGGGCTTTGGCACTCTGCTATACCTGTGTGTTTGGCCAGAGGAAGGAAGGACTGGTTGCCTGGCAATGAGGATGTGAAGATTTCAGTAGATGAAGCATTGGCCACCTAGAAGACAAGAGACTCAGCATCAGTCACCAGAAGTTGGATGGACGACAGAGATGAGTACCAATTATCAATTTTTTAGTTAGGGTTAGACTTAACTCATTGGGTACAGCAGGCTCTGGCCCCTTTAAGGACCAGAGCCTTTTTTAAGTTTCGCACTTTCTGATTATTGTAATTGGCTCTCAGTGATCAGGAGGTTAGAAGCCAATGAAACCGCCTTCTGTCCAATATATGGATGCCTGCTGTCTTAAAGAGAACCCGAGGCGGGTATGTGAAATCTCAAGAGACCACAGAGGCATGTCCTGTGCATACTGACATGCCTCTGGGCCTCGCTAGTGCCGCCTCTACCCTCCCCCCAGGGTTTCCTGTGTCCCCCTGTAAAAAGTGCCCGGCTAGCGACAGTCTCCTTGTAGCCATCTATTTACCTTCTGTATGTCATTCAATGCACGCTGCCCTGAAAGTTAAACAGCGACCTGGGAGGTGCTTCCTGGGTCGTGGCTTAGCTTCTGATTGGAGGAAGCTCACAGGAGGCGGGACATAGGTGGGGGAGCGCGCATTGAATGACATACAGGAGGTAAATAGACGGCTAACGACAAGGAAACTGACGCTAGCCGGGCGCTTTTTACAGGGGGACACAGGAGACCCCGGGGGGACTAGAGGCGGCAATAGCGAGACCCAGAGACATGTCATTATGCACAGGACATGCCTCTGTGGTCTCTTAAAGGGAAGGTCCAAGCACAAAAAAAAGCCAAAATTCACTTACCTGGGGCTTCCTCCATCCCCTGGCTGCCATCCTGTGCCCCTCGCCGCAGCTCAAGTGGCTCCCGGTGTCCTCCGTGTCCCGGCTGACGTCATCAGGTCTGTACTGCGCAGGCGCAGAACTACAGTACAGACCTGATGACGTCAGCAGGACCATGTGACCGTGGAGCGCACAAGAAGCAGACCCGGAAGTCGACCTGGCGAGGTCGGTGTCTGCAGCGGAGGACACCAGGAGCCACTTGAGCTGCGGCGAGGGCACAGGATGGCAGCCAGGGGCTGGAGGAAGCCCCAGGTAAGTGGATTTTGTTTTTTTTCATGCTTGGATGTTTCCTTTAAGACTTTAAATACCCACCTCGGGTTCTCTTTAAGACAGGGAGAACTGTGCCAGTGGGGATGCGCTATTATGTCCTCTGCTCTGGAGCCGCCACCGTTAAAACTATGCCGCATCAGGCTTAGGCAGCCACATGTGCTGTGTGGTTTTAACCAGTGGCAGTCCTGAACTGGTTAAACAAGGAGGATAAGTGTTACCGACAGCTTCTTTCAATTTTAAATTACATTTATTTTAGCTAAGAAGGGTGTTTTTGTATGTTCGTATAAAAAGTCATTTTGCAAATACAGTACAGTCTTGTTTATCCAGCACTTACTGGTATTAGCTGATGCCGGATAAGCATGCTTTCTGGTTGCTTGAGACTCAATGTTAAAAATAGGCCCAGCTAATACAGTACAGTATTATACCCCACTCTATAATCATACCATGAACTCTGTATTAAATACAGTAATTGAAAGTATATTAATATTGGGGGAGTCGTGGAGCCCAGTCGAGCCCAATCTATAGCACAGCAAGACAAGACAAGACAAGACAAGACAAGACAAATAACATTTATATCGCGCTTTTCTCCACCTCCACTTCACCACTGTGACTACTGCCGGTGATTTGTGCTGGTTGGTTGAGACTTCTGGTTAGTTGAGTTCTGGATAACCGGGACTCTACTTAGCTTCCTCCCCTCTGTTAGCTGATTCATTCATTTTTGTTATGAGAACATTTAATTCAGCTTGTTACTGGATGAGTGCCACATAATGTAGTGGTGAGACTGTGGTGCATTTTTTCATTTTTCCAAAACAGAGAAGTTAATCAGTCTGTTTGTGGTTTTGCAACAGGACTATCAGTGTTTAGAGAAAATGCAAAGCTGGAAACCCAGTTATGAGATCCCATTCAGTACAAGTCCTAAAAGCAGTCATATTTGGAAAACAGACATGAATAGAATAGTGTGGTATATCATGCATTATAGTTTGGGGGAATGCTGGCTCCTTTCTGGGTCATAAAATCCTCTAAAGCTGGCCAGAGACATGCCGATCTTTTTGTTTAGGCTACTTACACACCAGGATGTTGCGTTTAGGGGACGTTATAGGGCACATAACGTGCCCCTAACGCAACGCCTGGTGCTCTCTGGTGTGGACGTCAGAGTGAGCCGCATTGTGCAGCTCACTCTGGCGTCCGTGATGCGTACTCTTGGACGCATGCAGCATCACGTGGTCCCGCCCGGCCAATCGCCGCAGAGCAGCCGCTCCAGGAAGTAAACACTGCATGTCACACCGTGCAGTGAATATTAATTAGCCATGTGCCTGGCTGCTCTCCACTCCTCCCCAACACTACTGAGCATGTGCGCACAGTCTAACGCAGCTTAGCCGCGCATAACGCCGTAGCATGCAGCACATTCAACTGCCGTACTGCGTTACAATGTAACGCAACGTGGGCACTGTGAACAGCCCATTGATTTTTCATTACTGTGCGGTGGGGCTGCGTTACAGGCTGCACTAACGTGCGCCTGTAACGTCTAAATGTGAAAGCAGCCTTAATCTTCGAACGATTCAGTCAATCTGACAAATCTACCAATCATCTAATGCCCCACTTTATCTGATTGATTCCCCTTTGATTGGCTATAAGCAGTTTATCAATCAATAGTCTGATGAGACAAGTTGTAAATGTCCATCCGGGGTGGGGGGGAGGGAGGAGACAGGATCACAATGGGAGTTTTATGGGTCAAACCATTGCACTGGTTCGCACAATATAATGGTTGCAGTACAATAATCGCTCAATAGAATTCTGCTGAAATTTATTGAGACTGAGCATGCTGTGTGGAGAAATAATCATTCGATATTCAATGGAATTCACGTCCGATAGGGATTGATCAGAGAGACTGCTGTTTTTATCTTCAGCTAGGCTGCTTCAAGTTTTATGCCTAAATAAAGAAAAAAAAAGTTTTAGTTGCAGATACCTTGTATGACAGAAAATGTAGTATTACTTAATTTACTTACTTAATTTGCTTAGCTACCAGATCTGTCTATAGATATGGGCTTTAAGTGCAATTTCTTGGCTCCTTACTAATAGGTGTGTATGTGAAAATCCACATAAAGTCAGAGCTTGAATCAAACTGTGAGATAAATTATGCGCCAATAAAAAAAAGTTTTCAAACAAGACAACACACTGAAAACAGAAATGACCATTACCTCATCAGTACAGTTCTTGTGAAGAGTTAATCAGATCTGCAAAGTCTGTTTTTATGACAACCTCCTGTTTACACTAGAAAAATAAGAAAGGGTTTAAGTGAACTGGAAAGCAGTGATCACAGTCACAGATTTTCCCTGACTTTCTGCTGACATGATGCCAAGCAATGGAGACAAATCTCCTGTGTATTCTACTTGTTTTGATTAAAGTGCTGATATCACAAGCAAGATGGCAACTCCCATGCATGAAAGAAACAGGCAGCAAAAATCAGAAGTGGATTAAATGAAGATAGTTGGCCACCCTGGAGCATTAGGGAGTATTACCCAAGGGCTACTTACTGAACAGGTACTGGCTCTAACCAGCTTTCAAGCCCTGATCTCCTACCGTATGTCAAAGCCAGCCAGTACACTATCCAGCCACTCTCCCCAGGTAAGTGCTCAGCCATGCACTCTCTTTAGATGAGAAGGTATCATTTCTGTGTACAGTGATTTGTGTTCCTTATAAAATGACTATGATGATTATGATGTTGAACAAAAGAAGAATGGCTACAGCTCAATTCCCACTACATTGGATGAAAAACTGTTCCGTTTCTGTTACAAGCCGATCAGTTTGTTACGTTGGCATCAGTTTTTCATCCGTTGTTCCCATTCTGCTCTGCACCGCTTTCCGTTTAGTATACGAGGCAGGTCATTTCGGCATGCACTCTTCTCTGGGCTGCACCTGACCTGGGTGCCGCAGTGTAATTCGAGTGCCGGCAATCGCCGGACCCCGAATTACTTCTCCCTCCATGTTACTACGACTCAGAGGGGGAATAGTCACTGATGCCACCCGAAATTTCAGCAGTATCGGGATAAGCCATCATTCGGCTCACCCTGCACCAAAGTGACCAGACGGCGAACTCCATGTACGCTTCAGTATAGCGGTTGTAAACACATTCACAGTCCTCCACCACTGCTGGCAACGCCGCTCGGTCCACTGAAAGTTAGAAGCGTCGGTATATGGATGGAACCCCAGCAGAAGCATTGAGATTCCTCATTGGATTCCCTCAAACCAGGGAAGATTCTCATTGGTCTGTTGCAATCCAGTGAAGGCCTGATGCTTCTGATGGGGCTCCGATCTGTAGATTGGTGCTTCTAATGTGCAGAGAACTGAGTAGTGGTGGCAGCAGCAGCAGAGAAACATCAGTGTGAAGACGGCAGGAGGGTAAAAATGTGCAAAAGGTACACAGTGACCAGCCTATTGAGAAGGTCCATTCTCATAGGCTACTTTTGATTCCGTCGGCATCCACTTCATCTGGCCAATCTGGAAAATTTGTGGACCGCACATCCTTGCATTCCGCCTGTCAGAATGGACCAAACAGATCTGTTACAAATGGACTGATGTGAACAGATCCTATTGCTTTGCATAGGATCTTTTCGGATCCATTCCACTGTATGCTAGTGAGAAGCGGGCCTGACTCAACAGATTGATTTCTTCTTTAGCCTTCTGTACTGAATACTGAGCAGTATCTTAAAATCACAACTTATATACATCTATACATCAGACGGTAGGAAAAATATGGGAGACAATCACAAGAGAAAACAAAGGCTGATTAGGCTGGGGGGCTTCAGTCTAGAAACACCAACTCCTTAAAGGGAAGGTGCGAGAAGATTAAAAAAAAAATCTTTTATTTTTAATCTTCTACAGATTACGTCAGCGAGACCCCCGAGCGGCGCATGCACATGCGCAGTAGATGCCGACCTGGCGAGGTCGGCATCTGCACCAGAGGGGACCCCTGGGCCACTGGTTGGATGCGGAGCTGCGGCGAGAGCACAGGACAGCTGCCATGGGCTGGAGGAAGCCCTGGGTAAGTATATTTTTTGTTTTTTATCTTCTTGCACCTTCCCTTTAACCATTTTAGTACCAACAGTCTCTGGCCCCTTAAAGGGATTCAGAGATGAGTCCGTCCTTTTTTTTACTTATCCGGGGCTTCCTCCAGCCCCATAACCATGGATATGTCCCTCGCTTTCCTCCTCCTGCGATGTCTGGTTGAGCCGCGGTGAGACCCGGTAAACGGCTCAGTGACGTCAGCGACGGACATTCTGCACAAGCGCCCTGTAGAAACATCCTGTGACGTGAACCGCATCGGTGGGAGGAGCCAACCACGGCAGTGCATTCATGCGCGCTTATCCCACATCTGAGCCAGATCACCTAAAGGCGAACCACCACGCCACCCCCCCCCCCCCCCTTTATGGCTGGGACTGGACTATGTGAGTAAGGTGCGTGCGCTCCAGACGGAAGCAATCCAAGGACACTTGTTCATTGCCGTACAGCCAAAGTAATAGCATTCAGAGGGAGAGCTGATGGCATAAGCCACCAGTGGACAGTGTTTACACTATGACGTGGGTGAGGAGGTGACAGAGGACCCAAAAAAATCAAAACCTACATGTTTAAATGATTACAGGCCTGTTGCCCTGACATCATTGGTCATGAAAGCATTTACAAAAACTGATAATGGCTTATCTGAAATCTATCACAGATCCCCTGCTGGGCTCTCTTCAATTTGCCTACAGGCCTAATAGATCCGCAGACGATGCCGTGAACATGTGTATGCATTATGTACTACAACATCTAGACACCCCAGGAACCTACACCAGGATTTCAGCTCTGCATTTAATACCATAATTCCAACACTGCTGCACAACAAGCTCTCCCAGCTACACATACCTGAATCCATCTGCAAATGGATAATCAATTTCTTAACCGACAGGAGACAGCATGTTCGACTTGGGAAGCACTCATCAAGCTCTCTGACAGTCAGTACTGGTGCTTCTCAGGGCTGTGTGCTTTCCCCACTGCTCTACTCACTGTACACCAATGACTGCATCTCCACAGATCCATCTGTTAAGGTTCTGAAGTTTGCAGATGGCACAACAGTAGTTGGTCTCATACAAAACGGGGACGAGTGCATACAGGCATGTGGTGGGACAGCTTTCCTCCTGGTGCAGCAGCAACAACCTGGAACTAAATGCTCTCAAAACCATGGAGATGATCATAGACTTTAGGAGATCTCCCCCCCCCCCCCCCCCCAGCACCTCCCCTTAACCATAAATGGATCCACAGTAACCCAGGTAGAGTCATTCAAGTTTCTTGGGTCCACAATCTCACACAACCTAAAATGGGACAACAACACTGCCACTATTGTCCAGAAAGCGCAACAGAGGATGTACCATCTACGGCAGCTGAAAAAGTTTGGCCTACCTCAAAATTCAATGGTGAAGTTCTACAATGCAATCATCGAATCCACCATAACATCATCTATGACTGTATGGTTCGGCTCTTGCTCAACATTAGAAAAGGTGAGGCTGCGGCGCATCATCCGAACAGCGGAAAGGATACTTGGCTGTAGCTTACCTTCCCTGCAGGATCTTTACACTTGCAGGTGCAGAAAGAGAGCAACCAAAATTGCCTCTGACCCCTCTCACCCAGCACACTCCATCTTCCAGCTCTTGCCTTCAGGAGTAAGATTCCGGTCAATCACTATCAAAACCTGCAGACACAGGGACACCTTTTTTCCTCAAGCGGTAGCCATACTAAATGCAGAACCCCGCTAGAGCTGCTAGGACGTGAAAGTAATCAGCACAGAACTGTAAATGAACAATTCTCACATTGCTTACTGCCACTATACTCATAATGTCCTTGACTTGTAATATACACACGGTCTGTCCTTGTATTGTTTTTGTTTGTGTTTGTTAAGCAACTGCCAAAACAAACTCCTTGTAGGTGCAAACTTACTTGGCGAAATAAAATTGATTCTGAAGTGGGACGCACACGCAAGTATAATGCTGACAATGACTATAGAACGGCTATGTGAAATGTGATCTGTGCACGCGGAACTGCTGAGTTACAGCGCTTTTGTGCAATAAAGCCAGCCAACAATATATGCTGCAGCTATATTTAGGACTTTACCCTGTTAGAGGGGAGCAGCTGCTGTATGTTTGGCTTGTGTGTGTGGCATAGTGAGGGGCTTGGACTTGCATGCATGGAGCAAAAAAAAAGGGCCCAATGTGACCAGTCTCCATGCACACAAGCCTATGTCATATACATGTGGGAAGCGGGGAACTCCTGGTTTTAAATGGGTCTGCGCAGATACGACTTTTTAAGATTGTCTGTGTATTGTGTGGCTCCCATGAGAGAAGCACATTGTGTTCGATATATTGTGCAATAAAGATTAAGTGATTTTGGACAAGTCAATATTGGGTGTAATAAAGCCAGCGCTCACCACATGGGCTGCATCTGAATGACTTATCACCTCATGTGCACCGCCTATATAGCTCAAATACACACTCAGCAATCAATCAAACGCAAGACATATGCATACCTAAATACCTACCATGCAAACAGGACATTACAATGGGAGCTGCTAACCTGGTAGTTACAAAATTATGGAAACAAAAAAATGGGTAAAAGGCTGCGCATCCCAATTTACTGGACATCTGCACCAACGTTGAGGTAATTCTCCGGAGCAGATGTCCTACACTATCTGACCTAGGTTAAAAAGCATATATCATAACCCTGGTAGCAGCTAAGCAGAAATGTCCAGTAAATTGTATTTTGCATGCAAACTATGATTGAAGCTAAACTTTCTCCATAAACCAGTATTGCATTGTTTGGATGCGGGCGTGCATTTTAGTCCAGGAGGGTCGGTGTACGCCACAGCGATCAACCATTCAACTGTAGTATTAGGTCAGGGATGCGCAGCCTTTTACCCATTTTTTTGTTTCCACACTTTTGATTCATATATGCACAAATCGCTTGCGGCCCCCACAACACTCCAATTTTCTATACAAGCGCAGAAGGCTCCAGGTGACATCACTCAGTCAGACCGAGTCCGACTGAGCCGTGTACCGGGAGTTAACAGCTGAACAGGAGATCGCAGGAGGACGGCGAGGGACACATCCATGCTTATGGGGCTGGAGGAAGCCCCGGGTAAGTAAAAAAAAAAGGCAAAAAGACTCATCTCTGAGTCTCTTTAAGTACCAGAGACTGCTGGTACAAAAAACGGGCTTACCGACAACACGCCGCACAGATCCGCCGATTGCGCCGTTCTCCTGTCACTGCTGTCGTTATGAGGTCAGGAGCCGATTTCATTGGATTCTGACCCTATGATCAATGTGAGCCAATGAGGTAGCAGCGGATCCATGCAGAAGTTGAAATCTGTGCCCTGGCAGGCTTAGGCGGACACAAACAGGTCGTAGATTTCAACTACCACTGCCTGAAAGTGGTTAAAAAGCTATATAAAAAACACTGGGGGAGATTTATCAACGCATTACCGACAGTTCTTTCTTCTTAATCTGTTCTAACCGGCAGGGAGAACAGTTCTGTATGATAAGAACCTTCTTATATCCTAGGTAATAGTGGCAATTTAGCGTGAATTTCTAGAGCTGCACTACAGATAAGAATAGTGCAAATCCATTCCTTCAACTGGTGCAGATTAAGAAGAGCTTGATAGCAGTTGTACAGGTGTACTTAGATTCAATCACTGCGCATACTTCAATCCCGAAAGAGCGTCTTGCTTTATTGCATATCACACCATACTGCCTTGCCAGCCGAAGAGATTGAAGCAGATGATGACCACAAATCCATTTATTGGAATAAAAAGCATCCAACAGGCTTACAGTTCAAGAACACAAGTGTAGGCTCCACGCCGGATGATACAGAGCCACTCGCTCTTACTGCTCGTCCTGCTTCTGGGTTATGTCAATGCGCTCCTCCGACTCTGCCCCATTGACGTAACCCGGAAGCAGGACGAGCAGTAAGAGCGAGTGGCTCTGTATCATCCACGGTGGAGCCTACACTTGTGTTCTTGAACTGTAAGCCTGTTGGATGCTTTTTATTCCAATAAATGGATTTGTGGTCATCATCTGCTTCAATCTCTATTGCATATCACACCATACTGCCTTGCCAGCCGTAGAGATTGAAGCAGATGATGACCACAAATCCATTTATTGGAATAAAAAGCATCCAACAGGCTTACAGTTCAAGAACACAAGTGTAGGCTCCACCGCGGATGATACAGAGCCACTCGCTCGTACTGCTCGTCCTGCTTCCGGGTTACGTCAATGGGGCAGAGTCGGAGGAGCGCATTGACATAACCCAGAAGCAGGACGAGCAGTAAGAGCGAGTGGCTCTGTATCATCCGGCGGTGGAGCCTACACTTGTGTTCTTGAACTGTAAGCCTGTTGGATGCTTTGTATTCCAATAAATGGATTTGTGGTCATCATCTGCTTCAATCTCTTCGGCTGGCAAGGCAGTATGGTGTGATATGCAATAAAGCAAGACGCTCTTTCGGGATTGAAGTATGCGCAGTGATTGAATCTAAGTATTATTGATTGAGGTGGAGTGAACCTCTTGTAATTGCGATTCCCTGACTTTGTGAGTGTGTTATTTCCAGTGGAGTGCAGTATCTCCTTAAGAAGTTGTACAGGTGTAGAACCGTAGGCTAGACATGATTGCAGAGTGCAGGCTAGATATGATTTGTGATGTGCTCCTCCCCCCCTGCTGAATTCCTCCTCAGAGCCTGCTGCTATCAATACAGCAGGTGTGTTGGTTACCTCAGCAACAGGGGTCCGTTAAAAATGGCGCCAGTTATCGTAGTTAAAAAACGGCGCCCCATAGAGAACCACTATCGCTAGTTATTTTTCGTTTTTGACAGCTAAAAAACGGCGCCGGCTTTAAAAACGATATTTATCGTTTATATTTGTATTGCTCCCAAATGATAATTTTCGTTTTAACCCTTGCTTTGCTGCCGTTTTGAAAATATCTGCCCGCCGGCTTTAATGTTTAATAGCAAAGCCCCCTTAAAAGCTAAAAACACCAAATTTGCAGGGAATGTTAAGAAGAAAATTGTGAACAAGAGGAAAAATTTTTTTTCAAAAAGACCTTATAGTTTTTGAGAAAATCGATTTTGAATATTCTTCTTCTGACCGTGGGAAAATTAAACGCCCGCCGACTTTAGCGGTTAATAGCAAAGCCCCTTTAAATGCCAGAAACACCAAATGTGTAGGGAATGTTAAGAAAAATAGTGGGAACACGAAGAAAAAAAAATTGTTCAAAAAGACCTTATAGTTTTTGAGAAAATCGATCTTAAATCTTCAAAGGAAATGTAACTATTTAAATCGCGTACTGACATTCCCGTGGAAACTTTTTCCGCCGACTTTAGCAGTTAATAGCAAAGTCCCCTTAAATCCTAGCAACACCAAATTTGCAGGATATGTTAAAAAGATACTGGGAAACAATATTTAAAAAAAAACATTGAACATTTTTATTTATTTTTTTTTTAAATTAAAATTTTTGGGTTATGTTCAGAGTGTGGGAAAAGTTTTGAAAAAAATGACGTGGGGTCCCCCCTCCCGAGCCTCTGTAACTCCTTGTCTCCCATGCAGGCTGGGATAGCCAGAATGCGGAGCCTCGGCCGACTGGGGCTTCGCACCCTGAGCTATACCAGCCCGCATGGTCCATGGTATGGGGGGGCTTCGGGGGGGAGGGGCGGCCAAGCCTTCCCCTCCCCCCCAGAGCCCTTGTCCAATCCATGGACAAGGGGCTCTTCCCCACCTCCGGTGCCCCAGGAGGAGGTGGGGGCGACGACTCCCTGGGGGGGGTTCATGGTGGCATCTGGGAGTCCCCTTTAAGAAGGGGAACCCAGATGCCTGCCCCCCTCCCAGGAGAAATGAGTATAGGGGTGCAGGAGTACCCCTTACCCATTTCCATAAAGGGTTAAATGAAATAAAAACACAACAACGAGAAAAGTCCTTTAATGTTCTAAATTAACCAGAAATACTTACCTGTACCTTTAAGAAAAAAATCCCACGTCAATTAGGTCCCACGACAGTATCCTCCATCTTGCGACCTTCAGTTACATGTTGATTGAAGATCTCCGCCGCCCCGACGCCACACACGCCGCCTCCGCCGCACTCACTGCTCTTAGCTATACTTAGTATAGCTAAGAGCAAAAAGCATCTTTAAATTTTAGCTACAATGGTCCCCATTGGTTCCTTAACAGACCAATGGGGATCAGGAGGATCCCCATTGGTCGATAAGGAACCAATGGGGAGCCTTGGAGCCAAAATTTAAAGATGCTTTTTGTTCTCAGCTATACTTAGTATAGCTGAGAGTTGCGTCTATGCATCTATATAGACGCATTAGCGCTAGCTGCCGCTGCCCTCCCTGCCTCCCCCCACCTGTCACCCTCACCCATGCTAGCACCCATGGGTGCATTGGGTGCCAGCATGGGTGAGGGTGACAGGTGGGGGGAGGCAGGGAGGGCAGCGGCAGCTAGCGCTAATGCGTCTATATAGATGCATAGACGCAACTCTCAGCTATACTTAGTATAGCTGAGAGCAGTGCGGCGGAGGCGGCGTGTGTGGCGTCGGGGCGGCGGAGATCTTCAATCAACATGTATCAGAAGATCGCAAGATAGAGGATACTGTCGTGGGACCTGATTGGCGTGGGATTTTTTCTTAAAGGTACAGGTAAGTATTTGTGGTTAATTTAGAACATTAAAGGACTTTTTTCATTGTTGCGTTTTTATTTCATTTAACCCTTTGTGGAAATGGGTAAGGGGTACTCCTGCACCCCTATACTCATTTCTCCTGGGAGGGGGGTGGGCATCTGTGGGTCCCCTTCTTAAAGGGGACTCCCAGATGCCACCATGAACCCCCCCAGGGAGTCGTCGCCCCCGCCTCCACCTGGGGCAAGGGAGGCGGGGAAGAGCCCCTTGTCCATGAATTGGACAAGGGGCTCCGGGGGGGGGGAGGGGGAGGCTTGGCCGCCCCTCCCCCCTGGAGCCCCCCCATACCATGGACCATGCGGGCTGGTATAGCTCAGGGTGCGAAGCCCCAGTCGGCCGGGGCTCCGCATTCTGGCTATCCCAGCCTGCATGGGAGACAAGGGGTTACAGAGGCTCGGGAGGGGGGACCCCACGTCATTTTTTTTTTTTTTAATTTGCTATCAATTTTTTTATTTAATCTTCTGAGTGTGGGAAATAAATTTAAAAAAAAAACAACGTGGGGTCCCCCCCTCCCGAGCCTCTGTAACCCCTTGTCTCCCATGCAGGCTGGGATAGCCAGAATGCGGAGCCCCGGCCGACTGGGGCTTCGCACCCTGAGCTATACCAGCCCGCATGGTCCATGGTATGGGGGGGCTCTGGGGGGGAGGGGCGGCCAAGCCTCCCCCTCCCCCCCGGAGCCCTTGTCCAATCCATGGACAAGGGGCTCTTCCCCACCTCCGGTGCCCCAGGAGGAGGTGGGACGACGACTCCCTGGGGGGGGGGGGGGTTCATGGTGGCATCTGGAAGTCCCCTTTAAATCGATTCATTTGATTCAATACAAAAAGAACCTGAAAATGAGCCGGTTCTTTTTGTATTGAATCAAATGAATCGATTCATTTGATTCGATACAAAAAGAACCGGCTCATTTATGAGCCGGTTACTATACCTTAGGATGCGTCCTGTGCAGGACGTATAGCGCTGGCTCCCGCGATCTCTCCCCACCTGCCTGCACCTGTCACCCTCACCTAGGGTGGCACCCGGTGCACCCATGGGTGCACCAGGTGCCAGGCTAGGTGAGGGTGACAGGTGAGGAGGCGGGGAGGACAGCGGGAGCCGTGCTATGCGTCCCTACGCAGGACGCATTGTAAGCTATAGTATTTTAATTGGCGTGGGAGATCTTCAATCAAGTTAATTGAAGATCGCAAGATAAGAGGATATTGTTATTCGTTGGATCATTTCCGAGGATATATTGGCGTGGGAACATTTTTTTTAAAGGTACAGGTAAGTATTTGTGGTTAATTAAGATTATTAAAATACTTTTCTCGTGGTTGTGTTTTTATTTCATTTAACCCTTTGTGGAAATGGGTAAGGGGTACTCCTGCACCCCTATACTCATTTCTCCTGGGAGGGGGGTGGGCATCTGTGGGTCCCCTTCTTAAAGGGGACTCCCAGATGCCACCATGAACCCCCCCCCCCCCAGGGAGTCGTCGCCCCCACCTCCTCCTGGGGCACCGGAGGTGGGGAAGAGCCCCTTGTCCATGGATTGGACAAGGGCTCCGGGGGGGAGGGGGAGGCTTGGCCACCCCTCCCACCCAGAGCCCCCCCATACCATGGACCATGTGGGCTGGTATAGCTCAGGGTACGAAGCCCCAGTCGGCCGGGGCTCCGCATTCTGGCTATCCCAGCCTGCATGGGAGACAAGGGGTTACAGAGGCTCGGGAGGGGGGACCCCACGTCATTTTTTTCAAAACTTTTCCCACACTCTGAACATAACCCAAAAATTTTAATCTAAAGAATAAATAAATAAAAATTTTCAATTTTTTTTTTAAATATTGTTTCCCAGTATCTTTTTAACATATCCTGCAAATTTGGTGTTGCTAGGATTTAAGGGGACTTTGCTATTAACTGCTAAAGTCGGCGGAAAAAGTTTCCACCGGAATGTCAGTACGCGATTTAAATAGTTACATTTCCTTTGAAGATTTAAGATCGATTTTCTCAAAAACTATAAGGTCTTTTTGAACAATTTTTTTTTCTTCGTGTTCCCACTATTTTTCTTAACATTCCCTACACATTTGGTGTTTCTGGCATTTAAAGGGGCTTTGCTATTAACCGCTAAAGTCGGCGGGCGTTTAATTTTCCCACGGTCAGAAGAAGAATATTCAAAATCGATTTTCTCAAAAACTATAAGGTCTTTTTGAAAAAAAATTTTTTCCTCTTGTTCACAATTTTCTTCTTAACATTCCCTGCAAATTTGGTGTTTTTAGCTTTTAAGGGGGCTTTGCTATTAAACATTAAATCCGGCGGGCAGATATTTTCAAAACGGCAGCAAAGCAGGGGTTAAAACGATAAATATCGTTCAGGCAGGTCAAAAAAAAAAAAAAAAAAAAACAGTTTTAAAACGATAAATTTCGTTCTGCACTATTTTAACCTTTAAAACGATAAATATCATTTTAAACATATATCGGGCAGAAGGGGGCGCCATTTTTTTGCCGGCGCCATTTTTCACTAGACGCCAGCAACAGCAATTCCCCTCACACTCTGCACTGTCTGAGAGACTTTTTTTTACAACAGTTTTAGAAGGAATCTGCACTATTTATTGATTTCTTAGGCTGTCTGAGACAATTCTGCATGGATTGCTGAAAACCTACTAATATTTTATCTCAAACACTCTTGATAAATGTGCCCCACTGTACAACACGTTTTGCAAGCCCAGCCTACTTCGTCGGGTAAACAGCGCGACAAGGAGGCATTTAGCAGAGTGTGTGTGGACACCTGTGGCTGTAAACTGAACTAATGTTTGACAATGGTTTTAGGCACTTATGAATAGAATTATATAATGACCTGTGTACTTGTGAGATATGTCAGAGTATTTTACAATGAAGGTGATTGTAAACAAACCTGAAATCTGAATTTTTGCTTACAGTCCCATTAAACAATTTCCAGAGTTAGTTAGATGTTGTTCTCTCCTTCTCCAACCCTTGGACACAGGTCAGTGGTTCTTGACAATTCGCAGGTATGTTTATTATTAACTAATCTGCTTCAGAGCTGCAGTTCAGGGACAGGCCTGAGAGGGATATAAGGAGATATCATGAGGAGGTGGAAGGAATGCAGAGCCACTGTTTACAAAACATATTCCTGTCAGGAGGTGACGCTTCAGTGACAGGGATTACTGACTGGAGCCCAACTTCACAATATGGAATTTTTCCCTTAGGGCCCTTTTCCACTAGAGCGATTGTGATTGCTGAATCACAAAATCGCAAATCGCTAGTGATTTATAAATCGCTAGGGTTGTTACTTTATCATAGAAATCACGAGAAGTATTTTCCACTACAGTGATTCGATTTGGAAATCGCTAATCGCAAATCGCAATCGCTTGCTGGATCGATTTTTACAATGATAATGCAATGCAAATGAAAATCGCAAATCGCAATCGCATAACAGAGTTAATGAAAAATCGCAATCGCAATCACTGGCGTTTGTGATTTGTGATTGCGATTGCTAGTGGAAAAGGGCCCTTACTGATGGTTTCTGCTTACCTCTAAACCACTAGGTGTGTGGCATGTC
The DNA here is from genome assembly GCF_040937935.1 of Hyperolius riggenbachi. Classification (NCBI taxonomy): domain Eukaryota; kingdom Metazoa; phylum Chordata; class Amphibia; order Anura; family Hyperoliidae; genus Hyperolius; species Hyperolius riggenbachi. The sequence continues at coordinate 189,563,122 of NC_090656.1, forward strand.
TATGTTACAGCCAGAACCCGAAGTGTGGCCACTTCGCGTTCTGGCCGGCCACTTCGCGTTCTGGCCAGCCAATGTGTGAAGTGGCCGTAGCGCAGCGGGCAATGTTAGAAATGTAACGATTACAATAAGTTCAATGTATTTTACGGCCGTCTCGCTGCAGCCAAATGTATTACAACTTGGTTAATTTAATTAAATATAGCCGGCGGCAATGTAATAGATGAAGCCGCCGGCTTTTGCATTGCCTCCTCCTCCCCCCCCCCCCCCCCCCGCCTCTCTCCTCTCCCTGCCTTCTACACAATACGGAGCACCTGGGGACACGCGTGTCCCCGAGAGTCGTTCGTCGCGGCAGGGGAAGCAGAGCGGGGAGGCTGCAGACATTGCTTCTGCCAGCACCCGCTCTGCAGGAACGGCAGGATTCCCCTGCCCCTGAACGACTCTCGGGGACACGCGTGTCCCCGGCTGCTCCGTATTGTATAGAAGGCAGGGTGAGGAAAGAGGCGTGGGGGTGGGGGGGGTTTGGGAGGGGGAGGAGGAGGAGGCAGTGCGAAAGCCGGCGGCTTCATCTATTACATTGCCGTCGGCTATATTTAATTAAGTTAAACAAGTTGTAATACATTTGGCCGCAGCGAGACGGCCGTAAAATACGTAGTGCAGTAGTAGTAGTAGTAGTAGTAGTACACGCTTAGTGTAATCGTTACATTTCTAACATTGGCCGCTTCGCACATTGGCCGGCCAGAACGCGAAGTGGCCACACTTCGGGTTCTGGCCGTAACATCTACATGAAATGGTTATGCACAAAGCTTTCTATAAGGCTTCTTTCACACTAGTCGTTGCTTTACAGATTGCCCAGCAAGCTCGAGGTGAACCAGGATTCCTAGGAGTGTGTAAGGGGCTAAAAACTAAAAAGGACCAAAAAGCCCTTCTACTAAAATGATATGCAAAACAGAAATGTGCCTTCTTAAAGGACAACCGAGGTAACATGTAACATGATGAGATAGACATGTACAGTACCAAGCACACAAATAAGGAGGATGTGTTCCTTTTTTTTTTTCAGGTATGCAAGTGACAGTTTCTGTGCGGGTCGGGCCCGGTTCAGACTATAGCATAACCTTCACTGACAAGTTATTATAGCCATAAAATACTTTTCAGTCAGTCAATGGCTTCTGAGAGCAGGAAAGAGATAAAAAGGGTCAATAATTCATAGATTTGAGCTCTAGCATACTTCAATGAAGGGGCCATATGCAATTCACTTTTTCTCCTGCGTTTTCTCCTAGGAGATAATTTTTCAACGTCTTTAATAGATTTTCTGCAATTTGTAATTGAAAAAGTATCAAAATGTAGCTGAAAAAGAACTATCAAAATTATTTGGAGTATTTTCTTGCTTGGTGGTGGCTTAAAAGGCATTTTATTGATGAGTTTAAAAATATCACCTAGGAGAAAACTCGGGAGAAAAAGTGAATTGCTTATAGCCCAAGGTGTTATTGAGCAGAGATAATGAAAGAGTAAAAACTTAAAAACTAGATTTAAATATAAAATAAAACTGTGGGATATCTAAAAAAAAAAAAGTCATTTTTAGGAGAAAGAGGATGGATACCATTGTTTTTCTCATCAGTTTATTTTCACCTCGGATTTAAAACAGAAGGTATTTATGATTATTCAGATTGAAGTGAGCATATGATGTCTCCCACATATGATGCATCACTGCTGAATATGCAAATCATGCTTTGTTGTCCCTGAAAGCTAGCCACACCTCTAGAACCTCTGAAGTGCAATGATGTGCCAGCTTGTTAATTATACTGAGCCACCATTTTACAGAGTTTTACTAGCGCGTTGCATCAGACAATACAATCGCATTGCATGTCGTTCTGTGTGACAGTGTGACCAAGGGATTTACTGGCAGCTGTGGACTTAAAGAGAACCCGAGGCGGGGTTCTCACAATGCAATCCACATACAGAGGCTGGGTCTGCCTATACAGCCCAGCCTCTACTGTAATGCTGCTGTAATTTATGGCTGATTACAGAGCACAGGGGGAAGTTAGGGGGCATTGAAATAGCAACAGAGGCTGGGCTGTATAGGCAGAACCGGCCTCTGTATGTGGATTGCATTGTGAGAACCCCGCCTCGGGTTCTTTTTAAGGTAGCCTAACACATTGATAATTACCATTGATATCTTGCAGATTGAGTCACCGGTAGAAATCAATGCCGCACATGATGCTTGATTGATTTTGGTTGGAAATTGGTTGTTCGCACTGGATGGAAGATATCATTCAATGGGTTGGAAGTGCAGCGGTAGCGGTGTTCGATTTGGGAATGATTGATGTGCATTGTGTTTGCAGCAGAACTAATGCTCAAAATCCATAATTTCTGGTGGGACATGTAAACTGGGGAAATTTAAGCATTCTTGCATTGATTATTATTATTATTTCCAACAATGTGAACTGATCGCCCTCAAGTAATAAACAAAACATGCTAAATGGAGTCTTAAAGGATACCCGAGGTGACATGTGACATGATGAGATAGATGTGGGTATGTACAGTGCCTAGCACACTAAGAACTATGCTGTGTTCCTTTTTTTCTTTCTCTGCCTGAAATAATTAAATATCAGGTATGTAATTGGATGACTCAGTCCTTACTCAGACAAGAAATGACTACAGTGTGACTGTAACGATTGGTGTCAGCGAGAACAGATTTCTCTGATTATTGGTGATCTGCAGTATCACCAATAATACAGATGCTATACCTGATTATGTGTGATCTGCAGAATCACCAATAATACTAGTATAGCCAGAACCAGGATAACCAATGTAAGATCAGATGTTTGGTGCAACAGTAATGATAGAGATACCCCAGAGGAGCTGGTGGTGATAGGTATCTCAATAGAACACAAGAGTATTCACCCAGCAAGCTGGATATGTGATTCAGTACAGCTGAGATCACCCGAGGGGCGAGAGACTCAGACTGTACTGCAGCCGGGAATCACCTGAGGAGCAAGTGATTAAGACTGTACTGCAGTCAGGGCTTACACCTGAGGAGCAGGTGCTAAGACTGTACTGCAGCCAGTGGACACCTGAGGAGCAGGTGTTTGCAAAGATGCTGCAAGTAATGATCACCTGAGGGGCAGGTTATTAAGATTGTGCTGCAGTCAGGGTTTCACCTGAGGAGCAGGTGATACAATACTAGAATCCCTCACCAGTGGCTGAACCACTGGTGAGTAAAGGATAGTCAAACAGGCAGGATCGGCAACATACGGACAGATACAGTACAAAGACAGAAGACTAACTCAGAGTTTAAGTTCAGGCAGAGTCGGCAACTGGATCAGATAGGCGAAAGTACAAAATCAGAAAAGCAGGAGAATAGTCAAGGCAAGCAGAAGGTCATAACAGATAATACAATGCAATTAGTACTTTAAGCTATCAACAGAATCTGGCTAAGTGTGGACCCCCAGCTCCAGCTGGTTCTAGCACACTTTGGGATCTGACTAAGGTCTGAGCGCTAACACGTTAGCATTCGCAACAGCAGACACGGAGCAACTGACAGGCTGGTATATATACAGAAGTGCTCCACAGCGCCGCCCCAGTCATTCAGCCAATCCAGCATACTGTGGGAGTCAGCTGACCTGGTAGATCAGCTGACTCCCCTTCTATTCGCATAAAGGTCCTGTCGCCTGGCGCGCGTGCGCGTAGCCCTCAATCTATGTGCAATAGAAGGACCAGGCAGAGCACCAGCATGTAACTGCGCGGCTGAGGCCGCCAGCTGATACGCGGAGATAACCGCCATGCCGCTTGCCTCTGCCGCGGTATCTCCGCTAACCATTACAGTGACCCTCACTGATAAGGAATTACAACCATAAACACTTTCCTAGCAGAAAATGGCTTCTGAAAGCAGGAAAAAGATAAAAAGGGTCAATAGTTCATAGATTTTAGCTCTGGCATACTTCAATGAATGCGTCATTGAGCAAAAGCAATAAAACAGTTAAAAATAAAAAAAAGTTAATTTAATCATAAAATAAAACTGTGGGATACCTTAAAAAGTCATTTTTAGGAGAAGGAAAATAGATACAATCATTTATTTCATTTGTTTATTTTCACCTCGGGTGTCCTTTAAGGTAGCCACAAATGGTACAATACAAAAATGTGACTTTATGGCAATTTGATAAAAACGCTCGGTTGTATAGAAAAATCTAAAGTTTTTTTTGCTTACTCAAAAATTCTGATCGAATTTCCAGTTTTTATCAACATAAAATGGGGGGTGGCTGATATTTCTAAAAATATTCAGAAAATTGAATTGTAGGAGAGATTAACAAAAATGCTTGGATCTATAATTCAAGAAAGTGACAGAGTTTGCAACCATTTTACATCTGACACTTGTGTCAGGTTTTTTTTTCTCACAAAAAGTTTTTATTGTGAAAATGTTTGTGAAAGGACAAACATTTTCGTATAAACACAAGAACAACACATATAAATGCATAAAACATGGTCCCGGGAATGCATAGTGCCTATTAAAAGAGGCAAATTTTAAGAATGAAACAGATGAGTTGGCAGCCTGTGACAACATATACCAACGCCCCAAAGGGTATTGTGGTCTACTGATATATTTAAAGAATTTTATCGGGTGTAAGCAGGGTCCGGTGAGCAGGGGGAATGGACCATATGAGGGAAGACCATGAGTACCTATAAAACCAGGACTTACCAGGCATAAGGGCAGGATGCCAGAAGGCATCTGCCATCACACCATATGGCATGGACAATAGTCCAGCCTTAATAAGAGAGGGAAATGTAAAAAGAAGAAGGTAATAGAAGAGAAAACAGGCAGGAAGAGATGGAGGAGAGAGTTAGGAAGAAGAGAAAATGAAAGAAGTTCCCAAGCTATACTCCATGGATAAGGATAGGACATCTCCGCCATGCCTTCCAATATATCTTTATAGACCCCATTGTGGCAATCCTTTAAGCCAAGGCCTCTTCCATGTCCACTATACCTCTGTGAACAAGTTAGAGGGGCAGTGTAGATATTGAGAGATGTAAGGTTCTCATACCTTCTCGAAGTTAGGGTGAGATTCATGCAATTGCAGTATGGCTTTAATTTTATCAAAACACAATGCACTGCTTAGATTGGACTTGAAATGTGCAATTGATAAGGAGGCTGACTTCCAAGAGCTAGCAATCACACGCTTGCCTGCCAAGCATATATGCATCAAGAGTTTGTATTAAAAAATTGAAATGCCTGGAGGTCTAAGACCCAGCAAAGCAACTTCTAGGAGTTTGGGGATCTGCATTTTGATAGTAGTATACATTATTTGATATATTCTGATCCAGAATCTACGGACCTTGGGGTAAAACCACTATATATGCAAAATAGTCCCCAGTTAGCCACATCCCCTGAAACATAAGCCATTGGATTTAGGGTCAAATTTTGTGAGTCTGTTAGGAATCAAGTACCAGCAAAAGAGCACCTTATATTGGGTTTCAACTATGGCAGCACTGATTGAGCATTTGGGAGTGAGTATCCAAATAGAGGATAAATCTACTAATTCAAGGGAGGTATTAAGCTCATGTTCCCATTTCATGATATACGATGGTTTTGGGGGGTTGGCGGGGGCAATGATACATTTATATAGCAGGGAAATCAGGCCTGCAGATCCGGGATCCGAAGCACATAATGTTCAAAACTGGTTCTCGTTAATAATGAATCATACTGCTTGATAATGTGGGCAACAAAATTAGAAATTTGTAGATAGTGAAAGCGTTCTTTTGCAGGGAGTTGCCTTGTCTCCTGGAGGGAGGCAAAGGTCTGAATTGTTTTGTCAGTGACCAAGTCAAAGATAGAGGTGAGCCCCTTATGCCTCCACCAATGGAAAGCTGAAGGGTTATCTAGGCCCGGGGTGAAATCGGGGTGGCCAAGAAAGGAGGTAAGGGGCAGATGTGGGGAAATAAGGCCGGACTTAAGTTTAACTTTATCCCAGATCCCAAGAGAGTGAGTAATAACAGGATCTTTAATAATTTTGCGCTGGGCAGGGGTTAACCAGAGAAGGTTTCCGAGGGTGATAGGAGAGCAAATGTGATGTCTCATGCCACATAGTCAATTGTGAAATTGCGCCACAGCATAGTAGGCAGCTGTATTGGGAACCCCCAGCCCCCCATTTTGCTTCAGGCAGTAGAGAGTGTTTCTCGGGACTCCAGGTCTGGCTTTGGCCCAGATAAACAAAAGAATTGAGGATTGCAATTGCTTAAGTGTGGATGTTGGGTTTTGTCAGTTGTTTAAAATGTTACATTTAATTAGAAAAGTTTATTGTAGATCTCAAATTTAAAACAAATATAAAAATTGTTCATGGCCAAGGGAGAGAGATGCAGCGAGATGCATTTAATAAGTTCCAGTTGCTTGGCTTTCATAGTGTTTTTTTTTTTTTGGGCTTCAGAATTGTCAAGGTCATAGACCTGGAACAAGCAGGCGTCTAAAAAAGTCAGCGTGCAGTCAGAACACCTGCCTAATAGTACACACTATGAGATTTTATGGCAGATAAACAGTGGAATGCAAAAGTTTGGGCAACGTTGTTAATCGTCATGATTTTTCTGTATAAATCGTTGGTTGTTACGATAAAAAAGTCAGTTAAATATATCATATAGGAGACACACACAGTGATATTTGAGAAGTGAAATTAAGTTTATTGCATTTACAGAAAGTGTGCAATAATTGTTTAAATACAATTAGGCAGGTGCATAAATGTGGGCACTGTTGTCATTTTATTGATTCCAAAACCTTTAGAACTAATTATTGGAACTCAAATTGGCTTGGTAAGCTCAGTGACCCCTGACCTACATATACAGGTGAAAAAAGGGAGAACAAAGAAGAGACCGTTAGATTAGCTTGATGGGTCAAGAAATTGAGTACTTTGTTTAAATGGGGGAGTATTTAGTATAAATGAAGGAGTATTTAGTATAAATGGAGGAGTATTTAGTATAAATGGAGGAGTATTTAGTATAAATGGTGGAGTATTAAGTATAAATGGGGGAGTATTTAGTATAAATAAGGGAATATTGTGTATAAATGGGGGAGTACTTTGTTTAAATGGGGGAGTATTTAGTATAAATGGGTGAGTTTTTAGTATAAATGGGGGAGTATTAAGTATAAATGGGGGAGTGCTTTGTTTAAATGGGGGAGTATTTAATATAAGGGGGGAGTATTTAGTATAAATGGTGGAGTATTAAGTATAAATGAGGGAATATTTAGTATAATAGGGGAGTATTATGTATAAATGGGGGAGTACTTTGTTTAAATGGGGGAGTATTTAGTATAAATGGGGGAGTATTATGTATAAATGGGGAAGTACTTTGTTTAAATTATTTAGTATAAGGGGGAGTATTTAGTATAAATGGTGGAGTATTAAGTATAAATGGGGGAGTATTTAGTATAAATGGTGGCGTATTATGTATAAATGGGGTAATATTCAATATAAGGTGGGAGTATTTAGTATAAATGGGGGAGTATTAAGTATAAATAGGGGAATATTAAGTATAAATGGGGGAGTATTAAGTATACGTGGGGGAGTATTTAGTATAAATTGGGGAGTATTTAGTATAAGGGGGGATAATTAATTATGGTGACAAATGGTGAGAAAAGTCAGAGTCAACCCACAGACCAGCACCAAAGACCTACAACATCATCTTGCTGCAGATGGAGTCCAACCATTCGGCGCACTTTACACAAGGAGATGCTGTATGTAGAGGAAGCTTTTTTTCCACCCACAGCACAAACAGAGGTATGCTAAAGCACATTTGGACAAGCCATTTTGGAATGAGATGCTGTGGACAGCTGAAACTAAATTGGAGTTATTTGGGCATAACAAGGGGCATTATGCATGGAGGAAAAACAACACAGCATTTCAAGAAAAACACCTGCTACCTACAGTAGTGGTGGTTGCATCATGCTGTGGGGCTGCGTGGCCAGTGCAGGGACTGAGAATCTTGTCAAAGTTGAACTCCCAGTTGCTACACACTTTAGTTCCAACGAACACAGCATGTATGATCTTCGTATCACTGCCCTGAAGGGTGGCTTCAAAACTTCAAATGATCGATTAATAGCAGAAACAAAATTTATGAATTGGTTCAAAGCAGTGGACAAGGGCTTGAATAAAGACAAAAACTTTTTATATTGGTATGAGGCTGATGATATTTAAACTCTATCTCAGCCTGTATAGCTAAACTTGTGAACTCAGAATTTACGATACCTCTGTGTCAGTCCAACTCCTAGGTCTGGGAGCATGGTGTAAACAAAACAGGGATCCTTATCTCAGCTAACAACCTCTCACCCCATTTAGATGTTCTGTTTTATTTAACCAGTTCGGCCTATCTGGACGAGTAAGTTCGTCCAGATAGGCTCTGCTGCTCCCGCCGCCCGCCGCTAGCCCCCCGATCAGTGAATGGGAATATAATTCCCATTCACTGATCTAACTTCCCCGCTGAAAAACCGACGCTTTCTATTGAGAAAGCGCGGTATTTCTGTCCCCCAGGAAACTTCTCCGTGTTCTTTTAGTTCCTGGATGCGAGATCGTTCGCATCCAGGACTTTTTTCACTGTGGCCATCTTGTGGCCAAGTAGTAAACTGCACCCACATACATTTTTCAATAAACAATTATCTTATTTTTACATTTAAAATTGGCTGTTTCCCTCCCACACCAAAAATTACTCACATACATTTTTTATTAAGAAAAAAAAAATACAATAAAAAAAAAAACAACAACATAAATAGTTACCCAAGGGTCTGAACTTTTTAAATATGCATGTCAAGAGAATATGTTATTATATTATTTTAAATTATAAGCTTAAGTAGTGATGGACGCAAATTGAAAAAAATGCACCTTTATTTCTAAATAAAATATCGGCGCCATAAATTGTGATAGGGACATCATTTAAACGGTGTAATAACCGGGACAGATGGGCAAATAAAATACATGAGTTTTAATTACGGTAGTGTATAACTATACTGGTCAAAAACTGAGAAATAATTAATTTTTTTCATTTCTTTCCTAATCTTCCTGTTAAAATGGATTTAGAAAAAAATGATTGTTAGCAAAATGTACTACCCAAAGAAAGCCTAATTAGTGGCGGAAAAAAACAAGATATAGATCAATTCATTGTGATAAGTAGCAATAAAGTAATTGGCGAATGAATGGGAGGTGAACGTTGCTCGGATGCATGAGATTTTCGGCACTGCGGTGCTGAACCGGTTAAGGCATCTTAATGACATGTATTTATGCTTGAAAACAATCTATGTTTTCCCTTTTGATGTTGCATGTATATAGCTGTCTGTACCATCAGCCTGCAAACAAACAGGATGTAAGCCCGACGAAGGCTTCAAGGCCGAAAGCTTGCTTATTCTTATTCTTTTTAGTTAGCCAATAAATGGTATCATCTTGATTTAAAACTTCTTATTTAGGAATTTAGTGATGTACAAATGTAAACTTATTGCTCCTTTTTTAGATTGAACGATGAGTCCTGCTTTCCCCCATCTCCTTATTAGTGTCCTCAAAATCTGATGAGTCCTTTCTCCTTCCTCTAATGGGCTCATTTGATCCTTTACAAGCTATTGAGTCCTCCCTTTCCCCTCCATGTGATGGATTATTTTGTGTCCTCAGTATTTGATGAGTCCACCCTTCTTCTCCATCGGATGGACTTTTTTATGTTCTCAGCATCTCATGAGTCCACCCTTCCCCATGCCTCTAATGGACTCTTTTGTGTCCTCAGCATCTGATGAGTCCACCCTTTTCCATCCCTCTGGTAGATATTTTGTGTCCTCAGCATCTAATGAGTCCTTCCTACCCCATCTCTCTGGTAGATCTTTTGTGTCCTCAACATCTAGTGAGTTCCCCTTCCCTGTCTCTCTGATGGACACTTCTGTGTCCTAAGCATCTAATGTGTTCCTCATCCCTCTGATGGACTCTTTTGTGTCCTCAGCATCTAATGAGTCCCCCCCTTCCCCATCCCTCTGATCGACTTCTTTGTGTCCTAAGCATCTAATGAGTTCCCCCTTCCCCATCCATCTGACCTCTGATGGATTCTTATGTCCTCAGCATCTAATGAGTTCCCCCTTCCCCATCCCTCTGATGGACTCTTTTGTGTCCTAAGCATCTAATGAGTCCTCCCTTCCCCATCCCCCGGTGGACTCTTTTGTGTCTTCAGAATCTAATGAGTTCCCCTTCCCCACCCCTCTGGCGGACTCTTTTGCATTCTCGGCATCTAATGAGTTCCCCCTTCCCCACCCCTCTGGCGGACTCTTTTGCATCCTCAGCATCTAATGAGTTCCCCCTTCCCCACCCCTCTGGCGGACTCTTTTGCATCCTCGGCATCTAATGAGTTCCCCCTTCTCCAAACCTCTGGTGGGCTCTTTTGCATCCTCAGCATCTAATGAGTTCCCCCTTCCCCATCCCTCTGGTGGACTCTTTTGCATCCTCGGCATCTAATGAGTTCCCCCTTCTCCAAACCTCTGGTGGGCTCTTTTGCGTCCTCAGCATCTAATGAGTTCCCCCTTCCCCATCCCTCTGGTGGACTCTTTTGCATCCTCGGCATCTAATGAGTTCCCCCTTCTCCAAACCTCTGGTGGACTCGGCATCTAATGAGTTCCCCCTTCCCCACCCCTCTGGCGGACTCTTTTGCATCCTCAGCATCTAATGAGTTCCCCCTTCCCCACCCCTCTGGAGGACTCTTTTGCATCCTCGGCATCTAATGAGTTCCCCCTTCTCTAAACCTCTGGTGAGCTCTTTTGCGTCCTCAGCATCTAATGAGTTCCCCCTTCCCCATCCCTCTGGTGGACTCTTTTGCATCCTCAGCATCTAATGAGTTCCCCCTTCTCCAACCCTCTGGTGGGCTCTTTTGCGTCCTCAGCATCTAATGAGTCCCCCCCTTCCCCATCCCTCTGATGGACTCTTTTGTGTCCTAAGCATCTAATAAGTTCCCCCTTCCCCATCCATATGACCTCTGATGGATTCTTATGTCCTCGGCATCTAATGAGTCCCCCCTTTCCCCATCCCTCTGATGGACTCTTTTGTGTCCTAAGCATCTAATGAGTTCCCCCTTCCCCATCCATCTGACCTCTGATGGATTCTTATGTCCTCAGTATCTAATGAGTCCCCCCTTCCCCATCCCTCTGATGGACTCTTTTGTGTCCTAAGCATCTAATGAGTCCTCCCTTCCCCATCCCCCTGGTGGGCTCTTTTGTATCATCAGCATCTAATGAGTCCTCCCTTCCCCATCCCCCTGGTGGGCTCTTTTGTATCATCAGCATCTAATGAGTCCTCCCTTCCCCATCCCCCGGTGGACTCTTTTGTGTCTTCAGAATTTAATGAGTTCCCCTTCCCCACCCCTCTGGCGGACTCTTTTGCATTCTCAGAATCTAATAAGTTCCCCCTTCCCCACCCCTCTGGCGGACTCTTTTGCATCCTCGGCATCTAATGAGTTCCCCCTTCTCCAACCCTCTGGTGGGCTCTTTTGCGTCCTCAGCATCTAATGAGTCCTCCCTTCCCCATTCCCCTGGTGGGCTCTTTTGTGTCTTCAGAATCTGAGTTCCCCCTTCCCCACCCCTCTGGCGGACTCTTTTGCATCCTCGGCATCTAATGAGTTCCCCCTTCCCCATCCCTCTGGCGGACTCTTTTGCATCCTCGGGATCTAATCTAATGAGTTCCCCCTTCCCCACCCCTCTGGCGGACTCTTTTGCATCCTCGGCATCTAATGAGTTCCCCCTTCCCCATCCCTCTGGCGGACTCTTTTGCATCCTCGGGATCTAATCTAATGAGTTCCCCCTTCCCCACCCCTCTGGCGGACTCTTTTGCATCCTCGGCATCTAATGAGTTCCCCCTTCCCCACCCCTCTGGCAGACTCTTTTGCATCCTCGGCATCTAATGAGTTCCCCCTTCTCCAACCCTCTGGTGGGCTCTTTTGCGTCCTCAGCATCTAATGAGTTCCCCCTTCCCCATCCCTCTGGCGGACTCTTTTGCACCCTCGGCATCTAATGAGTTCCCCCTTCCCCATCCCTCTGGTGGACTCTTTTGCATCCTCGGCATCTAATGAGTTCCCCCTTTTCCAACCCTCTGGTGGGCTCTTTTGCATCCTCGGCATCTAATGAGTTCCCCCTTCTCCAACCCTCTGGTGGGCTCTTTTGCACCCTCGGCATCTAATGAGTTCCCCCTTCCCCATCCCTCTGGTGGACTCTTTTGCATCCTCGGCATCTAATGAGTTCCCCCTTTTCCAACCCTCTGGTGGGCTCTTTTGCATCCTCGGCATCTAATGAGTTCCCCCTTCTCCAACCCTCTGGTGGGCTCTTTTGCGTCCTCAGCATCTAATGAGTTCCCCCTTCCCCATCCCTCTGATGATTTCTTTTTCATTATCAGTATCTGATGAGTCCTCCCTTCCTCTGGCGGACTCTTTTGCGTCTTCTGTATCCTCTGCATCTGATGGGTCCTGCCTTTTCCCTTCTCTCAATTGTCCAACTTTACACTCTCTAATGCCCCTTACTTGCCCTTTATACAATATGCACATCGCTCTCTCTTCATCACACATGGTGCAATACCCCTATTGATGTCCCCTCCCAGCATTTGCCTTATGTCCCTTGCCTCTTGCCTCTGCAACTCTTTTCTGCCTAATATGTCCCCCCCCCCCCCCCCCCCCGCCAATCCCCATACCATCTTCAAACTTCCAGCATCTAATAATACCTTCATTTTTTTTTCATATTATACTGTATATGGAGGTTTCCTACATCTAATTCCTAAATGTCAAATTCTGGCCCAGGAAGCCATCAGATTTTGCCAGCAAGTGGCTTTCCCACTTTGCATTATGTTCTGGCTCTCTACCAGGGAAACTATATTGGAGGTAAAGCCCTAGATCACCAAGGAAGCCATATGAGGGAGGGAGGGAGGGAGGAAGGGGTAAAGCACTAGAAACCAGGAAACTGTTTACAGACTTTATAAGGAAGGGAGGCGGCTGCTAGACATTGAGGGTGACCAGGGGCGTAGCAATAGGGGGTGCAGAGGTAGCGACCGCATCGGGGCCCATGGTCCAGAGGGGCCCCAAAGGGCCCTCCTTCAACTACAGTATTAGCTCTCTATTGGTCCTGTACTCAAAATAATCACTTCTATAGATACTTTGAATAGTGGTAATCATTAATAAACTGTTCCCCATCCCCTTCTTGCACCTCTGACACTTTAGTTACCATTGGCAGGTTTTGGTGCGCCGTATCAATTGTTATGTATAGAGTGCTTGGGGGCCCTATTGTAAAACTTGCATCGGGGCCCACAGCTCCTTAGCTACACCACTGAGGGTGACCCTCGACTTGGTCCCAGTGTTCAATTTCGCCCACCTTGTATTTGAATTTGACACCCTTGCTCTAATCCATGACAGGTCCTCCTTTCCTCCCTCCTCTCTCAACTAGCTACCATGCCAACTTGTCTACGTATATACACTACAATGTCACCAAAACAGGAGGGTTGTGAGACAGACCTGGAGGCCTCCCAACTGTTAGCCTTGTTATTATTTGTCCCGTAAGAGCTTTAATTAATGCATAATAATGGACTTCAGAAAAGAGGGGACTTCTGAGAAGGCGATAATAGGATTTTCCTGGGGCTTTTTTTCACCACTTCCTTCCTATGCTTCCTTAGACTCCTTTAATATAAACAAGAGAGTGCTGAGGAATGCGATGCTGGCATGACAAGCCTTACTATATGAAAAGCAGTAAAGTGTATTGGCACAAGCGCTACATTAGTCACAAACCGGCTTTTAAGAACCTGCATAAGCCAAGCTGGAAGCTAACAAACAAAAAAAAATGGATGTCATTAAAGGAAACCTAAACCGACGGGAAAAATGAGTTTCACTTACCTGGGGCTCTACCAGCCCCCTACAGCTGTCCTGTGTCCTCGCCAGTCCTCAATGATCCTCCATTCCCCCACCACGGGTTAGTTTCGTTTTTGCAGACTCAAAATCGTATCCTTCTTCACGTTCCCCTACTACTTCGGAGGAGAACGTGAAGAAGGATGCACGTGGCCAGGGCTGTGCAGGCGCAATGGCCCACTGATTCTGAGTCAGCAAAAATGAAACTAACCCGTGGCGGGGTAACGGAGAATCGTTGAGGACTGGCGAGGGCACAAGATGGCTGCAGGGGGCTGGTAAAACAGGTAAGTGAAACTCATTTTTTATGGTCTTTTTAGGTTTCCTTTAAACAAGCAGAGAGGTCAAAAGAGAATCTGGTGCCCAGCAAAATCCCTAGATTGGTGTATGCTGCGCCTGAGAGCCTCTTAGTTTAGACACCAGCTCAGCGATAGTTAAAATATTGGTAAAATGTAGTCCCTGATATTTTACTATTGGCTTAGAGATATGGGAGGGGTGGTGTTAAGGCTCCTCCCTTGTTAGCAAGTGCAGCTTTACTCCTCTAGAGTGCAGCTCCTCGCTATACAGCCAATCACCATGTGGCTCTGGTCTCTGCCTGTCATGTGACAGGCACCATGAGCCACATGATGATTATTGGCTGCCAGGCATGCAGCTACACTGAAGAAGACCTGTCACACTGCCGAAAACAGGTAATACATAATCCTTGGCCGGCGATGCTCTGCATTTAATGCTGCATTTGCTCACATGAGCAGACCCACTTAGCCCTACATAGTTGGAGGTTAGCGGGCAGGGCCGGTTCTAGACTTTTTGCTGCCTGAGGCAAACTTGTGAGAATTGCCCATTTTGCAATGATTGCACAGCTCCCGACAATTTACTCTGCTTCATTTAATGTTCTCACATGACATACTGCAGCTCAATACAATAGCACACTGGCTGCCGGTTTTGAGTCTGCGACAAACAAACTGCTCACCCTCAGCCACTCCATTCCTCCTCTGTCAGGTCAGCAGAGCCACCTCCTCCCTTCTGCTTTGCAAGTCAAATGAAACACTGCTGCACTCCTGAATCCTCCCTCCTCGCTCACTGCCAGACTCTTCACACAGCACAACAAGCAGCTTTTCCCCAGTGATGACCTCTTCGCCTCACTCGCTCTCCTCTTGCTTCTCCTCCTACTCTGACTGCATACTGTAAGTGTAAACACTGTACAAATATGCTGCACCTGCAATCTCTGCACCTGCTGCAAATGTTTCACCTTGCTGCATGAGAGAAACGGTCCTGTTAGCGGGTATGTGAGGGAGCTGGAGGGCACCTATATACTGTGACCCAGAGTGGGCCCAGCCAAGGGGATCTTTGCTGGGGGAGGGGGGGGTTGAAACATGGCCCACAATAGTTATCCCCCTGAATCTATCCTTTCAACATGTTGTTTTATTCCTAAGGAATGCCTACAGACAGCCCTACGTGGGTAAATGGAGGGCACTGAAGGTGGCATCAGAGGGCACCACAGTGGACAATGAAGGGCAATACAAGGGGTGATGAAAAGTAAAAGCTAGGCACAGGCCACTATTTTTTTTTTTAATTAAAATAAAAATGTGACCTTTAATTGGCAAATATTCACTACAGGCCACCGTCTGCTTACAAATGATTTGCGTTAAAACGTTTCATACACACAAAGTTGTCTCCATGTACAAAATGTCCATGTTTTTGTTAGTACATATTTTTGTTGTTACACGTTACATTATAGTATAAACTGGTGTAAGTAGCTTAAAGTGAATGGGACCCCCCCCCCCCCCCCCCCACCACACACACACACACACAAACACACACACACACGAAAACAGATACTTACCTAAGGAGAGGGAAGGCTCTGGGTCCTATGGAGCCTTCCTGCTCCTCTCACAGTCCCCTCCGTTTAGCGCTGGCTCTCCCGTTTGAGTCCTCCACTGCAGGAGGCTTCAGAAGTCTTCGGGTGCCCGAGTGCTCCTGAAGACAGGTGGCTCCATACTGCACCTGCGCAAGCACGCTCTCTCGCTTAACGGAGGGGACTGTGAGAGGAGCGGAAAGGCTCTATAGGACCCAGAGGCTTCCCTCTCCTTAGGTAGGTATCTGGTTTATTTGTATATTTTTAATGATTCCCATTAGCTTGTGCTTCTGTACTGCTACATATCAATGTTACAGATTGAAACGCGTTACTGAAAAGCGGAGAGAAGCTCACCAATATGTTCAGGCCCCTAAAGGACTACTGTAGGCGGGTGGGGGAAAAAGAGTTGAACTTACCTGGGGCTTCTATCGGTCTCCTACAGATGTCCTGTGCCCACACAGGCAGTCACCGATGCTCCGGTCCCTACCTCCGTCTCATTTCCAGAATTTGCGACTTTAAAGTCGGAAAACCACTGCGCCTGCGTGGCCGTGTCCTCCCACTGATGTCACCAGGAGAGTGCTGGGTCTGCTCAGTACACTCCTGGTGACGTCAGCGGGAGCGAGGACGCAGCCGCGCAGGCGCAGTGGTTTTCCGACTTTAAAGTCGCAAATTCCAGAAGTGAACCAGAGGCTGAAACTGGAGCATCTGAGCCTGGCTGCCCGGGCACAGGATGTCTGCGGGGGACCATTAGAAGCCCCAGGTAAGTTCAACTCATTTTCCTCCTAACCCCTTATAGTACTCCTTTAAGGGATATACAGTATTAGCACATGTACAACTCTTGGACAAATTAGGTGACTTTGGTGCTGCATTAGTGGCTTAAAGGGGAAATTTAACCAAGGGTTGAACTTCATCCCAATCAGTAGGTGATACTCCCTTTCCCACAAGAAACATTTTCTAAAATAGATTATTGGGAAGGGGGGGTCTGTATGGATGATATATTGTTAAAACCACGCCCACAGTGAAACTCATTGCATTGTGGGAAATAACTGCCAATCAAGCAACATCTTCCTCTGTGCACAGAACTCTCAGTAACGAACATTCAGTACAGATCACCTGACAGGATGGAATATGTCACCACCAGTGATAAACTTTAGAATATAAATCAGGGAGAAGAAAGATTTTATTTACTATAGGCAAACAGTGAATAAAAGTGAATATTGTAAAAAATAAGCAATTTTATTTATTATGTTATTTTCACTATAGTTCCTCTCTAAATTGGGTGTCTCACAGACCTCAATCCAAATGTGGGGCTGTGGGCTGCAGGGTGGTTAGTTTGGGCACTGAATATCAGGTTTACACTTAGTTTGGGTACCTGTGTGTGGCCATTATGAAGCTGAGCACTAGATATTAGTTTTACGCTTACTGTTACATAGCTTTGACATCAGATATACAGTTCATACTTTTATATGCAAGCACCACATTCTGCCACAGTAGTGGCATTCTAACCAACCACTGTCTGTGGAAGAAAGACCACGCAGTATCAACTTGGGTAACAGGTTTGGCCCCATTCAGACTAGGAACCACAAAACGTTAGCAAAATTTCTACCAGTTTGCAAAGCAAATTTCCCACGATTTTTCGATTTTGGAGCGATTGTGTTTTGTGAGTCTCTAACAATGAAATGCAATTGTTCCAAAATCGCAAAAAAAAAATGCTGAATGCGTCCCGTTTGCAATTTCAGCAAATTGCTTATTGCTGGCGATCGCTACAGTGAGAACACTGCCTTACACTTTACATTGCAGTAGTGCTTTTCAAAATGCAAGCGATCGCCAACGATGGAAAGCGCTGCTGAAATTACTAGTAAAATGCTCCAGTGTGAATGGGGGCCTTAGGCCGTTTCACAGCATCTTGGCGGTAGTGGTGCGGTCTGGGGACTGCACAGCCAAAAACAGGCCATTGGGGATTACCGCATTGATATGGGGTAATCCCCGTCTGGCAGCAGGCCATACAGGAAGTGAGGCTCTCTTTAGCAGTCTCTTCCTGTGGCCGAATCAATAATGCGCGCGGAAGAGTATTGACAAAAAACAAGTGTGTCACCATAGACTTACATGACTTTCGGTCCGCCGCACGGTAAGATAGGTATACGCTCACGTTATATAGGATACCGGCGCACCGCAGCCAATGTGAACTACCCCATAGACTTTCATTGCCGTAGCTAAAATGCCAGAGCGCCCCAGTGTGAAAGGCCCCTTGGGGTTAGGTGTTACTTTAGAAGGGTTAGTGTTAGGCGATAGGGAAAGAGTAAGGGTAAATGCACATTGAATATGATGAGTTGTGCTTGCTGCACATCGCAGTGGATTTCTAAATTAGGCTCTGTTCACAGTGGTGCGTTGTGGTGTGTAGCTGCTACACAGCATTTTATGTATCTTCAATAAAGCTGATATACTTGGATGTGTTGCGGACCATTATCTTCAAACAAGACAGACCTTCACCCTGTTGGTACAAGGGGTTGGTTAGCGCACACCCATAGAGTATCGCCGAGGTGCTGTTCCATCTCTCTTCAATCACATGGTGTGGTGCAATGGCCGTAATGTAACGTGGCTTTCCGCATTGCAACGTACCACCCACACGACGCTCACAGTGCAGTGGGTGTGGTTTAACGGCATCCCAACGCATGCGTAACTGCAAAACGTGTGCGTAAACAGTGACAGGGAAGTATACTTTTTGATTGTATGCAACAAGTGGATAACGTGCGGCGCAAATTTCCCTTTGTGTCAATGCTGTTACAGGGAGTGCAACGCTATGCCTGACTTTCTGTGAGTGATACGCATAGCAATGCAGGGTATCTCGTTGCCATTTATTTGCAACATGGGCATAATGTGCGCATTGTCTGGTAGCGGGCAGACTGGGCCCCGTTATTACAATGGAACCCCATGCAACATGGAGCCAATGTGCCGATATGAATGGGTCTGTTGTGGGAACATAGCAGCACCTTACTGTGCGATCAGGACTTGCATTATTACGCACCGCAACATCCATTATGTAAACACACAGAGTGGACAAGAGGATGAGGCACACAAACAATGCTACGGCAGCTTATGCTTTTTGCAGGTGAGCGCTGTGATCTGGAAAACACAACATCTCAAAAGAAAGGAACAGAATGGTGAGCAGATGGAATAGGTTATCAAGGATAAATAGGAAATTTGCACATGGATTGATGAAGGTTTAATGTGGTTAGAAAGTAATTATTAACCGCTTGTGACAAAAGCAATTAATCATTAATACAGGATAAGCCTCTGGATTTTAGTACGAAAGTTCCGTGAGCATTTACAGCTTTTTATAGGTAAGTCCAGATCCTCTAATTAATATAAATCCTTTACAGCTCGTCCTTGCTAGAAGTATGTATGTGCAGCATGTATGTATGTGCAGTATGTGCAGCATGTATGTAGCAAAGCTGTAGTGGGAGGAATATGGAGGTGGACCTGTTTCCGGCTGTCATGTTGAGATTTTGGGGCTTTAAAGTGAACCTGAAGTGAAAAAAACTGATGAGACAATGTTTATGCAGCTTCCATACAGAAAGATCTTGAACTACTGATTTTTTATTTTATCTGTTCCTTGCACTCAGAAGGGTTTCTCTGCGATGCAGACATCATTATCACTACTAAACAGTGAGGCCTGGTGCACACCAAAAACCGCTAGCAGATCCGCAAAATGCTAGCAGATTTTGAAACGCTTTTTCTTCTTTTTCTGTAGCGTTTCAGCTAGCGTTTTGCGGTTTTGTGAAGTGTTTTTGGTGTAGTAGATTTCCTGTATTGTTACAGTAAAGCTGTTACTGAACAGCTACTGTAACAAAAAACGCCTGGCAAACTGCTCTGAAGTGCCGTTTTTCAGAGCGGTTTGCGTTTTTCCTATACTTAACATTGAGGCAGAAATCGCATGCGTAATCGTGTAAAATAACGCGTTAAAAAACGCACCTGCATGCGATTTCATCAGCGGTGGAATCCAGGCGATTCTGCACCGCATTAGTGGAAACGAGCCCTTAGATGGCTCGATTGATAATTTCCGACACGTCTGATCTCCCACCCGATCGTTTCCGCCCTTGGTTTCGCATGGGGGACAATGGAAAAAGATAAGGAAAACAAGCGGAAGATAAGAGAATCGCCTGCGGAATCGAGCGGAGAATCGATCGTCCGGCAGAATCAAGCCGCAAAAATGCACTGTGTATTCCCAGCATTATACATGAGAATAGCTGCAGACTTTACTTATAGAACCAGGGCTGTGGGGTAGGTACAAAAATTTGACTCCGGCCCCTCAATTTATGAAACCTCCTACTCCAGGTACCCAAAATTGCTCTGACTTCTCATCTCCACAGCCCTGGATAGAACAATAAACAGTCAATCTGAGGTATAAGTGTAATCTTATGTACATGAATTGTTTTACTAGCCATGCTACATCCACCCCCCACCTAACACTAAAGGCCCATACACACGTCGGATTTTTCCGAACGACGGGTCGTTTGAACGTGCCGTCGTTCAGTCATCCGCACGTCAAATCGGGCGTGTGTACAGATAGTCGTTCGGGTGATAAGACTGGTCTTGACAAAATCAGTCTTACCACCCGAACGACAGTCTGTACACACGCCCGATTTGGCGTGCGGACGACTGAACGACGGGACGTTCAAACGACCCGTCGTTCGGAAAAATCTGACGTGTGTATGGGCCTTAAGAGGAGCGAACTCACAAAAACCTTCACTCATTAACAATCCAGTTTCCCAAATGAACAACCGTACAATCCAGTCATTGCAATCGGTCGGAAATGAATATTGGGGCCCACCAACGGAAGAGAAAATGACAAGCAATCCAATTAAGCTAAAAAATGTTTCAAAATTCGGATTGACAGAACGATCAACAGAATGATCGTCATTTATCAGCACTATTAATGACACCTGATACAATTGATAGTACAATTAATTGGGAGATTGTAACGTTGATTGACACCTTTATAATAATAATACACAATGTACCTGAAGCACCAGTGATGCGGTCACTCTGGGGCACAAGCAGCTTCTGGAGAAGGAGCCACTCCCTGCAGGGGGCGTGACACACACCCCCTACCTTCACTACCTACTGGAGAGCAGAATGGCTATTACAGCCATTAGCCTAGCCCTCCTATACTGGCATGCAGTGGTTAGCATTGTGGGACTGAGGCCTCATTCCCATTGCGTCCTGCACGCATGTCCATCCACATTGAGCTTTTTTATAGTAATTTTTTTCCCTCTCCCGACACTTGGGTAGGCGATGCGGCTTTGTTAAAAGCACTTTGCTAAGTGCTTTTCCCGAGCGTTTTTGTAATTCACTCCCGGACTCAAGTCAGGAAGTGAACTCTTTAACCCGGACAATAATAAATACAATGTATTTATTCTTAAAAATGTGAAGGGCAATCGCTGCACAAAGCAATTTTGTGACAGTTTTGCGTTTTCCCTATACCTTCCATTGAGGCGGAATCGCCTCAAAAATGGTACAGGCAGCGATTTGCTGAGCGAATCGGAAACGAACCGCTCAGATGTGAACACTTTCATAGGGAATCATTGCACAAGCACTTTCAGGGTGATTTTGAAAATCGCCAGCGCTTAAAAAAAAAATCACAAAATGCCTTCAGTGTGAACGAGCCCTGAGGAAAAGTTTCTGAAATGCTGCATAGGGGGTGGTGGAAGGGGGTGGAGTCCAGACAATGCAATGGCTGGAGGAACCATGCAGTTAATTGGGAAAAAAGATTTGCATGAACACCTGAATTCAGGACTTACGTAGGTGAGTATGGAGGGATTTTCAAGGTACATTTGTAGGAAAGAATTAGGGGCACTACGGACTAGGTTTTAAAAAAAAAACCTCAAATCTGTGTGAAATTGCCATGATGAACTTAGCTTCAACTGGAACAACCTTGCAGAAGTTACTTATAAACCTTATCCGCTCTATCCAAAATTAACTAACCTAACTTGGTAGGAATCTGGCTTTAAAGGGAAATTCATCTTTTGTGTTACGCTTGCAGTAAATATAGATTGCTGTTGCGCAATTCTTCTTGCAATTTAATGTCATTAAAATTATTTCTTTCACTTCATTCAGCAAACAGTCACTGCTTTGTTCAAAGGAAATTTGTAGTCATCCTTTGGCTCTCTTTCCCCTCCCACTAGAGTTACCGTATCAACAACACTGTAAAAGTACAAATACAAGCTGGGACCCACTATAGGCACTTTGCAGCAATTGCAAAGCATCCACGATTTGCTAAATCACGGAAGTGCTGCGATTTCATGGAGATTCCCGGAGCAATTACGATATGGCTACTGCAGCCACTGTTGCAATCGCTCCAAGATTGCTCACAAAATGCTACAAACAGCGTTTTGCGATCACTCTGCAATCACAATGCTGCTACTGGGACCACCCCCATAGGGATCCATTGGTGTATTGCTTTGCAGATTGCTGCCGATCGGCAAGTGCTGCCAAAGTTGCTGCCAAAGTGCTCCTAGTGGGTCCCAACCCCAACTTGTAATACCTTATAATTTATGTTATCGGTGGAGGTCACATGACTGCTGCTGCTGTTTGTGGTTTCCTGCATGCAAGCTGGATGGGAGGTAGGAATAGGAGGTGTTGCTCTTCTATGCAACCTTGGCAACAGTACTCTGTGGGCTCTGCTTGGAGAACTGTTGCCATGAGATTGGACAGAATCTCTTCTCTTGCTTCAGGAGTAATTAGCTGCATTGGGCAGGAGCTATTGTTACGGACATACATACTGGCAATAATCTTTGACACTCCCATCTGGCAGTTCCTGTTAGAAGTTCCTTAGCATCTCAGAGGAAAGATTGATCAGACAATAAGACTGCATCTTTGCAGCTATCATACTAGCCTTAACTATTACCAACATCCATGTGTTTCCGACCTTCCCTGACATGTGTGAGCGGCACATGCATGATGGGGCCATTGTGAGTGGCATGTATGGGGACTGTCTGCAAAGTGTGCAGTCAAAAAAAAAGGCATGGTGTAGTCATAGATGACCCTCAATATTAGACAGCTGTTATACTGTATATTGCTTCCAATATCAACCAGCAGTCATAGGTGGCCCCAAATATCAACCAGCAGTCATAGGTGGTCCCCAATATCAACTGGCAGTCATAGGTGACCCCAGAGATGTATTAAGATGTAATGGGGCCCTAGGCAAAGTAGTAGATGATTTGGGGCCTTTGTGGCACATTTGGTAAATTTAAGCAAAGAGAGGGGGGACACGTAATTCAGAGTTCGGCTATTGCTGGCACCCGAATTACACGTGCGTGGGTTGCGAATTAAAGCATTGAGGCTATAGCGGTGCTGATATCTGGTGAGACGCAGCCACGTCCATGTGCCGAGATGACCTGCTTAGCCATAGGTGACCTCCATTATCAGCCATTGGTTGTCAGAGTACCCCAATATGAAACAGCAGTCATAATAATAATAATAATAATAGTTTGCTTCCAATATCAGCCAGCAGTCATCAGTGGCTTTCAATATTAGCCAGCAGTCCTAGGTTGCCAACAGTGTCAGCTGTCATAGGTGGCCCCTGATATCAGCCAGCAGTCCTAGGCGGGCCACAGTATCTGTCAGCTGTCATAGGTGGTCCCCTGATATCTGCCAGCAGACATAGGTGGCCACATTCTGTAAGGCCTGGCAGATCACCTTCCTTCAACCTCTACTGAAGCCATGTTCTTCACCTTTAGCTAAGTCCCTGCTTGAACCAAAAGACGGTAAGCGTTTGCTTGACTTCAGTTGCCCTCAAGTCTTAGCATGCAAGGTATAGAGACTGAGGTCAGGAAAGCAGGAGTACTACCAGAACACAAGTACAGTACAGAACAGAAGTACAGAAGCACACCTCCGTAGAAGCACAGCTTTGTGCGAAACGGCCATCAGGCTCCCCCTGTACCCTGCACCCATCGCACCACCAAGTGCCCCTGAACATCTCAATGGTATGTTTGTTGCCTCATTGTTTGTGATGGTTCCACTACACCCATGATGCATTTACGTCTCTAAATAAATGTTTGCAACTTGCAGCAGTGCCAGCTATTCTTCTCTTCTATTGATGTCAGCATTTAAAGACCACCCTTTCTTCCACCTATGGATTACAGATATACTTCCTAACTAACAGGTCCCAAGTGGTCAAACTGGGCGATATCTTGTCTCAACCAAGGGTAACAAACACAGGGTCCCCACAAGGCTGCGCCTTGGCACCGATCCTGTTCTCACTCTACATGAACAACTGCAGCTCCCAAGCGAACTGTCATTAAATTTACTGATGACACCAACATTATTGGCTTCGTTACCAAGAATGACGGGCAGGTCTATTGTCAAGAGGTTGATAGAATATGCCAGTGGTGCAGGGAGAACAGACTGGTCCTCAACACAGCTAAAACCATTGAGTTGATAGTCAACTTCAGAAAGTATGCCCCCAACCCACCTCCAATCCTCATTGATGGCAACGAGGTTGAAAGAGTAGCCAGTGTGCGCCTCCTAGGCCCAACCATCTCCATTGACCTAAGCTGGAAGGCTAACCCCGCCTCCACCCAGAGGAGAGCCCACCAGAGACTATTTTTCCTCCACCAACTGAAGAAGTTTGGAATGGCCCAGGAGTTCCTGACAGGCTTCTATACTGCAACCATTGAATCCGTCCTCTACTTCTCAATCCTGGTCTGGTATGCTGGCTCCTCCACCAGAGACAGATACAAACTACAGAGAGTCATCATATTAGAGGATTATCAGGAGACCCATCCCATCACTTGACCTCCTCTACTCCACCAGACTGCGCTCCAGAGCAGTGAGGATTACTAACGACCCCTCACACCCTGACCACCGCATAGAAGGAGGATGAGGAGGTGAGCTGATAACAGCCGGGTGCTCACCAAAGCCGTGTGGAGCACCGGGCTAAAAGAGCCTGGGGAGAACACTGGTACATAATACATGATAATTGGTTCTAAACAATTTCCAAGCATTTACTATTGCTTTTAATTATCTAAAACACTAATTTTGGTGTTGTTTAAATAAGATTTATTATTTTCTAAAACTCTAAATTTGTTATTTTTGGTTAAGTATATCAATCTCTGGGGTACGCGTACCACATGTTGAGAACCTAGGTACTATTAGTGCACCTTCTTGTACTATTGTTGTACTATTATGTACTATTGTCGTACTATTACTGTGCTTTGGTTGTACTATTTCTACTGTCCACTGTGCCTTGTACCATTCCTACCTCTACTCTGAGCCATGCAAGTGCCCAACCCAATTCCGGGCACCACCAAGTCATGCTTGGTAAATACAATGTTTCTGATTCTGAGGAACGTTTATATTGTAGGACTAGAAGGAACGTTACTGATAACACCCGCAACTTAGGTAAAGCCCACACGGAAGGACTAGAAGGAATATTGCTGTTTGTCAATGAAAGAGGCTTTTATGTGGACATCCACATACCTCCCAACTTTTTAAGTTGGGAAAGAGAGAACCCCCTTGGCGTTCTGATTCTTTCCAGATTTTAGGGTCTAAAAGCGGTGCAATTTTTTTGCACCCTTTCAGACCCTAAAACCTGAAAAAAATCATGCTGCCAGGGAGAGCTGCAGCAGCCCAGCAATCACTCACCTCCCTGGCTCCAGCGCTGCAGTTAAGCCTCCATCCTCGGGTGGCGCTGCAACTCTAAAGTGAAATTGCCGGCTGTCATCATGACGACAGCGGCGATCTCACCAGCAGGAAGCAGAGCCCCGGAGGAGAGGAAGAAGAATGCCAGCCGACGTCGGGATCCCCGGGAGGTATGTAGAAACGCTCCCGCTGCGCGCATTGCTCTCCATAGAGCCTCCGGCGGCTACCCTGAGCAGAGGTCGCGATTACCGCTCTCAGCTGCGTTTTTCTGCCCCAACCCTAGCTCGGGATAACCGCAAAGGATTTTAAACCACGCCCCTGGCAAACCCCTAATCAAGCCTCCGTCACACCCCTAGTTACATATAAAGATTTTATAAGAGAAATACGTAGTTTTATAATTCAAAACACACTGGTCATTTTTATCCTGGTCCATTTCCCTTCATAGAAACATTTAAAAATAAACATATCAATTTAAAGGATGGTAATAAAGTAATTAAACACATTCTCAGTAAAAAATAAATAAAAAAAATACAGTGGTTTGCAAAAGTATTCGGTCCCCTTGAAGTTTTCCACATTTTGTCATATTACTGCCACAAACATGAATCAATTTTATTGGAATTCCACGTGAAAGACCAATACAAAGTGGTGTACACGTGAGAAGTGGAACGAAAATCATACATGATTCCAAACATTAAAAAAAAATAAAAAAAACAAAAAAAAATTGCAAAGTGGGGTGTGCATAATTATTCAGACCCCTTTGGTCTGAGTGCAGTCATAGACATTGCCTGATAAGTGCTAATGACTAAATACAGTGCGCCTGTGTGTAATCTAATGTCAGTACAAATGCAGCTGCTCTGTGACGGCCTCAGAGGTTGTCTACGAGAATATTGGGAGCAACAAAACCATGAAGTCCAAAGAACACACCAGACAGGTCAGGGATAAAGTTATTGAGAAATTTAAGGCAAGCTTAGGCTATAAAAAGATTTCCAAATCCTTGAACATACCACGGAGCACTGTTCAAGCGTTCATTCAGAAATGGAAGGAGTATGGCACAA
Organism: Hyperolius riggenbachi; assembly: GCF_040937935.1. NCBI lineage: Eukaryota > Metazoa > Chordata > Amphibia > Anura > Hyperoliidae > Hyperolius > Hyperolius riggenbachi. The sequence goes on from NC_090656.1 coordinate 189,589,540, forward strand.
CTGTAAACCTACCAAGAAAAGGCCGTCCACTTAAACTCATAGGCCAAACAAGGAGAGCGCTGATCAGAAATGCAGTCAAGAGGCCCATGGTGACTCTGGACAAGCTGCAGAGATCTACAGCTCAGGTGGGGAAATCTGTCCATAGGACAACTATTAGTCATGCACTGCACAAAGTTGGCCTTTATGGAAGAGTGGCAAGAAGAAAGCCATTGTTAACAGTCCCGTTTGCAGTTTGCCACAAGGGTGTGGGGGACACAGAAAACGTGGAAGAAGGTGCTCTGGTCAGATGAGACCAAAACTGAACTTTTTGGCCAAAATGCAAAACGCTATGTGTGGCGGAAAACTAACACTGCACATCACTCTGAACACATCATCCCCACTGTCACATATGGTGGTGGCAGCATCATGCTCTGGGGGTGCTTCTCTTCAGCAGAGACAGGGAAGCTGATCAGAGTTGATGGGAAGATGGATGGAGCCAAATACAGGGAAATCTTAGAAGAAAACCTCTAGGAGTCTGCAAAAGACTAGAGACTGGGGCGAAAGTTCACCTTCCAGCAGGACAACAACCCTAAACATAAAGCCAGGGCAACCATGGAATGGTTTTAAAAAAACATATCCATGTGTTAGAATGGGCCAGTCAAAGTCCAGATCTAAATCTAATCAAGAATCTGTAGCAACTCTGAAAACTGCTGTTCACAAACGCTATCCATCTAATCTGACTGAGCTGGAGCTGTTTTGCAAAGAAGAATGGGCAAGGATTTCAGTCTCTAGATGTGCAAAACTGATAGAGACATACCCTGGGAGCTGTATTTGCAGCAAAAGGTGGTTCTACAAAGTATTGACTCAGGGGGCTGAGTAATTACGCACACCCCACTTTGCAGTTATTTTTTTTTTAAATGTTTGGAATCGTATGATTTTCGTTCCACTTCTTACGTGTACACCACTTTGTATTGGTCTTTCACGTGGAATTCCAATAAAATTGATTCATGTTTGTGGCAGTAATATGACAAAATGTGGAAAACTTTTGCAAACCACTGTATATTTACATAGATCTGTACATCAGCCCTGAAAGAGGGACCCTGTCCTTCTTTCTGAAAGAAAGAAGGACAGGGTTCCCAAAGAGGGACAGTTGGAAGCTATGCATCCACCAACAAGAGCAAATATGCAAGATCAGTCCAAATCAGAAACTGACTATCCAAAAGCACTGAGAACAATACCAAAAAGTACCACAAAATAGCAGCAACCAGAATGCCATATGCTAATACCAAAGCACCTGGTGAATGGTAATAAATCAATCCTGTGCTACTCTGAGAACTGCAAACTGAGTGCAGATGGTCATGACACACACTGCAAATGCTACCAACACTGCAGCTGCATTGCATGCATGCGTGCAGGGAAGTCAGAACTACCTGGCTGCAGCTCAGCTGTGACCCAACACATGCCACAGGTGAGTTCCTGACACTCTGTCAAAGGTGATGCTTGCCTTCATCAGTGATTAGCAAGCACTACAAAGCTGAGTATCTGGGTCCTTTAGAGCAGTGTTCCCCAACCCTGTCCTCAAGGCCCACCAACAGTGCATGTTTTGTGGAAATCCAGAGAGGTAGTTAATCAACTCTGCTGAGACACTAATTACCTCACCTGTGAATGTTTGTGGTTTCCTGCAAAACGTACTGTTGGTGGGCCTTGAGGACAGGGTTGGGGAACTGTGCTTTAGAGCCTTCCTGTTCCTCTCATGTTCCAGCGCTGCCTCCTCCGTTCAAATCTCCTGCTGCGGGAGGCTTCGGAAGCCAAAGTACTCCCGAAGACAGGCGGCTTCGTATGACACGTTCACGAGAATATATACTTGCATGTGCAGTGCGGAGCAGCCCGTCTTCGGGAGCACTCGGGCTTCCCAAAGTCTTCCACAGTGGCAGAGAGCAGTTTCCGACCCATTGGTCAGAGTCAGAGACTGCTAATGGAGGAGACAGCAGTGGAACACTGGGACCAGGAGAGGAACGGGAAGGCTCTACAGGAGCCAGAGCCTTCCCTCTCCTTAGGTGAGTATCTGTTTTTTTTTTTATTTCTTGTTTCAGAATCACTTTAAACACACTGGACTCTATTCAAAAAGCATTACTGAATTCAAAACAGCTGATTTTACCGATCACCTTCCCAAATTACAATTCACTAAACCATCGCCGCACAGAAAATCAGAGTTCCCGACTAGTGAGATAAATTACCGACTTGTGCGGTAATTACCTTTAGGAAATGTCAAGAAATGTCAATTCACAAAGATTTCCGCATTTCATTTGCTGGGCAAAAGTGTTCGGTAATTTTCTCCCGCTCACAGCAGCCGATAACTCGCTCTCTCCATGCGGTCTCTGTGCGGTGGATTTGACTGACAGCCTTTGGGGAGAGCCAGGCAGCCAATAGGGAGAGCCACACACCCTGCTTCTCACTGTGATTCAATGCAAAGGGGTATTGGGTGGGTCTTTCAGTGTATCAAAGCAGATTTGATTGGTCTATTTTGGAATTATGTACATGTTATCATTGGCCATCCCTGTTCACAGACTGCTTTTCAGTCCACCCAAACCGCATCTGACATTCACACAGGGAGTCAGCATAGTTGAACTATCATCTTGCAGGTAGGGACAGTACTTAAAGGGTAGGAACACACTAGGCAGAATCGCAAAATGTTTATAAAAACGTATGAAAAACCCATATCATTGCATTTCCATTGACTTTCATTATTTGGTTTTTTGCATAATATGCAACAAAACCAGCGTTTTTGCAAACGCGCATACAAAACGCATATGCGGTTTTTTTATATGCATTTTTTCCTGCAGTGTTTTTCGCAATGCTATCATTGTGCACCCAGCCTTTAGAGTGCGGCACAGATATCGGGGGGACTGGATCAGTGTTAGGTGAAGGTAGAGGGTAGGTTAGTGCCTAGGTTATCAACGTGTGGTACCTGTACCCCAAGGGGTAACTCTGATGGTTCCAGGGGGTACTCGGGCTTGATATACTCAACCAAGAATAACAAATGTAGTTTTAGAAAATGATAAATCTTATTTAAACAACACCAAATTAGTATTTTAGCTAATTAAAAGCAATAGTAAATGCTTGGGAATGGTTTACAACCAATTATCATGCACTATGGTTAAATATACAGTATATTTGTCATGGAGTTACAGTATGTTTACTAAGCTAGTGGGTACTTGCTAAGTACTAGGTTTTAAAAAAAGGTATATAATTACCAATACAATGTTGAGAAATACTGGGTTAGTGTGAGAAGAGGGGTAGGTAATGGCTGATATTCTACTCTTGGTATTAGCCAGTGCCAAATAGAATATCAGTAATCTTACTGATATTCTACAAGTGAAATATCAAATTTGTTCTTGCACCAATGTAACAGGTTGATGCACAGGGATCCACTCTGGAGCAACAAGCAGTATGTAATAGAACTTCAAGATCCGCACCATCAAAGTAATGTCTTTATTAATGGGAACCACAGACGTTGGGGGAAAGCTGTTATACATACCTGGGGCTCAGTGGCGGCGCCACACTGGGGCTTACCCAGGCTTAATCCCCAGCTGTCAACCTCTTAGCCCCCCTTAAAGCCACCCCCACGGCGGGCCGTGGCTGCGTGGTTCAGAACGTCGGAACTTGGAAGGAAGGAGGAGGAGGAGGAAGAGGGCTGGCCTGTCAGACGTCCCTGCCTGTAATTATACTGACAGGTGCAGCCAGGCACAGTCAGAGCAGCCCGCAAGGGAAGGGGACATTCGGGGCAGTTAAATTTGAGTCACGTCACGTGACGACGTCCGTCACGTGACACTCACGTAGTGTGCAGCGCGCTCAGTCTCCCCTTCGCCTGGCTCGCACAGTTTTAGAGAGAAGCTTGCCACTTTCGCTCCGTCCAACCAACAGCCGTTGTAGGTGGCAGCAGCAGCAGCAGCACCGGGGACTCAGTGCAGCCAGCCACACCAGACCAGACCAGACTGTGTCACTACTAGTGACTCGAGGTGGGTTACCGTGGGGTAGGCAGCCAACTTGAATGATTTTTTTTTGGGGGGGGGGGCATGTGATGTGATGCTGATGTGACATGTGAGCCTGGGGCTCCCAGACCCAGACCACCACCAGCCAGGCCTGAGCCTCCCTCTCTCTGTCTCCCCTCTACTCCCCAACCCACCCCTCACCACCACCAGCCAGGCCTGAGCCTGGGGCTCCCAGCCCCAGCCCACCACCAGCCAGGCCTGAGCCTGGGGCCTCCCTCCCTCTCTCTCCCCTCTACTCCCCAACCCACCCCTCACCACCACCAGCCAGGCCTGAGCCTGAGGCTCCCAGACCCAGCCCACCACCAGCTAGGCCTGAGCCTCCCTCCCCCTCTCTCTCTGTCTCCCCTCTACTCCCCAACCCACCCCTCACCACCACCAGCCAGGCCTGAGCCTGGGGCCTCCCTCTCTCTCTCTCTGTCTCCCCTCTACTCCCCCTCCCCCCCCCCAAGCCCGGCCTGCCAGCCCTCGTGCCCCCTTTGAGCCCCCCCAAAAATCTGAAGCTGGAGCCGACACTGCTGGGGCTTCCTCCAGCCCCATACGCACGGATCGCTCCCACACTGCCGTCCTCCGCTGCCTGGATCCGTAGCTACCGGGTCCCGTCATTACCGTCAGTCGGCCGGCAGATGCGGCCAATTGTCCGCATCACAGGGGGCTCCCTCCATATAAGTACGCGTGAGGCTGCATACTGCGCAGCCTCATGCGTATGGGTATGGAGGGAGCCCCTGTGATGCGGACAATAGGCTGTATCCGCCGGAAGTACCGAGACCCGGTACCGGCGATAGAGGAAGCGGAAGATGGCGGCGTGGGAGCGATCCAGGCTTATGGGGCTGGAAGAAGCCCCAGGTATGTATAAAAGCTTTTTGTATTTTTAATGAAGGTTCCTCTCTGGTTCCCTTTAAGTATATAAAATTAAAACATGATAAAATAGCGTGGGTCAGAGATGACGCACAGGCATTTCGGACTTCCACAGTCCTTTCTCAAATCTTCATGGACCCACACTCGCACAGTGTGGGTCCATAAAGATTTGAGAAAGGACTGTGGAAGTCCGAAACGCCTGTGCGTCATCTCTGACCCACGCTATTTTATCATGTTTTAATTTTATATACTTAATAAAGACATTACTTTGATGGTGCGGATCTTGAAGTTGATATTCTACAAGTGGCTTCACCTGGTGTCTGAATTACAGCAGTGCCCCTTTTCAGCATATACATAATGGGTACACCTCCTTATACCTATAATTGAGAGGGGGAGGGGTGGGGTTACCTTTGGCTACCTTCATGGGGGGGGGGTCTTCCTAATGTACCTCTAGCTACCTATACTGGGGTGCTCCCTAATACTGGGGGTGTACATCTAGCTACCCATACATCAGTATTCAGGTTAAATTCCCGCTTAGGCACTTCACGATAAACACGTGGCTTTTGGGTTGAAGTTTGAGCACTCCGTGTATAAAATGTTCGCTGTCCTAATCTATGTATTTAGCTGTGTGATTGAGGTGCAGTTCCTCCCCATGTCACACAAGTAACATCCAAGCATTTGGCTGAGAAGGGGAGGGGCAAACAGGACAGAGCTGCTCTTGAATTTCCTGTCTCTGAAGTTGTACACAGAAAAAAAAATCACTTGAGATGTTGAGAGAAGAAGCTGTGAGAAGCCTTCCCCGAGCCATCCAGGGGAGCCTGGAACTTTTCCCTGCTATAGAGGAGCAGTGTTGTGGTCAGCGGTCGGAGGTATACAGACATTATGACAGTATAGGTGGTGGGGAAACGACTCTCTTTTTTTCTCTATTTGTCTTTCACTTTTTTTTTTTTCCACCGTAATTCTGAACTTTGAGTTCCCTTCTCCTTCCGTTCCTTTCATGTTGTCATCAAAGCTCAGGAGGCTTCTGTGTGACATATGTGTATGGCAGAGCATTGCCAATTATCTGCTTCATGGATTTCACGTCTCCTGTTCAGCTGTCCACTAATGACTCAAACTTTTGAACAATCTTACCACTTCTATGTCGTATGAGGGACTGCCTAAAATATCCATTCAAACTATATTTAGTCTTCTGCTATATCTAATAGACAAAAAGCTAGTATCATTGGTCAGATAGCAGCGTCTGTTAATTGTTATTTACTTTTGCTGTAGTTGATTTGTTGTTGTCAGAGGGCTCTCTGCTACAGAATTCTCATGTAGTTAATGGAATACATGTATTTTTTTGATTTGCTTCCTCTGCATCTGTTTCTGTGTATGGTTATTAGAAATGAACACAAAATGTGACTTTTTCTTCGTAGTTTGTCTCTGGGAACTAGCAGGGGCTGAGCCATAACCGCACAGGGTCAATCAGTGAGACAGTGAATTGTCATTATTGATTAACAGTACATTGCACTGACATTTCCGCTTGCTGCATTGGAAAAGTCATATCACCGTCAACCAAGCAGCTCACAATCTAATCCCCAGCATAGACATCATTATTAAAGGGACCCGGGGGGGGGGGGGGGTTGGGGGAGAGGATTATAAAAAAAAAATTGACATACCTGGGGCTTCCTCCAGCTCTCTCCAGGCTGATCGCTCCCTTGCTGTCGTCCTTTCTCGCCTGGATCCTCCGCAATTCAGCGCCAAAAGTCTTCCGGTCTGGGGCGCACTTCGCATTCCCAACCGTGCCCATGCCCCCGTCACTGGGAGCGTTCCTTCGCAGGTGCAGAATGCTCCCGGCCATGGGGGCGCGCGTGGCCCGACTGCGCCTGCGCTGACTGGGCCCAACTGAAGGACTTTTAGGGCTGAATAGCGGCGGATCTAGGCAGGGCAGGAGGATGGCAAGGGAGCCATCAGCTTGGAGCGGGCTGGAGGAAGCCCCAGGTATGTATATTTTTTTTTAAAACCCCCACCCCCATCTCAGGTACACTTTAAGCTGGCCATCCACCCAATGTTCCAAAACAATAGCTTTATTTCTGAAAATAATCGATTCAGTGCAGTACCACACACTGCACATCAATTCCCAGGGCTGTGGAGACAAAAATCATCCGATTCCAACTCCGACTCCTCAGCTTATGGAATCAACGACTCCAACTCCGACTCTAGGTACCCAAAATGGCTCTGACTCCTCGACTCCGACTCCTTAGTCTAATACTTACCAGGGCTTTGGATTTGGTACAAAAATCATCCGACTCCCCAGTCCGACTCCTCAGTTTATAAAACTTCTGACTCCAACTCCGACTCCGCAGCCCTGTTAATTACCAATAGATTCCAGCAGGGAATTGATTGAAAATCGATTGAACTGCAGTATTGCACTGCTCAATGCCATGCATATAGCTATAGACCATCAATCTGCCAATGCTCTTTCCCTGCTGATTGTTTTAAATTTTCCATCCTGTTGATCGATACTTTCAATCGATTTTCAGTCAAAATCGATCAAAAATCAATCAATCTTACATTTTGGGGAATCGATTCCCAGCAGGTGAATCTAATCTGCAAGGAATCGAATGAGGAAATCGATGAGTCTATCACCACCTTTATTTATTATTTATATATCACTGATATCTTGTGCAGTGCTTTACAGGGTATGTAGTTTTGTCACTAAAGCTGACCACACACTTATAGATTGCCACACGATGTGGCAAAACGATTAATTCCTCTCTGAAAGGAATTGATTCCTACCTCACACTGTACATGGATTTGCGATACATTAAAGCAGGAAATCTATTGAAACTCGGTCAAACTGCAGCATTGCACTGTTTGCCCCAGCGCTATGGGCTGTTGATCTACCACCAATCAGGCATCCCTAATCAACCTAGATCTTCTGTCCTGTCTGATCGACAAAAGTAGATCGAGAGCCCCTGTTGAGTTAGTCAATATTAAGGTGCGTACACTCGCACTACAGCAGCCAACGACGGGTCCGTCGGCACCTCCCGCTGATCTGGTTTTCAGCAGACTGTAGTGCGTGTGTACGCACCTTTAGATATATAAATGTAGTGAAATGATACTCACAAAGGTGGGTTACCACCAAGGTAACCACTGTATTGACAAGTGGGGAGATTAGACTCCACTCGAGTAAAGATGTTGCTCTCTGTAGATGTTGAAAACAACAAAAAGAGGTAACACCCCTCCATCAAGGGTGGACTCCTGGTAATTGAACGGTTGGAGCAAAGGCACCAAAATAGAATAAAACATACTAAAAACAAATTAGAATAGAAGGTATTGGTGCACTTACCTCTCCAAAGAGGACTCGAGATTCAGCACAAAAAAACTTTAATCATAATATCCAAACAGGCAGTGTTGCAGGTATTCACCCACTTCTTCAGGCAATAAAAGGAGGAGCTTATCTGAGCTCCAAGCCATCGAAGGCACTATTTTTGGCTTAGAGCTCAGATAAGTTGCTTCTTTTATATGCCTAAGGAAGCTGGTGAATACCTGTGAAACGCATTGCCTGTTTAAAGCTTATAATTAAAGTTTTATTTGTGCTGAATCTTGACTTTCTGGTGCTCTTTGGGGAGGTAAGTCCACCAGTACCTCCCATTTTAAACTGTTTTTAGTATATTTTATTCTATTTTGGTGCCTCTGTTTCGGCTGTTCAGTTCATTTGATTGTTTTTTTGGTCAAAATTGACTGAAGTTTGATTGGACATTTTGAAGGGATCGATTCCCTGCAGATTGATCGAACTTCCAGTGATTCGAATGGGAGAATGGATGTGTATGGGCACCTTAACTGTCCTTTATAGGGGGTCACAATCTAATCCCTACCTTTTTAGTCATATGGAAGCCAATTAACTTATCTGTATGCTTTTGAGATGTGGGAGGAAACCAGAGTGCCCATTGGAAACCCACACAGACACGGGGAGAACATACAAACTCTGTGCAGTTAGTGCCCTGGCTTTGATTTAAACCTGTGATGAAGCAGGGCGCCAAAGCTTGTGCTGCTATAGCAGCCCTGCATGCGTAATTCAAGGATCCGACAATCGCTGGTAAGAACTACTTCTCGCTCCGAGTTGCTACACCTTGGAGGGGGAATAGTAATCAGCGCCACCCCGAATTTGTGTGTTAGCAGGATGAGCCATCCTTCAGCTCACACTGCACCAAAGAAAGCCATGTACGCAAACCTGAGACCTAGCTGCAAGGCAAGAGTACTATCCACTACCCCACCGTGACATTATATCTTTGCTGTTGCTTTGCCATAGTCTAAGGACAAGGGGGGGGGCACTCTGTTAGGCTTGGTTCACACACAAATGTGCACATTTCCAGTGCTTTCCCGTACTGTCCTGTCAGTTTTGAATCAGTTCTCTATCAGTTTTGACTGGAGGGGAAATGTACATCTGTACCGTTGTGTATAATGTACTGTCAGGGCTGGCCCTACCACGGGGCAACCTGGGCAATTGCCCCAGGGTCTCTGCCCCCCTCCCCAAGTCTCCCCCTGACAGTGTAGTAACTCACCTGTCCGGCGCACTGCTCCATTAGTCCGTGCTCCCCATTTTCATCCCTGCTGGCCTTGTCTTCTCAGTGATAACATAATGACATGCGCCGTGTCACTGAGAGGAGTTGCCCTGCGAGGATGAAGACAGGGAGCACAGACTCATGGAGCAGTGAGCCGGCTGGGATAGGTGAGTTGCTTTGCTGCCAAAAATTTTGCAGGGGAGACCTGGGTGGGGCTGGGGTCGAGGGGGAAGGTCAAATCTGCCAGAAATCTATAGCATGAGCTGCATTGATCATAATTTTAATTGATCAATCAAAATTACGATTGAATGGAAAATTTCAGAGGATTGGGAGCGGCGGTAGATCGACGGCCCATAGTGTTGCACTGTATGGTACACTGTGGGCAGATTATTATTATTTAGTATTTATATAGCTCTGACATCTTCTGCAGCGCTGTACAGAGTATATATTGTCTTGTCACTTACTGTCCCTCAGAGGGGCTCACAATCTAGTCCCTACCATAGTCATATGTCTATATTGTGTAGTGTATGTATCGCAGTCTAGGGACAATTTAGGGGGAAGCCAATTATCTTCTCTGTATGTTTTTGGGAGTGTATGGTGGGGATTCAATCCCTCTCTGATCGGAGAGGGATTCATCTGTTTGCCACATTGGGTGGCAATCTAAGCGTGTATGGCTACATCTGCCAGATGTCCCAACACCTTTTGGGTGCATGAAACAACCACCAGATTTTCCTATTGTGAACAAGCCGCATTCTCACCCGATTACAAGCACTCATTTGAACTGCTGAAAGACCACTGACAAGATCTGAGCTGTCAGAAACCTGAGGTGACAGAACAACTTGCACTACACAGTTATCCTCACGTACGTCATCTGAAAAGCAGAGACTTTCCTATTCCAGTGATACTGGTGTTGATTCACCAAAATCCGTTTATATTGCTGTGCGCTGTGATACTAACACCAGAAGGATACCACGTGATGCGCAATTACCGTGACATGAGGTACAGGGGTAATTCATGTTACGCAAGTAACGTAACGTGAATTATCATAGTAACGTTCGCGGTACGCATGTACGGGTCCCGCTAATTGCACAACATGCAGTACTCTGCTGCTGCTAGTACCAGTAATATTTACTGAAACTACCCCACTGTTCCTTCCAGCCAGTAGGTGGCACAGTTTAGAAGTAACAAACAGCCTTTCTATTGACTTCAGTGGAAAGGCTGTCTACTTTGTACTGTACAAGGATGGAATTGTAGCACCAGATGTAAACAAAGGAAGATCTGTCTGTTTGGATCACTCACTCTGTGGTACCTGCAGGTTTGGACGAGCTGGGCATAGGGTGTACATGCAAACAAGGAGCAGGGAAAAATAGGACGCCGGAGAAAGCCACTAGTAGAATATCAGTAAAGCTGGAAGCACACTTAGCACAATTGCTTGCAATTTTCAGGAGTGCACTATTGAAGAATGCATGCAATTCTGCTTAGTGTGCACCCAGCCTAAAATTACTGATATTCTTCTATTAGGCTCTATGTAATTACGATAGTAAAATATCACTCATTTTTACAGATATTTTACTATTGCCTAACATGACCTCATTCTCACTTGAACCCTCCCTCTATCAATCCATACCCCTAACTGACACCCCCTAACCAAACCCACCAACCAATGCCTAACCCTAATTGATACCTAACCAACATTTCAACCAGTACCTAAGTCTAACCAGCCCCACAACCAATGCCTAACCCTAACCCATCGCCCCTGACCAATGCCTAACTCTAACCGATAACTAACTGGCTTCCCAACTAAAGCCTAAGGGCTCGTTTCCACTAGGAGCGGTGCGATGCGGCTACATAGCCGCATCGCACCGCAGGTGTGCTGAAACACATGCTCGCCAGTGGAACAGTTTCCACTGCGTGCATGGTGTGCGGAGTGGAGCGGTGCGATCCGATAATCTGCAGCATGCTGTAGATTTTCGCACGCCCGCATCCGCCCGCAGCCGCGTCCTATCTTCTCAATACACTTCCGCATTGGAGATGCGGAAGTGATGCGGCCGGCGGCGGAAGTGATGCGATGCGGCTGCGTAGCCACACTCGCATCAATTCGCAAGTGGAAACCCGCCCTAACCCCAGCTTATACTCTAACCAAACCCCCCCCCCCCCCATCCCAACTCATGCCTAAGCCTAACTGACCTTCCCAACCGATTCCTAATCATCTACCCCGCCGCAGATTTTGCTGAAATCCACAGCGCTTTTAGTGCAGTTTGTATTTTATTGGGCGCGGGGAAGTTTGGGCACTGACATAGGCGCCCATGTTAATAGCTGCAATTACTTGCTAAACAATCTGCGGCATAACCTCCAGCGGATCCTCCAACCCTAGTTCATGCCTTCATTACATCAAGGCTTGACTACTGCAATGTTCTCTACACAAGCCTTCCAAACAAAGACCTGCATTGCCCTGCCTGTAATTAGTACAGAATGCCGCTGCAAGGATGTTAACTAGCCAACCCCGCCATTGCCACATAACACCAACCCTTTGCTCACTCCACTGACTACCGATAAAATTGAGAATTCTGTTTTTAAGATTGGCTTATTGACATTCAAATCCTTGCACAATCCGGGCCCTGAATACCTGAAGGACTTGTTGCAACTGCATCACACCCCTCTTCTCCCCCACTCAAATCTTAGATCAAAAGGATCTAATAACTTGGTCATCCCCAGAGTCCACCTCAAAACCTTTGGAGACAGAGCCTTCTGTCATGCTGCCCCTACACTTTGGAACTCCCTGCCACACCCATTCAGGACATCTCCATCCTTGGAAGCATTTAAGTCCAAACTGACAAGCCACCTGTTTAGTCTGGCATTTATGAACACCTGACTATTTCCTCTGTAACACAACCCAGCCTGCAACCCTGTATTGATCTGAAACATATCTATGCACTCAGGTTTAAACCAAGGCCAAATAAGCCATGGCCTAGGGCACCACAGGATCAAGGGCGGGTGGGCAGCAGGCTATACTGCGGGGGGGAGGAGTGTCATTTGGCTACCTTTACTGGAGGGAGGGGAGTCATCATGCTATCTATACGGAAGGGGAGGGTCATCTGGCTTCTTATACAAGTGTGTGGGGGGGGGGGGAGGGGAGGGGTCATCAGGCTATCTAAACTGGCTACCTATACTAGAGGGAAGGATCGATGGGCTACCTATTCTGAAGGGAGGGGGAAGGGTCATCTGGCTACATATATTGGAGAGGGTGGTTGCTGACAGTGGCCTTGGGCGGTAAAGAGTACAAATCCGGCCCTGTATGCACTTCGAGTCCTATGGGAGAAAAACGCTTTACAAATGTTATTGTATTGTATTATAATCTACAAAGCACTCAAATTTCCGGTTATAGTCACTAATCGCGGCTATTAACTTGGGCGCCCATGGCAGTGCCTAAATTTCCCGTTTCGGGCACAGGTACTGGCAGGCTGATGAGGCATTTTTTATACTATACTTTATAAGTGTAATTACCAATTTCATATTGTATTTAGTATTTTATTGGCTGATGTCTCTTTTTCCTGTCATACTGTTCACTGAATGAGGACTGGAGTTTGTAGAATATCTTGTGTAGGATCTGATAAGCATACAAATACAAGAATGTGAAGTATTTTTTTTTCCTTGTGGATTTCCATAAAACATCCATCTAATGAAATCGTGTTTTCTTAGCTATTAGTCTGTTAGGTTTGAGCAGTGTAAAAATGGAGACGTTCCCTTGGGCCGGTACAGCTGACAGTTTGGAAAGCATTTTACAGTCTGGCAAGTCTCCCGTTTACTCCATGTGAACAGATGGGAGCGTTGCAAACTGCTCTGAAAATAGGGAGATAAGCATTTTCTCCCTATTTTTATTTTTTAGGAATCCTATGATCATGTCATTGATTTGTAAGGCTCTGACTGGCTGACACACACATGCAAATCTCCACCGTCTCAGGGAGCGATTTCAATTCAGCCAATCAAGGCTGGTTAATGACCACCTTATTGATCAGCAACTCTTAGCTTTGATTGGTTCTGATTCCTTTCCCTCCTAAAGGTGCGTACACACATGCGACTATAGTCGTTTGTAACGATCGTTCCCCGATCTTTACCAACGACGATCGTTACAAAAAATGAACCACCGACTATTAAGGCAAACGACGAACGAGACAAATCGCTACAAAAGAAAGTTCTGTCTCGGCGGATTTTAACCAACGACGATCGTTTGCAAAAGTAGTACATCGTTGGAAACGGTCGTTCGTACTAGGCTTGACATGCGCATTTCGCTATTTCTCCCTGAAACTTCTCATTTTTATGCGCAGGCGCAATAGTTGCTTTACGTGATGTAACGTTCGTTCTAACGATCAGATCGTTACACACCTTTTAAAACTAACTTTACTTAGGTCGTTCTTTCATCAATTAAAAGTTCGTTCGTCGTTCTCAACGAACGATCGTTGTCGCATGTGTGTACGTAGCATTAGTTAAAGGAAATTTCTTCTTGTAGTCATTTTTTTTATTTAAAGGATAGGATCCGTGATTAAAGGACAGCCGAAGCGAAAATAAATAAATTAAATTAACTATTTATCTTTCTTCTCATTTTTTTTTTTTTCCACAGTTTTATTTTATGTTTAAATCTTCTTTTTAAGTTTTAACTGTTTTGTTTTTGCTCAATGACACATTAATTGAAGTATGCCAGAGCAAAAATCTATGAACTATTGACCCTGTTTATCTCTTTCCTGCTCTCAGAAGCCATTTTCTGCTAGGAAAGTGTTTTATAGTTGGAATTTCTTATCAGTGAGGGTCACACTGTAGTCACTTCCTGTCTGTGTCAGGACTGAGTCAGCCACTTACATACCTGATATTTAACCCTTTCAGGAAGAGACAGAAAAAACGGAACACAGCCTAGTTATTTGTGAGCTTGGCACTGTACATACCCATGTCTATCTCATCATGTCACATGTCACCTCGGGTATCCTTTAAAGTTTGGACTGTTAGGTGAAAAACTACTTTTTTTTAATGGTATTTAGATCACATACAGACACATTTTGAACTATTGAACTCATTTGTTTTATGCATTTTGATGTGATTCTTGGGAGGCTGAGAAAGTTTTACAACCTCTGATAAGTTGTCAGTGAAAGTTACACTGTTCCACCTGCAGAGAAAATCCAGATTCAGAATTGTGCCACCTTTGCCCCTGCGCCCCCTGTGTTCCCCTCTGCCTCCACTGTGTTCCTCTGTACCACCTTTGCCTTCTGTCACCCTTTCTGCCTCCTTATTTCTGAGTGATTATCATAATGTGCTAATTTCGCTTATGCAAAATTTTACAAATGATGATTATACAGAATTAAAACTTTGAAATTGAATTGAATTCACGTCATCCACACAAACTTCCAGAGGGTCCCAGCGCTGGATTATAGGTTTGCTTTAAAATGTATAAAACGTGTATGTAGGGTTTGGAACCCGTTATATAGTATAGTTTGACCGTATTATATAGTATAGTGTACTGCAGTAGCGAGTTCGAAAAACATTTTCTTAGAATTTTTTTAAAATCAGTTTTCTCAAAAATGTAAAGGTCTTTTTGAAAAAAAAAATGTTTTTACATGTTCCTACAGAATCAAATTTCATATTTTCATGCTGTTTGTAAGGCCCAGTTTACAGGAGTGTCCTCTGGCAGCGGCAGTTCATGACATTTCCGGCACTGGCCGCCGGAAGTTTGGAAATGATGAGCCGACGGGTGCATAATTTACTATCGTCGCGCAATGTTTAATTCGTTTACATCCCAGCTTTTTGTTAAAAATCAACAGCGATTGGAAAGAACAGCGGTTTTAGCAATTGAGGGCCCTTAAATGTGGTGATCACACAAACGCTGATAAACACCGTCACTTTCACCTCAGTTCACTTTAACAGTGCGTATACTGACAGCTGTCAGTTAGCAGGTAGGCGTGACTCCAGATGGATTGCAGTTCACCCTGCCCCTCTCCTACCTCCATGACAGTGGGTGTATGGGGGCAGAGGATTTATGTACCCTTAGCGGCACTTCTTCTTCTTCCTTTTTTTTTTTTTTTTTTGGAAAAAGTTTTTTTTTAATTAAATACAAACTTTAGTTTAGAAATAATGTGCTGTTAAAGCTTTTTACTTGGCTCAGCTCATGACCCTGTGAAAAATGAGGTCTGGCTGACCCCTCTGGAAGGGCATACAAAATATGGGACTTGAGGGAAAGAGAGGTTTAATTCTATGAAAATGTTGTTATAGTTATAAAGTCTAGTATAGTCTTCCAGTCTCCCTTCTAATATAGATTACTGTCTGAAAATGAGTGGATAAGCACTGGTCTATGAGCTACAAGCCTCTGTTTAATCTAGTGAGGCCTATAGAAGAGAGCACTTCCTGGCTGGCTGACATGTATTTATGTATAAGGTACACACGTCATGAGATCTGCTATAGCTAGCATACTTCTAAAATAAAAATCGACATACCTGACAGTAATAAAGCCATTGTGTTTGCAAACATGTCTAAATCATCTACCCTGAAAGGGAAGGCAGACTGGGTGTCCTGACATCCCCAATCTGCATATTAGTTCCACGTGTGCAACTTGACTTAGGGATCAGCTTCATTGTGCTTTTACACTTGTGCGGTAATCCCACGGCAGGGAAGCCTGCCATAAGATCACCGCAACGCATGATTCTGTACTCGTATGACCCTGCGGCAGAGTGCGCCAACAGGGTCATATGCATAGCGCCGCCCCCCCCCCCACTCAGTGACGAACTACGTGCTGGACAGGAAGTACCTCACCGGGATTCCTGTCGTTCTGCGCAGACACACTGCACTGCGCTCCATTGTTCATACTTACTGCGTTGCCATAAACAGTTGTAACAAGTCCAACAAATGTCCAGTGACCTACCAGATGCGATAGCCTCTGGTAAAAAATGGGTAGGGGGGCATAATCAAATACTCACTGTGCCTCCCATTCCCCTCCGCCCTGCTTCTCTTCTCTGGTCCATTCCGTTGTCATGGGCGACTTAAGCGACTCCAAACCCAGACATACTGCGCAGCGCATGCGCAGTATGTCCATTCTGCTCCCTTGTGGCCGTATAGTGATGTTACAGGACAGGAGCGCACTCGCTCCTGCATCCTGACGTGAACACTGATTGGAGACTCGGGAGGGGTCGGGGAGCTTTCGCATGTGGTATGCTGTAAAGTAACTAAAAGTAATATGACTAAGCACGACTTGTGCAATGTTTCCTATGAAATCAATCCATGAATGACTGCCCATCAGTAGACATTTTTTTTTTAATTCAAATTCCCTCCACTGCACCATAAAGTGAGCATAAACACGCCCACAAGAAAGTCAGATCTCTACATACATCAGGCCGGTAAGTTCTCAAATATATATATATATATGTTTTTTTTCTCCCCACAAATCAACAAAATGTCACTTTGTCATTTGTTTACACCACTTCTCAAGGTGCTTTATAAAACTGATAAAAGTGTGTTATATCAGTTATTTTAAAAACAGGTTTATTTAAAATGTTAAAACTATGAAGGTCGCTCACATAATGGATCCAGTGTAGCCACACAAGGGACCCAACATCCAAAATGACATATATTCAGTGAGTAATCACCTCACCTCATTGTTGCGGGGAGCTTCCAGGGCAACTTCTCCACCGCTCCCAACTGGTTTCGTCTTCCAGACCTTCTCAAGGGTGCACAGTAGAGAATGTTTCATTATTGTTGCATCTAGTCATATTCCTTTTGGTTGTATACAGTTCCTGCTGAAGAAAGAGTGGTAAGTAAGGATGGTCAGTTAGATACAAATGATTGCAAATTTATGGAGTATGCAAATTTTGTGTGCAGATTTATGCAATCTTGAATAAAGGCATACATTAAAAAAGTACATGTTAAAATGTCCCACCCAGACCAGGATAATCCTCCAGGCAGCCCAGGCAGGTGCTTGGGGCTTAGTGGATGTCAATGAGCCCACCTGCCACCTTCTCTGACCTCTCTCCACTTCAGCTTATCAAAAGGACCAGAAAGAGGCACAAATCTACTACCTTGCCTAGGGCCCCATTACATCTTAAAGAGACTCCGTAACAAAAATTGCATCCTGTTTTTTATCATCCTACAAGTTCCAAACGCTATTCTAATGTGTTCTGGTTTACTGCAGCACATTCTACTATCACCATCTCTGTAATAAATCAACTTATCTCTCTCTTGTCAGACTTGTCAGGCCTGTGTCTGGAAGGCTGCCAAGTCCTTCAGTGTTGTGGTTCTGCTATGAACTCCCCCATCCAGGCCCCTCTCTGCACACTGCCTGTGTGATAATATTTAGATTAGTGCAGCTTCTCTCTGTTCTATTATCTTTTACAAGCTGGATAAATCCTCCACTGAGCTGGCTGGGCTTTCACATACTGAGGAATTACATACAGGCACAGCTGTCTGCACTCTGCAGGAAGAAATAGCCTGACACTTCAGTGGAAGATAGCTGCAGGGGAAAAAAAACACACAAATGATCTCTTGAGATTCAAAAGGATGGCTGTATACAGCCTGCTTGTGTATGGATGTATTTTCTATGTGTGGACATACTGTACATCAATCTACTTCCTGTTTTGGTGGCCATTTTGTTTGTTTATAAACAAACTTTTTAAAACTGTTTTTAACCACTTTTAATGCGGCGGGGAGCGGCGAAATTGTGACAGAGGGGAATAGGAGATGTCCCCTAACGCACTGGTATGTTTACTTTTGTGCGATTTTAACAATACAGATTCTCTTTAAGCCATCTCCCATCACTGCTAGCAAAGGTCAGACTATACAATAGCCAAACTCTGCAGTCTCCTGCCGCTATCTCCATTATTTAGACCACTGCTGCCACTTTGTCGCTAGAGGGATTTCCACTATAGGGTATAGCCGAACTCTCTGGTGCCTCCCACCGCTATCTCTGCCGGTCCAGTCCACTGCTGTGCGCTAACCGGAGTATGGTTATCCTGTAGCTGAACTCCGATGCCCAAATTGCCCTGTCGGTGCTGCTATAGCTGTATATTATATTAGGGCCCATGGCAGTGCCCAATTTATGACAATGGCTTCACACTCAAGTGAACTGATTTGTGAAAGGGACAATGGAATTCTACCATTGACTCTATTGAGAATTATTTGCATCTCTTATTCCTAGTGGTCAGCAGCACTTGATGGGAGATGGAAAGGCATGGCAATATGCAGGTGTGAAGAATTACAGTAGGAATATAGTACTAGAGTTTGCAAATGTTGTGTTTTAGGGGAAAACCTATATTGAGAGCTTGTGGAAGCCACCACTGTTGACCCTGTTCTAAAAGAAATACCTATTGCTTGGTTTTCCTGTTGATATTTTTGGCTTTGGTGTTTCCTGAGTCACACCTGCAACAAGCATGCAGCTAGCTGAGTCAGATTGCCTTATTCTTCTTCCAGCTCAGTGAATCAATGTACATTTTAATTAAATCTGCAGAATTATGAAAATGGACTATCAGGTCAGCAATTTGGTTTGAAATACACAAGTAAGTAAGTAAGATTTGGTGCTCTGCAGAGATCACCGAGATTTGGTGCTCTGCAGAGATCACCGAGATTTGGTGCTCTGCAGAGATCACCGAGATTTGATGCTCTGCAGAGATCACCGAGATTTGGTGCTCTGCAGAGATCACCGAGATTTGATGCTCTGCAGAGATCACTGAGATTTGATGCTCTGCAGAGATCACCGAGATTTGGTGCTCTGCAGAGATCACCAAGATTTGGTGCTCTGCAGAGATCACTGAGATTTGGTGCTCTGCCGAGATCACAGTTGTTTGATACTCTGAGATTTGGTGCTTTGCCGAGATCACCGAGATTTGGTGCTTTGCCGAGATCACCGAGATTTGGTGCTCTGCCGAGATCACTGAGATTTGGTGCTCTGCAGAGATCACTGAGATTTGGTGCTCTGCAGAGATCACTGAGATTTGGTGCTCTGCAGAGATCACTGAGATTTGGTGCTCTGCAGAGATCACTGAGATTTGGTGCTCTGCCGAGATCACTGAGATTTGGTGCTCTGCCGAGATCACTGAGATTTGGTGCTCTGCAGAGATCACTGAGATTTGGTGCTCTGCAGAGATCACTGCGATTTGGTGCTCTGCAGAGATCACTGCGATTTGGTGCTCTGCAGAGATCACTGAGATTTAGTGCTCAGCAGAGATCACTGAGATTTGGTGCTCTGCAGAGATCACCGAGATTTGGTGCTCTGCAGAGATCACTGAGATTTGGTGCTCTGCCGAGATCACAGTTGTTTGATACTCCGCTGAGATTTGGTACTCCGCAGAGATCACTAAGGCTCTGTTGACATCTAAAAACGAAATCACTGATGTCAAGCGATTGTCGATTTATTTTTTGCACGTCCCCCCCCCCCCCCCCCCTGGTGCTCCGCTGCGTGCTACGATTTTGTGCAAAGCGCTTTTGTAAGCGCTTTTGCAGAGCAATTCCATCAGCAAGTGAACTCTTTGACCCAGGAAATAATAAATATAACGCAATTGCTGCATTAAGCGATTTTGTGAGCGTTTAGTGCTCTTCCTATACCTTCCATTAGACCAAAAAACGCCCCAGAAATGGTACAGGCACCGCTTTGCAGAGCGCAAAGCAAACAAAACGTTCTGATATGAACCTTCTCATAGAGATTCATTGCACAAGCGTTTTGTGGGCCGATTTTGAAAATCGCCTGCGCTTGAAAAAGGCCGAAAACTACCTGATTTGCTGTATTGCTATGCGGGGGGGGGGGGGGGGGGGCAACGGGGGTACATCAAGAGGCATGTGACGTCACTTGGTGGGTGGGGGAGATATTTTGGTACTTGAGGGATGACCAATAGAGACACAAACAGAGGAGAGGTCAGCAGTGGCAGTATTCATAATCCTTCAGTACAGATGAGCTAAAAGTTAATATAATGATGCTCTGTAGAGACAGGAGTGGGAACATGTTTGAATTTACAAGTGAGGTTTATGCACTGCAGCAGCGACATTATATGCAGCTGGGGTGTTTTTACTACAGGTTATGTTTCCCACATGTGATGTTCACTTACTCTGGGTCTGAGCAGGTTAAATCATTAGTCAGTGGCCAGCCTTGGGCATCTGGCACAGGGACATCAAGAGAAACGGCAGATTTGAGCTCCAACATGTCAAATGGCTTCCTCCAACCAAGTGCAGAAGGTAGCTTCTGTGCCCCTTGCCACCCCTCCCCCGACACTATTACTAGGTAGCTTGTGTGCCTCTTGCCACCCCCCCCCCCCACACGACATAATAGGTAGCCTCTGTGTCCCTTGCTTTCCCCTCCCCATACAGTGGTAATAGGTAGATTCTCTGCCCCCTGCCTTCAAAACCAGTATTAGGAAGCCTCTGTGTCCTACACCTTAGATAGCAGTATTAGTTAGTCTCTGTGCCCCCCTCTGCCCCCCAGTTATAAGTATCAGGGCCCGTTTCCACTGTAGCGTTACGTTTTCGCCTGCAAAAAATCGTATAAGATTTTTCTGATTGGTGAAAATTCGCATGTAAATTTGTATGCGTTTTTATGCGAATTTTCGTACGCGAAAATTCGCATTAGTTACATATGCATAATCTGCCTAGTAACAGCTTAGTCATGACTGCTGACAACTTCCTGTAACCATGGATCCAATGCGAATTTTTGGGCAAGTAACGCGAAAATTCGCATTGCCTATACAAAGCATTGTACGCGAATCGTACGCGATGTCCGAAAAAATGATACAGGACCTCAGATTTTTTCACGCGTACGAACGCTAACGAAAATTCGCATAGAGTGGAAACAGCTGCATTGACTAACATTAGTTTTAAAATCTATGCGAATTTTCTGAGCAGAAAAACTGACACAAAACGCACAAGTGGAAACCTAGCCTCAGCCTCTTCACCCCCTTGCTCCACTCCCCCCACATAGCAGTGTTGGGCATCCTCTGTGGCGACCCCCTCCCCCCAGATAACAGTGATGGGTAACTGTTTTGCCTTCCTCTCCATCCTACCCTAAGATTGCAAAAATGGGTTGCCTATGTGCCCTTCCTCACATCAGAACTATGTATCCTGTACCTCCCCTAAAGAAAGCGCCAGCCCCATCAGAACTATGTATCCTGTACCTCCCCATTAAAGAGTTTATGGCACACACAAAAAAAACAGTTCCTCCCTGTTTACAGTGCAGAGGGTGACCAAGTTATAGAGAAGCACATGTAACAACTACAGTATAAATACAGAAAAAACTAGAATGGTTCCTGAACTGTGTAGATCACTGAATAGCTTTTACAATCTTCTTTTAATTTCTACATTGATATATTCTGAAGTGAAGTATGTCTGGCCGGTCTGCCCCACCCGTGTCCAGCAATTACCATTCTTGGTGGTCTCTGGCAGAGACTCCTGCGGAGAGCGCAGCATTCCTGCACTGGGATCCTGTGAAAAGGACTTTATATTATTCACAGTTGTTTACTTACATTCAGCACGTGTCTGTTTTCCTAGCCTGAAACTTATTTCTGGAGAAATTCATAGCAGACCAAAAACTCAGGTAGAGAAAGTAGTCCAGAATCAATCACAGTGTTGGCATAAATTGATCCAGAAAGAATAGTTTTCAAGCCAGAAGGAAGACTGAATGTGGTTAAGTCCACATCAACATTAGTCAACATCCTGTGCAGATGTAAATAGCCAATTAGGCTTAATATATATTATTACTTATGCTATGTTATGCAGCTTTATAGCACTGACACATTTTATGCTGCACTTTCATTAATCATATCAATCATTAGCCTTTGGAGGGACTTAAAATACAGTATCTAGGGCCAGTTTCGAGTGGAGTCGCTTAAAGGACAACTGAAGTGAAAAGACTATGAAGGCCTGCATATTTATTTTCTTTTAAACCAGTTGCCTGGCAGTCCTGCTGATCTATTTGGCTGCAGTCATGTCTGAAAAACATCTGAAACAAGCATGCAGCTAGGCTTGTCCGATCTGACAATAATGTCAGAAACACCTGATCTGCTGCATGCTTGTTCAGGGTCTATGGCTGAAAGTACTAGAGGCAGAGGATCCGCAGGGCTGCCAGGCAACTGGTATTGTTTAAAAAAGGTGGGCGGCACAGCGGGTTATCTTTTTTTTTTTTGTCACTTGTCCCGATATCATCTGATCACCGCCATGCACCTGATCAAGCACCTTCACTCATGATAAACATAAGACCTTGGACCTGATACAATTCTTTTTTTTTTTTTCATCTTCTGTTTAAAATCATTTTTGCACTCTGCAATTGAAAAAGTGGGTAAAAAAGAACTGTCAAAATGATTGCCAGTATTTTCTTTCTTGCTTGTGGCTTCAAATGCATTTTATTTATAGTGGGAAAATATCACAAAGGAGAAAACTTAGTAAATAAAAAGTGAATCAGATCATGCCCTATGTTTTTTGGGTGAAACACGTTACTGCTAAAAACAACAACAAAAAAAACCCTTTTAGTGGCTTCTGAATTTACAAATGCCTCTGTATTCTGCTGTTTGTGCTCTGAGACTAAGGTGGCAAAAACAGGAGCGGTCAACATCAGCAAGTATAGTGTTCAAATCAATGTGAATAGGCCTATCACTTGCTGACCTATTTTCTCTGTTTTTGACATTTATTTAGTCCTTCCCTACCATCCTTCTCTGAGCTGACTTGGTGGTCTCATGTAACTTCCCCCAAACCCCCTCACACTCAATGGACCTTCAAAAGTTTCAGCGATGATGTCACATTGGGACTACAGTGCAGGCCCCGCTTTGCTTCTGGAGGTGGGCCGTCATGCATCGCCTTGGTGATATCTGAGTGACATCACTCATCCGCTCCCTTTGCTGCGAATCAGACGGGAGATGTAGTCAATGTGGGTGTGGGAGGAAAGGGTGGGGGGGCATGTCTGTCCAGGTGGATGCTGAGGTCACATGACCCCAAAGTTGATCCTTGTAGTTGGATGTAGTGGGTTGGAGAGTGCACATTTAGGTCAGTTGGTGAGAAGAGAGAGTATAATTAAAAAAAAGGAAGTGCAATTAAGCTTCAGTCTTCTAATGACTGTTCAATATGCTTCCCCTTTTTTTTAATTTCAAGTAAAGAAGAAAATATTAAGAGCTTCTGATGATGTCGCAGTATTCTTGTTTTTTAAAGTGAAATTTCACTGTGAGTTGTTCTTTCCAAACATAAATGTTTTCTGCTCTTGTAGCATTAATTAAAAGACATGCATTCCACTGACATCACAGGACATCCGCCAGGCTTCCTGTTTTACTTGTTAGTTTTATTATTTCAGGGATCCTTCGCCCCTTCCCTGCGACAGACAAGTCTGCAGCCACTTTGGTGCATGCAACGTCAGGGCTCTAAACCTCTGCTGGTCTAGCCACAATTTATCGAGGAGGGAACATCAGGATCTTGTTAGGAAACTGCAAAGAAAATAGAGCAATTGCCAACCATATAAACAGAATTGTATACAGTAGCCTGCCTTGCACAACCTGTACATAAACTATGAGAACATATAGTCTCCTCTGAAAAGGCTGAATATTAATGTGTGTGGACCATTTCCCAGGGTTTTGGGTACATCTACTTTCCCATGGCCTGTACAAGTTAAACAGACCATATTTAGGCCCTGTTCACAGTGCTTAGTTGTGTTGCAGAATAATTCTGTATGTCAACTCACTGCCTATTTTATAGGCCTGTTCACAGTACTGTGTTGTAACTGATCAGGTTATTCTATTTGCTACGTGTATTAAAGTCTATGCCCAGTCTCCATTGCATTTCACAGGCATAACACGTGTGTTATGCTAGATGGCCGTCCAACTCAGCACACAAGTGATTCCTCACCCCCCCCCCCTTTTCTCCCCACCAAATATTTTATAAATATTTGTTTTATTATTTTTTAAATAAATCTGCCTATTATTTAAAATTATTTTTACAAACCCACCCCCCTCCCTCCCTCTGCCAGCAATCAACTTGATCGGCTGTCATAGGCTTCAGCCTCTGACAGCGGATCACTTTTGTGCCTGTTAGGGGGACAGCTGTGTCCTCAGTACAGTGCTGCTGTTGATCGCAGCGCTGTACAATGTTAATAGACACCGGTTTTGCCATCTAACCGTCTCTGAGCGGCGATCGCCGTTGGAAGGCAGAGCGGAGCTCCATCATTCAAGCAGGGATGTGTGCGACCCCCTGCAATCCGTATTCCAGGCCAATCGGCATGGAGTGGTCCTGGGACTGCCGCGCTGCTAGCGCCAAACGGCATGGAGCAGTCGTTAGGCAGTTAAACAACACCAGTTTTCCCGTTGGAAGTTGATAATGACATAACCACGGATTTGCTCACAACTGCCCATGAGATAGCCTTTGAGTCAATTGTCCAGTTGAGCTCCTGAAATTAAGGGATTTTGTTAATACAGTGGCTTGCAAAAGTATTTGGCCCCCTTGAAGTTTTCCACATTTTATCACATTACTGCCACAAACATGAATCAATTTTATTGGAATTCCACGTGAAAGACCAATACAAAGTGGTGCACACGTGAGAAGTGGAACGAAAATCATACATGACTCCAAACATTTTTTACAAATAAATAACTGCAAAGTGGGGTGTGCGTAATTATTCAGCCCCCTGAGTCAATACTTTGTAGAACCACCTTTTGCTGCAATTACAGCTGCCAGTCTTTTAGGATATGTCTCTACCAGCTTTCCACATCTAGAGACTGAAATCCTTGCCCATTCTTCTTTGCAAAAAGCTGCAGCTCAGTAAGATTAGATGGACAGCGTTTGTGAACAGCCTTTTTCAGATCTTGTCTCAGATTCTCGATTGGATTTAGATCTGGACTTTGACTGGGCCATTCTAACACATGGATATGTTTTGTTTTAAACCATTCCATTGTTGCCCTGGCTTTATGTTTAGGGTCATTGTCCTGCTGGAAGGTGAACCTCCGCCCCAGTCTCATGTCTTTTGCAGACTCCAAGAGGTTTTCTTCCAAGATTGCCCTGTATTTGGCTCCATCCATCCTCCTATCAACTTTGACCAGTTTCCCTGTCCCTGCTGAAGAGAAGCACCCCAGTGCATGATGCTGCCACCACGATATTTGACAGTGGGGATGGTGTGTTCTGAGTGATGTGCAGTGTTTGTTTTCTGCCACACATAGCGTTTTGCATTTTGGCCAAAAAGTTCCATTTTGGTCTCATCCGACCAGAGCACCTTCTTCCACATGTTTGCTGTGTCCCCCACATGGCTTGTGGCAAACTGCAAATGGGACTTCTTATGCTTTTCTGTTAACAATGGCTTTCTTCTTGTCACTCTTCCATAAGAGCCAACTTTGTGCAGTGCACGATTAATAGTTAATTCTCCCACCTGAGCTGTAGATCTCTGCAGCTCGTCCAGAGTCACCATGGGCCTCTTGACTGCATTTCTGAGCAGTGCTCTCCTTGTTCGGCCTATGAGTTCAGGTGGACGGCCTTGTCTTGGTAGGTTTACAGTTGTGCCATACTCCTTCCATTTCTGAATGATCGCTTGAACAGTGCTCCGTGGGATGTTCAAGGCTTTGGAAATCTTTTTGTAGCCTAAGCCTGCTTTACATTTCTCAATAACTTTATCCCTGACCTGTCTGGTGTGTTCTTTGGACTTCATGGTGTTGTTGCTCCCAAGATTCTCTTAGACAACCTCTGAGACCGTCACAGAGCAGCTGTATTTGTACTGACATTAGACTACACACAGGTGCACTCTATTTAGTCATTAGCACTCATCAGGCAATGTCTATGGGCAACTGACTGCACTCAGACCAAAGGGGGCTGAATAATTACGCACACCCCACTTTGCAGTTATTTATTTGTAAAAAATGTTTGGAATCCTGTATGATTTTTGTTTCACTTCTCACGTGTACACCACTTTGTATTGGTCTTTCACGTGGAATTTCAATAAAATTGATTCATGTTTGTGGCAGTAATCTGACAAAATGTGGAAAACTTCAAGGGGGCCGAATACTTTTGCAAGCCACTGTAAATATGCTTTAGTTGCCTCACATTTTTATGCAATCGTTTTGTTCACCCCACTGAATTAAAGCGGTATGAAACTGACATAATATTCAAAAAAAAACAGGTTTTCCTACTTTTTACTGTATATCCCATACAGTTATCATGTGCACTTTTGTGCATAAGTATTATTATTCATATAGAAAATACAAGTTCCCAAAGTGCTCTGAGAGCTGACATTGCATTTTATTCATAACTGGTGTATTCATGTTGTAATGTACCCAGAAATGCTTACTGAGTATCTGTCTGTGTTCTGGAGTGTCTGAATTGCCAGAGAATGTTTACATTCCTTACTTGATACAATTAAGTAAACACAAGATAATGTTATCTCCACTTCGGATGTGTCCAGCTTTCTTTGCAGGGAGCTTGTAAGTCCTGTGTTTAACTAGTTGAATGCTGTTCTAGTAAAAAAAATGGTGGTAGTATATAATATGCTGTAAATAATATTTTAGAGCAAACAAGAAATGCTGGGGTTTCATACCACTTTAAAGCAAAAAGTCTGCACTTTAACTGCATCTGAGTTGCTTCATTTAGAATTCATTGTGGTTATTTACAGAACCAAAATTAGAAAAATTTGTCTCTGTCCTAATATTTATGGACCTAACTGTATGCACTCTCACATATATTTACATATACAATACATTCACATTGACACACATCATATTTTCTCTATTACTCCTACTAAACTTTCCTGATGTGTTTACAAACTTTCTCCCGCCATTCCTGTGCTCAACAGGCACCAAACTGCTAGTAGTCAATGAAATGCAAATAAGTGTATGTAAATTTTATGAAAATTTAACTCAATTTACATTAAAGTAAGACTTGTATCAACTCTTGAAATTATTAGCATGTCATAGACCATCTCAACTCTTTACATGGTTGACTGTGACATTTATAAGGTTTTATGGGTAAAGACTATGCTATTTTTAATTTTCTAATAAAATAAAATGAAAAAAAGTAATTAAATATCTAACTCTGCAGAGGTGTTTTATAAACATTTTCCCTGACAAAATCTGTTTAAAAGAAAGCATTGCCAGCTTTTTCCTGGCAGTCTCTGCTGCCATTGCCTGGAGCATAAAGCTGCATAGCGATGGCCAGGAATTACCTCACAACATTGTGGGCTCTGTGTGGCACTTTTTTTCTTAAAGTGGTATTAACCACTTCCCTACCACGCTATTTTGTGCTGATCGGTGCTGCGTGGGCTCTCCAGCCCACAGCACAGATCAGCTAGCAGCCAGGCCGATCAGACTTCCCCCCTTTTTTCCCCACTAGGGGGATGTCCTGCTGGGGGGGGGGTCTGATCGCCGCCGGCTGCTTGCGCTTGCGGGGGGGCTCTTCAAAGCCCCCCTCCGCAGCGCTTCCTGGCCTCCTTCCCCTTCCCTCCCTCTCCCTCCCCCTGTGAGCGGCGCAGGACGGATTTCCGTCCTGCGCCTGATGGGATAGGCTTTAGCCTATCAGATGCCGGTGATCCCCGGCCAATCAGAGCAGCGCCGTATACATGTAAACACCGGGGAAGGTCTTCCCCGTGTGTTTACATTTACCCTGCGAGCCGCCGATCGGCTCGCAGGGTGTTCACGGAGACACCCTCCGGGAACTGACATGGAACGGCCGCTCATACGAGCGGCCGTTTCCATGGAATACACTTCAGGATTCAGGGGCGTGTATATACGCTCCGAGAATCCGGAAGTGGTTAAATCCATTCAACTGAAAAAAAAAACCCAATAAGAAATTACTTATTTATCTTACCTACCCCATTGTTTTTAGTGCTCATTGTCAGATTTAGGAGAAATGTGATATGAAAAAAATAAAATAGTATATTTCTGCTGCTTTCCATCTTTACTGTTTCTCCGTGATGTCAAAAGTGACATCACTTCTGCCTTTTTCTTTTTTTTTTTTTTTTTGTCTGCTCAGATTTCATTATCTTTCCCTATTACCATACATTCCACCCCCCATCCCCCTCCCTCCCCCCAGCAAACATAATTTAGACAGCTGGCTTACATCACTGTGTAAACCCTTTTTCTCTAACTGTTATTTGGGACAACCTGTGATCCAGTCCAGTGTTAATTTACTTTCTGGTCATAGTGTCCTTATCTCATCTAAAATAGGAAGGTCTCTGTTATTTGCATGCTGAGATAAGCATGTTGTAGTTTAAAAAAAATCCACAATTCAGCTGGCACTGCATAGTTACTGAAGTTAGGCAAAGGAACCCACAACAGGTAATCAGAAAGAAAATATTTGGGGACATGTAGGACCTATTTAAAAAAAAAGAGTGTTTTCATATATTTTGGGGGCTGTTTTTGGCATTTTCATTTTGGGTGTTCCAATTCCCTTTAAATATGTAATCAGGATTTTCCTGCTTGCAGGCTATCAGTGTTTAGAAGAACTGCTTCAGTAAATCCTGACTGCTAAGTAGGAGGGGTGCAGACTAATGATGTGTCATTTAGTGGTATAAACAATGAGTTGTATGCCAGGAGCTTTCTACTATTCTAAAACATAGCTAACATTATTAATGCACAGCATACCGTAATGCTTCATTTTGTAACATTTGACCACACTTGAGTAGAAGTACAATAAAACTTTGAGGTTGCAATTTTAAATGTAAATGGTGACTACGATGGGCCATGCCCTGCTGTTTTTTAGAAATACACAACTTGGTCTTTACGAGACCAATGAAAGCTCTGTCTCGTGTCCTGCGCTCACATATACACAAGTACTTTAAAACTGAACTTGTATATATATAGAGCAGAATTGTTTAGCTAGACAGAGTCCATGTAGAGGTGCCTGAGTAACAGTTTGTAGGTGAAGTGCCAGCATTTGCTTAAACCACATGTTTTGGTGGAGATTTGTTTTGGAATTGGGAGGTGAAGATGGACCATGCCAGCCACTGCATCTTGACCGAGCTTCATACTACCAAGCTGCTGGTTGGGTTTATATGTAATTTGACAGAAGGGTATACCATACTATATTATTATGGATCAGGTACCTGCTGCCACTGTGTGTACTGTCAGTACCCAACATGGGGCTGTGTTTACAGCAAAGCCTTGGATTGCAAGTAACTTGGTTTAAGAGCACTTTGCAAGAACAGGCATTTATGAACTTTTGACTTGATCAGCAAGCAACACCTTGATATACAAGGAAAAACTATAGATGTGTCTCATCATCACATCTGAGCCGATGGTTCTTCTCCCTTTTGATGCTGCAGGATTGTACTTAATCTGAGTGCAGAGACTGTACAATGGCACATTTCCATGGAATCCTCAAATTAGGCTAAAGCAACTGTCATTGGATAAGTTCCTTGTTAATGCCACACACAAGCAAAGGTTTGGGTGAGCCAACAGATAGCAATGATGCTGTTTAAAAAGTATTTTTTACATTATTACTTTATGCAGTGCAGTACTTTGTATTAAAGAGACACTGAAGCGAAAAAAAAAAGATGATATTATGATTTGTATGTGTAGCACAGCTAAGAAATTAAACATTAAGATCAGATACATCAGTGTAATTGTTTCCAGTACAGGAAGAGTTGAGAAACTCCAGTTGTTATCTCTATGCAAACAAGCCATTAAGCTCTCCGACTAAAGGCCCATACACACGTCGGATTTCCGCGAATGGCGGGTCGTTTGAACGTCCCGTCGTTCCGTCGTTCGCCCGCTAAATCGGGCGTGTGCACAGACTATCGTTCGTTTGATAAGAGTGGGTTTGAGCGATCACTCAAACTCACTCTTATCAAACGAACGATAGTCTGTACACACGCCCGATTTAGCGGGCGAACGACGGGACGTTCAAACGACCCGTCTTTCGCGGAAATCCGACGTGTGTATGGGCCTTTAGTTAGTCATGGAGAGGGCTGTTATCTGACTTTTATTATCTCAACTGTTCCTGGACTATTTACTTTTCCTCTGCTAGAGGAGAGGTCATTACTTCACAGACTGCTCTGAAAGACTCATTTTGAATGCTGAGTGTTGTGTAATCTGCACATATTATAGAATGATGCAATGTTAGAAAAAACACTATATACCTGAAAATAAAAGTATGAGAATATTTTCTTTGCTGCTAATCTTCTAGT
The DNA here is from genome assembly GCF_040937935.1 of Hyperolius riggenbachi. Taxonomy (NCBI): domain Eukaryota; kingdom Metazoa; phylum Chordata; class Amphibia; order Anura; family Hyperoliidae; genus Hyperolius; species Hyperolius riggenbachi. The sequence goes on from NC_090656.1 coordinate 189,620,061, forward strand.
AATTTATCATAGTGCACAACCAATTCACTATATCATATTTTTTTTTTCGCTTCAGTGTCTCTTTAAATATTTTTCTAGAAATGTTTTTGGATTGTGGAATGAATCGTCTGAGTTTCCATTAATCCTTATGTGGACATTTGCTTTGATATAAGAGTGCTCGGGAGTACACCCATGTTTCTTGATCTAATTGTACTCGCAAACCAAGGTTCCTGTACTATTACTATGAGTTTCCTTTAAAGCTAAGTACACACGGACCAACCTGCAGCCTGATTATCATCTGACTTTAGTCTGTTGGATGATAATCAGGCATGTGTATGCGTGCAAACAACTTGACGAGCAACTGATAACAGGCGGTTTGCCCAATCTGATATCATGCAGTTGGTGCGTTTGTAGAAGTTGTTTAAAAGACTTGTACTTGTTTTGAATGTGTAGTCCGTCAGTCCTCTTGCGTGCGCAGTATGTTGATTGAGTTGGTTGTTTAGCCATCTAGGCGTGTGTATGTACAGGTCTTGTGGTTCGTCAGGTTGTGTGGTTTGCCAAGTTGGTCATGTGGTTATGTGCATGTTGGACTTGTGTACAAGCCTTAATGACAACTGGAAGATAAAATTATAGGAAATTATCAACTGGTTCAATAGTCCTAGATCACATGGCATGGTGGTGTAGTGGGTGCCTGGTTTGCATCGGAGCCAGGGCACTATCTGCATAGAGTTTGTATGTTCTCCTTGTGTCTGCGTGGGTTTCCTCTGGGCATTCTGGGTTTTTTCCACTTCCCAAAAACAAACAGGCAAGTTAATTGGCTTCCCCGTAAAATGGCCCTAGAGTATGATGGACATATGACTATGGTAAGGATTAGATTGTGCGCCCCTCTGAGGGACAGTTATTAACAAAACTGTATACTTTGTAAAGCACCTCAGAAGATGTCAACACTATATAAATAATATATTATACACTTCCCTGAAGAGGAGAGTTTTGAGGTGTGTTTGACGAATACAAAGGTGGGTGAGTGCTAAACCAATTATGGAAGGGAGTTCCAGATTAAAAGGGAAAATTGGGAAAATTTCTGTATAAGGAAGCAAAGGGAGGTGACTATAATGGATGAGAGGAATTTGCTGTTAGTAGTTATAGGTTGTTTTTGGGATGATTCAGAAAAATAAATGCAAATATGTTCAAATAGGCCAAGCATAAGTGAGTAGTTAGAAGCTAGAAGACAGAACGTTTTGGCAACTTTACAAGGTAAGATAAGAACTTAACAGCCCTAATCTTTTGTTTCCTTGTTTTCAGGCAGAAAGAGCATAAGACAACTTGAATTTGTCTGACTTCATCCTTAAAAGGAGTATATTATTTCTTAATTAAAGCGCAAGAAGAGAACTACTGACGCATTGAGGGCTTTATGGTTTTCTGTTTGGATTACTCGGGACCGTGAAAATAACTATGTAACAGACAAACCGTCACATGGAAAATACGCCATCCTGGATTGGATTTGGTTTTTAGCTTGTTCCGAGAGTTAGTCATCAATTTACGTCTTGTTCCCCACAAAGTTCAGCTAACTTTTATAATGGGAAGATCACGTATTTCCTCAAGAACTTTGGACTTGCTTGAAGACTTCTGCAACGAATTGTAGTAAAAATATTGATTGCAGGCTTTTAATTGATGATTTGCACGTCTTTACTTTGGACACGCCAGAGGATACAGTAGAATATTGCTTTGTATGTGGTGAGTCATCTTCTTGGTACACACGATGACTCTGGAGAAGGTTATTCAGGGAAAGACATCTATTCGCCTTCAGATCGGCCTATGCCGGGAGCTCTACCACCTTCACCCAAATGAAGCCAACATCAGCAATGTGAAGAAGCTAGCCGTGGATCTCGTAGAGAAGAAGGTAGGCCGTCTTAAATGTCCACAGCTGTTGCTATTGGGTCTAGTGGTTGTGGCGGTGGGATCCCAGCTAACGTGGTCACATGCCCTATACATTGTGATTAGCTTCAATACCTGTATGGGAGGGACTAGGGAAGTAGCTGCCATCAATCAGGTGGACAGCTGAGGAGCCATCAGCCGATAGGAGGCAGCGAATTTCCCCTGCTTCCCAGATCGTAGTTTCTGGCCAATACTGTATTCCCCACTTTGGGTCCACCTATTTAAAGTGCAATATTTCACTTGCTTCCTGTGCTACTCTGCATGGCGGGAGGAGGTGGCAGTGGATTGCTTTTGTAAAGTAAGCGAATGGGGGATTTTTTTACACACACACACACACACACACACACACACACACACACACACACACACACACACACACACACACACACACACACACACACACACACACACACACACACACACACCTTGCAAATTGACTGCACTTGTGGCCAGGGGGATGTAGGAACCAGGGCTGTGGAGTCGGTACAAAAATCATCCGACTCCGACTCCTCAGTTTATTAAAAAACCAACTCCGACTCCAGGTACCCAAAATGGGTCTGACTCCTCAACTCTGACTCCTTTGTCTAATACTTACCAGGGCTGTGTATTTGGTACAAAAATCAGCCGACTCCCCATTCCGACTCCTCAGTTTATGAAACCACGACTCCAGCTCAGACTCCAGGTACCCAAAATGACTCTGACTCCACAGCCCTGGTAGGAACAAGGGGGCCCTTTCCTTTACGTAAGGGGCCAGTCTAGTTACACCCCTGGCCATTAGTGTATTTTTGTGTATGTTTGTGACAGTATTTACACGTGTCTTATAGGTGCCCAGCATTTTATCAATATATTTTTTAAAATGTGTAGCTTTGGTAGATGGGAATTGAAAGCATATGAACTGTTGTGTGGAGTGCAAACAGCAGAGAAATAATGAGGATATGTTTATAGCAAGACTGTCTGCACACTCTAGACATATTTTAAGATGAATGGACCTGGAGCGGTTGCCTCAGTAACATTTTTGTAACCCATCCACTGTATATTGTGCAATGTGCAGCCCTGGATTTCTGCAAAGACCACATCAGCCAAGTCTTCAAACTTGGCTGTCCAGCTGTTAAGGAAATACAAGTCCCACAATGCATTGCAAGAGTCTGACAGCCACAGTCATGATTCACAAAGGAAAATGCATTGTGGGACTTATAGTTCCTTAACAGCTGGAGAGCCAAGTTTGCAGATCACTAGTCTAGACTCACAACACATGTTACATGTATTCCAGGGGTTCAAGTACCCATTGAACCCAATTTATGAAAGAGGCCTTAAGAGGGAGGCTGCTGGGGAGGCCGCTGCACATGGAGGAAATGGGGAGGCCGCTGCACATGGAGGAAGGGGCTGCTGTACTGTACACAGATAAGACGGCTGAAGCAGGAAAGGAGCAGGACAAAAAAGTTGTCCTAGGAGAGGGAGAAGTATAAATGCAGCCTGTGTGAAGTGTATATGTAGCTATTCTTAGATTCGTTGCAGTGCAGCTGGATAGCGCTTGTACTACAGCTTGTTCAGGAAAGACCATGTTGGCAGCCTCCTGAGAGTTAAATAAAAGGTACTCAGAAACACAGTTCAGCCTTCCCTGAATAGACCCATCTTGCAATGAATAGCACCTGTGTCCACATCAGTATGAGCAGCAAGGTAGCTGAGCGGCTACCATTCTGGCCTTGCAGCACTAGAGGCCCAGGTTCATATCCCCAGACACTGACTACCTGGAGGCTGTATGTCTCCCTACGCTTGTGTGGGCTTCCTCTGAGAACACCGGCTGTTGCCCACATCTTTAAAACACACTGGTAGACTAACTGGAACAAAAAAACCTGCTTCTGCTCCTAATCTGTAACAAGGACATCAGATTGTGAGCCCCAATTAGGGACAGTGAGGGATGGAAATTGTTCAGTACAAATGTTTAGCTGCACTACACACAACTAATACTTCAAGGAGTGGCATGTAATGTCATGGCTTAATATGTAATCATTCTATTTATAATGATGTGAATTCATAGAGCTGGAGGAGACGGTGTTTAGCACTTGTGGCAGAAAAAAGCGTTTTTTCTTAACCTGTTGTTTGGAATAGAACTGATAGTAAAGGAAATGGTAAAAGAAAGGTCAAATTCTCTGTTTATGCTGCTGCCTTTGCCGTTGGAGTGACTCCTCTCACTGTCTATTCCCAGTCACATGACAGGTAATGAGGGGAACCTGTTTTTAGGTTTCCTTCACATTGATAACATGTACGTAAACGTGTTTCATTACCTCATGGCAATCAAATCAAATGTACCTGGACAGGATCCCAGACACTGTCCACTTCCTTCTCCACAGACTGTCATTACTATAGGCTACAATATTCTAACATTTAGTCTGTGCCTTCCCTCTTGCAGTCTAACAGCAGGATGATGCCAGTCAAGAGACAGAAGCCTAATGCAGAGAGCATGAAACCTAAGCCTTGTGTGCTTGCAATAGGGAATTCGGCTGAGGCAGTTGCTTGGCACCATCCTTGGGCTGAGTATCTAGCTTGTGTGCTGGTGTCCCACCGCATCCTTTAGAGATTTGACACACCAGATCTCTAAGCAACCCTGACAAGTGAGTCATCACCAACCACATTGTTCTCACCCCATCATCCCTTATTCTCTCTCTGTTGAACAATACATGCTGCTTAGCTATAAATCAATATATAACCTCAGCGCTTGCAGTAATGAAGCTTTAATCTGGGTTGCTGTGCCCAAATCAACACAATCCTGCAGTCACCCTGTGCTCAAACACACATACCGGTGACCATCACCACATATAACAAAGGATGGTGTCAGTTATATGTTTAAAGTACCAGAAAAGTTAGATCAATAAAACTAAGAAATGGATAAGAATAATGCCCACTCTCCTAACTCATCCTGTTTCGGACTTCATGAGTATTTTACTGAGGACGGTGCAAGGCCAAAACCGGTCGGTTTGGAGAGTAGGCATTATTCTTATCCGTTTCTTCTGTACCTGCACTTGTACCTGCACTTTGTGCTTGTTTCATGCACAATTCAATTGAAGTGTCCTTGTTAATAGGACCCACAATGCGAGTGATTTATCATACGTTCTACAATTGATTTTAATCGTTTTATCTATTAAACTCTTGGGAGGTGGCAGGGTTTACCAATGATGGTAATTTCCCAGCAAACAGCTGAATTATGTTGCCGTTCATTTGCCGGACCTACATCAGAGGATTACGAGGGGAAGATGAATTGCTTTTATTTGGTTGTTTTCACTGGTGGTACTCTCTAGTCTCTAACTGTCCAACTCAGCTGCTTCAGATCATGTGATCATCTTATTACGAGAGCCCATGTGCAATTAACTTTTTCTCCTAGGAGATCATTTTTCTTCTTGTATTTAAAATAACTTTTTAGCATTTTGCAATTGAAAAAGTATAGTTATACTATACCTTTACAATACAATACAATTATCTTGAGTATGTTCTTGTTTTCTGATCATTTAAAATGCATTTTATTTACAAGTTATGAAAATATCACCTAGGTGAAAACTCAGGTGAAAGAGTGAATTGCATTTGGGCCAAGATATTTAACTGCCAAATCCTCACTTCTCATAAAAAAGTAACATTTCGGCATTCTGACTATGAATCTATTATTAAATGGTTTATTTAGATCTGTGTCTGGAAAAGGGCTTTAACTCTTTCTGCCTGTACACTTGCACTGCACCCCTTTACGGACAACTAAGCCAATAGTAATTCTTCTCTCCTTACTTGGCCACTTTTCCCCAGGGCTGTGGAGTCTGTACAAAAATCATACAACTCCTCAGTTTAGGAAACCACTCGGATTCCAGGTACCCAAAATTGCCCCGACTTCTACTCCAACTCCTTAGTCTAATACTTATTACTACAGGGCTGTGGAGTTGTTACAAAAATCATCCAACTCTGACTCTTCAGTTTATGAAACCACTGACATTGACTTCAGGTACCCAAAATTATTCAAACTCTGACTCCTTAGGGTCCTTTCACACTTAAATCAGTTGCTCTCAGTTATACCATAACGTGAAAGGAAACTGATTCTCCAAGTAATGTCCATGTTTTCCTATGGCTCACTTCCTACTACGCTGAAAGATTTTTCACAATGCACTGCTATGGAGGGGAAAAAACGCATACCAACGCATTAACTGTAAAAGGACCCTTAGTCTAATACTTACCAGGGCTGTGGAGTTGGTACAAAATCATTAGACTCTGACTCCTCAGTTTATGAAACCACCAACTCCAGGTACCCAAAAAGGACTCCCAACTTCACAGCCCTGCTTTTCACTTACCTCCTTCTCTGTCTGTACCTGAATAAACTCAAACTGATTAGAGAACACGTTATTTACAGTATCTGAAGCTCTTGTTGAGGAAAGTTTTTCTGAAGTGTTTACTACTATAAAGTACTATTGTAAAAATAAAAAATAAAAAGTCGGAGAGACGGCAACAATAGAAGGTGTGTTTTCCTGCAACAACAATGCATTCCACAGTAGCAGAAATTCATTATGAAGCCTCTGTGGAACTATTGCATTGAAGGATGTGTCTGCCATGGGCGGGATGCTTTCCACACAGGCTTTCATGTTTTAAAAGGTGCTGTTTTCATTGAAAACAACTTTGTTTAAGCCTTGAAGCAACCCTAAAGAGAGAAAAAAAAATGACTTACATACTAACCAAAGAAGAGGGATGTCTCTGCATCCCATAGAGCTTACCTGGTCCTCTTTCTGTGGCCTCGTTCCTGTCTTTACAGTGAAATTATTCAGCCTGCAGGTCGATTACGTATTCAGTTGTCCTCGGGCAGCCTTCAGAAGTGCGTGTGTCTCTGAGTACATGTGAAGATGAGCGGATCCATACTCTGCAAGCACGAGTCTGCAATTCCAAAGCCTCTCAAAGTGTCCCGGAGGTGCTGATTTTGAACGTGGGACTGCTGAGGAACTAGGAGATGGAGCGAGCACTGGGAAGGCTCTATGGCAGGGGTAGGGAAACTATGGCTCGGGAGTAGTGTTGGGCGAACATCTAGATGTTCGGGTTCGGGCCGAACAGGCCGAACATGGCCGCGATGTTCGGGTGTTCGACCCGAACTCCGAACATAATGGAAGTCAATGGGGACCCGAACTTTTGTGCTTTGTAAAGCCTCCTTACATGCTACATACCCCAAATTTACAGGGTATGTGCACCTTGGGAGTGGGTACAAGAGGAAAAAAAAATTTAGCAAAAAGAGCTTATAGTTTTTGAGAAAATCGATTTTAAAGTTTCAAAGGGAAAACTGTCTTTTAAATGCGGGAAATGTCTGTTTTCTTTGCACAGGTAACATGCTTTTTGTCGGCATGCAGTCATAAATGTAATACATATAAGAGGTTCCAGGAAAAGGGACCGGTAACGCTAAGGCCCGGTTCACATTAGCGGTGGCCGTCCGGAATCGCCGTGCCGGAGCCGGACCGCTTGCAGAACGGACGGAACGGACGCACGGCAATAGCAATGAAAGCCTATGCGTCCGTTCACATGCGTCCGTTCTGCCGGACCGGAGCCGGACCGGATCCGGACCGGATCCGGACTCCGGCGTCCGTTCCAACATGCGCTATTTTTTGGTCCGGCTCCTCCGGCAGCCGTATCCGGAGCGGAGCCGGACTGCACCATCCGGCCAATACAAAGCAATGAGAGCCGGAGAGCGCACAACACACTGGCTACAAAAACCGGACGTTCTACCCCACTTCCTATGCATTTTGGATGGGGACCACATGGGCCAAGCGTTCAAAGAGTGGGGCAGCAGCGATTTCATGCTGGAGCTCGTTTTGGCAGCAACATGTCTGATGTCTGATAACGAGGAGGCGAACAACAGGAAGGAGAGAATTCCCAGGTTTACGAGTAAAAAATGCCTGGAACCATGGTCCCAACTGCAGTCTCTGTATCCACGGATGGTCTCCACACGTCCACCTGTCTCCAACAATGACCCCAGACCCTTCTGCTGACCTCCCAGACCCCAGGTATTTACAGGATGGTATCTCCTTAAGAAACCGGATCCGGACCGCAACCGTGTTCACACCGCACAGAAACCGGATGCAAACGGACCGGATCCGGACCGGATCCGGATAGGAACCGTACGGATCAGGTCCGGTCCGGCTCCGGTGCGGTCCGGACATCCGGTGCGGTTTTGACAAAACCGCAAGTGTGAACGGGGCCTAACCCAGCAGCAGCACACGTGATGGAACAAGAGGAGGGTGGCGCAGGAGGAGAAGGCCACGCTTTGAGACACAACAACCCAGGCCTTGCATGAGGACAAGAAGCGTGCGGATAGCAATTTGCATTTTGTCGCCATGCAGTCATAAATGTAATACAGATGAGAGGTTCAATAAACAGGGACCGGAAACGCTAACCCATCACAGATGTTCATTGTTCATGTTACTTGGTTGGGGTCCGGGAGTGTTGCGTAGTCGTTTCCAATCCAGGATTGATTCATTTTAATTTGAGTCAGACGGTCTGCATTTTCTGTGGAGAGGCGGATACGCCGCCGATCTGTGACGATGCCTCCGGCAGCACTGAAACAGCGTTCCGACATAACGCTGGCTGCCGGGCAAGCCAGCACCTCTATTGCGTACATTGCCAGTTTGTGCCAGGTGTCTAGCTTCGATACCCAATAGTTGAAGGGTGCAGATGGATTGTTCAACACAGCTACGCCATCTGACATGTAGTCCTTGACCATCTTCTCCAGGCGATCGGTGTTGGAGGTGGATCTGCACGCTTGCTGTTCTGTGTGCTGCTGCATGGGTGTCAGAAAATTTTCCCACTCCAAGGACACTGCCGATACCATTCCCTTTTGGGCACTAGCTGCGGCTTGTGTTGTTTGCTGCCCTCCTGGTCGTCCTGGGTTTGCGGAAGTCAGTCTGTCGGCGTACAACTGGCTAGAGGAGGGGGAGGATGTCAATCTCCTCTCTAAAGTCTCCACAAGGGCCTGCTGGTATTCTTCCATTTTGACCTGTCTGGCTCTTTCTTCAAGCAGTTTTGGAACATTGTGTTTGTACCGTGGATCCAGAAGGGTATAAACCCAGTAATTGGTGTTGTCCAGAATGCGCACAATGCGTGGGTCGCGTTCAATGCAGTCCTAGGCCGAAGAGGTCATAGCCTAGGGTCACAAAACCTGTTTATTGGGCAATTTCAATGGTGGCGAGTCTGACGTACATAAATCGCAGCAATGGCCGTTAGCAACGTCTGAATCTCACGAAATGTCTCATGCAGGTAGAAGACATATTGTTAGACTTGGGCTCCAAAGATGGGTTCCCTACATCTCTGCAAACCAGAGTTACAGGGCTCCAAATTTGGTAAAATCCCCCATAGGCTTTCATTGGGCCTCCTATTTACAGTTCCAAAATCTCACATCTTTTCAAAGGGCAATTACTCAGCAGTGGCAAATTTTCTAGCATTGTAGGGACCCTTAGGGGGAACATGACTGGTGAGTTTCGGGCCCCTAGGCCAAAGAGGTCATAGCCTAGGGTCACAAAAACCTGTTTATTGGGGCTATTTCAATGGTAGTGATGGTGACGTACATAAATCGCAGCAATGGCCGTTAGCAAAGTCTGAATCTCACGAAATGTCTCATGCAGGTAGAAGACATATTGTTAGACTTGGATTCCAAAGATGGGGTCCCTACATCTCTGCAAACCAGAGTTACAGGGGTCCAAAATTGGTAAAATCCCCCATAGGATTTCATTGGCTCCCTATTTCACTTTCCAAAATCTCACATCTTTTCAAAGGGCAATGGCTCAGCAGTACCAAATTTTCTAGCATTGTAGGGACCCTTAGGGGGAACATGACTGGTGAGTTTCGGGCCCCTAGGCCGAAGAGGTCATAGCCTAGGGTCACAAAAACCTGTTTATTGGGGCTATTTCAATGGTAGTGATGGTGACGTACATAAATCGCAGCAATGGCCGTTAGCAAAGTCTGAATCTCACGAAATGTCTCATGCAGGTAGAAGACATATTGTTAGACTTGGATTCCAAAGATGGGGTCCCTACATCTCTGCAAACCAGAGTTACAGGGGTCCAAAATTGGTAAAATCCCCCATAGGATTTCATTGGCTCCCTATTTCACTTTCCAAAATCTCACATCTTTTCAAAGGGCAATGGCTCAGCAGTACCAAATTTTCTAGCATTGTAGGGACCCTTAGGGGGAACATGACTGGTGAGTTTCGGGCCCCTAGGCCGAAGAGGTCATAGCCTAGGGTCACAAAAACCTGTTTATTGGGGCTATTTCAATGGTAGTGATGGTGACGTACATAAATCGCAGCAATGGCCGTTAGCAAAGTCTGAATCTCACGAAATGTCTCATGCAGGTAGAAGACATATTGTTAGACTTGGATTCCAAAGATGGGGTCCCTACATCTCTGCAAACCAGAGTTACAGGGGTCCAAAATTGGTAAAATCCCCCATAGGATTTCATTGGCTCCCTATTTCACTTTCCAAAATCTCACATCTTTTCAAAGGGCAATGGCTCAGCAGTACCAAATTTTCTAGCATTGTAGGGACCCTTAGGGGGAACATGACTGGTGAGTTTTGCCACTGCTGAGCCATTGCCCTTTGAAATGGTGTGAGATTTTGGAACGGTAAATAGGAGGCCCAATGAAAGCCTATGGGGGATTTTACCAATTTTGGACCCCTGTAACTCTGGTTTGCAGATATGTAGGGACCCCATCTTTGGAATCTAAGTCTAACAATATGTCTTCTACCTGCATGAAACATTTCGTGAGATTCAGACTTTGCTAACGGCCATTGCTGCGATTTATGTACATCACCATCACTACCATTGAAATAGCCCCAATAAACAGGTTTTTGTGACCCTAGGCTATGACCTCTTCGGCCTAGGGGCCCGAAACTCACCAGTCATGTTCCCCCTAAGGGTCCCTACAATGCTAGAAAATTTGGTACTGCTGAGCCATTGCCCTTTGAAAAGATGTGAGATTTTGGAAAGTGAAATAGGGAGCCAATGAAATCCTATGGGGGATTTTACCAATTTTGGACCCCTGTAACTCTGGTTTGCAGAGATGTAGGGACCCCATCTTTGGAATCCAAGTCTAACAATATGTCTTCTACCTGCATGAGACATTTCGTGAGATTCAGACTTTGCTAACGGCCATTGCTGCGATTTATGTACGTCACCATCACTACCATTGAAATAGCCCCAATAAACAGGTTTTTGTGACCCTAGGCTATGACCTCTTTGGCCTAGGGGCCCGAAACTCACCAGTCATGTTCCCCCTAAGGGTCCCTACAATGCTAGCAAATTTGCCACTGCTGAGTAATTGCCCTTTGAAAAGATGTGAGATTTTGGAACTGTAAATAGGAGGCCCAATGAAAGCCTATGGGGGATTTTACCAAATTTGGAGCCCTGTAACTCTGGTTTGCAGAGATGTAGGGAACCCATCTTTGGAGCCCAAGTCTAACAATATGTCTTCTACCTGCATGAGACATTTCGTGAGATTCAGACGTTGCTAACGGCCATTGCTGCGATTTATGTACGTCAGACTCGCCACCATTGAAATTGCCCAATAAACAGGTTTTGTGACCCTAGGCTATGACCTCTTCGGCCTAGGACTGCATTGAACGCGACCCACGCATTGTGCGCATTCTGGACAACACCAATTACTGGGTTTATACCCTTTTGGATCCACGGTACAAACACAATGTTCCAAAACTGCTTGAAGAAAGAGCCAGACAGGTCAAAATGGAAGAATACCAGCAGGCCCTTGTGGAGACTTTAGAGAGGAGATTGACATCCTCCCCCTCCTCTAGCCAGTTGTACGCCGACAGACTGACTTCCGCAAACCCAGGACGACCAGGAGGGCAGCAAACAACACAAGCCGCAGCTAGTGCCCAAAAGGGAATGGTATCGGCAGTGTCCTTGGAGTGGGAACATTTTCTGACACCCATGCAGCAGCACACAGAACAGCAAGCGTGCAGATCCACCTCCAACACCGATCGCCTGGAGAAGATGGTCAAGGACTACATGTCAGATGGCGTAGCTGTGTTGAACAATCCATCTGCACCCTTCAACTATTGGGTATCGAAGCTAGACACCTGGCACAAACTGGCAATGTACGCAATAGAGGTGCTGGCTTGCCCGGCAGCCAGCGTTATGTCGGAACGCTGTTTCAGTGCTGCCGGAGGCATCGTCACAGATCGGCGGCGTATCCGCCTCTCCACAGAAAATGCAGACCGTCTGACTCAAATTAAAATGAATCAATCCTGGATTGGAAACGACTACGCAACACTCCCGGACCCCAACCAAGTAACATGAACAATGAACATCTGTGATGGGTTAGCGTTTCCGGTCCCTGTTTATTGAACCTCTCATCTGTATTACATTTATGACTGCATGGCGACAAAATGCAAATTGCTATCCGCACGCTTCTTGTCCTCATGCAAGGCCTGGGTTGTTGTGTCTCAAAGCGTGGCCTTCTCCTCCTGCGCCACCCTCCTCTTGTTCCATCACGTGTGCTGCTGCTGGGTTAGCGTTACCGGTCCCTTTTCCTGGAACCTCTTATATGTATTACATTTATGACTACATGCCGACAAAAAGCATGTTACCTGTGCAAAGAAAACAGACATTTCCCGCATTTAAAAGACAGTTTTCCCTTTGAAACTTTAAAATCGATTTTCTCAAAAACTATAAGCTCTTTTTGCTAAATTTTTTTTCCTCTTGTACCCACTCCCAAGGTGCACATACCCTGTAAATTTGGGGTATGTAGCATGTAAGGAGGCTTTACAAAGCACAAAAGTTCGGGTCCCCATTGACTTCCATTATGTTCGGAGTTCGGCCATGTTCGGCCCGAACCCGAACATCTAGATGTTCGCCCAACACTACACGTGACCCGGTCGGCCAATCACAGCGCTAGCCGAACGTTCGGGTAACGTTCGGCCATGCGCTCTTAGTTCGGCCATATGGCCGAACAGTTTGGCCGAACACCATCAGGTGTTCGGCCGAACCCGAACATCACCCGAACAGGGTGATGTTCTGCAGAACCCGAACAGTGGCGAACACTGTTCGCCCAACACTACTCGGGAGCCAGATGTGGCTCTCTTGATGGCTACATTTGGCTCACAGACAAATCAGTAGGGGTTGATTCACTAAGCTACACTGATCAAACAGTGCAAATAAAATTTTCAAAGTAGGCACGCTACTGCTGTAGGATGCACTACTAACTTACTCGCACTCCCCCAAAACAGCTGCTCCAATTATCCCACTCCGGTCCATTATTTTCGTATTTTTCCCATTAAAACGCCTTTAGAATAAAAAAATTCTTAGCAAAATGTACTACTCACAGAAAGCCTAATTGGTGGCGAAAAAACGAGGTATAGATCATTTTGTTGTGATAAGTAGTAATAAAGTTATTAGAGAATGAAAGGGAGGAGCACTGACAGGTGAAATTTGCTCTGGTCTGTTAGGGTAAAAAACACTTGGGGGTGAACTGGTTAAAGAGAACCCGAGGTGGTTTCTAAGAATCCAATTAGCATACAGAGGCTGGGTCTGCATATAATACCCAGCCTCTGTTGCTATACAGTCGCCACCAGTCTCCCCCCTGTGCTCTGCTATGCCCCATAAATCAATCGCCGTGCTGGCGACAGCTGTTTACATGTGAAGTGTCAGTCTGCCGTTCGCCCGCCTCCTCCATAGCGCCGGTCCCCGCCCACGTCCCTTCCCTCCCCGCTTATTGGAGAGAAGGGACGCGGGCGTGGACCGGCGCTATGGAGGAGGCGGGGGAACAGCAGACTGACACTTTACATGTAAACAGCCGGCTGGCGACACGCTGCATGTCGCCAGCACGGCGATTGATTTATGGGGGACAGCAGAGTGCAGAAGGGGACTGGGGCAAACAGTATAGCAACAGAGGCTGGGTATTATATGCAGACCCAGCCTCTGTATTCTAATTGGATTCTAAGAACCCACCTCAGGTTCTCTTTAATCCTCCAATGAATCCACGGGGATGCACTACTGTATCCTGAAAGATACATTTTTGCTTGCACGGTTGCTGTATCTAATGTTCAGTTCATATTTCAATAATTTTTATTGGTTTAAACATAGAACCAGAATAACATTACAGTCAAAATAATGAACCATGAAGTACATTGCTGTTTACAAACATAAAGATAATGTAAATGCAATGCATATTAGAAAAGTAATAGCATGACAACATTAATCTTGAAACTGTGGAAGCCTGTGAGAATTGAATAACCAGAATCAAAAGGTTGGCGTATAAAGGACAACCCCTAACAGAGTAATTCGGTTTTTAGAAAGGCTGAGTGTTAGTGTACTTAGCAACTTGGTTAGGGAAGGTAGCAACTGCCCATTTAATGTTCAGTTCAGATAAAGGGGGTAATTCACAATAATTGATCTCATGACACATCTCACCTTACTTACCAACTTACAATTTATCTTCTCTAAACTGACTTAAAAAGAACCCGAGGTAAAAATAAACTAACGGATTCAACAATTGTATCTATCCTCCTACTCCTAAAAATGACCCTTTTTATATATAGTTTTATTTTATGTTTAATCTACTTTTTAAGTTTATAATTTTTTTTTTATCTCTGCTCAATGACATAGTCTTTCAATCATCCCAGAGCTAAAATATATGAACTATTTACCCTTTTTATCTAGCCCCTTCACCAAGGAGCTGTTCTCTTCCAGGAAAGTGTTTTATGTCTGTAATTTCTTGTCAGTGAGGGTTGCTATAGTCTGACTAGGTTCTGAGTAGAGATAATCTGTCACTTGTATACCTGCCGTAAATGTCAACTCTTTCAGGCAGAAAATGAAAAAAATTTACACAGCATAGTTATTTGTATGCTTGACACCGTACATATACATGTTTATCCCATCATGTCAATTGCCACCTCGGGTACGCTTTAGGCCCCAACTCCAGTCACAAATGCTTCTGTACTTCAGTGTAGACATATAGGGCTTGATTCACTATGCGGTGCTAACCTACTTAGCACGTCTAAAGACTTTAGGCGCGCTAACCAGGGTGCTAAGTAGGTTAGCACCGGTTTTCTCAATCAGATCGCTCGCTAAGTACTGCGTGCAAAGTTTTGCGCGCGCAAAGTCCTATGCGCGCGCTAAGTCCCATAGGCTTTAATGGGCACTTTGCGCGGAGCGCCCTGCTCCGTGCAGTGCGCGCGTAAAGTTTTACGCACATAAAGTTTTGCGCGCGTAAAGCTTGTTTGGACGTGCTAAGGGGGTTTTCACAGGCGTGCTAACAGTTAGCACCGCTTTGTGAATCAAGCCCATAGTGGTGGAGCTCATTTTTATCTTGATTGGTGGATGTCCAATAAATTGTTTAGCTGTTCAACACCAGCACAGAACTTCAGATCTGAAGGCTCCGATCTTCTCAGACAGTGCCTCCCTCTTCTGTTGTTAACTCATTCAGCTGGGGTGTTTGAGGTCAAGTGACCAGGTTTTGAAAGCAGGACGATTATCTTCAGAAACCTTTGTTGACACAGAAAAAGGGCTTCATTTACTCACTCTGCTTACTAAGCTGTAAGGAGGTATATTTAGAATTATGCTGGGCTGCGACTTGATGAGTCATCTGTCAGTAATTGAAAACAGAAGTCCACAAATGTTGCCGAAAATATGTTTTAGGACTTTCTAAACTGAAGCTCGGAGTAACTCGACTTGGAAATAAGGGCTCTTCTAAATCTATTGAATGAGAGAGTATTTTTTATTCTTCAGATATCAACCCTGAGGCCACATTTACAGCGGGACGTTGTGTTGTGTTCCCTGTATAACAGGAACGCAATGAAAAAGTCACACCGCACGTGGCATCGCATACAGTCAATGAAAATTGGATAGTATAATGGTTAAGGGCTCTGACACAGGAGATCTGGGTTTGAATCTCGGCTCTGCCTGTTCAGTAAGCCAGCACCTATTAAGTAAGGAGTTTTTGGGCGAGACTCCCTAACACTGCTACTGCCTGCTGAGTGCGCTCTAGTGGCTGCCTCACAAGTGCTTTGAGTCTGACAGGAGAAAAGCACTATTCAAAAAAAAAGGAATTATTATTAAAATTATGCTTCACTGTACCTGTTAACGTGCACGTTTTGCGTAGAAGTACTGCCATACTGCATGCTGTTGAACCACGGCGCAACTGCCGCACTGTGAATACTGTAGACGCTATAGGTGGTGCAAGCTGCGTTCCAAAGTGGTCATTATGCACAACGTAAGACTGTGACACATGGCCTTAGACTGTCAACTTCAGGCAGTCCTAGGTTAACGAACCAGATAGGGACTGTAGGTTTGTTCCTAACCTGAATCTTTAGGAGCTCTATTCCACCTCTATCCCCTGTGCCTCCTAAGTGCCCCCCTTTGCCTCCAGTGTGCCTCTCTTTGCCTCTCTGTTCCCTACTGTGCCTCTCTGTCCCCTTCTGTGCCTCTTAATTAATAATGTGCCTTGCACAAGAGCCAGCAGGTGGTGGAGAGAGGAGGACAGACAGCACTGGACTCAGTTCAGAGGTGAGTCCGGCACTGCTGCTGCTGTGGGTGATGTGCTTGGACTCGGGGAAAGTTTGAAGCTGCTCTTTCAAACTTCCCCCACACAAACATGACATCATTGCGATGGGATCGGTACACTGGTATCGGAGGTTCATTCGTAAGTTGGGGATTACTTGTATTTTTTTTTCAATTAAAAGCTACATGCCAGTGTCGAGGTGGACTTACCTCCCTCTGGTAGTGGACATATACTCAAATGCAGAGTAAAAAATATACAATTTATTCACAGCCCCATAAAATCGCAACGCATTTCGCGGTCAACAGTCCCGCTTCATCAGGCAGTACAGGAGCATATAAAACTGGTTCAGGTCCATAAAGCGTGTGAGCGCCTCTGTGAGCACACACGCTTTATGGACCTGAACCAGTTTTATATGCTCCTGTACTGCCTGATGAAGCGGGACTATTGACCGTGAAACGCGTTGCGAATTTATGGAGCTGTGAATAAATTGTATATTTTTTACTCTGCATTTGAGTATATGTCCACCACCAGAGGGAGGTAAGTCCACCTCAACTTCACTCTTTTTATCATTTTTAGAACATTGTTTTACTCTGCTTGGCGCCTCTGTTTGTACATATTACAGCATGATTAAGTCCACCCCTGGTGGAGGGGTTCTTTCCCCAGTTTCCTATCTACAGAGAGCGACTTTTATACCTGAGTGGGGTCAGGGACTAATACTCCCCACCTGCCTGTTAAGTGGTTGCCTGATGGTAACCCACCTTTGTGAGTATAAGAACCTTTGACATTACATTATATATTGAGCATACCAGACAATATTGCACTATTGGGCTCTTGATGTCCTCTGATTTGTTTTTACAAATAACTAAACCTAGGTGCGTCTATAATGCAGGGGCATCTTATGGACCTTTAACCCCCTAAAACTGTCTCTAAGCTATACTCTATCTACACTACACTGCCCAGCAACACTACACTATTCTTTGCTGCCCTACCAACTAAGCTACACAGCAATTAACTACACTACACTGCACTAGCACAACACACCACTTCAATACACTTCACTACACTACACAGCACTGACAATACACCACTTTAATACACTTCACTACACTATACTACACTACACTGCACTGACACAACACACCACTTCAATACCCTTCACTATACACCACAGCACTGACAACACACCACTTTAATACACTACACGGACACAACACACCACTCTCTACACTACACTACACTACGCTAATACTAACCTGCATTACAATAACATTAAAGGGACTCCGAGCAGTGCAGAAACTATGGAAAGATGCATATCATTTTAAAGCTCTCTTTCTCCTCTTTCCAATGATATATAAACCACCGCCCTGCGTCTTTTAGTTTTCGCTATTTTCCTATATTCGCGATTGAAATTGCCGCGGCCGCGATTTCGATCGCGAAAATAGAGAAAACTAAAAGGTGTAGGGCAACGATTTAGGTGTCGTCAGAAAGAGGAGAAAGAGAACTTTAAAATGATATCCATCTTGCCATAGTTATATTGTATTACACAGGACGACACTTTCCCCAGTGTCAGCAGCTCCATTCTGCTGAATGGAGCTGCTGACTTTGAGAAAAAGTCGGCCTGTGTAATACAATATAACTATGGAAAGATGGTAATCATTTTAAAGCTCTCTTTCTCCTCTTTCTGGCGACACCTAAATCGTCACCCTACGCCTTTTAGTTTTCTCTATTTTCGCGATCGAAATCGTGGCCACGGCAATTTCAATCGCGAAAATAGCGAAAACTAAAGGACGTAGGGCAGCGGTTTATATATCATTGGAAAGAGGATAAAGAGAGCTTTAAAATGATATGCATCTTTCCATAGTTTCTGCTCTGCTCGGAGTCCCTTTAATACTACACCTGATCCTGCCGCCGCACTCCTCTCCCCCTCGTTCCAGCTGCGATCATCTTCTCCCTCTGCAGGTGACATTCAGTGAAGCTGAGGGTGCTGGGTCCTCTGTTCCTCCTGTCAAAAAAATAAAGATACGTTAGTGGCACATTACTTTAACTGCAGCCACGATCCCCTTATCGCTCACGGAAAGCCGCCGCCTCCTCCTCTACACGCCGGATCCTTCGCTCTGACCTCCTTCCTCTTCCGGTTCACTGCATGTGAGCCGCGTCTTACATGACATCATGCATGACACGGCGCACGTGCAGTGAAGCGGAAGAAGAAGCAGGCCAGCGCAAAGGACCGGTGTGTAACGGCAGAGGCGGCGGCTTTCCATGAATGACAAGGGGATCTTGGTTGCAGTTAAAGTAACCAATCCATGCACGTTTACACGTTGCGCATATGTGATCATGAAGGAGGTTTTGGGAGTTGAGGGCCAGGTACTTTGTTAGGTTAGCTATTCCTACAGTTAAATTAAAAGCCACGGTTCTTCATTACAAGAGTAGACTCTTGCGTAGTGGCATACACCGCGTAGAGGTTCCGCATGTTTTTTGTTTTTTTTTCCTTTAAAGGGAACCTAAACTGAGAAGGATATGAATTTTTTCCTTTGAAAATAACAGTTGTCTGACTTTCCTGTGTCTATAATACTTTTAGCCACAGCCCCTGAACAAGCATGCAGATCAGGTGCTCTGACTGAAGTCAGACTGGATTAGCTGCATGCTTGTTTCAGGTGTGTGATTCAGCCACTACTGCAGCCAAAGAGATCAGCAGGACTGACAAGCAACTGGTATTGTTTAAAAGGAAACATCCATATCCTTCTCAATTAAGGTTCCCTTAGGTGATCACGCAACAAGACTGGTCCAAAACTGAAACTGATATGGAAACTCTCCACACTAGCCTAAAATTGAGTAAAGATTGTAAGCCCCATTGAGGGACAACAAACAATGTGATTGGCTCAATAATGTGATTGGCAGCATAATGTGTTAGTCCTATATACATCCTGGAAATGATAATTAAATTACCAGAAGTGACTTGCAACATGATGACATAAACGTATGTGTACAGTCCAAATCCTACATAGAACTAGAACTTGGCTGTGTTTCCTTTTTGTTGTTCTCACTGTAATTGTTAAAAATCCCTTGTACAATTAACATTTGCGTCTGAGTTTTCTCCTAGGAGATCATTTTTCATCTCTTTAAAATACGTTTTAAGTACCCTGCAATTGAAAAGAACTGCAAAGAAGGTAAAAAATATACTATCAAAATTATTTTGAGTATTTTTCTTGCTTGCTGGTGCCTTAAAAGGCATTGTATTGGAAAAAAACTCAGGAGAAAAACATTGAACAGGAGCCCAGGGCTCCACATGACAGTTTCTCTACACTCAGACTGCAGTGAGAACTGCATAACTCTCACTGAAAAGTAATCAGAGGTCATAAAACTCCTGTGGGTCTGAGAAAAACACTTGTGAGAGCAGGAGAACAGAACAAAATTCAAATAGGTCAAGATTGGTCTATATGGGAGGTGCATAAACGTTATCATTCACTTGAGGGAGTCAAAACGCAAAATAAGATTATGAAATTCCAGGAAAATCCGAATTAGGACAATAGATACAATTGCTCAGGTTTGCTATTAGTTATTAGTATTACAATTTTAGGTTCAAGTTGACTTTTAATAGCCTCATGTGAACACTTGCATTTCATACCTATTCCTTTTCAGCTTCTGAAACCACAAAATTAGTCGTTCAGGCTTCCTGCAGCTTGGTTTATATTATTTCAAGAAATGCACACATACAAAAGCCAGATAAATTGTCTGCCTCAAAGGCATTTCAGCTGCAAAGAGCAACTCCCGCTAGTCACACACTGTACCCTGTCATGCTGTGATGGTGCAGGCCTACACAACACGTCAAACATGATGAATATAGTAACTGGTTGAATGTAAATTCCAGGTTCAGGAACATTAATTTTCAAAGAGAAGTTAATAGAACATTGATTTATATGAATCGTAGGTAAAAAAAAAAAAGTTTTGTTAAAAAAAAAAGGAAAGAAGAAAAAAATTGAATATACCTGCATTGTCAATTCGCAGTTCATCTCCTCAGCCACCTGTAATTGTCTGACCACACCCCCTTCTCAGTCAGTCAGAAGCCAGGGTAGGCTGTCAGTCAGTAGGGAGGCATGGTTCCAGTGGCAAGAGCAGTTCACTCTCTGCCCTCATACCCGATCCCTCCCTACAGAAACATGTATGTAAAGTCCCGTACACATACTAGATCAGTATTTTTCAACATTATTTTGGTATGTGTGCATTATAAAACATGGTGTTTGGCAAGTTCCCCCTGACAGGTCAGGTAAAAATTGTAAAAAAAAAGTGACTGTTAAATTAATTAGTGCGCCTCTATAGGCCGATATGTAATTAGTGGCTATAGTGGTGCCCTGGCTGTGATTTGGGTGCTGCTTTAATTGGCTATAGTGGCACATGTGTCTGGGTGCGGTGGGACAGTAATGCTGCTGCTGGCAGGGGGAGTGTTGGATGCCGAATGCCTGAGCAGTCTGTGAGCAGTAATACTGCTTCTGGCGGGGGAGCAGAGTGCTGGAGCCGAATGCCTGAGCAGTCTGTGAGCAGTAATACTGCTTCTGGCGGGGGAGCAGAGTGCTGGAGTCGAATGCCTGAGCAGTCTGTGAGCAGTAATACTGCTGCTGGCGGGGGAGCAGAGTGCTGTAGCCCAATGCCTGAGCAGTCTGTGAGCAGTAATACTGCTGCTGGTGGGGAAGGGGGGGGCAGTGCTGGAGTCGAATGCCTGAGCAGTCTGTGAGCAGTAATACTGCTGCTGGCGGGGGAGCAGAGTGCTGGAGCTGAATGCCTGAGCAGTCTGTGAGCAGTAATACTGCTGCTGGCGGGGGAGCAGAGTGCTGGAGCTGAATGCCTGAGCAGTCTGTGAGCAGTAATACTGCTGCTGGCGGGGGAGCGGAGTGCTGAAGCCAAATGCCTGAGCAGACTGTGAGCAGTAATGCTGCTGCTGGCGGGGGTGCTGAGTGCTGGAGCTGAATGCCTGAGCAGTCTGTGAGCAGTAATACTGCTGCTGGCGGGGGAGCGGAGTGCTGGAGCTGAATGCCTGAGCAGTCTGTGAGCAGTAATACTGCTGCTGGCGGGGAAGCAGAGTGCTGGAGCCCAATGCCTGAGCAGTCTGTGAGCAGTAATACTGCTTCTGGCGGGGGTGCAGAGTGCTGGAGCCGAATGCCCAAGCAGTCAGTGAGCAGTAATGCTGCTGCTGGCGGGGGCGCGGAGTGCTGGAGCCGAATCCCCGAGCAGTCTGTGAGCAGTAATGCTGCTGCTGGCAGGGGGGGGGGGGGGGGGGGGAGGGGAGTGCTGGAGCCAAATGCCCGAGCAGTCTGTGAGCAGTAATCTGCTGATGGCAGAGGAGCGGAGTGGTGGTGCAGAATGCCCGAGCAGTCTGTGAGCAGTAATGTTGCTGCTGGCGGGGGCGCGGAGTGCTGGAGCGGAATGCTCGAACAGTCTGTGAGCAGTAATGCTGCTGCTGGCAGGGGAAAGGGGGGGGGGGGGGTGGCAGTGCTGGAGCCCAATGCTCGAGCAGTCTGAGCAGTAATGCTGCTGCTGGGGGGGGCACGGAGTGCTGGAGCCCAATGCTCGCGCTGTCTGTGGGCAGTAATGCTGCTGCTGGCAGGGGAATGGGGAGGCAGTGCTGGAGCCCAATGCTCGAGCAGTCTGTGAGCAGTAATGCTTCTGCTTGTGGGGGAAGGGGGGGGGTGCTGGAGCTGAATGCCCGAGCAGTCTGTGAGCAGTAATGCTGCTGCTGGCAGAGGAGCGGAGTGCTGGAGCCATGTCATCTGTGCAGAAAGTGACCTGGCTGGGATTTAAACCAGAGTCCCAGCGTGAGAGTGCTGTGCACTACACCATTGGTATTTGTTTGGTGCCATTTGATGCATGAATTTGAGAATTTGTGAGCTCATGTAACTAGCAGAAGGGGGTGAATCTGTGTCTTAGGCGATGTTGTGGCTAAGAGTCTGCAGAATTATGTGCAGCTCTCCCACAATGTAGCTGTATACTGTAAGGCGTCTCTGTTGTATGTCCTGTGTAGCTTGAGGTAAACCATAAAAAAACAAAAAAAACTTTGCATTAAGAACGCCATCTCAAGCACTGCCAGACAGTTGCCTCAGAATAGAGTTGCGTAGCTCAATAAGACACGATCTTATATTAATTTTTGCTCCAAAACATGTATTGGGGCTTGTTTTCAGGAGATGTCTAATTTGAGAGTGCGTATTCTGGGATAACTACGGTATACGTACAAATTATGAACAATTATATAGAGAGGTATCTTACCTCCTATGAGGATTCACACCAATATATTGGAGATGACACATCTGGAGCCATACACAGAGGACGTTAGAAAGCCACTGGGAGCTACAGAAAGTGTAGTAGATGGTGCCCAGAGGATCAGTAAGTAGTTCTGCTCTGGGGAAGGCTTGTGCTATTTTTGGCCAGTTGCTAAACAAACGGCATGCACACATGTCCGGAATCAGGCAATCCTCACTTTTGCCGGATAATAGGGACTTTCCTGTATCTTTTTTGCTGAAACTTTTTTTGGTTTTACTAAGTTACACTTGTCCATTAACTAAGTGCAGGATAAAGCCTTTCCCTCCAGGGCATCCTGGCGTAGGTTCGTATTGCATGCTAGGACAACTAAAATGGAACTGCACATGCAATTCGTTTGCCTTTTTAATTTAAACCAGAGATGAGTTTAAACAAAAGTTTTATACATACCTGGGGCTTTTTCCAGCCCCCCTTCAGGCTTATATGTCTCTTGCCGTCCTCCTCTGCTACCTGCATTCTCCGCCATGGGTCCCAGTAACATCCCAAGTCGAGGTGGACTGCGCACGCAGACTGTGCACGCCAAGCTGTGCGCAATCATGAGTGTGCGGCTGGGAGCATTCTGCGCCTGCGCAATAGTACTGCAGAATGCTCCCGGACGCAAGAGCGCTATGAGGGAGCGCTTGCGGTAGGCTGAATTTAATGCAGCAACCCCTCAATGATTCCTGGCAGCAATGAGATGCCTGCGGTCATTGTAACTAACAAAGTAACACGTCCATGCATTACATGTGCAAGCATATCTTGTGGCCAAATAGTAAAATTACACCTACATACATCATTTTAAAAATAGACACATATACCATTAAAATTAATCCCTTACCTCCCACACACTCTAATAGTTACCCAAATAAAGTATATGCATAAAAAATACATAAATAGTTACCTTAGGGACTGAACTTTTTTATATGTATGTCAAGAGAATATATTATTGTTATTTTTGAAATTATGGGCTTGTAATTAGTAATGGAGGCAAAAATGAAAAATGCACCTTTAGTTACAAATAAAATATTGGCACCATACATTGTACTAGGGAATTATTGTAAACGTTTTAATAACCAGGACAAATGGGCAAATAAAATGTGTGGGTTTTAGTTACGGTAGCATGTATTATTTTAAAACTATAATGGCCGAACACTGAGAAATAATGAATTTTTTCCATTTTTTTTCAATTTTTCCCATCAAAATGCATTTAGAATAAAGTAATTCTTAGCAAAATGTACTACCTAAAGAAAGCCTAATTGATGGTGGAAAAAAAACTAAATATATTGTAGATTGTTACTTTGTGATAACTTGTGATAAAGTTATTGGCAAATGAATGGAAGGAGCGCTGAGAGGTGAAAATTGCTCTGGTACAGAAGGGGAAAACCCCTCAGTAGTGAAGGGGTTAAACAATGCAAATTGCCTGGCTGTCATGCTGATCCTCTACTTCTAATACTTATAGCCATAGACCCTGAACAAGCATGCAGATCAGATGTTTGACTGGATTTGCTGCATGCCTGTTTCAGGTGTGTGATTCAGAAACTACGGATGCCAGAAAGATCAGCAGGACTGCCAGGCAACTGATATTGTTTAAAAGGATATATATATGGCAGCCTACTTATCCCTCTCACTTCAAGTATCCTTTAAGCAAAGTGCAAAACAAAATAAATAATGGCAATCACAATGCTCTGTGGGAATGTGTGGGTATAACTGGCCTGCTGGGGAACTTTCATGAACCTCCAGGCACCATGGACAGCGGCCCTGCTATTCCTCCTCACTCCAACTACGAGAGTCTGATCAGTCAAAAAATTGCAACACGCATTAGCAATCCTCTGTTTCGGGCAGACTACCCCCCCTTTTCAAGCTACTTGCACACTACTACAATGTATGAGTGCACATGTATTTTGAAGAGGGTCAGTATTTCCCCAAAACAGCAGATAGACTGTTGTCAAAACTGGGGGGAAAAAGTTGGTGCATCTTATATCTCAAAGATACGGAAAAAAGTGTGGCAGAGTGCGCAAGGAAGGTCTCACCTGAACCTGCTGCTGCGATCCTATCCTCCTCCATCTAGCTTCGGTCATCCGCCATCCTTCAGGATCCCAGCCGCCACGCTCCTTTTCGCTGCAGCCATCCGCCGTTCTTCAGTATCCCAGCCACCACGCTCCTCTTCGCTGCAGCCATCCGCCGTCCATCAGTATCCCAGCAGCCACACTACTCTTCACTGATCTCCCTCTGTGCAGCCGCCACACATTCTTGCTTTGTCCACGCGCTGCCACCGCCTCCTTGGTTACAGCGTCCTGGCTGGTTACAGGCCCCTACACTGAGTGACATGCTGCGCAAATACTGTACTACCTGAAGGACATTACCTGCATTGCTGTTATCCTGGTTGTCAGAATACGTTGTGGACTATTTATGACCATGGACATTGTTGAAATTTTGAGCTAGAATTACTTTGAATGATGGGTCATCTAGCTCATATGTGGAGAAAGCTTTACTGATTAAAGAGACACTGAAGCGAAAAAAAGATGATATTATGATTTGTATGTGTAGTACAGCTAAGAAAAAAAACATTAAGATCAGATACATCAGTGTAATTGTTTCCAGTACAGGAAGAGTTGAGAAACTCCAGTTGTTATCTCTATGCAAAAAAGCTATTAAGCTCTCCGACTAACTTAGTCTGGAGAGGGCTGTTATCTGACTTTTATTATCTCAACTGTAACTGAACTGTTTACTTTTCCTCTGCTAGAGGAGAGTTCATTACTTCACAGACTGCTCTGAAAGACTCATTTTGAATGCTGAGTGTTGTGTAATCTGCACATATTATAGAGTGATGCAATGTTAGAAAAAACACTATATACCTGAAAATAAAAATATGAGAATATTTTCTTTGCTGCTAATCTTCTAGTAATTATTCATAGTACACAACCAATTCATTATATCATATATTTTTTTTCGCTTCAGTGTCTCTTTAACAAAGATCTGTAGATCGCCTCTCTAGAGGCTGTTTCCTCCCCTTAAAGAGACACTGAAGCAAAAAAAAAAATTATATAATGAATTGGTTGTGTAGTACGAATAATTACTAGAATATTAGTAGCAAAAAAATTATTCTCTCATTTTTATTTTCAGTTCTGTAGTGTTTTTTTATAACATTGCATCATTCTATAATATTTGCAGTTTACAAACTACTCATTGTAAATGATTTTACAGAGCAGGCCAGTGAACCATTGACCAGTTCTCTGCTGAAGAAAAAATAATACAGTGACTGACAGTTGAGATAACGAGTTTCAGAAGACAGAGCTCTCTGCGACTTTGAAAGTCGTGGAGCTCAATGGCTCTTTTGCATAGATAACAACTGGAGTTTCTTAACTCTTCCTGTACTGGAAACAATATTAGACCTATGTCTCTGCCCCTAATGTTTTATTTCTTAGCTGTACTACACATACAAATCATTATATCATCGTTTTTTTTTCCACTTCAGTGTCTCTTTAACAAAGCGGTCCGGCACTGCGTAACTATTTACCAGGGAGCATGTCACTGAACAGGGGTGTGGGGGTTCGGCGGGGGGGGCTATGCATGTGACCCTGCTGGCACACTCTCCCGCAGGGTAATATAAATTGCAGATTCGTGCGGTGCGGGGCTCCCCTGCTGTAGGATCATTGCACTGCACAAGTATGAAGCCTGCCATAACGAAAGTTAATTAAATGATGTTTAAAGACGTCTGACTACTTCCAACGATCCTTCGTTTTGAATGACACTCATGACAGATCACATCGCGAATGATCATTAAAAGGACTTTTTTTTTCCATCAATAAAATTTGTATTATTAAACAAGCATAGAAGTATACCGTATATACTCGCAAGCAAGCCGATCCCCCCCCCCCCCCCAACTTTTACCTGAAAAACCAGGAAAAAATAATTGACCCCCATATAAGCTGGGGGTATGAAATGCTGGCCGTGTGATCCCCCCCAGTGTGTCCCAGTATATCTAGTATAGTGCCCAGTATAGCTAGTATAGTGCCCAGTATGGGTAGGTAGTCCCCCAGTATAGCTAGTATAGTGCCCAGTATAGCTAGTAAAGTGCCCAGTATGGGTAGGTAGTCCCCCAGTATAGCTAGTAAAGTGCCCAGTATAGCTAGTATAGTGCCAAGTATGGCTAGTATAGTGCCCAGTATGGATAGCATAGTGCCCAGTATGGGTAGCAAAGTGCCCAGTATGGCTAGTATAGTGCCCCAGTATAGCTAGCATAGTGCCCCAGTATAGCTAGTATAGTGCCCCAGTAAAGCTAGTATAGTGCCCCAGTATAGCTAGTATAGTGCCCAGTATAGCTAGTATAGTGCTCAGTATAGCTAGCATAGTGCCCAGTATAGCTAGCATAGTACCCAGTATGGCTAGTATAGTGCCCAGTATGGCTAGGTGGGTGGGTAGGTAGTTAGTGCCCCTCCCCGCTCCCACCGCGGCCGCCGCTGCTATTACCTTAGGCGGCGCCGCTTCCTCTATCCCCGTCTTGTTCCGGTAACACTAATTCACAGCATCGGCCCCTGTGCGGCTGCTGTGTGATGACGGAGAAAACCATAGAGAGCGGCTTCCTATAGCGGCGATATGTATCGCCGTTACTATGGGAACCGCTCTCTATGGTTTCCTCCGTCATCACACAGCAGCCGCCGAGGGGCCGATACTGTGAATTAGTGTTACCGGAGCAGGACGGGGATAGAGGAAGCGGCGCCGCCTAAGGTAATAGCAGCGGCGGCCGCAGGGGGAGCGGGGAGGGGCACTAACTACCTACCCACCCACCTACCCATAACTGGAACATAACTCGCAAGCAAGCCGACCCACCAACTTTTGGGCCACTTTTGGGGGGTGAAAAATTCGGCTTGCTTGCGAGTATATACGCATACATTCATACATAGCGGGTCGGCACATGTAGTTATGTGATAGAGAATCTACAAACATTTTATAAGATAACAAGGAGATATATAATGGAATGATTAGATACTTAACCATCTATTCTGGTGTTTACATGACCCTAAGGGTAACTAGAAAAAAAGTAAATAAGTGTGTAACCAACGAAATCAGTTGGCCAGGCGGGCCTCCATCAGTTATTAGCAAGTGATATATCATATCTGACAATCTCTAATAGTGTTGGTCGAGTGTCTTGTAAATCCTCATTGATTTTAGCACTTTACAATCTCCACCAATAACTATTTTCTATTGAACAGTATAACATAACAACAACCATAACTAAATAGCTTATCTATCTGGGTAGTCAATTTGCTAACCTGCGCCTGTACGTGATCTATTCTCAGGTGAAAATGACAGTCAACTGGTCTTAAAGACACTGAAGCGAAAAAAAATGATGATATTATGATTTGTATGTGTAGCACAGCTAAGAAATAAAACATTAAGATCAGATACATCAGTGTAATTGTTTCCAGTACAGGAAGAGTTGAGAAACTCCAGTTGTTATCTCTATGCAAACAAGCCATTAAGCTCTCCGACTAAGTTAGTCATGGAGAGGGCTGTTATCTGACTTTTATTATCTCAACTGTTCCTGGACTATTTACTTTTCCTCTGCTAGAGGAAAGGTCATTACTTCACAGACTGCTCTGAAAGACTCATTTTGAATGCTGAGTGTTGTGTAAT
Organism: Hyperolius riggenbachi; assembly: GCF_040937935.1. Taxonomy (NCBI): domain Eukaryota; kingdom Metazoa; phylum Chordata; class Amphibia; order Anura; family Hyperoliidae; genus Hyperolius; species Hyperolius riggenbachi. The sequence goes on from NC_090656.1 coordinate 189,648,415, forward strand.
CTGCACATATTATAGAATGATGCAATGTTAGAAAAAACACTATATACCTGAAAATAAAAGTATGAGAATATTTTCTTTGTTGTTAATCTTCTAGTAATTATTCATAGTACACAACCAATTCACTATATCATATTTTTTTTTTCGCTTCAGTGTCTCTTTAATGTAGATTAATATATAACTTTAGAATTAGAGAAATGGGCCTTGACTTGTGAGCATAGAGCGGGAATTTTAGTTGGACCAGGCTTTTGGGATGGAATATATATTTCCTTTGAGTCCTAGTCTTGATCTAACTCTATGTTCCATAAGTATGTTAAGTTTGGTGGAGGCTAAGAGTTGGTTAGTGTTAAACTCGTTAGTAGATTACCCGTTTGTTAATATCATATGGAGGGCACTGAGTAAAATATGACCTATAAGATGACAACAGGATTTGGGTAGATCTGAAGCACCTACAAGCAGCAAAGCAAATTTAGGATCTAATTTAAAGTTGTGTAGGAAAGCTTTCAGTATAAAAATGTCCACTTTGTTCCATAGCCTCGTGACTATTGGGCATTCCCAAAGCATATGTAAGTAGGTTCCAATTTCTTTATTGCATTTCCAGCAAGTTGGAGGAGTAATGGAAGAGAAAGAAGCTATTTGTCTTGGGGTCCTATGCCATCTACATAGTAGCTTACGAGAAATTTCCCAGTGCGTATTGCATTTGGATACTTTAGAAACTGTTCTGTTTGCTGTAATCAAATGTTCCACTGAGATGTTACATTTCAGGTCTGTGGACCACTGCGTTGCCGTGTCCTCACTCTCGCTGATGGCACCAGGAGCGTACTGTGCAGGCCTAGTATGATCTGTGCCTGCGCCGGCCGTGTGCTCCTGGTGACATCAGCGGGAGCTAGAACACGGCAACGCAGGCGCAGTGGTTTTCCGACTTTAAAGTCGGAAATTCCAGAAGTGAACCGGGGGCGGGGCCAGGGCATCGGTAAGTGGCTGCGTGGGCACAGGATGTCTGCGGGGGACCATTAGAAGCCCCGGGTAACTTCAACTCATTTTCCCCCAACCCCCATACAGTATCCCTTTAAGGCATATCTAATTAGTGGCGAGACTTTTACTGAACTGAGGTATCTATACCATATTGAAATGCCACCAGAAAATGGACCCTTACAATTAAGCATTGTTGTAATAGAGGGAGGGCCGGAGAAGTTATGTTTACAGATTTAAATAAATGATAAATTCTGTGATAAGAAAATAATTGTGGTTGTGGCAAAGTGAATTGATGCAAGAGTTTTGCGAAGGTCTTAATGTGGGCTTCCTCCATAATATCCTGGATTTGTTTGATTCCTGAATCTTTCCATTCCTCTCAAGTCAAGGTTGGGTATAAAGTGTTTGAGGACGGAGATTGGGGTTGGGATGGATATAACATCTTTTGTGGGAGGGGGATGTTTTATAAAGTATTCCCACGCTTTAACCACATAAGGACCGCCTTCAGCCGATGGGCGGCAGCAAAGGCTGGGCCTAAACGACCGCTGTCAGCCCATCGGCGGCGGCTCCTTATGTGGCATCTGGCCGGGGATCGTGCGCTGTTATGCGTGCACATCCGCCGGCAATAGGCTCTGCCCACCCGTGACGTCAACCCGCCGGCCGTTCGGTACCGCCGGCGGATTGTTAACCCCTCGATTGCCACATAGTAAGCGTATAATACGCTTTGTAATGTATAGAAAGGGTATTATACAGGCTGCCTCCTGCCCTGGTGGTCCCAGTGATCGAGGGACCACCAGGGCAGACTGCAGCCCTCCCAGTACGCACACACACACACACTGATCCTGCCCCCTGATCACCCTCAGACCCCCCCTGCCCACCGCCCAGACCCCTGTTTGCACCCAATCACCACCCTAATCACCCATCAATCACTCCCTGTCACTATCTGTCAGCGCTATTTTATAGATTAGGTCCTAAACTGACCCCTGGGGGCTCCTGATCACCCCCCACACCCTCAGATCCACCCCAGACCCCCCCCCCACCCCTGTGTACTGTATACATCTATTTTTCCCTGTAAAATCACCCACTGATCACCTGTCAATCACCCACCAATCACCCCGTCACCACCTGTCACTGCCACCCATCAGATCAGACCCTAACCTGCCCCTTGCGGGCATCTGATCACCCACATGCTCAGATCGACGGCAGACCCACCCTCAGATCACCTCCAAAGTGCATTGTTTACATCTGTTCTTCCCTCTAATCACCCACTGATCACCCATCAATTCCCCCTTGTCACCACCTGTCACTGCTACCCATCAGATCAGTGCCTAATCTGCCCCGTGGGCACCCAATCACTCGCCCACACCCTCAGAACGCTCTCAGACCCCCCCCCCCCCGTGTACTGTATACATCCATTCTCCCCTGTAATCACCCACTGATCACCTGTCAATCACTTGTCAATCACCCATCAATCACCCCCTGTCACCACCTGTCACTGACACCCATCAGACCCTAACCTGCCTCTTACGGGCATCTGATCACCCACCCACACCATCAGATCGCCTGCAGACCCACCCTCAGATCACCTTCAAAGTGCATTGTTTACATCTGTTCTCCCCTCTAAATCACCCACTGATCACCCATCAATCATCCCCTATCACCCCCTGTCACCACCTGTCACTGCTACCCATCAGATCAGACCCCTATCTGCCCCTTGGGCACCCAATCACCCGCCCACACCCTCAGAACGCCCTCAGACCCCAGCCCTGATCACCTCGCCAGTATATTGCTTGCATCTGTTCTCCCCTCTAATCACACCCTGATCACCTATCAATCACCCCGTCACCCCCTGTCACCACCTGTCACTGCTACCCATCAGATCAGACCCTAAACTGCCCCCTGCGGGCACCCAAACACCCGCCCACACACTCAGATAACCCTCAGACCCCCTTCCGATCACCTCCCCAGTGCATTGATTGCATCTATTCTCCCCTCTAATCACCCTGAGACACCCATCAATCACCTCCTGTCACCCCCTAGCATTCTTATCCATCAGATCAGGCCCTAATCTGCCCTCTGCGGGTTTCTGATCACCTGGCCAAACCCTCACCTGCCCCACCGCAGTGACAGAATTTTTTTTCTGATCACTGCTGGTCTCTACAACTTAATTGTGGCTGAGACCAACCGTTATGCCACACAATACGCAACCACCAATCCAAGAAGCTACCATGCTCAGCCTTTTCGGTGGAAACCACTCCAAGTTTCCGAACGTAACATTTATTGGGGCCTTCTCCTTAACATGGGTCTAGTCAAAAAGAATGTATTGCGGTCTTATTGGTCTACGCACCCAATACATCACACGCCCATGTTCTCTGCTGCCATGTCCAGGTCACGATTTGAGAACATCCTGCGCTTCCTGCACTTCAGTGCCAATACAACCTGTCATCTAAGAGGCCACCCTGCTTATGACCGTTTCCACAAAATTCGGCCCCTCATAGACCACCTGTCATCAAAATTTGCCGATGCTTATACCCCTGAACAGTCATTTTGAGGCATTTGGTTTCCAGACTACTCCTCACGGTTTTGGGCCCCTAAAATGCCAGGGCAGTATAGGAACCCCAAGTGACCCCATTTTAGAAAGAAGACACCCCAAGGTATTCCGTTAGGTGTATGATGAGTTCATAGAAGATTTTATTTTTTTGTCAAAATGACCTGTGAAATCCTAAAGGTACTCATTTGACTTTGGGCCCCTTAGCGCACCTAGGCTGCAAAAAAGTGTCACACATGTGGTATCTCTGTACTCAGGAGAAGTAGTATAATGTGTTTTGGGGTGTATTATTACACATACCCATGCTGGGTGGTAGAAATATCTCTGTAAATGGACAATTGGGTGTAAAAAAATCAAAAAATTGTCATTTACAGAGATATTTCTCCCACCCAGCATGGGTATATGTAAAAATTCACCACAAAACACATTATACTACTTCTCCTGAGTACGGCGATACCACATGTGTGACACTTTTTTGCAACCTAGGCGCGCTAAGGGGCCCAACGTCCTATGAGTACCTTTAGGACTTTACAGGTCATTTTGAGACATTTGATTTCAAGACTACTCCTCACGGTTTAGGGCCCCTAAAATGCCAGGGCAGTATAAGAACCCCACAAATGACCCCATTTTAGAAAGAAGACACCCCAAGGTATTCCGTTAGTTGTATGGTGAGTTCATAGAACATTTTATTTTTTTGTCACAAGTTAGCGGAAAATGACACTTTGTGAAAAAAAAAACAGTAAAAATCTATTTCCGCTTACTTGTGACAAAAATAAAATCTTTTATGAACTCACCGTACTCCTAACGGATTACCTTGGGGTGTCTTCTTTCTAAAATGGGGTCATTTGTGGGGTTCCTATACTGCCCTGGCATTTTAGGGGCCCTAAAGCGTGAGGAGTAGTCTAGAAACCAAATGCCTCAAAATGACCTGTGAAATCCTAAAGGTACTCATAGGACGTTGGACCCCTTAGCGCACCTAGGCTGCAAAAAAGTGTTACACATGTGGTATCGCCGTACTCAGGAGAAATAGTATAATGTGTTTTGGGGTGTATTTTTACACATGCCCATGCTGGGTGGGAGAAATCTCTCTGTAAATGGACAATTGTGTGTAAAAAAATCAAAAACATCTCATTTACAGAGATATTTCTCCCACCCAGCATGGGTATGTGTAAAAATACACCCCAAAACACATTATACTACTTCTCTTGAGTACGGCAATACCACATGTGTGGCACTTTTTTGCAGCCTAACTGGGGCCAAAAGTCCAATGAGCATCTTTAGGCTTTACAGGGGTGCTTACAATTAGGCACCCCCCAAAATGCCAGGACAGTGAACACACCCCACAAATGACCCCATTTTGGAAAGTAGACACTTCAAGGTATTCAGAGAGGAGCATAGTGAGTCCGTGGCAGACCGTGTGACCCCTTTTTGCAGCCTAGGTGCACTAAGGGGCCCAACGTCCTATGAGCACCTTTAGGCTTTACAGGGTTGCTTGCAATTTAGCACCCCCCCCCCAAAAAAAAATGCCAGGACAGTAAACACACCCCACAAATGACCCCATTTTGGAAAGTAGACACCCCGAAGAATTCAGAGAGGGGCATGATGAGTCCGTGGCAGATTTCTTTTTTTTTTTTTTTGTCACAAGTTAGCAGAAATGGAAATTTATTTTTTTTTGTTTTATTTTTGTTTCAAAGTATCATTTTCCGCTAACTTGTGACAAAAAATAAAATCTTCTATGAACTCACCATGCCTCTTAGTGAATACTTTGGGATGTCTTCTTTCCAAAATGGGGTCATTTGGGGGGTATTTATACTATCTTGGAATTTTAGCACCTCATGAAACCTGACATGTGTTCAGAAAAGTCAGAGATGCTTCAAAATGGGAAAATTCACTTTTGGCACCATAGTTTGTAAATGCTATAACTTTTACCCAAATCAATAAATATACACTTATTGGATTTTTTTTTTATCAAAGACATGTAGCACAATAAATTTGGACAAAAATATATATAGAAATTTTACTTTATTTGAAAAAGGTCAGCGTAGAAAGTTAAAAAAAAAATCTTTTTTTTTTTTTTTTACAAAATTCATGTCTTTTTTGAGGAATATAATAAAAAGTAAAAATCACAGCAGCAATCAAATAGCACCAAAAGAAAGCTGTATTAGTGACAAGAAAAGGAGGTAAAATTCGTTTAGGTGGTAGGTTGTATGACCGAGCAATAAACTGTTAAATCTGCAGTGGTCTGAACTTAAAAAAAGTGTCTGGTCCTTAAAGAGAACCCGAGGTGTGTTTAAAGAAGGTTATCTGCATACAGATGCTGGATCTGCCTATATAGCCCAGCCTCTGTTGCTATCCCAACCCCCCCTAAGGTCCCCCTGCACTCTGCAATCCCCCATAAATCACAGCCGTGCTGTGAGGCTGTGTTTACATCTGTAGTGTCAGTCTCGGCTGCTCCCCCGCCTCCTGCATAGCTCCGGTCCCTGCCCCCATCCCTTCCCTCCAATCAGCACGGAGGGAAGGGATGCAGGCGGGGACCGGAGTTCTGCAGGAGGCGGGGAGAGCAGCAGACTGACACTATAGAGATAAACACAGCCAGCTCTGACAAGCTGTTTGTCAGCAGCTGTGGCTGTGATTTATGAGGGATTGCAGAGTGCAGGGGGACCTTAGGGGGTTTGGGATAGCAACAGAGGCTGGGCTGTATAGGCAGATCCAGCCTCTGTATGCAGATAATATTCTTCAAACCCACCTTGGGTTCTCTTTAAGGGGTAGAAAGACTGTAGTCCTCAAGTGGATAAGTGAAGATTGAATGGAGGGATAGTGCGTAGAAGGGATAGTTTCACCCATAGCAATGCTAAGTAACAGGGTTTTTCTGATGAGGTGTTCCACCAATGTCTCACCATTTCTAAGTTGGCTGCTTGGTAATATAATTCTATGTTGGGAAGTCCCATGCCCCCCAGTGTTTTAGCCAGAGTCATAACTTGGTATATGGTCCTGATTTTTTTCCCATCCCACACAAAATTGTTAATAAATTTTTTGAGATCTGAAAACCATGACTTTGTGGTATTGGGATATGTAGGGTGCAAAAGATATATAGGATTTTGGGTAATAAGAGTTTCAGAGCGCATATTCGTCCAGACCAAGACAACCAAAATTTGGTAATTTGGTTACATTCTGATATTTTTTTCGAATATCAGAATATAAATTGACAAAATTGTGTTTGAATAAATCAGCGGCTAGTTTTGTCAGTTGGATGCCTAGGTATGTCACTGCCCCATCTGCCCAGGAAAACGTATATTGCGTTTTTAGGTATGTTTCAATGGAAAGGGGAATATTAAGGGCTAAAATGTACGATTTGTGTTGATTCAATTTGTATATTAAAACTTCAGAGAAACTCTGGAGGTCTGATAGCAAAGCTGGTAGAGATATTTCGGGGTTTGACAGTAATAATGCTACATCGTCAGCAAACATGCTAATTACATGTTTAGTGTCTTTTATCTTGATTCCTGAAATCTTAGGATTGGATCTTATTTTTTGTGCTATCGTTTCCATTAGTAGGACAAATATTATTGGGGATAGCGGGCACTCGTCAGGTACCGTTAGAGATGGAAAATTATTTAGAGATGAACCCTGCAGCGTTCACCCGAGCAGATGCATGAAAAGGACTTTGTCAATGGCCTATAGGTAAAATTTGTGCAATCGTTTAAATGATTGCTCGCACCCTATCATTTGTTCTCTCTTTCCACGATTTTCAAAGATGGATCAGGGAATGATCGTTCGTCGGAGCACATTTCCACCGATCCATCTTTATGTGGGTACTTAGCTTTACCATAGTAGTCACATTACTGTTGTGAATTATTTCTGCAAAGCCATTTCCATTGTATACAGTTGAGTTCTCTGCAAGGCAATTGTAGCAGAGGTGGGTGAGGTCAGAGTTTTGGTACCTGCAGAACAGGTTGCCTTTACTCACCAGAGCCTCGGGCGCCATATATAGTCTGTAGAATAGATAGTAGTCAGTATAGTAAATGCCACTCTTCCCCCTCAAACCACTTTATGCCGACAGCCAATATCTGAAAAAGAAGGCAACACAAAAGAAAAGGGAAAAAAAATATTACGTTTCCTCGTTCACATAAATGCATGGTCATATTTTATGCAAATATACTGATATCACTGCTAGTTTCCTTGAGGGAGCACCCAGTTTGCATTTTTTTAGTTTGTTCATTCCTGTGTGTTTTGTTTTCTGTCTTACAAAATGGAAATAGCGATAGAAGATTCCACACGTTCCGGGAATTGCTCTCTCTTAGTATGGCTATCCTGTTGGACTAACGTTTCCATAAGCTGTTGAGGATTTACTGGAAGGTGAGGTGACACCAAGGTCACCCTTCAATTATTTGTACTTCTAATGAAATGCTGAGAGCACTCAGTACTGAGGGTTTTCCTCAGAGTAGACACAGTTGCCAGTAAACAATCTGAGCTTTCAGAGAAGGGGCCTAATTAATGTATTTTGCACAGTTATGCAATGCTGACAAATTTTCCACAGAGATTTGTAGAGCAGATTGAACCAATCACGTCACTGGATGTACCTCAGAAGGGTCTCACCATTTCAACACTTCAAGATTCTAGGGCCAAACTCAGGGAGACCCGGCCTAACTACTTGGTGGTGACATCTTTAGTCCTGCCAGGTGATCTGTATGGAATGTTTGTTACTGAGAGTTCTCTGCACAGAGGAAGATATTGCTTGCTTGGCAGTTTAAAAGTCATTATTTCTCACAATGCAATGAGGTTCACAGACAGAAAACTGTTAGGACTATGGTCATGACATCACACTGTGGGAGGGGTTTCAGCACAATATCAGCCCTACAGAACCCCCCTATGATCTATTCAAGAAAAGGGTAAGATTTCTAGTGGGAAAGGGGATATCAGCTACTGATTGGAATGAAGTTCAATACTTGGTTAAAGTTCCTCTTCAAATCATTCAACTGGGCAGCTTCATGTCACATACAGTAACTAGAAGTGTTTTTTTTCGTGCAGAAGCTAAATCGGACACAGAAAGGTTACATATGGGCAGTTTGCTTGCTAGACAATAATCTGGTATCGGGCAAACCCAGGATTTTCAAGGGGGGATTCCTGAAAGATCTTCCTCAGCCATGTACAATACAGTATAATAATATGGTAGGACATCATGCTGAGTACATGTACTGTAATACAATTTCTCGTCTGACTGACAGGACCTGACAATTATTGTCTGATCTGCTCCCGACCGACAACGGGATAGATCAGGAGCTGTATGGATACAGATAATAATGAGGACAGCCGACATTGGTAATGAAGGGGAGCAGAGCACAGGGCTGTGCTCATACCTGGCTCTGTGCTTTTGTCAAGTTCCTCAGAGCTGCTCCATGCTCTGTACACGCGCTGCTGCTCCATCCAAAGTCAACTGTGGCTGGGAAAGTGCAGGCAGTAGAACAGTGCTGTGAGCTGCAGGATGCCTGCAGATATTCTGATGTCACAACTTATGCCTGTCCCCAGACACTGCACTGGCCCTGGTCTGAGGGGGGATTCCGGGCAGCTGCAATCCCCCCCATGTTTGCGTATGGGTATATTTATGTCTGTGCCAGGAGCCCAGTTTTCCTGCCAATAGCACTGCAGATTCCTCGTATTAAGTTGTTACATAAAAAGGTGTGGAAGGCTTTTATATTATCAGCTGTCTTGATCAGCGTCTGTTATCTTGTTCACTCATTCCTCTATGGTAAAAACACCTTGCTTGTTTTGACTATATACCTTATCTGCCCTGTAAAGTGCTGAGGGATGGATATTATACAGTTTATAAAGCCCCTCTGCAGGAACATGCCCTGTCATCATCTCTCGGTTTCCATCCACTCCATAAATAGCTGTGGTATAATTTTTAAAGATTGACAATTCTTTTATTTTTCCTTGTTTTCCTTCTGTCACATGACTTTCTTTCCAGTGCACTGCGGCCCCCTCATGGTCCTGAATGCACTCAGTCATCACAGTGCACTGCCATTACTTACGAAGAGGAGGCGTGGCTAGGCTGTCATACCACCTCCTTCTTATGGCCTATGGAGAAGGGGGTGTGGCGCAGGCTGCTGCTCTCCCTCCCACACTGGGCCATATGCAATTTCTGAATTTGAATTCTGAATTCTAAAATAAAGTGATAGGACCATCACCCAGTTTGGAAAACAACTCGACCAAGTATTGAACTTCATCCCAATCTATAGCCGATACGCCTGTTCCCATGAGAAATATCTACTTTTCTCAAATAAATCACCAGGTGTGTTTGTATGGCTGATATTGTGGTGAAACCCCTCCCACAGTGTGATGTAATTTCCATGGTCCTGACAGTGTGCTGTCTGTGAACTTTGTTGCGTTGTGGCAAATAGCGGCTTTTTTTTTTCAACTGCCAAGCAAGCAATATCTCCCTCTTTGCATAGAACTCACAGAAACGAATATTCCGTACAAATCCGCAACTAAGGATGCCACCACCAGTGATAGATTACAAAATGTGAATCGGGGAGAGAAAAGATTTTGCAATGGGCAAACATTGACTAAATTAATCTATAAATGAGTAAAATGAAATGAGTTTAAAAATAGCAATTTTGTCACTTCAGTTTCTACTTAGTCTGAATCAGGCATTTGAGGTTGTTCATTCATATCTTGGCGTACAAACCTGACATATATCATGGAAGGATGGGAGGGGATGTTTAAAGGCCCAGTGCTTGCCTGCCACAACTTCTAGTTCTGTTCTGGATAGAGATTTGACGTTTTGTTCAGGGATGCTCTGATACCACTTTTCACTATCTGGAACTAATTCGGATCTGGATATCCGATCCGGGTCGGATATCCGAATTTGACATTTTTATACCCGAACTGAATTCGGATATCCGACCCCAGTATCCGGCTGGATTTGGATGCCGAATTGAAAACCGGAAATTGTCTTTTCAAGGCTTTTTATCTGTTTTAGAAGCTAAAAACATACCACCACCACCACCACCACCATACCTTAGCCGGGAATTGAACCCAGGTCAACTGCGTGGAGGCTGGCTATGCTCACCCCTATACCAACAACCACACACACAGCAAAGGACAGCACTTTGAAGTCTGAAAGATTCCAGGGCAAGGGTGGGAAGGATGAAAAGCTAGGTGGCCATGCAACCATTCCTGCTAACCTAAAGCTTACTTGTAGACAGTCATATGAGACACATGCCGGGTGCAGGGCTGTGTGGTGAGTGATCCTATAGACAGTCATACGAGACACATGCTGAGTGCAGGGCTGTGTGGTGAGTCAACACATTGGCTTAAGACTTTACCAAATCCAATGCTCCAATATGGGGAAGCTTCTCTGTTTGCTGTTTTTTTGTTTTTGTTTTTAAGTGTGGTGTCACAGTTCAGTCATCTCTTCAACCACAAGAAAAGCCCAGGAGTAGTCTTAGCTACCGTAATATCTGTGTTATGGCAGGGCCCTTATAACACTTTCTCTTACAGGGCTACGGGAAACGTTTTGCCCATGCGATAAAGCGAGGTGCAAAAATGAAATCATACCTAGCAGAGGATGGTTTTGATCCATCAACCTCTGGGTTATGGGCCCAGCACACTACTGCTGCAGAGAGAGAGAGAGAGGGTGGTGGTGGTGGTCCTTTTTGCTATTGAACCTATAATCCGGATTCGGATATCTGGGAGAAATCCGCGGCTATCTGAGTCGGCCGTGGAACTATCCGCAGATAGCTATCCGGATTTCTGCCCAACTATCCGGAATCCGGATCCGGCCGGATAGGGTAAAAATGATCGGTTACCCGGATATCCGAAATCCGGATGAGCATCCCTGGTTTTGTTGATGTTCGCATAATTTTGCTTACATGAGCTGAGGAGAACAAAGCGTTCAGTCGTCGCTAGGGGTCCATCCTGACTAATCGCTAAGCAGAATAGTGGTTGGGACGGTCATGCAGATGTCAGATTCTCATACAAGACAACCGCCGAAAGCTCTAACAAAAAAAATGAATGAATGTATTCTTCAAGGAGGGACAACAAAAAAAGAAGAGGTAGAATCTCTGTCAGATTTCTACAGCTTTTCCTCACTTCCCTATGCTGTGACGCCAGGGCTGGATTTATGGAAAGGCCAGCAAGGACAAGGACCTTGGGCAGCAGCTGCCCAAGGGGCAGCTAGACATGGAAGAGGGATTGCTGCATATGGAATAAGAGGATGCAAATGGAATACAAAGGTTGCACATAATGAGTAACCCATGGAAACGGAGCTGCTGCCCAAGGGACCTGTATAGAAATGAAGGAGGCTGCTGTACATGAAGATTAGAGAGGGCTGCACAAGGAATAGGAGGTGGTGCTGTAAGAAAGTTGGCCTAGGGGCAGAAAAAGTATAAATCCGGCCTTGTGTGACACATTAGAGAGGCATCAGAGTTCAGGGTGTCACCTGAAACTGAGGAAGAGGGTAGAATCCTCCCTAGTGGTGCTAAAGACAGCAGGTACAACCTAGAGAAATTGTAACACATGTACGGTTACATTGGGGTTACATCAGCTCCTAGTGGCAGGAATATTAAAAAGACATACATGACATGCACCCAGACATACATGAACTACGCAAAATACATGTCTTTATAGCACACCTGTGATCAGGATGAAAAAAAAAGTGACATACTAAATGGATGATACTATATTTTAATTCTAAGTAGCTCTCTGCTTTCATAAAGTAGATGGCTTAGGGGGTCTTTAACCACTCTGCATCTCTGGGTTGTTATCCCTTAAAGGAGTTGCGGGGTGTACGGTGTACGGTATAATGTACCGTATTTAGATTTACTTACATGGGGCTTCTTCCAGCCCCTAGGTGTGTATTTCCTGCCGCAGCTCCAAGCTCACGGCCCCACAATGGTTCACAGACCCAGTACTGCTGCGCATGCAGGAGGGCGATCACGTGCAGGCTTCACTACGGGGCCAAGAGCGTGGATCAGCTTAGACCTGCACAACCTCACAACTCCTTGAAGATTCTTCACCATTTTGCCATTTCTGCTGTCTCGCTATCGATACTGGAATTGGGTTTTACTGCTTATGCTAGCAAAGTCATACATATATTGTTTTTTTTCAATTCTTTGGATAATATTTTTTTTCCAAGAATTGTTTAATTTTATAGGCAGTTTACAGGGAAAAGTAAGGCTTTAATGCAAAAATGTATCATTTATACATATTTACAGGAAACCTAAACTGAATCCAACGAAAGAGTTTAACTTACCCGGGGCTTCTACTAGCCCCCTGCAGCCGCCCTGTGCTGGGACAAACCGATCCTCCGGTCCCCTGCAGAGACTCAGTTTTGTTTTCGGCTACTGATGGCCACTGCGCCTCGATCACGCTCCCGTCACTAACAGCATCCTGGGCATGCGCAGTAGGAGAAAATCTCATACTGCGCATTTGCAGGGCGAGAATACACAATGGACATTGACTGGTTCAGTCGCCAAAAATGAAACTGAGTCTCTGCAGGGGACCGAAGGATTGCTTTGTCCCCATGGGACAAAGTGCAGTCCCTATTCATTGATCTAGGTCCCGTGTCAATGATTGCAGCATCAATGAGATGCCTGAGTTCATTTGCAAACACTTACACACATTGCTTCCTGCAAGAAACTAATGACTGAGGACATCTTGTGGCCAAATAGTAAAATTACACTTACATACATTTATTTTAACCATTTCAGTACGCGGGGATTTTTCACCTTATGCATCAGAGCAATTTTCACCTCCTATTCATTTGCTAATAACTTTATCACTACTTAACACAATTTATTGATCTATATCTTGTTTTTTCCACTACTAATTACGCTTTTTTTGGGTGGTACATTTTGCTAAGAATTATTTTTTTAGAAATGCATTTTAACAGGATTAATAAGAAAAAAATGAAAAAAATTCATTATTTCTCAGTTTTCGTCCATTATAGCTTTAAAATAATCCACGCTACCTAGGTATTTTATTTGCCCGCTTTGTCTCGGTTATGACACCATTTAAATTTTGTCCCTATCACAATGTATGGCGCCAATATTTTATTGGAAATAAAGGTGCATTTTTTCTGTTTTGCATCCATCACTATTTACAAGCTTATAATTTAAAAAATGTTCGTAGTATTCCCCCTTCACATGCATATTTAAAAAGTTCAGACCCTTAGGTAACTATTTACGTTTTTTTTTTTTTTTTGGTGTGGGAAATAAACAGTTAACTTTTAATGTTATTATATGTGTAACTTTTCATGTACAATGTATGTAGATGTAGTTTTACTATTTGGCCACAAGATGGCCACCTTGAGTTTATTTTTTTCTCTTTGAGCTTCTCGATCACCGGAAGCACAAGGTGGACAGGGAAACTTTTTTTGCAGAAAGACTGAAGCCTCTAGTAAGAGAGCTTTGGTTTTTCTGCTGGGGACATGGATCGGTGATCGGGAACCATGTTCCCATTCACTGATCCCAGGGCTACCAGGGGCCCGCGATCGCGCCGAAGCGCGGCACGGCAGCAGAGCAACCGCCTGGACGTAAGGATCATGTCCGGGCGGCTGAAATGGTTAATAAAGAGACCTACACATAATTTAAAATTAACTCTTTCCCACATTCTCTCAAAAATATCCAAACAAAACTTTTGCATAAAAAAATACAGTAAAAAAAAAAAAAAACCTAGTTACCTTAGGGACTGAACTTTTTAATATGTATGTCAAGAGGGTATGTTACTATTATTTTTTTAAATTATGGGCTTGGAAATAGTGTTTGACGCAAAACTGAAAAAATGCACATTTGGCTGGATAGCGTACTGGTTATGGGCTCTGCCTCTGATGTGGGAGACCTGGGTTTGAATCTCGGCTCTTCCAGTTCAGTAAGCCAGTGCCTATTCAGTAGGAGATCTTGGGCAAGACTCCCTAACACTGCTACTGCCTATAGAGAGCGTCCTAGTGGCTGCAGCTCTGGCGCTTTGAGTCTGCCATGTTCTGTGTTTGTTGTTTGTTTGTTATTTCCAAGTAGAATATTGGTGCCATACATTGTGATAGGGACATAATTTAAACGGTGTAATAACTGGGACAAATGGGCAAACAAAATATGTGGGTTTTAATTATGATAGCATGCATTATTTTAAAACTAACTGAAAAAAAACATGGCTGAAAACTGAGAAATAATGGATGGTGACAATATAGTATTTGAAAATAAAGGTGTATTTTTTTCTATGGCTGGTTTTTTTCTCCCACTATTTTCACATGCACTTGCACGGGAATGCACGTATGGGGGCGCGCACGCACACAGCGGCAGCATCACTGTCTGACTTATAAAAACGTCCTGGAGCCATTAAGAGGCTCTAGCAGGACATTTTTATAAGTCAGCTTGTCATTAAGTGGTTAAAACCCACTAATTGTATTTGCCCATTTGTCCCGATTATGAAGCCATTTAAATGTTGTCCCTATCTCAATGTAGGGCGACAATATATTATTTGGAATTATAGGTGTAATTTTTCTGTTTTTGATTTTTGGGTCTGGTCCATAATAAAGTCCTTATGTAGTAAAATGACAGTAATATAACCTCATAAAATACATATTAAAAAAGGCAACTATTTATGTTTTTTCTTTTAACCATTTAAGCCTTCTGGACGTAGAGGCTACATCCAGAAGGCCATGTGCGCTCCCGTGGCCGATCGTGCGCGTGCATGCGCGCTCCCGGCCGCGGATCGTTAGCCCAGGAATCCATGAATTGGGACATGGTGCCCGATCATGGATTCCTTTCCCCGACAGAAAAAGCGACCGCTTCTCTCGGAAGCCTTGCTTTTTCTGCCCCTTATGTCCCCCTACGTCCCTCTAAGCGTACATGTTACGCTTAGAGTGACGTCATGTAAACAAACTCATGTTGTGGCCAAAAAGTAAAACTACATCCACATGTAAAAAAATAAAAATAAACACATATTTACATAAAAAAATTACTATTTACATCCCACCCTCCCAAAAATACCCAAATAAAATGTTTAATAAAAAAAACAAAAAAAAAAAACACGTAAATATTTACCTAAGGGTCTAAAACTTTATAAATATTCTTGTAAAGATTAAATATTTCTATTGTTTGTATTATAAGCTTGTAAATAGCGATGGTTGCAAAACGGAAAAATGCACTTTTATTTCCAAATAAAATATTGTCGTCATACATTGTGATAGGGACATCATTTAGACGGTACAATTGAAGAGAAATCGAGAGCCCAATATGGTGTTATATGTCAAGACAGATTGAATAATTGAGACAGTGAGATGGTAATACTCACAAACATGGGTTACCGCTCAGGTAACCACTCAATAGGCAAGTGAGGAGATTAGACCTGTCCTCACTCAGGATTAAGAAGTCGCTCTCTGTAGATAGGAGAGAAAGGGTAGATCACCCCTCCACCTGGGGTGGACTTGAATATACTGGTAGGTGAACAGAGGCGCCAGTAGAATAAAAGTACATAATTTTTTTTTAAATTGCTGGGAGGAAGTGGTGGACTCGCCTCTGTTAAAGCAGACACCAAGGACTGTGATTAAATAAATAAATAAATACACATTTATTAAAGATACCCAAAGGATAATTTCAGGGCTGTGGAGTCGGAGTCGTGGAGTCGGGCAATTTTGGGTGCCTGGAGTCGGAGTCGGGAAAAAATGCACCGACTCCTAATGAATTTGTAACTGTAATTAAAATAGAAAATATGATAAAATGTTTTATTTCTCAGATAATAGCCATTAAAAATAATGTATATATACAGTATATATACAGTAATAGCTGTGTTTAGTCCACAAAAATGAAATAAACCAATCAAAATTAGTTACTTGTGCTGCTTCAATAAAGCAGTCCCCGTATTTTTAAGGTCAGATATACATATCTGATTGTGACTGTATATATGATGTGTACACAGGAATCTCTTATATATACTAAATAACATCTATGCTGTAAGAATAAAGCCTGATGTGTAGCTGTGTCACTAATAGAGATGGTCAACGAGATGGAAATAATTCTGCATTGATGCTGATTTATGCAAATGTATGCACTCCCTTTGCTGATGAAATCAAATAATTTGATATGTTGTTAAAATTTGGTTTGGTGACTACAAATTAAAGGGTAACTGAGACGGATGAAAAGTAAAGTTTTATACATACCTGGGGCTTCCTCCAGCCCCCTTCAGGCTAATCAGTCCCTCGCTGTCCTCCACCACCCGGATCTTCTGCTATGAGTCCTGGTAATTCAGCCAGTCAGCGCAGTCCGGCCGCATGCCGCTCCCACAGCCAGGAACATTCTGCACCTGCGCAATAGTGCTGCACAGGTGTAGTATGCTCCTGGCGGCGGAGTGTGTGCATGCGCACTACGCCCGACTGGCTCAAGTACCTGGACTCATAGCAGAAGATCCAGGTGGTGGAGGAGGACAACGAGGGACTGATTATCCTGAAGGCGGCTGGAGGAAGCCCCAGGTATGTATAAAACTTTAATTTCATCTGTCTCAGGTTTACTTTGTTACACAGTAGTACTATACCCTACATATGCACTCCCCACAGAGCTGCAGGGAATCCACTGAGAATGCTGTGCACATTGAACACAGATGTGTTGTCTGTTTACAATCTCCTCATTCCCCTGCAGAGTACCTGCACATCATTCTTACATGTACCCACACTTACATTGCCTAGGACCTGATAGATGTTCTTTGTTCCGGTTTGTACCTTTTACAAGTACTCTTACCAAGGACTAGTTTTAGTCTAAAGGGAATAAATATAGTAGTCTACATATCCTTCTCACTTCAGTTGTCTTGTAAAATTCCTAAGCGTTGGCAGTTAAGAGACGAATTTTATGTTACATACTTTTAATCAACAAAATTGTAATATGCAAATTAGAGGAGTCGGAGTCGAGGAGTCGGAGTCGGTGGAATCCTAAACTGAGGAGTTGGAGTCGGTGGATTTTTGGACCGACTCCACAGCCCTGGATAATTTAGACGGTGTAATACCCGGACTATTAGGCAAATCTAATACGTGGGTTTTAATTATGGAGGCATGTATTATTTTCAAACTATAATGGCTAAAAACTGAGAAATAATGATTTTTTTTTCATTTTTTCATTAGTCTTCCTGTTAAAATGCATTTACAGTAAAGTAGCTCTTAGCAAAATGTACTAACCAAAGAAAGCCTAATTGTTGGCGGAAAAAACAAGATATAGATCAGTTAATTTTGATAAGTAGTGATAAAGTTATAGGCTAATGAATGGGAGGTGAACATTGCTCAGATACATAAAGTGAAAACGACTGAAGACTGAAGTGGTTAAACTTTTTTTTTTTTTTTACAAGTGT
Source organism: Hyperolius riggenbachi (assembly GCF_040937935.1). Lineage (NCBI taxonomy): Eukaryota > Metazoa > Chordata > Amphibia > Anura > Hyperoliidae > Hyperolius > Hyperolius riggenbachi. The sequence continues at coordinate 189,666,263 of NC_090656.1, forward strand.
TTGGGGGAGTGGGGTGTTTGGAAGTGGAAGAATTCATTTTTATAATTTTTTTATTATAAATGTGTGGTGTGTGTGTATGATTTTACTTTGTCACCACTAGATGGCCCTGCAAACACTATCCTGGTTTACTTTTTTTTTTTTACACATTTTACGATCCTCTAACTACTTCCATTACTATGAATGGACATGGCCCCTGATCGGGGTCATGTCCTTTGGTTCCAGGCATTGAGATTAGTTAGGGGAACGTTTGTTTCCCAACAGCATGCACTGTGGCAGCAGGGGATAACGACACATTAAATGGTCGAGGAGCCATTAGGAGGCTCCAGCAGGACGTTTTAATGCTGCAGATTAAGATGTTAAAACACCTCCAAATACATTATTTTGCTCATTTCAGTTAAAAATGATACCACATATGACATATTTTATCACTAGTTTTCATGTAGTGTACCATTATTGCAAGCCTGTGCATCTGTAGTGATTGCATGTGATCACTAGGGCAAACATTTTGGGGACCCCAGTACTGTACAGATGCATTGCTAGGCAACAGCACAGCGATGCATCTACACAGAATTGGGTCCACAAGCTGTCTCTCTAGTGATCACATCTGATCACTATAGGTGGCAGCCATTACAGGTGTCCATGAATCTTAAAGGGTCACTTAACCTCTTGACGACCAGCTAACGCCGATTGGCGTAAACTGGTCGTCTGCGGGTTACCATGGAAACGGCCGCTCGATCGAGCGGCCTTTCCATGTCAGTTCACGGAGGGTGTCTCCGTGAACAGCCGGAGAGCCGCCGATCGCGGCTCGCCGGCAAAATGTAAACAGGCGGGGAAGAAATCCCCGCTGTTTACATCATACGGCGCTGCCTCTGATTGGCCGGGGATCGCCGGCATATGATAGGCTGAAGCCTATCCTTCAATGCGCAGGACGGAAATCCGTCCTGCGCAGCTCACCGGGGGAGGGAGAGGGAGGGAGCGGCGAGACGGCGGAGAACGCTTTGAAGAGCCCCCCCCCAGCTAAGCAAATGCAGCCGGCGGCGATCAGACCCCCCCAGCAGGACATCCCCCTAGTGGGGAAAAAAGGGGGGTAGTCTGATCGCCCTGCTGCACTCCTGATCGGTGCTGCGGGCTGTAGAGCCCACGCAGCACCGATCATTGAAAAATCCCCTGGTCGGCAAGTGGTTAAGGCAGTAAAAAAAAGAGTTTTACTCAACTGGGGCTTCCACCAGCCCCCTGCAGCCGTCCTGAGCCCACACAGCCTCGCTCTGTTCCTCCTGGCCCCGCCGGCAGCTACTTACGTTTTCAGCAACAGGCAGCGACAGGCCTGGGAACGCGAGTGATTCTTTGCGTTCCTGGCCACAGTAGTGCCATCTATACTGCTATTGTGGCCAAGAACGCGAAGAATCACTCGCGTTCCCAGTCCTGTCGGCGCCTGTCGCCGAAAACAGAAGTAGCTGCCGGTGCGGCCAGGAGGATCCGAGCGAGGCTGCGTGGCACCGGACAGCTGCAGGGGGCTGGTGGAAGTCCCAGGTGAGTAAAACTCATTTTTTACTGCCTCAAGTGTCCCTTTAAAGGGAAGGTCCGATTGGCTTTAAAAAAAAGTCATTTACTTACCCGGGGCTTTCTCCAGCCACTAGCAGCTGCTATGTCCCTCGCCGCAGCTCCGCACTCAGCTGCTGGCTCCTGGTCTCTTTCGCTGCACAGGATGACCTCGCCAGGTCGTCCTCCACTGCGCCTGAGCGAGCACCGCTGTCAATCACTCGCACGGGGGCTGTAGTGTTCTGTGCAGGCGCAGTAGAAGCTGGAGGAAACCCCGGTTAAGTAGAGCTTTCCTAGCTTAAATTGGCTGATATTTCCTTTAAGTCAGAGTTCCCCAACCCTGTCCTCAAGGCCCACCAACAGTGCATATTTTGCAGAAAACCACAAACATTCACAGGTGAGGTAATTAGTGTCTTAGCAGAGCTGATTACCTACCTCTGTGGATTTCCACAAAACATGTAGTGTTGGTGGGTCTTGAGGACAGGGTTGGGGGAACACTACTTTAAGTGGTTAATGAGTTTTAGTCTGGAATATGTTTTTTCCCAGGACTTGTGAAAAATGTTGAAATTGGTTCTGGTCACCAGAGGTGCAATTTGGGAGTGAGGGCTTGGCATTGAAACAGTTAATAAACATGTGATCCTATAAGTATATACAGGTGCTGCGGCCCGCTTACTGTTTCTCACACATATTTTCATCATGTTTGGAAATGTTTTCAGTGCCATTTCCTAGTTTCCATAGAGGGAGAAAAAACTGCACTAGATTTTGCAATAATCTCAACAGTATACACAGCAGTTTCCTGTAATACAGGATGATGAATTGCCTGTTTCTAGGCAGTGTTGCAGGTATTCTTATAGACACTTCCAGGCCTCGAAAGTGAGTTTTTCAAATTGTGCAATAAAACAGATCATACCCTTCATCACATAGCAAAATTTTTTTTTACGTATTTGTACATAAAAGGAGGCGGGACTGGATTTTTCAGCGCTCCACCTGGGATGGGGAGGAGGAAGAGATGCAGGGTTCTGTGCGGCACGGGGGAGGGGGGGGGGGGGTGAGGGGGGAAGATGATGCTGAATGCAGCAAATGTTACCTTTGACATAAATACATTAAATGTTCCCTCCAATGGGTGCTTGTGGGATAGGAGTTGCTGAGTGGGGTGGGAGCATGACACAGCGCTGCTGGGTGTGAGAGTGACACTGAATGAGGAGGGGGTGACACTGGGAGAGAGTAGGGTGACACTGTGTGGGAAGGGTGACTTAGGGAGGGTGACACTGGATGGGTATTCCCTCCCCCCCGCCAACTGTTCCTCATGCAATAGTGTGTGCCAGAAGCAAGAGCCATGCTTTGTGACAGCTGTTGCTCCTCTTGTGGTGAAATGTTTTGCAACTTTATCAGATTTTGCAACTGGTTGCACTTTATAGGTATAGCTATCAGAAAGTGCAACCTAACCATTGACTTTAACCTATCTGTATCAGAAAATGCAACCCAACCAAACCCTATTCTCACACAGAACCCTCCCCTCTTGGTCAACTAATAACCCCCCATGGAGGGAACAATCCCCCCTCTTGCTCAACTAATAACACCCCCCCCCCGAACCCCCCCCCCCCCCCCCCCCGCCCCGAGGGAACAAAAAATTACAGGCGTGTAACGAGAGGAGCCACACCTACACAGTCATACACTGTCCTCTATGGCAAGTTGCAAAATATGATGGGTAGCAACATTTTTCACTACACCTCTCCTTTCTGTGCTGCTGCTGTGTTGTGTCACGCACATAGATTAGCAGCATGCTGGGGGCGGGGCTAATCATGTAGGTTGCTATGTGGCCGTGCCTTCTGCTACTGATGGGCTGATCAGAGGGTGGGCGGGGGCGGGGCACGCAACCACTCAGACTCCTGCGGCCGGGACAAATTGCAGCCTGGGACAGGGGAAGCTAAAACCTGGCAAATGTGGCGGGTGAAGCAAGCTTTCTGATCAGCATGATTTAGGCTAGGTTCTCACTACACCCAACAACAGACCATTTTCTGCAGACAGATAAACTGACATGTTGACGGATCCTTTGTAAAGGATCACTATCACAAAAAATGTAAAATCACATGTATTTTACATTTTTTGTGATAGTGGTCAGTCAATGTCAGTTTATCTGTCTGCAGAAAATGGTCTGTTACTGTCACTTACAATAGGCAGTAAAAATTTGACAGATCTGACAGGTTTGGGACTTGTCCATTTCCTCGTGGGGAATTCTCAGTATTTCCTTTATTCTTTTACAAAATGACTCCCTGGAAAGGATCTATACAAAGATACCGGCCAGCCTCTCTACATGATATAATAAAGAAAACTCTGAGAATCCCTCATGAGGAGGTCAAATTTGTACTACTTACTGTAAGTGACAGCTGCTTTGGAAAAAATAAATTTATAGTGCATTTTTCACTGAAACAGACATTTTATATAATTGCATGCACATGCATTCTAAATGTTTCACAATAGTGTTCCACTTGGAACACAGGAATGTGATAGCATGCTGTCTATAACATGTGCTTTACAATGTACTCTACGATTACATGGACTGAATTGGCAGATTTTACATCAGATCCTCTGAGACTGTCCACGCCTCAGACTAAAAGAATTTTGTAGGCCACCCCATTCCTGTGCAGCCCCCCCTCCCCCATGAATAACAGTTCTGCTCATCAGATAGTTCCCAGCTAGCTCATTATCTGCATGGAGTTTGTATGTTCTCCCTGTGAATGCATGAATTACCTCCAGGCTCTCTGATTTCCTCCCACATCCCAAAAACATACATCTATGTTAATTGGCTTCCTCCTAAAATTGTCCCGCTAACCTTGGCACTCCAGCTGTGACAAAAGTACAAATCCCATCATGCCTCCCTCTACCTCTCTGAGTTATGGTTGGAGCTGTCAGAGTATTGCAGTGTCTCATGGGACTTGTAGTTCCACCACAGCTGGAGTGCCAAGGTTAGCCATCACTTCCCTAGACTGTGATGGATAAATTGTGAGCCCCTCTGAGGGAGGGATGGTTAGTGACATGACTATGTACTCTATTTCAGGGAGGAGAACAGGGTTCTCAACACTCCGCATATGCTAATAGAGGAGACTGGACCGATCCATACCAGTTTATGCCTTGTTGTAGTGTCCTGAATTGAACTGGAAGGCATGCTCTAGCCTTAGAAGTAAAGATATGGCTTTAATGAGGAGAAGAGAGGCTGGCACTGCCGTTAAGTCTTTATTCAAAAAAGCAGAGTATAAACAAACAAACAAACACAGAACACTTATATCGCGCTTTTCTCCTGGCGGACTCAAAGCACCAGAGTATAAAAGACACTCACAGTTGCAGGTGGAAAGGATGGCTATAAGTGGTTTAGGTGGACGCCAGGTGCTAGGACTGCAGTGCCAGCCTCTCATCTCCTCAAAGAGGAACTGTCACGAAAATCTTAAAATTTAAAACACATACAAATAGGAAGTTTATTTCTTCCAGAGTAAAGTTACTTTTCTCCTATGTTGCTGTCACTTACAGTAGATAGTAAAAATCTGACATTACTGACAGGTTTATGGTTAGTCCATTCTCAGGGGATTCTCAGCATGGCCTTTATTCTTTATAAAGACATGCCCTGAAAAAGATTTATACAAAGATGCTGCTCACCTGCTCACCGTAAATTTTTTTGGCAGTTGGACAGAGCAACTTCCATTCACTAAGTGCATTCTAAAAATAAAGATAACCCTTTAAACCCCCTATGAGAAGATGGGCTAGTCCAAAATCGGTAATGTCAGATTTCTACTACCTACTGTAAGTGACAGCAACACAGGAGAAAAGGAATTTATGGCTCATTTAACTCTGGAAGAAATGTACTTCTTATTTGTATATGTTTACATGTATTTTAAATTTTAATATTTTCGCGACACAGGTCTAGTCTAGTGACTATGTACTCTGTATAGTATAATGTCATGTCACTAACTGTTCTTTAGAGAACCTCACAATTTAATGCCAACAATCTGTCATTGTCTTAATGGATATCCGAGTTTAAAAAAAAAAGTGCCCAAAAACAGTATATATGTACATCCACAACGGTATCCAGGTTGCGAGGTGGGGCCTCTATGGATCGGACTTGCTCCTTTAGAACATTGTTTCCCAACCCTGTCCTGAAGACCCACCACCAGTGCATGCTTTGTGGAAATCCACAGAGACACTTAATAAACTCTGCTGAGTCACTAATTACCCCACCTGTGAATGCTTGTGGTTTCCTGTAAGAACATCACATAGGATGCTTGGTTGGACTGAGATCATGTGCCTATTGTTGGCAGTTTCAGCAATGGACCGGGGTCAGCATGGAAACTCTGGCCTCTCTTACGGCCAGTATTCAGGGTATCAGGAAATTGTGTCACAGCAGTACCCTGAGCCTAGACCAGATGAGCTAACATCCCCTCACCAGGGACGTTGATGAGCCTTCAGCAGTCATAAGTTTGTTGCCAGCAGGTGCAAAACTAGGTGAGAGCAGCCCCTGCAATTGCAGGGGGGGGGGGGGGGGGGGCAGGGCTGTGGGGGGCCCCAACTACTAACCTTCCCTTCTTCCAATACTGGAGACTATACTTCAGATCAGGTGTTTTTGTGGCTACACTTGTTATGGGTGTGAATAGGGGACACAAGGGAGGGGTGTGAACATTTGTGGGGCCCCATCAAAGTTTTTTGTTGGAGGGCCGCATGAATTGTAGTTACGCCACTTTGCCAGGTTATTGATTGTCCTTTTTTTGCCACTTTTGGTTAGCAATAACATTTTCAGGCCGAGTTCAGATCCAGAATCGTAATTACAAGCGTTTTGCAATTTTGTGCAGCGTTTTCTTCCCCCTCCCGACACTCCACTGCGCGCTGCGTTTTTGGTAAAGGCGCTTTTCTAAGATCTTTTCCAGAGCGGTTTTGTCATTCTCTTCCTGACACAAGTCAGGAAGTGAACTCTTTGACCCGGAAAATAATAAATGCAATGGCTATCATTCATAAAGCATTCCCGCATGCGGATATGCTGAAAACAGCTGACTTTACCGAGCACATAGCAAAATGTGTATTCATAAAGGCTCTTTCCGCATAAAAAGCTGACATTCCTGAGTAGAGCCGATAAATTACCGCCTTGTGCGGTGATTATCGTAACAAATGTAACAAAATGTCAATTCATAAAGATTAGAGAAAGCGGTATGCGGACGGGGAATACCGCTCCCTTGGAAGTAGCGATAAGCATGCGGATTACAGCTAAGTCAATGGAGACAGACCTTCCAAGCCGCAGCAGTGAGAGCAGCGCACGGAGGGACTCAGGCAGCTTCTCCTGGTACGCCAGCCTACCGCCAGCCTAGTGCGGTAAATCACCGCACTGCTATCGCAACTGGCAACATTTTTATTAATGAGCACACAGAAGTCTAAAATACCGAAAGCGGTATTTTCCCACATGGATTTTTGTTACCAAACTCACTTTTATGAATGATAGCCAATGTATTTATTCTAAAAAACGCTATCGCCACATAAAGCAGTTTTGTGAGCTTTTAGCTCTCTTCCTATACCTTCCATTATAGCAAAAATGCCCCAAAAATAGTACAGGCACCGCTTTGTGGACCGCAAAGCAGACGCAACGTGCTGATATGAACCTTCTCATAGAGATTCATTGCACAAGCGTTTTGTGGGTGATTTTGAAAATCACCTGCACTGGAAAAAAAACGCAAAAACGCCCCTAGTGTGAACAAGCCCTCACTCATACTGGGAGCATCCCACAAGAGCTGCCAGTTTGGAGATGCTCTGACCTAGCAACGCAGTTTGACCCTTGTCAGAGCCACTCAGATCCTTATGCTTCTTTATTTTCCATGCTGCCAACACATCACCTTCAAATCCTGTCCATTCACTTGTGGCCCATCATATTCCACCATTTACCAGGCGCAGTAACAAAATAATGGATGCTATTTAACTGTTTATGGAGTGGCGTATATAATGTAATAGTGCACAGCTGTCACAGTACACGTGTGCTGTTTGAAAGAATAATTATATGTGACTTTACTGTGTTCGCTGAACTTTGTGTTTGGTAGACAACTGTAGACCTTTCCATGTCAGTGAAGCATCCTGACTCCACCCTTACATAACCTTTCTGAGAGGAAGGTTTATGCATCACTGTCCTGCGCACACCCTAGACTCCTTTCTTTTTTTCCTTTAAGAGAAACCACATATTTTGTTTTTCACTGTTAGCCTTATGAATGAAAGTGCAGGACGCCTATCCCCGGACTTCTGCTGTAACTGTCTGCTGTTCTATGACGTGAAGTGACACCTCAGCCCACTTTTCTCCTGAGTTTCTCCTAGGTGATATTTTCACAACTTGTCAATAAAATGCCTTTTATGCCATCAACCCCCACCACCACACCCAAACCGGCAGCTTAAAGGGAACGATAACTCTAAAAAAAAAATGAGTTTCACTTACCTGGTCCATCTACCAACCCCCTGAAGCCATCATCACAGTCACTCATGGCTCCTCTGGTCACCCGCTAACAGCTACTTTTGCTTTTGCCAATTAGGAGTCAGCGGGCCGCCACGCGTACCTTTGCATGCATTCCTGCTGGTGCAGGAAGCTATCGCGGACGTTAACACATACATTTTTACGTGTTGTAGATGCAACACGTAAAAATGTACGTGTTAATGTCCGTGATAGCTTCCTGCACCAGCAGGAATGCGTGCAAAGGTACGCATGGCGGCCCGCCGACTCTGAGTCGGCAAAAACGAAACTAGCTGGTGGCGGAGGACTGGAGCAGCAGTGAGTGACTACGAGGGCACAAGATGGCTGCAGGGGGCTGGGAGATGCCCCAGGTAAGTTAAACTCATATGTATTTATTTTTTTATAGGTTAAGGTTTTTAACTGTTTCCTCTTTTTAGGTTTCAATAATTTTTATTGGGGTTTTTCAAATTTTTAAATACAGTCATTTTCATAAAACGACTTATGAATAACAGTATGATTATTACATCAAACAATGAACTATTAGACCAATTTCAACAGATCAGAATAAAAACTATTATAGAACAATGTATGTCATAAATCCTATTCAACAATACAATATAAGATGTATGCTAATAAACACTATAATACTGCTCATTGTCTGTTGTTTTCCATGGAGCTGAATCCTCCAGTAACTGGTGGACTAAGATCCAACCAACAAAATTACTGGAAGTCGCATCCAGCCTTTATAAAACTGTATTACAGTTAGATCATCATTTAAAGATTTTGATGATCTATTCTAATAAATATACAGTCTGTCTTTATATCTAGAATGTATGGAGTATTTATACCCCTACTATGTATCATCAAAATGATTAACCTCTAAACTAATAAACAATAAAAGGGGCAAAGAAAGAAAAAAAAAAGGGTGTGAATATAGTTGCCGAGAGTATATTGGAGTGCATTTGAATATTATTTTAACTTTCAAATAGAGTCCTGGGGAATTATATACAATCTGTGAGAGGGTATGAGTTCTAAAACTACATATTTGATAATTGAGACTGAGGATATAATTTGGGCCATAAATCAGTCTTCCATAAAAGTGAATGCAAATTTCCTGTTTTGACTGCCCATGACTTTTCTGCTATGAAGTTAAATTCCACTTTTTTTAAGACATCTTCAAACCTTGGAACCTGTGTAGTCTTCCAATGTTCAATAATTTGTAATTTAGTGGCTATAAATAAATGATTGAAAATAATTCTTTCTTTGGGTGGTAATTCAACTGTGTGGATGTGCAATAATGCCATATGTGGAGGTATATGAGAGAGACTTACAGGTAGTTTTTTTAAAAAATCTTCTATTTCCTTCCAAAGCGGTTGGATTTTTGGGCAAGTCCAAAATATATGTTCCAAAGAGCCTGTATGATTACACTCTCTCCAACATAATGGTGAAACCTTAGGGTCAAATTTTGAAATTTTTTCTGGTGTAAAGTACCACCGCCACAACAGTTTAATAAAGTTTTCCAAATGTGATACACAATGTGAAGATTTCTTCACGGATCTGACTGCAGATTCCCATTCTTCCTGTAAAATGTCCATTTTGAAAAAGTCTTGCCATTTCTTTAATTGCCATTTGGGGACTTCTCCCCTAACAGATAACCATGATCTGTAAAAGAGAGCCGTCCCTTTCATATAATCTTTTTCTGGGGTAAGTAATTTCTTGATTTGGGGTGGATATAGAACCTGAATTGGTATATGTTTCTGAAGATATTTTTTTATTTTAATATATGTACATTCTTCTGAACTAGGTAAATGATATGTATTAACCAGTTCTTCAAAAGATTTAAGATCCGTCTCCTCAAAGAGTTTATCCAATGTATCAATTCCCACCTCTATCCATTTATCAACAGAAATTTTCCTTACCACATTTGTGATATTTACTAAAGGAATAGATAAATTAGTAGCTAGTGTATGATTTTTGTGCTGCTTAGTAAAGTCCTTCCAGATGTTCAATGTATTTTTTATTATTGGATTTGCTGTTGGTTTTCTAATGTTCCAGACCAGATTTGTTTCTAAAAAGTTTCTATAAGTATTGTATGAAGTCTGATTTTGTTCCAGAACCAACCATTGCTTTGAATTATCACCAGTCCAAATAGCTCTGGATTGTTCCAGTATTGTTGCTTTATAATAAAGTTCTAGATCTGGAACACCAAATCCCATCTCTGATTGATGTTGCAACAATATTTTGTTCGAAAATCTAGAGGATTTGTTAATCAAAACAAATTTATTAAGTAGTCTCTGTAATGTGGTAAAAAATATTTTGGGTACTTTAATTGGGAGGTTACGGAATAAATATAGCATTTGGGGCAATATCATCATTTTAAAAGCAGATGTTCGTCCCAGCCAGGAGAATTCGAATTTAGATAAGGCTTCTAATTGGGTTTTTAATTTGGAATACCAAGGTTCATAATTTTCTTTGTATAATAGGGGAAGAGATGGCGTAATGTAGATTCCTAGATATTTAATGGACTTATTGGACCAGGAGTAAGGGGAAGAGTCTTTTAATGTTTGTATTGTTTCTGAGTCTAAATTACATGGCAATGTAACAGTTTTAGTTTCATTTAATTTATAATATGAAATTTTGGAGAAATTACTTAATTCTATTTTTAATTGTGGCAGGGATACTTGGGGGTTCTGTAAATACAATAAGATGTCATCAGCATATAATCCAAGCTTGGTTTCAGAATCTCCAAGTCTAATACCTTTTATTTGATTGTTGTTCCTAATTTTTTGTGCCAGGGGTTCTAGAGTTAAAATAAAAATAATTGGGGAAAGTGGACACCCTTGTCTTGTCCCATTAGTGATGTTAAATGTTTTGGATATGGTACCTGATGACATGACCAAGGCTGAAGGTTGTGTGTACAATGCAAGTATTGCTCTATGTAGATAGCCAGAACATCCAAACTTTTCCAAAACACATGATATGTACTCCCAATTCACTCTGTCGAACGCCTTCTCTGCGTCCAAAGAGACAAACAGAGAAGGCGTTCGACCAACCTCAATCTCATGCAAAAGAGCTAAAACTTTCCTTGTGGCATCACTTGTTGTTCTTCCCTGTACAAATCCCACTTGGTCTGTATGGATCAATTGAGGAATTAAGGGGGCTAAACGATTTGCAATCACCTTGGAATATATCTTTAGATCTGTATTAAGTAGGGATATTGGCCTATAATTACTGGGGTCACTGGAGTCTTTCCCTTCTTTCGGTATGGTGGAAATTACAGCTGTTAGGGATTCTTTGGGAAATTTACCTAATTTGGCGACTTCATTAAACATCTGGGTAAGGGGTTTGGATAATATATTCATGAATTTTTTGTAATAGTCATTAACGTATCCATCTATACCTGGGGCCTTATCTTTTTTGAGTGATTTGATAGCTAATTCTATTTCTTGTTGTTGGAAGGGGATGTTAATTTGTTTCTGCTCGAAATCTGATAAAAAAGGGAGATCTACTTCTTCTAAATATCTATCTATTTCTTGTTTAGTGGGGACTTGTATATCAGGATGTTTATCTAAATTGTACAAGGATTCATAATAGGATGCTAAGGCATCAACAATTTCTGAGGGGTGATGTACTGTTACTCCTGTTTTAGGGTGTTTTATTTTCAAGATTCTTCTAGCTATCCTTTGTCCTTTAATTTTCTGGGCCATTATTTTTCCTGCCTTGTTCCTGTCTGAGTACCAACTCTCTTTGAGCATTGTATGCCATCTATCGTACTGCTGATATAAACATTCTTTTAGTTCCTGTCTAATCTCTTCTAGTTTGGGTATTAAATTTAATTTTTTATCACTATAAACAGCATATTCCAAGGTTTTTATATCTGCTAATAGGGAATCTGTTTTTTCTCTCTTTTTCTTTTTAAGTATGGAGCCTTGCTGTATAAATATGCCTCTCATGAAAGCCTTATGGGCATTCCATAATGTTGCTCTGCTTATGTCATTGATATCATTGATAAGAAAGAAATCTTTCAAATTTTTCTGTATCAAGGGGGCTGTAGTTTTAGAATGTAATATTATTTTATTCATTCTCCAGGGTTGTCTCATATTAGGGGAATCAGAAATTTGTATTTTAATCAATATGGGGCTATGATCCGACCAAGTTCTTGTGCCAATTTGTATGTCAGAAATTAATGGTAAAGTGTATCTATCCACCAAACAATGATCAATCCTCGAAAAGGATTTGTGTACTGGAGAGTAATAAGAGTATTCTCTTTCTTTAGGATGTAAACATCTCCAGGTGTCATATAATTCATTATTCAGCAAACTGGGTTGAATGATAGCTGGTGGTTGTTTCCTTGTTGATGAACAGTCAATGATGGGATCTAATACTGCGTTTAAGTCACCTGTTATCACGAGATGTCCTTTTTTTAGTTTACCAATTTTCTTTAATTCTTTATTCAAGAAATTAATTTGGTTTTTATTAGGTGAGTATAAGTTGGCAATTGTGATTTTTTGAGAATTAATCATACCTGAAATCACTATAAATCTCCCATCATTGCTGCTATCAACAGTAAGCACATCAAACCCAGAGTTATCTCTTATGGCTATACAAACTCCACATTTCTTCTTCTTCTCCAAAACTGAGTGGTGTATGGTGGAAAATTGATATAATCTGAATTTCGAGGCCCCTTCAATATTAAGATGAGTCTCTTGCAGACAGACTACATCAACCCTTTCATCCTTTAGGAATTTCTGTAACAAAAATATTTTCCTGTGCGAGTTAAGGCCTCTCACATTAAGAGACATAACCTTAAGTTCCTGTGACATTTTTACAAATAAGCAGATATGAAAGTATACTGTATTCCATACCAATGACTCTTTTCAACTGCAATCTGTATCTTATTGATTGTGATAAGTGAAAAACATAATGTCCAAGTTTCTCGGCACTGTAGGAGTAAAGGGGGGTTAGTAAGAAATGTGTAAAGATAAAGAAGAAAAAACACATGTTCTCAGTGAGTACTGAAAAACATTAAACCAAAAACAATTTAAAAACAGTAAAAACAGAGATATTTGGCCTGTAGGCCTCGGTCCACAGCTGTGGGCCGCAAAAAAAAAAGTCAGTTCACCTCCACTGGATCAAAAAAAAACAAACCTGGAGGGGAAAAGCCTAATGGAGGGGAAAATGTGGAAGAACACTGAATCTTCTAGCAATGTAAAGTTCAGTTCATGTTGTTCCAGAAGCCTCAGGAAGCTTGTCTTTTTCTTCAGTGCTGCCGGACCACTCCATCCTTTGTGGTTTGGTAGCTGGAGTATGCTTGTGAGTTAGGACAGGAAGTGCCAATCTTCCTTCTTTTGGGTTGCTAACTGGAAGGTTGCAAAGTTTGAGGAAGTCCAATCCTTCTTGTGGTGTTTTTAAAACGTGCTGTGATCCATGGTATTTAACAAGCAGTTTTGTTGGAAAACCCCACTGGTATGGGATTTTCACTTCTCTCAGTGTAGTTGTGACTGCAGCAAACTCCCTTCTTGTTTGCAGCGTAGCTTGGGAGAGATCAGAGTATAATATCAAATGTTCATAAGGTGCTGGCAGTTTCTGGCCCTTTCTGGTAGTGGCTAAAAAGGCCTCTTTTACATGATAAAAATGTATCCGGATTATTACATCCCTCGGCACTTTTTCTGGCAAAAAATTAGGCTTAGGCAGCCTATGAGCTCTGTCTATAACAAGGTCACTGTCAGGCACAGAGGGCAGTGTGGCTTTGATGATTTCTTTCACATACTGTTTTAAATCATCTGTGGTGACACTCTCAGCAATCCCTCTAATCTTTATATTATTGCGACGATTGCGATCTTCCGCATCAATCAATTTGTTCTTCAGCCACTTCACTTCCTCTAAAAGCTCTTCATGAGAGTCCACTAGTTCATTATGAGCTATTGTGACATCCGCCATTTTGTTTTCCATTTTTGTGATGCGATCATTTGTATCAATGGCAAACTGTGAAACATGCTCTGCTAAAAGCTTTATATCATTCTGCATGGAGTTTCTAAATGAAATCATAAACTCTTTAAAGAAAGACTGGGAGAGTGCTTGATCAGTGGCATTAAACTGTGCCAGAGGATCAGGTATATCTGCAACTGTGACAGGGGAACATGGGGCCTGTCCTACCTGATTCTCCTGCTGCTCTATGCGTGGTTTAGTTTTCATAGGGCTCCTAGAAGTCGGGGTGTCCGGTGATGTACCTCCACTTTCCCTGCTGTGTATGTCCGCAGCTTGTGGGGTCTGTGCAGCATAAGTAGAAATAAACAGCGCTGGTCTGATCAGTGGAGCCTGGCTAGTTGTATAACACTGTTGCTGTTCTCTGTCACCGCGGCAACCATCTTTCCCAGCAGGGCCATACCAGTCAGATAGTTTCCTGGGCTTTGGGCTGTTGTTTTTCCTTTTATAAGTCACCCTTCGGTAATCCATCTCTTCCTGAGGTGATTCTGCACAAAATCGCCGCTTTTCTGGCTTTAAAAGCTGCTTTTTGTCGCTGTAATCAGTGTTCTTTCACAGAGCTGCTGGATTAGGCTGCCATACAGCTCTGTGGCCACGCCCCCTCTGTTTCCTCTTTTTAACGCTTTCAGCCGAGCACCTATTCCCTACCTGGTGTGTCTCTTCTCTCTCCACTTTACATTTTAAGCATTTGACAGGGAAACTTGTCTTTAAGGGTGGGGTGGGGTGGGGTGGGGTTACGGTTGTCTAGAGAGTATGGCCTACCCCCTAGACAACCCCAAACTCCCCCCCCAGGTCCCAGAAACATAGTTCAAGGTGAGAGCTGTAAAAAAAAAAGACTGTCATTCTGCTGAGACTGTAAACTTCATTTTTAGCTTTCAAACACTAAATTCTAGTCTGGGATTCTATGAAAGTCTGTTTAGGAGTAGGTCTGTAGATAAATTGTTCATCTCATCAGTTTGTTTTCTGTTCAGGTCAGCATTAAAGGTAACCTGAGATGGCGAGGGAGAGAAAAAGTATACATACGTGGGGCTTCCTCCAGCCCCATACAGGGTGATCATTCCCTCACTGTCCTCCTCTGCCGCCTGGATCGTCTGGAATTGGGCACTGAAAATCCTTCAGTCTGGTCCTGCAGTCTGGGGCGTTCTGTGCATGTGCAGCCCAGCCGGCGAGAGCACCTCTGTTGCGCTCCTGTCACCAGGAGCGTTCTGTGCCAGTGCAGCACTACTGCACTGGGCCGACTGGCACGGACTGCGCCTGGGCCGGCCGGCTGATCGGCTTTTGGGTCTGAATTCTAGACAATCCAGGTGGCGGGGGAGGACGGCGAGGGAGCAATCAGCCTGGAAGGGTATGTATCATTTTTCTCTCCCTCCCCGTCTCATGTACACTTTAACCTCTCTCCAATACAGCCTCCCGCACCCCAAGAGTAGGTGTTGTTGTGCCCTTACTGGTTATGGTGGTTGCACTTGTTCTGAAACTCCTGGCAGATGGGTTCCCTGGCTGTGAAGAGGAGGGTATGGTAGTATAAGCTTAACTTGGCTCCATCATTTTTTTGCTGTGGGGCTCTATGGTTTTTAGTTATGCCCCTGAGCCACATTACAACAAAACAGCCGATGTGGGAATATGGGCCCAATGCGCTGTGTCTATATCGCAACTGACATACCTGTATCCTGCGCAAACGGTATGTATAATCAGGCCCATAGGAATGCATGGGTCTATCTTACAAGTCGCATGGTTGGCTGCCGACCGCTCTGGAAAGTAGCCGCACACATGGTGTGAAATTACCTTCATGAAAATGTTGGCAGTTGTTTTCACAGTTTTGAGAGTTCATGTTGTTCCCTTTGGCTGTGAAACACATCACCTTTTCTTATGGAATGCAAAACATTCACACTTACTGGTAAATAAGGGTCTGCCACTAAAAGGAGATTTTTTTTTTCCAGTGATAAAATATTATTGATGTCTCTTTCTAGGTAAACATTGTAGAGGAACATATGCAGGTTGTTATCTTAATACCTTGCAAGCTATCTTCTGCACACACAGT
Organism: Hyperolius riggenbachi; assembly: GCF_040937935.1. NCBI lineage: Eukaryota > Metazoa > Chordata > Amphibia > Anura > Hyperoliidae > Hyperolius > Hyperolius riggenbachi. Next base: position 189,682,291 of record NC_090656.1, read on the forward strand.
ATCTTGAAAAGTTGTGGAATGTGGAATGACTCTTTGGTATATTTGATTGTTACATTACATGATATATATATATATATATATATATATATATATATATATATATATATATATATATATATATATATATATATATATATATATATAAACACATAGGCCAATTATCTTCATAAAAAATGCTCTGACAAAAAGCAAATACATTATCTCATTGCCTTGTCACCTGTCCATTGGTCCGAATTAACAGGCAGCGACTCACCAAAACCCGCTAGCAGATCCGCAAAATGCTAGCAGATTTTGGAACGTTTTTTCTTATTTTTCTGTAGCGTTTCACCTAGCATTTTGCGGTTTTGGGAAGCGTTTTTGGTGTAGTAGATTTCATATATTGTTACAGTAAAGCTGTTACTAAACAGCTTCTGCAACAAAAACGCCTGGAAAACAGCTCTGATCTAGCGTTTTTCAGAGCGGTTTGCGTTTTTCCTATACTTAACATTGGAGGCAGAAACGCCTCCGCAATCTAAAAAATGCCTTAGCCCGGAAGTATGCGCTTCAGCAAAACGCCTCCCGCTCTGGTGTGAACCACCCCATTGAGAAACATTGCCCAAGCGTATCCGCAGCTGCAAGCGGCTGCAAAAACGCCAAAAAACCCGCTCGGTGTGCCCCAGCCCTTAAAGGTGATATGTTGGAAGCTGGAGTAATGGTTAAACATAAGGATCTGACTGGTTTAGGCAATGGCCAAATTATGATATCCAAGTCAAACTATCTGCAAAACAGGAGGTACTGTGGGGTATTCACATCGGCAGCATCTCCGAAATGGGAGGTCCTGTAAGGTTTTCACACTGAGATCATCTGCAAAACTGGAAGTCCTGAAGGGTGTTCACATCGAGAGCACCTTTGAAATGGGAGCACCTGTGAGGTATTAACATAGAGCTCATCCGTGGGAGGGCTTGTGAGGTGTTCACATCAAGAGCATCTCCAAAACTGGAGGTCCTGTGGGATTTTCACATTGAGAGCATCTCCAAAATGGGAGGTCCTGTGGGGTGTTCACACTGAGAGCATCTGTAAATCGGGAGGCCTTGTAGGGTGTTCATATGGATCATCTCAGTGATCATCTCCAAAGCAGGAGGTATTGTAGGATGTTCATGAGAGCATCTCCGAAGTTTGAGGTCATGTAGTATGTGCACACAGAGAACACCTACAATGGCACATAAGTGTCAGAACTGGATCATGATCTAATGAAAAAAGCTGAACCCTCACCTGGGTCATAGTGAAATATACATCTGTTGAAAAGTTGGAAAATTAGCAATAGTGGGGAGTGATGAAAAGTTAGCAAAATAGCAGCAATGGGAGTACTGAAAGGTTAGCAAATTATAAGTAATGGGGAGTGCTGAAAGGTTAGCAAATTATCAGTAATGGTGAGTGCTGAAAGGTTAGCAAATTAGCAGTTGGGAATGATAAAAGGTTAGCAAATTAGCGGCAATGGGGAGTGTTAAAACCCAAAACAAATCTGTAAAATAAAGGTTTGTAAATAATACTCACCCCCTGCAGACCCCATCTATTTCTCTAGTGTCCTGTTCGGCCGCCGCCACTTTCTGAAATCTAGCAACTCCATATTGAAAAGGGCCCGACCCCAGAAATCCCTCTGGAGTCAGCGCTACCTCAGAATCAAAGTGCTCCTCAGGACACATTGGAGCGGGGCAGAGAGGGACTTGAATGGAGCTGGAAAAAGCGTGAGTGGGACACATGGACGCTGGAAGCCTGCCTCTTCCTGATTTTGGACCAAAGCCTCTGGTCCCTTTACGAACCAAAAGTGTTTTTTTTTCCCTTTTTTTAATTTCCTGATCAGTGTGATTGACTCACAGGGATCAGGCAGTCAGGAGCTAATGAAAACAGCTCCTGACCGATGCACACAACTCCACTGTCTTTTGACAGTGCAGATCTGTGACAGCGGGGACACCGCTATTACATCCGGGACCCGCAGTTTTTAAAACTACGCCACATCAAGCTTAGGCAGCCACAAGTGCGGCGTTGGTTTAACTATCAGCAGTCTTGTGTCAGTTAAAAATTTGATTTTCTCTGAAAGTGAAATTTTTTTTGCTAGAGATGACGGTGGTTGGGAAGCACAGGGCAATGGACAGTGCACAGAGGTATGTACCAATGGACAGAACATAGCTATGTGGTTAATTTAAATAATCCTCATTGGGCTATGTCTCCTTTAAAGTTGATGACTTAATGAATTTTAAAAAAGATGCTGTTATGTAATTATTTATTTAAAAAAACGTATTTATTTTTTAAAAAAAGTTCACAACCAGTAGTTCACAAGCATCTTAGTGACCCTAACTATGGTTATAGGTGGAAAATTCATACACCATTTTAAATTAACCCTATCAAAGTTTGAGTCAAGGCAGCTGGCCTTACTGCATTGTGGGAGAAAGGATGGAACTGTCCGTCCCATGAAGGGGATTCAATTTATTTTCTTAAAGGGAACCTACGTTGGCTTCATACACCCAGTCATGCGCAACAGAAATTCCTGTTTTTTCTTAGATCTCCTGCACATGACTAAATGTTTGAAGCTTTCCTTGTTTAATTTTATCAAGTGTGAAATAGGTAAATTACCCTTAGGGTGCTGGCATAAAGTAGTTTACCCTTTCATCACTTTTATTGAAATCTGGTTTACATGAGCTGTGACTACTCTGAACAGTGTAAGACAATGTTTCCTAAGGTGAATGATCTATCTGTAAGCTAAGCCACAACACTTGGTTTGAATGAAGAACGAGCATGAAAAACTCTTGTCTATAGTTATAATGTATAAACTTTTGGTGTACCATGAGGCTCAGTTTTGAGACCTATAATATTTACCTTATTTACTAGCATTATACTAGAGTTTACCTTGTTTACTAGAGTCATAGTTTCTGATTCTAAGTAATACCTTGGTTTGAAGATGAAAGAGCTTGGTTTGAAGATGAAATTGCCCATATGCAATTCATTTTTTCTCCTGTGTTTTTTCCTAGGTGATATTTTCATAACTTGTCATAAAATGCTTTGTAAGCCACCAGCAAGTAACAAATTACTCAAAATAATTTTGATAGCACTTTTTCAACAACTATTAGGTACTTTTTCAACTGTAAAATGCTGAAAAGTTCGTTTAACGTGAAGATGAAAATGATCTCCTAGGAGATAACGCAGATGAAAAATGTAATTGCATATGGACCAATGTAATCCATGGTTTGTCTCCATCCAAAAAGCTGGGTCATCCATATTTAATGAATAAGCAGTGATACAGCATAAGGCCCGGTTCACATTCGCTTTAAAATGGAAGGTTTAGGGGAACAGATGCCAACGTAACCGTTGTTAACGAATGGATCCGTTCACATTGGTCTGTTTGAACTGATCCGTTCAGCGTGTTCCACGGAACATTTGGATCTACTTTGATTTTTCCAGACTGATGGTCGCATTGAACACCTGCTAACAGTACGGAGGATCACAGAGAGGGAAGAGAGCAGTGCTGGAAATCAAAATGAAATAAAATGCAGATAGAAAAAAAAACATTTTTTTCTGGGTGATTACTGTGATAGGCTCACAGCCACAGCTATCACAGAGTTATGAGCCAATGAACATGTCTCTTGACCTGCTCACAGAGCTCAGCTGTCATCGGACAGCTGAGTGTAGCCGTGGCAGAAGCGTGATAGCGGTGGGAGCGTAAAGAGCTCACATATTGAAAACTACGTCTTGGCCATGATAAGAGTCCCTTAACCTCCCTGGCGGTTAATTTTTTTTGCCACTTAGGCAAAAATCCTTTTTTTTTTTAATTTTTTTTTGTTTCATGTAAAGCTACCAGAGTGGTAGCTACATGAAACACCACTAGAGGGCGCATGTGTCCCTCTAGTGCGATCGTCGCCGGCATCAATAGCAAACAGGGGAACGCGTATATAACGCGCTCCCCTGTTTGGCTTCTCCTGTCGCCATGGCGACGATCGGAATGACGTCAGACGCCTCCGATCCAGCCCATAGCGCTGCCCGGGAACTCATTAGTCCGGGTAGCGCAGGGCTCTGGCGGGGGGGGGCCTCTTGCGCCGCTGCGTGCGGGCGATCGCCGCAGAGCGGCGGCGATCGAGCTGTACGCGCGGCTAGTAAAGTGCTAGCTGCGCGTACAGCATTTTAAACTGAGCAAATCGCCCCACCAGGGGCTGAGATATCTTCCTGCGCGGCATAGCCCAAGCTGCCACCAGATCGACCAACAGATCTCTCTCTGATTGAATCTGATCAGAGAGGGATCTAATGGCTGCCCATACACTGCACACAGATTTTGAATCTATTTCAGCATGAAATTGATTCACAACCTGTGGAACAGCCGCTGCCGCCTGCCTCCCCACCCCCAGGTCACTCTTGCTCCCCTGGTCAGCAGCAATACATCACCTGTCCGCCGGCGCGAGTTCCCAGGTCTGTGCTGTCCCTTCTTCCAGCGTCCTTCTCCATCTTCTTTTCACTTCCTGTCCCGTCCAGCGGAAGTTCAAATAGCAGAGCGCCCTCTACTGTTTGAACTTCGCCTTCTCACATGACGGGACAGGAAGTATCTTCAAGACGGAGAAGACCCCGGAAGAACTGAGAGACTGCAGGGACTCGCGCAGCTGCGTCGGTCGTCATCGTATCGGACGCGCTCCTGACCCGCCTGCATTCGAGCTAAATTTTCTGCCTAGACAGATGATCGTTTTCGGGTGGAAATCGGTCGATCGGTCAACATTTGCGTTAATGATTTTACAGCAGATTCAATCACAGTGATTGAATCTGCTGTATTTCAACTGAAATCGTTGTAGTGTATGGTTACCTTAAAGGTACTCATGCACTTAGAGATTTGCAGAAGATTTGACCATCGATCTGACAGGAATCTATCTGACATGTGCCACACACAAGGAACAGATTTCCAATAGATTTCAGAATTAAATCTACTGAACATCATTTGAAATGCAGTGTTGCACCATTCGATCCGATGCAAACCTTTGGGCCATTGATCTGCTGCCAACAGCCGATCGACCTAGTTTTTCTGTTCGGAAAGATCAAGCAGATCTATTGAAGTCGGCCAGAAATTGATTGATTGGGCGATTGATCATGCTTCCTGCTGCATCAATTTCTAGCCGATTCGATCACAGTGGTGGAATCGGCCATATATATCGATGGCAGAAATCGACCAGTGTATGGGCTCCTTTAGGGTGTAGATTTAGATAGAGCACCTCCAGAGTCGGTTCATACAGATAATTACAGAACAACTTGTATAGCATATAGATTAGATGCGTTTGCAGCAGGATGACAAAAAAAAAGTTTAGCTTCATTTTAAAGAGGAACCACAGCAAAAATAATGTACTGAATAAAATGTATTAATTATTAAGTCCGTGTTTGCCAATTGTACAATCTTTCCTCACACTGATTTACACAACTGGAGTCTTTAGTCCTGTCAGGTGCAGCTCTTTGGAATGTTTGTTTGGAGAATTTTGAAGACAGCGAAAATAATGCCTAGTCTGAGTCTCCCAGAATGCTCTTTGAGGAGTATTCCAAATAGCTAAACAGCCTAGGCTAAGCATCACTGGGAGGGCGGGGCTACATACCAATATACAGTACAACCATATACAGATCAGGGCTGTGGAGACAGTCGAGAGTCACTCCGCCTCCTTGCACGTAGCTCCACCCAACGCGTTTCATATATCAGTACTTATCAGGGCCGTGCCCCTGATGAGTACTGATGTACGAAACCTGTTGGGCGGATCTACATGCGAGGAGGTGGGGACACGAACCATGGGGAAGTTTGCATGAGAGGGCCGACATCTTGCTGAGCGCTGATCCAGAGCATCGCACGGGGAGAGCCCGGTCAAAACTCTATGCTATTGAAATCACCTGATTTTTGTGAGTGCTTTTAAATTGTATATGTTTATTTTATTAAGCGGTGTTGCACTATAAGAAGTATTATGTTTATTTGAGATACTATAGGTCCAAAAGGAACGGATTAGTGTTCCTCTGTAGTGGGGGAACACAAAGTATTGCTACACAGGAAGAGGAAGCTTCTGTTTTGTGTAAGACACAGTGTGACTGCAGGAAGAGGAAGTTCCAGAATTCTTGAATTCAACAGATATTTGAAAAATTGTATGGTGTGTGGGCACTTTATGCTGTGATTACACGATATGTTTTTTTGTAAGAATCGTTCCGATAGATGCCTTCGATGATAAAATTCCAACATGTCCGATGTTCCGCTCGATTCATTTCTGCTCGATTTCTTATAGAAGTAAATGGAAAAAAAAGATAAAAACGAGTGGAAGAAAAGCGAATCGAGCAGAAAATCGAATGGCTAATAGATCGCGCACCAAATCGAATGCAAAAAACGTACCGTGTAATTAAGGAGTGAGAGTTGAGGAGTCGGAGCAATTTTGGGTACCTGGAGTCTGTGGTTTCTGAAACTGAGCAGTCGGATGATTTTTGTAACGACTCCTTAGCCCTGGTATAGATATAGGAAATGTTTCTGATGCTAAAACCAGGAAAATAACTGTAAAAGTGGGTATCCAGAATAATTTACTACCTTGTACTATATGTCACTACAGTGCCTCATTAAAGGGACACTTAAGTCAAACAAAAAAAATGAGTTTTAATCACCTAGGGCTTCCAATAGCCCCCTGCAGCTGTCCGGTACCCTCGCCATCTCCCTCCGATCCTCCTGGCCCCGCCGGCAGCCACTTCCTGTTTCGGTGACAGGAGCTGACAGGCTGGGGACGCGAGTGATTCTTCGCGTTCCCAGACACATTAGCACCCTCTATGCTGCTATATGGTATATGATATATGCTATAGCAGCATAGATGGCGCTATTGTGGCCAGGAACGCGAAGAATCACTTGCGTCCCCAGCCTGTCAGCTTCTGTCACTGAAACAGGAAGTGGCTGCCGGCGGGGCCAGGAGGATCGGAGGGAGACGGCGAGGGCACCGGACAGCTGCAGGGGGCTATTGGAAGCCCCAGGTGAGTAAAACTCATTTTTTTTGTTTGACTTAAGTGTCCCTTTAAGCAGTTTGTTTCACTGATATTACTTTTTCTAATAACACATGGAACAGGTATCATCTACTTCAAGCACGCGAGGTTGGTGACAGAATAACTTGTCTTCTTGTACATTAACATTTTTGCTATTTTATTTTGTAACTGAATTCTATTTTCTTGTATATCCCTAGTACCCTGAATATGGATTCCTGGGCATTTCAGAAAAGATCCAACTATTTCGGCACAATGTTAACTCAGAATATGTTCTTGAGCGTCTTCTGCCAATCAACAGCATCGCTGAAGGGGACCTGATTGAAGTTGTCCTACCTGGTAAGAAGCTGAATATACTACTACAGTGGTTTATTCTACTTCAATTCTTCCGACCAGTAAACTGTAGGTCTAAAGTATCATTAGAGGGATATGTAGTCTCCTGGGTAATCAGAATGCTATGAAGTTGTGTTAGTTAAGCTTGTGTGCTTGTCCTGGTTCCTGTGCCCAATATCTGCACCTAGGCCTGAGATTGTATAAGCTCATCTGAGATGTTAGTTCCTGTTCACTATCCTGCTATCCTGTACCCTGAATACCTTTCATTGAACTCTGTCATTGTTTCCTCCTGAATATGCCTGTTCTGACCCCAGGATTGCATACACACTCGGTTAGTTATTTTGGTACTTCGTCTGGTTCTTAGCGGCTGACTTTCTCCACCTGATCCAGTTTCAGCAATGATCCAGTTTCAGGAACAAGCAGAAAAATGTATATTCAAAAATGTCCTATGTAGCTTAGTGGTTAGCTTCCTCACTTTACTGGAGTCTCTGGTTCAATACTTGGCCAGACCACTAACTGAATGGAGATATGTTCTTCCCATGTTTGCAAAGATTTCCTCAATTTTCACAAAAATATATTGCAGGAATAATTGGCAGCATCTCAAATTGTGCTCTAGACTGTGGTAGCATTAATTGGACAAGGAGTGGGAAAATGCATATGTGATAAAGGAACCAGTCCAGTAGGAAATATTTATGAACTAGCTCATTGCCCCAAACAATTATAGCTGGCACATAACTTTTGAGTTAAAGAGACTCCGTAACAAAAATTGCATCTTGTTTTTTATCATCCTACAAGTTCCAAAAGCTATTCTAATGTGTTCTGGCTTACTGCAGCACTTTCTACTATCACCATCTCTGTAATAAATCAACTTATCTCTCTCTTGTCAGACTTGTCGGCCTGTGTCTGGAAGGTTGCCAAGTTCTTCAGTGTTGTGGTTCTGTGATGCATCTCCCCCCTCCAGGCCCCTCTCTGCACACTGCCTGTGTATTATTTAGATTAGGGCAGCTTCTCTCTTCTCTCTTATCTTTTACAAGCTGGATAAATCCTCCTCTGAGCTGGCTGGGCTTTCACATACTGAGGAATTACATACAGGCAGAGCTGTCTGCACTCTGCAGGAAGAAACAGCCTGACACTTCAGTGGAAGATAGCTGCAGGGGGAAAGAAACACACAAATGATCTCTTGAGATTTAAAAGGAAGGGTGTATACAGCCTGCTAGTGTATGAATGTATTTTCTATGTGTGGACATACTGTACATCAACCTACTTCCTGTTTTGGTGGCCATTTTGTTTGTTTATAAACAAACTTTTTAAAACTGTTTTTAACCACTTTTAATGCGGCGAGGAGTGGCGAAATTGTGACAGAGGGTAATAGGAGATGTCCCCTAACGCACTGGTATGTTTACCTTTGTGCGATTTTAACAATACAGATTCTCTTTAAGTATTCTTTATTTATTTGACATTTTTAGTGAAAGGAGCTTTGGCTTCCTGACTCCTGGGATTTCTGCAGACCATATAACTACAGTAGGGATATTAGACTGTGTGTTTCTCTAAGTTACTGATTGCCCAGCAAGCTCTTGGTGAACCAGAACTCCTAGGAGCATGTAAGGGGCTAAAAGAGATCAAAAAGCCTCCTTACTAAAATGCTTTGCAACACAGAGGTTTGCCTTCTTAAAACGGAGGGTATTTGCAACAATTCAGGTTGGAGTGAGCTCTGAACAAAGCGATGATTTGCATATTCAGTAGTGATGCATTGTGGGACATCTCAGATCTCACTCCAACCTGAATAATTGCAAATAACTCCTGTTTTAAGGTGGAAAACTTCTGTTTTGTGTATCTCTAAGGGACAGTTAGTGAAATTAAATGTTAGAGTCTGTATAATACGGTGTCAGTAAAAAAGGGCGCATGCGGGCAGTGGACTAATGTGGCGCCGCCATAGGCACCAATAGAAAATATCAGTATGCGGGCGCCGGAGTGGAAATTTGGCACCCGGCAGGTAGCGGGCTCTGGTACTGCTCCCAAATGCCGATATTTTGTAACCCCCGACATTTTACGGCGGGAGTTTAGGTTTAGGCATAAGGTAGTGTGTGCGAGGAGCAGGGTTAGATTTTGGCATTAGGAAGGCGGAGTGTCTGGGGGCAGAGGAGGGGGATATGGTTGGGGTTGGTTCAGGCATTAGGCAGGTAGTGTGGGGTGGGGGGGGGGTTAGTTTTAGGCAAGTAGTGCGTGTGTGTGTGTGGGGGGGGGGGTTAGGCACATTAAGTAGGTAGTTTGTGTGTGAGGGGGTGGAGGTTTAAGGTTTAGACATCAGGGGTGGGTTCTGTGTGAGAATAAGGTTAGGTTTGGCTTTAGTAAAATATCGGTATATACCGATATTTTACTATCGATCTTACTGCATTCTCAAATTTGCAGGCGCCTTTAATGAATGTATCTCATCTCACCACATGGCCTATATGCAATTAACTTCTTCTCCTAGGTGTTATTTTTATTTAGTGCTTTGGTAAAATGGCCACTGCATAGATCGAAATGTTTATTATGGCTTTAGCGGTACCCAGTGGGTATTTTGGTAGCACTCAATAAATATCAATGTTTGTTGGCGCAGATACCGGCGAAGGATGAGTTTAGTGGCTAAGGCAGTGCTGATATCAGTAGGTATTTCGGATCGGGGGGAGGGGGGGTCAGTTCAGTTAGGGTGGGTTAGGCATCATTAGAGGGAGGGCTAAAGGGAGAGTAATGTTAGGTTTAGCGAAAGTAAGATATCTGTAAAAATAACTGATATTTTACTATCGTATTGCCCAATGGTAGAATACCCATCATTTTACCGATATTCTACAAGCTGCTTTCTCCAGCGCTCAAACATCCATGGCACCATTTTTAGAGGTACGTTGATCCTGTCTCAACTATATTCATTTAAAATTCAAAATGCAGATCTATTTTTCATAAAACAATAACATTGTATAAGTTGTTTTTTATTGTATTTTTCATTATATGGTTTATAGTTACATCTTACAAGATTGTTTGAAAATGAGGTTTTATGTTCGTTTTAGAAGGTTTGTGCATTGCTATCAACTGTACATATCAGCCACTTTTCTTTAGAACACTCACACATCAAGTACGTCCCTAATGTGAATGTAATGTGCTTTTTCCAGCTTCTGTGTCCCTTGACTTCTCTATCCGTCCTCACATCCTCTTGGTCCACTCTTACAAGTCTCCGGCCTTTTGTGACTACTGTGGAGAAATGTTGTTTGGCTTGGTGAGACAAGGGTTAAAATGCCAAGGTGAGTAAAGCTAAAATATATTAGACAGATGGAGTTTTAATATGTGCTATTTTTGTTCCATGGGGGCCAACCTTTTTGGAAATTCTATAAATTATCTGCTTGGCTGATGTTTTAAAGTGGACCTGAACTCAGGACTTCCTCTCTGCTCTAGAAGATATGCAACAGCATTACAACCTTTAAAGAAAAACATTAAAACACCAACAAATCCTGCAATAAATCTGCAGTGTGTCTACTTCCTGCTTCCATGGAAGCAGACATAGGGTTAACATCCTGTGTGTACAAATTAGCAGCTTTGCCATGGCAGGGGAGATTCCTGAGATGACACAGCTGAAGAGATCAAATTACAATGGTGATTAGTCACAGATGAGGGGGAATTAGACAGGCTAAACTCTCTAAATACATACAGGGTACATTTCTCTATGTTTTCCTTCTGTCCTGTGTGAGAGTTCAGGTCCACTTTAAGTGGCAGTTGACTCTTGCACCAGACACTAAAGGGTTATTTCTGTCTCCGACCTCTATTGACACTGATTTTGTCCTCTGGTCTCTTCATAGCTTTTTACAGACATAACATTATATAAGATCATCCTTGTTATGGGTAAAAGGATCAGGATGGCCAAACTTTTTATACGACCCCTGGCTGATGGGTTCCCAGGCTGTGGGGTGACCAGAAGAGGGCTGAGGAGGCATCATGATTTGTAGTTACGCCCCTGTGTAAATGTGTGGAATTGTCTTTGTGAAGGAAGCTCACCCATAACTCATGCTTACATAATTGTTCTTGAATTCATTCTTAGCATTTTCAATGACGTACTTCATTCGGTAACCATAAGTCGGTAAATTGCAGTAAGAACATGTTAAAATCCACAATCGTTTCCCTTTGAAATTACCGCTTGTGTAAAAAAAATGCATAAAAATTGTAAAAGAGTGCGGTAACGTGTCGTAAAACATGCAGTAAAAATTGTTATTTTAGAGGTACATATCACAAAAAATGGAATTCAGAATGAAAAAAACTGCATATTGTTATCGTAAATTACCGATTTTTGATCAACTACAAGTACCTGGCGCTATTTTTCACATCACCTCCAATGACATGTAGTATGGAGTCTTTTGAGCTGTGTTTCCTGGACTTTGGACTTTTTTCAGCAAAAAAACTATTTTATGCACTTATTCTGCATTTTTACCAAACTTTGTTTCACTGTTAACGCAATCTTACTGCACTTTATTTACCAAACTTTACTTGCACTCGGTAAAATTAATGGGAATTTGGAAAAAAAAATGATTCTACAGTAATTAGAAAACGAGCAGGAACATGAAAGGGGGATTTTCTGGAAGCTGGGACTGCCTACTTAAATCCCATCTCCCATCTAAAAATCTATTGTAATAGCATATAAATCAGAGTGCTCTACACAGACAGAGGAACACATTTGTGCCTGGATTTAGACTTAAAGTGCATCAGAGGTGAATTTTTTTTTTTTAATATACGGTATACAGTACTGTGTTCTAGAGACCCTTCAGATTCCTGTGTGCAGAAGCTGAGTGTCCTGGGTATGCGCAGTTTGGAAAGAATCTGACCTGCACATGCCCAGGACACTCCTGATGCTTGCCTGTGTATACACGGCTGTACAAGAACTACTACAGAGAAGGCATGCGACCGGAGTTCCAAACTGGGCATTCAGCGACAAGATGAAGGGATGGCCAAAGTAAAGAAATAGCCTGGAGGAGTCTAAAGAGTCTTTAGAACACTTAGGTAAGTATTGACTTAAAAACTTTTTTTCACCTCATGTTTGCTTTAATTAGAACAAGGAAGATGGGTCAAGTCTGGAAGGATAATAGCTACTGTTTCTTCACATGAAACAAAAATAAATAAATATGAAAATGAGCAGTTGTTTTTATTTTCCTTTCTCAGGTTGTGGACTTAATTATCACAAGCGTTGTGCCTTTAAGATACCGAATAATTGCAGAGGTGTGAAAAGAGGCCACCTGTCCAGCCGCTCGTTCACTGGAGCAAGTTCCATCACCAAGCCCAGAGCTGCAACTCTACCAACTGGAGGAAGCCTGGAGGACCTAGGGGTGAATAACGCTGATCAGCAGGTAAATTGGTTGTCCCAGCAGCAGATTGCATGCGGCCTTTCTGCAAAGAGATGGTTTGAGGTTGGCTTGGATGGTCATCGTTCCTCCACAAATATGAATGCTGTCTTAAGATGTTATTACATTTATTTTATGTTTTAAATACTATGGTCCTATATGACACTGTATAGAGAACAATACAGAGAGTAGAGCGTACCTTAAATACGTACATAGTTCATAACAAAACTGCATGCATAGTTAGTGTATGGTATAAATACATCCAGCAATTTAGGTACATACTGTATCTACATGTAGTGTTGGTGTTTAAATTCATAATATCATTCCGAATTTAACCGAACACCACACTTCAGCACTGAAGTTGCGGACAGGGTCGGGAGTTTACTAACATACGCTTCACAGTGCGTTTCACATGACTCCATACTTCCTCCCTCCAAGCCGAAAGGATGAAGTATCAGAGTCACATGAAACGTGCTGTGAAGCCAAGTAAGTGAACGTCCCTTGACATTGTCTTAAGGTTCCGTGCTGAATGGTGCTGAAGTGTGGTGTTCAGGTTAATTCATAACAATGTTCTAAATTCGCAAAACAAGACACAGAACATTTATATCAGGCTTTTCTCATGGCAGACTCAAAGTGCCATAGCTGCAGCCACTAGGGTGCGCTCTATCGGCAGTATAGCAGTGTTAAAGAATCTCGCTCAAGGTTCTCTAACTGAATAGGTGCTGGGTTACTGAAAAGGAAGAGTTGAAATTCAAACCCAGGTCTCCTGTGTCTGAGGCAGTATATTATCGCACACAAACACTTTCTCGGATGGAGTAGGGTTAAGACACTAAGTAAGGTGACTAGAGGTGACAAGAAATCTTGCAGACCAACAGTTAACAATTCTTTTAGTGGTGATGTGGATATATACTTGAGGAGGGTCTAAAGCAGCCTTTCTCAACCTTTTTACCCTGGAGGAACCCTGCAAATACTTTTTGGATCTCAAGGAGCCCCTTCAAGTAATGTTTGGATCTCAAGAAACCCCTGGCATGGTCTTTAAAAGCTGATGTGGCTGTTTAAGCCACTACCCCATTACAGTGCCCTTTATAACAAATTCTAATGTTTTTTTATTAATGTGCTCATTATTATTCTGACCCCCAATTTAGTGCTTTTTTTTTACAGTACCCCCTATTATAGTGTGCTCACTATCACATTTCCCCCAACCCCCTTGATGGGGAAAAATGCCAATGAACCCCTGCAGAGTACTCAAGGAACCCTGGGGTTTCAGGGAACCCGGGTTGAGAAAGCCTGCTCTATGCCTTTCTAAAGAGATGCCTTTTTAGGGTGTGCTTGAAAGTTTCAATGCTTGGAGCATAGCAGACAAAATGTGGAAGAAAGTTTCAAAGGAGGAAATGCGCTAAGTCCTGGGTGCGAGAATGAGCGGTTGTCACCAAAGAGGGTTTCAAGTGAGGTGGTATCTGGAAATGAATGAAGAAATGTATGGAGGTTGCAACTTGTGGAGAGCTTTGTAAGAAAGTGTTAGAAATTTGTAGCGTATACTATGGGTAAGTGGAGGCTAATGGTGGGATTGGCAAAGAGGACCACCTTCAGAATAGTCGAAGATGAGGTGGATGATATGAGCAACAGAGTTTCAGTAGGTACTGAACTGGCACCGGTTTGTTTTTGTTAGACTGCAGAGTAGGATGTTGCAGTAGTCAAGATGGGATAAGATTATGGCATGCATAAGCATTATTGTAGCCTCTTGTGTGGTGAATGGCCATAGTCAGAATATACTGGAACCAGTAGCTAGGGCAACATTTCTGCATAGGACGGCATGGCGCAAGATGGAGTAGTATCCAGAAGGCCAGGCATGTTGTTTAAAGATCCAGCATGCACACTCACTAGATTCTTGTCCAAGTGTGAACACGTTAATTCTGAGAAAACAGCATGACAGAAGATCAGGCCCGGATTTACCTCACAGCAGCCTATAGGCACAGATATCCTGGCACCTTAGACTTTGCCCTCCATGAACCTACAACCCCCACCAAAATGCTTTGCAAGTGTGCTGGCTGTCCAAGCTGTCACCTCTCCCCTGTGTCCCTTGTCTGATGTAGGTAGCTACAGGTGCCCCTAATTATTAGGTAGCCAAAAGTACTCTTAATATGAAGTGGATAGAGGTGTCCTCAAGTATTAGGTAGCTAGAGGAACCTCAGTATTAATTAGCTAGAGGTGCCCCTGACTGAAGGGAGATCTCATCAGTGGAATGCCGAGAGCAAGGTCAGTAACCTCTCATTTACACTGTCAGGCATAGGGATGGAGGAACTAGGGGAGGGGAGTGAGTTGCCTTTCCATCATCAGGTACCTGTAGGCATGTGCCTACAGTGCCTTATGTTAAATATGACCCTGCAGATGACAGACAATCAGTGACTCACGATAATAGAGTAAAGTAGTCAAGAGAATAAAAGTTATACAAAAAAGAATTGCTCCAGACCGCACGTGTAGATGGTGAAGAGCGGGGTACAATATCAGAATATTATGGTATACCAACATCCAGTAGGCGAGGGAAGGAATTAATACTGAAATATTTGACCATGGGAAACCACCCAGACAGGAAAGGAGATGTTCAAGAATACACTAGCACCTTAATGCTAAGGGATGAGGGAGTATGGAGAAGCAGAAAATGACAGATTGCGCCAAAGGCAAAGAAAATCCAATGGATTTAGCTTCCAAGAGGTTGGTGGTGAATTTAGTGAGGGCTATTTCAGCAGAATGTTTGAAGTAAAACCCAAAATGAACGGGGTCAAACAAGGTGGTAGTGGAGAGATGGCAGTTCTGAGTGGTTGTGCCATTGCAGCAGTTTAGAAACAAAGGGAAGAAGCGAGGCAGGCAGAGGTGTAACTACAAATCATGTGCCCCCCCAGCAAAACTTTCATGAGGCCTCCAATAATCCCAACCTTTTCCTTGACTACCCATGGTGACCCTCACAGACTGGGGCCCATCTTGCAAGGGTAATAAAACGTGTGTGGGCATCATAATCTTCATACTCATAACAAGTGTAGCCACAAAAACTCCTGATCTGAAGGATAGACCTCCTTATCGGACAGGAGTGAAGTAATAGTTGGGACCTCCTTACAGCTCTGGACCCTTCTGGGGTTGAATGGACTGCACCCTTTTAGTTACGTTCTTGGAGGCAGGGCAGTAGCTTAAAATGACTGGAGAGAGAGAGAGAGAGATTAGTGATTTTGATTAGTGATGTTTGAGTTAGAAACTGAAAATTACAATAGAGTGAGAGAGGCTGCAAAGAGATAGAAATGAAGGATGAGGAGAGCTGGGAAATGGGATGAGTAGTAATGGGGTACAGAGCACAGGCTAGAATGCAGTTCCGTTAAGGCAATGACGCTTGAGAGGGGAGGAGTTATTGTACAAGCAGGAGGAGGAGGAGTTTGTAGAGGCTGGTCAGGCTGGTGAATAGGTCTACATGATGAAACTGTTTCATATTGTATTGATCATGTTTGGAGGTGGGGGGGTGATTAGGAGAGGAGGTAGGAGGCATATGTCACAGACCGCAAGGCCGGTCTGCGGATGGGGTAAATCGATCAGCGTCAGAAATCCTCTCACACGGTCATTTGTTCATCACGAAGGGTAACCCGCGTTCGCAATTTGATGAACTGACTCACGAAGGGAGCGTTCGGATACCAACGGATTCACCACACACATACAATTCAAAGATCTGCCACCAAGCGAGTTACACAGCCCGCTACTGTAATTACTAGGACTTGGAGAACGCTTTAGTAACCCCTAGCAGTATGCAGGAACCTGGGTCAGATCGTTATATCTGGGCCGGGTTCTCGCATGCGGGTTATAAAGGTATACTTCTATTAAACACAGGGTAGCGAGTTCAAGAGAATAGGTACGATTGTGTATGTTCAGCAACAGGTCATAACCGCTAAACGATTTTTAAAACGTTTAATAACAAAAATGCATTACATACAGTTATATACACCAATTAACATATACACACAGAGCTTAAAAATAAAAGGGAATAAAATCAGAAAATTCTTACTTAGTTATGCTGAGCAGTGCATTTGAAGAATGAAGAAAAATAGTCCAGTTTAAAAGTAGGCATTCAGATTTAGAAGTCTTGAGCACTGCAGGCGCTGGCTCTCCTTAAGCGCCTGCATGAACGTTCCTGGTCGATGGAATTTGGAGAACTGGGCAGGTTTGGTCCCGCCCCACTTTTATAGGACCTGAGTCTTGGGGCTGTCACTACCTGGAAAGTAGGTGTGTTTAAGGCGGGTTTACCTCCTAATCAGCAGGTTGCCGCCCCCCAGACTCAGAGTAAGAAATGTACCGATTATTAATAATCTGCGTAACTCCGCCCCAGATTGGCGCATCGCAAATCCGAGACTATATTCATAGGCGGCTTGCGACCCTGTATCAAACGCGGTTATACACGCCTATGCTATTGCATTCGCTCTACGCAGGCAGGATAAAGTGGTTTCTCTATTGATTCCTGATAGCTAGAAAATTATAATTCAGGTGAATGACAGAACTGTTTCCTAGGTATCAGGGAATGTAATTTTTGTCTTGCTGTGCCAAACCTATTTTGAATTATTAATAAATTAACGTTCCCTTTGTTTGAGGCTATGAGCTTGGAGGGAATTTTTAAACTTACAGGTTGAGCTCGTTTTTCTTTTGGGGGAAGATGAGCTGTGTAGCCAAATGGCTTCTCGGCAGGGGAGTTGGCCACTTGTGAAATTCTTTCCTGACACAGGATGTGGGGGAAGGTTACTGTTGCTCTCAGTAAGAAGAGAGGAAAAGGGACATCTATTGTACATTTACACAGGACTGACAGTAATTGCGCACGACCATACGAAAATCGTTGGTGCTTGCGCACGACTTTCCGTAATGTTCGTCACAGCATAGTAGAGAGTTGAATGTTTTGAAACGTTGAGGGCTGCTTGGCCAAAGCCCATGGTAAAGTTCTGGAATAATGGAAGTCTGTAAGTAACGTGTCTGGTGCAGGTAGCGTTGATGATGTTTTGATGTGGTTATTTTCTGGCCAGTTCAGCTCGTGATGTTGAAATGTGGTTGTTTTCCAGCCACAGCATCTGTATTCCACTTGTGCTAATGGTTTCTCTCTGTGACCTTAAGAGGCCTGTTTGTCTCACTGATAATACTTCTGTCTCCCGTTACAGGTCTTCAAGAAATCTCGTATCCCATCAGTCGGCGGACGTCCAATATGGAAGGACTGGCAGGAAATGAACAGACTTAAGGTTCCACACACCTTCCAGGTTCATACATACACACGGCCCACCATCTGTCAGCACTGTAGACGGCTGCTCAAGGGACTATTCAGACAGGGCATGCAATGCAAAGGTAAAGAGTTTCCCATTTGTCTTACTATTTGTCATTCTGCTCCAACACAGTACAATACAGTTTAATTCCATGACTTTACATGGGGGTGTTAGGGAATGCCACAACAGCTTCACCCATTGGCCACCAAGAACCAGGTCTAGAACTAGGTGTCTATCTATGAATATTTTATGCAAAAGGCCGGTTATACGCAGCATTTTATGGATACTACAAAGTACAAGGAGCATTCACCTCTCATGCACGCAGCAGAGCTGCACATCACACAAGCTCACAGATGACCATTTTCAGCTTAGAAACAGACATGATGCAACACATTGGTGAATATGCCTGTTCCAGCTCTCTATTTTGTTTTTCTGTAACACTGCTGAGCAGCACATACTAGAAAGATACACGGCATGGGGTGCGTGGCATAGAGATGGTTACATGAAGCACAGATACTGCAGCAGCATCAACAACGAGTGATAGTGGAATATGGTAGGACTCTGCAGAGAAGTGGGGAAATCCTGGGTACAGGTGCCTCTCGTTAGTGGTGTTTCTAAGCAAGAGTATCCACTAGTACAGTCAATACTTACTTAGCCTAATATGAAATGCATAATTTGGGAAAAGAGGTTCCCTGGTAGATAAAAGCTTTTAAAAGCAATTTAAAATTGAAAAGGAACCAAGGTAGCTTACCTCAATGACGAAATCTTTATGTTAAAGGATACCCGAAGTGACATGTGACATGATGAATAGGCATGTGTATGTACAGTGCCTAGCACACAAATAACTATGCTTTGTTCCTTTTTTTCTTTCTCTACCTGAAAGAGTTAAATATGAGGTATGTAAGTAGCTGACTCAGACAGGAAGTGACTACATTGTGACCCTCACTGATAAGAAATTCTAACTATAAAACACTTTCATAGCAGAAAATGGCTTCTGAGAGTAAGGCCCAGTGCACACCAAAACCGCTAGCAGATCCGCAATACGCTAGCGGTTTTGGGAGCTGATTTCAGAGCGATTCTAGGTATGTTTAGAGAGGTTTTCTAAACATACCTAGCGGTTTTGGGTGCGTTTTTGTGTAGCAGATTACACATATTGTTACAGTAAAAGCTGTTACTGAACAGCTACTGTAACAAAAATGCCTGGCAAACCGCTCTGAAGTATCGTTTTTCAGAGCGGTTTGCGTTTTTCCTATACTTTACATTGAGGACGAAACGCTTCCGAAATCCGCAAACGCGCAGCAGGAGGCTTGGCAAAAACCGCAAACCGCCGGTGTGCACCATCCCATTGCAATACATTAGACAAGCGTTTTTGTAGGCGGATGCGGCCGGCGGATCGCTCCAAAAACCGCTCGGTGTGCACTGGGCCTATGAAAGAGATAAAAAGGGGAATTTCTTATCAGGCCAATAACAGTGCCAAATAGAAAAATCAATTTAGCATAGGGAGCCTTCCTATGCTAAATTGATTTTTCTATTTGGCACTGTTATTGCCACAAACACTGGTTCGCACGACAGCCAGGGGCCTAGTCTCTCTCACTGTGGTCTCTGTCTGCCCCTCGGAAGGCAGAGCCGACAATTTATTAGGCTGTGCGATATTTACCTTCCCTGGCTCCAGCGGTGGCGCTATTGCGGCTCTCCGCTCGATAATAGACGGAAATAGCTGATCCCAGTCAGGTCCGCTCTACTGTGCAGGCGCAGACTTGAGCCTGCGCAGTAAAGCGGACCTGACTGGGATCGGCTATCTCCTCCTATTTTGGAGCCGAGACCCTATTGCACCTGCTCTGGAGCCGGGAAGGTAAATGTTTACATCCTTGCCATTCGGGGAGCTGTATCGCTAGAATCCAGCTAGAATCTATCGAAGCCTCGATAGAATCCAGAGGCTTCCCCCTCCTGAGGTGAATACCCCCCAGGAGTGTTTTTTCTTAATACAGATTTTCTTTAAAAAGTCATTTTTAGGAGAAGGAGGATAGATACAATTGTTTATTTCATTCGTTTTTCGCCTCGGGTGTCCTTTAAGGGGAGCCCCAACTTTACCCACAGCACAGCACAGTGCAATTTAGTGTATGTATGCGCAGGCGAATGGATCGAGTGTGTTGTTATATTTCTGGCCAGAAAATTACCAAATTCCCTGTATAATATGTTTTAGCCGTACCAAATACCATTAAAGGCTGGTTTATGAATCTATCTTGTTTTTAATCTATTTGTACAATTGGTGCTCGATTTTTGCTAATTGATGTGTATTTTCTACAAGGGAGTGGATCTATCACCGATTTATACAATTAAAAGCATGTATTCTTTTGTTGACACAATGGCCTAGTGCTTGATTCTTTTGATATATGCCTAGTGTTAAGGCTGTGTCACACACGTTATTGTATATAGGGCTATAAGTACATGAACTTTGTTGGTGATATAGATCAGTGCAGACTGTCAAGCATTTGTGTTTTTATGTATGTGCCATTACAGTGCCTCTTTAACTGTGCACATTTTCTCCTCACAGACTGCAGATTTAACTGTCACAGGCGGTGTGTACAAGATGTTCCCGATGAGTGTCTTGGAGAAGTGTTAAACAGTGAAGGAGAAGGTAACACTGACAGTAATGTGAGCATATATATGCTGTGGCGTAGCAACAGGTGATGCAGAGGTTGTGACTGCACTGGGTCCCCTCTAGGAGCCCTCCTTTATCTATCTGATTAGTTTTTCATTGGTGTTATGCTGGCAATGAACACCTTTATACCTACATTGAATAGTAGTAATCCTTAACAAGCTGTTTCCATGCTTTAAATACACCTCTCTCACACTGCAGCTGTCCTTGTTAGGTTGTGGGGATTCACATCAATAGTCTGCTTGGGGTCCCATGTAAAACTCACACTGGATCCCCAAGTTCCTTAGTTGCACCACTGTATGTATGATGTGTTGAATTCAGCAGTCCCTGTTCTAGAGTTCAATATTGATATGTACAAGAGAAAACTGGTACTGCTCTGAAATCTGGACAACTGAAGCATTCTGCTGAATTTCTAGAGCTGCCTGTTTTGAGTCCACTTCCCTGTATAGGAGGATAATGTTTGCTGGATGTAGATATAACTCTCTAGCATTGCTTGCTGGGCAATGTGCAACTCTGGTTGTTTCAAGCAGGGATGGGCTTTTAAATAGTTTACTACTCTAAATCGGAATTCAAATGAAGTGTAATGACTTCACCTGTGACCGCGGGATAGGGGGGTTGACTTACCCAGAAGTCTTCGGGGATGTCTGCATTCCATTACGCGCCATAGGCGGCTTTCATTACACCTATGATGCGTAATGAAACGCAGACACCCTCAAAGACTTCTGGGTGAGTTAACACACACCCCCCCCCAACCTCCCTCCCCCCCCCCCCCCCCCCGCGCGGTCACAGGTGAAGTCATTAAACTTCATTTGAATTCCAATTTAGAGTAGTAAACTTCTGAAAAGCCCATGCCTGGTTTTAAATCCTACCCTATAGAGCCATATTAATCTATGCCATGCACTGATGAGGATCAAGCAATCTGAAACAGTCTGTATGCATGTTGGATTATTGTGGCTCAGTAATTAACAAGCTGGCACATCATTGCATTCCAGTGGTTTTGGAGGTGTGGTTAGCTTACAGAGACAAAAAGGGATAATTTGCATATTCAGCAGTGATGCATCATGGGAGACATCATATGCTCACTCCAACATGAATTATCGCAGATTCCTTCTGCTTTAAGAAGGCAAACTTTTGTTTTGCATAACATTCTAGTATGGAGGCTTTTTGGTCCTTTGTAGCCCCTTACACACTCCTAGGAGTTCTGGTTCACCATGAGCTTGCTGGGTAGTCTGCAGCACTGATAGCAAAGCTGTACAGAGGAAAATGATGTGCACCAATTGCTCCATGCTACTGTGCTTTCTTTTTTAGCAAGGGCTCATTCACACTAGTCAGTGAGCTAAAATGCATGAATGGGTTTGTGAGTTGCTGTGCATTTCCACACATTTCCATGAGTTTTAACTCCCGGCGAGTTGAAATGCACTGCACAGCAACTCACTCAGGGCCGGGCCAAGGCAGAGGCGAGAGAGGCTCCAGCCTCAGGGCGCAGTGTAGGAGGGGCACACAACTCACTCAGCTATCATTCCAATATTGTTTTTGTGGCAGAGAGAAATAAGAAAAGGGGATACATGGCAGTGACTGCAAGCCAGATAACTAGAGATTAAGGTGTTGGGGGCCCTGGGGCGCCTCTTAGTCTAATAGCAAAGCAATCAGTGTGTGATGGCTGGGGAGGGATGGGGGGCGCACTTTGGTGTCTCAGCCTTGGGTGCTGGAGGACCTTATACCGGCTCTGAACTCACTGTTGTAGTGTGAATGATAAAATGAAAGCCTATGGACTTTCATGCTCCCATGAAAAATGCATGCTATGTGCAGTGAATCAAAATTCACTGCAACTCACTTAGTGTGAATGAGCCCTAAGATTTGGCGGGGACTAGCTTCCGCCAGTCCCCTAGACTCTGCCCAGGCCCTAGGCAACTGCCTAGATTTGCCTTTTGGATGATCCGGCTCTGGTGGGAAGTCGAGTATCTAACTTTTTCTATTTTTAAAGTCACAGGTGCCCTTTAAAGGGAACCTGAAGTGAGAGGGATGTGGAGCCTGACATTTATCTCTTTATAAACAATGTAAACTGGCTGTCCTGCTGATCCTCTGCCTCTAATACTTTTAGCCATTGACCATGATCAAGCATACAGATCAGGCGTTTCTGACTACAGTCTGACTACATTAGTACATCATTACTACTGATTATGCTTGTTTCAGGTGTGTGATTCAGTTACTACTGCAAAAAAAGACATCAGCAGGACAGCCAGGCAACCGGTATTATTTAAAAGGAAACAGATATGGCAGCTTCGATATTCCCCTCACTTCAATTTCCCTATTATGCTGGTGAGATGTGTAATTGCATGGGACCCTTTATCTTTTGATCTCCTGAGTTATCTCACCTTATCTGATACATTATCTTTTCTTTTACTTCAGAACAAAAAATTGAGTTCAACACTTTTGTCCTTTATTGTTTCTCATTGGTTAGCAAGATAGTAGCCATTTTGTAAAAGGCATGCTGCTTACTTAGGCCCTTTATACAACAGATGGAGAAATGAGTAGTCAGGAACCTGAAGATGAGATGAGTGACAGGCCTGTCAGCCTCAGTGGAAGTACCCCCGATGAAGAGGAGATGTCTGTGAAGAGCACAGACACGGCAAGCACTGTTTGTGCATGTGACAACCCAATGTTTGACAGGTAATTGATATTGTTTCATAATAATTTAATGTTTATTAATGTCATAGTGACCTTTGTGATAGCCACGGACTGGTTTTGCCACACCGGAAAAGACACTAACTGTAGGAGGTACTCAATATAAAACAATTAAAAAATGTTTAAAAATTAGGTAAGTGTTGGTCTATCTCTATGTAAATCAGCTAGTCAGTTTTTCAGACTTAATAGAGTTAAGAGCTCTACCACTCTGGAGATTCAGCATTTTGTTTTTTGACCTGAGGAAGCTGCTCTGAACTTCGAAACTCATTGTCTGTATTTTTTTTTACAGTAGTTAAATAAAAAGTCTGAAAAACTGACCAGTTAATTCAGGTGAAGGTAAGCCAACATTTACCTTCATTTTAATTTTAATTTTTTTTTTTACTTTAAAATTTTATTGGGTTTTCTTCAAAGTTTGGCAATACAAATTATCAAAGCTCTAAAATTGTTCATTAAACATCAGAATACAGTAAATGTAAAGAATAATTATTAACATTAAATAACTGCATTCCAGTATTTGTACAACATGTATATCTAGTATGTTTTGGCTGGGGTTTTGTTTTGTAAGGAAATGTGTTTGTATTATGGCTGAAGGCGTAGGACGGCCTTATTTTAACCACATTTACTTGGCCCCGCGGGCTGTGGTATGAATAAGAGCTTTATAGTGGGGAGCCTTGTCTTGTAAAGGATCTACACATTGCAGTTAAAGTATGTCAGCCTGATGGTAGATAGTTGCTATAAAACCAGCCTTGTAAAGTAAGGGCCCATTCACACTTAAGCGATTAGTGGGCGATTCCCGCTAATCGCTAAAGCACTAGTGCTTTTTAAAGCGCTAGTGCTATGTTACCTATGGCAGTGTTCTCACTGCCGCGATTGGTTTCGTTGGCGGGCTTCTGGCGATTAGCACCAATCGCAAACGTGTTACCTGCAGCATTTTTGAAGCGATTCAGAAGCGATCTCGGTACAGTGTTTATAAAGCGCTGACCGCGATCGCTCTGAAATCCCGGAAGTGTCCAGTGATTTTTACCGTGCTAATCCCGATAAAATCACTTGAGCAAAACGTTAGCGCTTAGTGCCACAGTTTTGCCATTTTAGATGTGAACGGGACCAAAGTATAGATCTGTGGTGTATTGTTTATAATATATGACCCACAAGTAAGCAAAGATTAAAGTGTGTGTAAGTAGCTGTTTTTAATTGTTTTATATAATTTTGTGTGCCTTCTACTGTTGTCTTCGTTTACTGCTTGGGCCACTTTTGTGTAGCAGATTGCACTATGCAAGGCTTGCATTCCATCTCAGTTGATAGTTGATTGTTGAACATCCAGGAACAGTCTGTATGTCAGAAGAGGTTTTTCTCTATGATTGCTGCATAAGCTGATTTTGGATCATCCGAACATTTGGATGTTCAGTGTTTTAATTTGTATTAAGTTGTGTGGTGAGGGCTAAAAAAACAATATCCATTTGACGGTGGTGACTGAAGACCCGGGTCACCTGCCTACACACCTGGGACACATGCCACAGGTGCTAGGCTCTAGCAATGCCCCTGGTCCTGGCCATAGGTCATGTCTTTAGCGACCGTTACTGCAGCTACTAATGAAAATTTCCGGCTAGCTCACATTCATTTGGAATCTAATAATCTCAGAGATTTGGGTTTGCAAGAAAATCTGCCTGTTCTATAAACTATAAATTGTAATTACAAATTTGGATAAAGGTCAACGTGACAGAGCTATATTTAGTAGGTAAATGCAGTATTTTTGTAGACTTAGTAGTATTTTTATATACCTTATGCCTTTTGTGATATATGGTAATTGCTTAGTTGCTTTCATCAGTTGTTCTGTCACAAACTCACTAAAACGTTTGTCTTTTTAATTAGTAACTTCATTCCACTCATGAGAGTTGTGCAGTCTGTGCGATATAACAAGAAGAAAAACAGCTGTGTATTGTTTGAAGGTTGGTTGGTCCATTTTACCAGCAAAGACAGTATGGTGAGTAAACTGGCAATGTCTGCTTCATTGGTGAACCCACTGCACATAATTCGTACTGTAGCAGGGAGGGGCTGATTTCCTTAGCTTCTCTTCTTGGCGTTATGATTATTTCTGGATTTTAGTGTCTGAAAGCGGTGCAATTTTTTTTTCTTCACACGCTTTTAGACCCTAAAAATCATACTGCTAGATAGATCTGTGGGAGCCCTTCACATTACTCACCTCCTATGGATCCAACTCGGGGTTACCACTCTGAGCAGCGAATTTCTGGCCCGAGCCGACTGGGGATCACCGCTAATGAGGTTAAAGTGAATCCGATGTGAGAGGGATTTTAAACAATACCAGATTCCTGGCAGCCCTGCTGATCTATTTGGCTGCAGTAGTGTCTGCATTACACCAGAAACAAGTATGCAGCTAATATTGTCAGCTCTGGTAATATTGTCAGAAACATCTGACCTGCATGTGTACTATATATAGAGGGAAGGCTTTGGATCCCTTTGAGCGTTTCCTGCCCTATCTCCCTTACTGCGTTATACTACTGTTTTCTTTTTAAATGATGTTCCTCCGAAAGGCTTTGGAAGCACGTTCATCACATGTGCTCCCAAAGATGGCCGCGTTCTTACCCACGAATGTGCGAGTATGGACTCGTGTACGTGCAACACAGATCCGCTCATCTTGGAAGTACTCAGGGACATGAATACTTCCAAAGCCTGCCTGAGAAGGGCCAAAGACATATCCTGGTCAAATAATTTCACCGGGGGGACTGCAGACCAAGGGAGGAGTGCAGAAGCTCTATGGGATTCAGAGGTCCATATTACCTATGTGCAATTACTTGCGCATGCACAGTAAGGAGCCACCCTGGCAGCCAGAGCAGTGTTCGACCCATCGGTCGAATACTGCTAATGGACATGACAATACTGGAACAAGGGGACCGTGACAGGATCGGGAAGGCTTTATAGGACCCAGAACCTTCGCTCTCCATAGGTGAGAATCTGTTTTTTTGGGGTTTTTTTCACTTCAAGCTTGCTTTAAATGGGTGAGTATCTACCTTGTTTCTTACAGCTCACTTCAGGGTCACATGTTTATGTATAATACCTACTTAGAATACCTACTTAGAATTTGCTTGTGTTCACATTTACTTTCTTTTTCATTATAAGGGTTAATAACCCAGGGCTATAAATCACAGTTTCTCTGCAGTTGATAATGTGCAATTGCAGGTCACCAGGGGCGTCGCTAGGGCCTTTGATCCGGGGCAGCACCCCGAACTCGTTCCCATGGTGCCCCGGATCAGATTAAGCGGCAGGAGGGGGCACTGGGTGGAGCGGCGAGGGAGAGAGGGCAGTTAAAAACTCACTTTCTTTTAGATCGACACAGGAAAAGCTTCCATGTGCTTCTGGCTTCCTTCCCCGGCGTCCGTCACCTTGGTTGCAGCGCCCCCTGTGATGACCTGACCGATGTCATCACAGGGGGTGCTGTTACCAATTCGAGGGACGCCAAAGGAGGAAGTCGGAAGCACATGGAAGCTGTGCCTGTGTTGATCTGAAGGAAGGTGAGTTTTTAACTGTCCGCTCCGCCCAGTGCCCTTAATCGGGACACTCTCTAACCTACACCCAGGGAGCTACCTATCTAACCTACACTAGGAGAAGCTACCTGTTTAACCTACACCAGGGGAAGCTACCTATCTAACCTACGCTGGGGGACCCTACCTACCTATCTAACCTACGCTGGGGAGCTACCTATCTACGGAGCAGTGCTTTTCAGCGCTGCTAGATTTGGGCGCAGCCGGCACCTCCATAGACTACAATAGGAATCATTCCTATTGCAGCGCTCAGTGAGTAACGTTGGCTCCGTCAGAAGACGGAGCCGAGGTTGCTTAAAAAACACAATAATTCGGCCTCCAGCAATCGCTGAAAACCAAATTATTTCATTCCCACACTATTCATGGCGGCCTGGAGGGGGAATAGTAATTAAAACGGCCCGGACTTGTGCAGAAACAGGATCAGCTATATACCGGCTGTATCCTGCACCCAAGTCTACCGGCGCCGATTTCAAATGTACTCACCTATCTAACCTATACTGGGGGAAGCTATCTATCTAATCTATACTGGGGGAAGCTATATATTTCATCTATACTGGGGGAAGCTATTTAATCTATGCTGGGGGAAGCAATCTAATCTATACTGGGGGAAGCTATCTATCTAACCTATACTGGGGGAAGCTACCTATCTAACCTATAATGGGGGAAGCTACCTATCTAATCTATACTGGGGGAAGCTACCTATCTAACCTACGCTGCGGGAAGCTACCTATCTAACCTATACTGGGGGAAGCTACCTATCTAACCTATACTGGGGGAAGCTACCTATCTAACCTATACTGGGGGAAGCTACCTATCTAACCTATACTGGGGGAAGCTACCTATCTAACCTATACTGGGGGAAGCTACCTATCTAACCTATACTGGGGGCACCTACCTATCTAACCTATACTGGAGGCACCTACCTATCTACCGCCGAACAAAGCCCCAAGGGCCCAGAAAAGCACAGCCCCCTGCAGAGCAAACCCCCCAGCCTAGCTAAGCCTCCTGGTCTCAGTCCAGCAAAGCATACAGCCAAGCAAAGCTTAATAAAGCCCCCAGCCCAGCAAAGCCCCCCAAAATGCCCCAGCAAATTGCCCAGCCAGGCAAAGCCCCCAGCAAGTCACCTAGCAAAGCCAGGCCAGTGTAACATCACCACCAGCCAAGCTGGCACAGCATCACCGTCAACCAGGCTGGCACCAGGGGCGTATCGGAGTAATATAGCGCCTATGGCAAACACTGAAATTGCGCAACCCCGAGTCAGAGCCCCCTTCCGCTCTAAAAACAGCATCCTTTATCGCGTACATGTGTTATGGTTGCTTGTGTGTTTTGGCTCAGGATATTGCTGAGGTTACTTTTTTGAGATAGCTCTTGTTATTCACTCTCTGTCCTGTTTTCTAACACTAAGCAAAGTGTGTGCCATACATGGATAAGTTAAGCAGCCATGTTTCCCAGATAACTGAATTAATCTGATCTGAAGTCTGAGTGACAGGGAGGCATGGGGGCAGGCATGGCTGCAGCACAGGGGCAGATATGGCACCCATGGGGCTGTGGTGCCCGTGGCACAAGCCATGCCTGCACCCCTCTAGATACGCCTCTGGCTGGCACAGCATCACTGCCAGCAATGCCAGCGCAGCATCACCACCATTTAGGCCAGTATAGCATAGCATAACCACCAGCCAGGCAGCCCAGCATAACCGCCAGTCTAGTACAGCACACAGGCCAGCCAGCCAGCCGAAGACAAGACGGAAGCCAGGTGAGGGGCAAAGTTATGTGAAATACTGCCTATTGAATATATTTAAACTACGCCACTGCTATGTTCATGTACATTTGGCCCCACCTATGACCACACCCACTTTCTGTGGGATGACCACGCCCATTTTGTGCTGCGGCGCTGTAAGCATGCCGCACAATCAATTCCTCTTGGTGCCCAGGGGTGCCCCAGATCTCCTAGAAACGCCCTTGCACGTCACCTCTGATAACTACTGTGTGGCTGAACCAAACTACTCCCTCTGCACGGCAACTTTACCTATCTGGCCCAACGTGTCTAAAACAAATACCTTGTAGCAGAAAATATGTAGTGTTGCAAAAGTAGTTTTGCTTAAAAACTAAAAAACCTTTCTTTCATTTTCCCTGGGCTATGGTCACATGATTATGCCTACAGGAAGCTGTCTACTCAGAAAGTATACTGGGACAGAAGTGTAGTTATAGTTAATGGTGAAGTTATCTCCCAGGGCATCTTACTGTAGGTAATTGAAAAATAAATACCTTTTTTCCTACTCCCCGCTCTTTACCATAATATCAAGGAGATGAATAAAAGTTCTGTACTTTTTTGATGAACAGACCTATTCATACTTTCATAGAAACTCACTACAGGGTCTCTTTGACTTGTCTTTTTATACAAACAAACAAAAAGTCCAAAGAAAGTCTGTTAGAAGACTGAAAGCTTACGCTTTGCATTTTACTTCTGCAATAAATGGTATTATTATTCATATTCAACCCCTCCTGCCTTAGGGCCGGTTCACACTGGCTTTAAAAATGTATCCGTGGATCCGGCTTTGGACCCGGACCAAAACCGGAGCCACTGAAAATACTGAACAGAGAGTCCGGATTTGTCCGGACTTCATGGACACCCACGGACCCCGGATACACAAAGGGGTAGTGAAAGGCAATACAAAAACGGATCTCCCTCTTCACAGGCGATTTTGCACACAACAAAAACGGAGGGAAATATGGATTGCCTACTCCCCTTCTCCTCCCCTCAATGCCCCCCCCCCCCCCCCCCAGAGGTGTCCCTAGGTAGCCTGGAGGGGGTAGCAGCCAGAAAGGGGGGCAGCAGGCACAGTGGCGGGGAGGGGGGTCTGGCCCCCTCTCCCTCACGTGGATCCCCCAGTACCCGCTCCCCCTCCAGCTATTTGCACTATATGTAAAGTAATGTAATGAGCAGCGAGCGGGGAAGCAATTACTTACTTACTTCCTCCGCTCACCATGTGACTTCCTGCAGTGCCGCCCACTGAAGTATAGAGGGCGGCATTGCAGGAAATCACGCGGCAGGCGGTGGAACGCAAGGAAGGTAACTGCTTCCCCGCTCGCTGCTCATTACAGTACATTACATATAGCGCAAATAGCTGGAGGGGGAGCGGAGGACAGGGGACCCAGGTGAGGGAAGGGGGGACCGGACCGCCCTCCCCGCCGCTGTGCCCACAGCCCCCCTTCCTGGCTGCTACCCCCTCTAGCTCGGCCAGGAAGGGGGGCTGTGGACACAGCGGCGGGGAGGAGGGTCTGGTCCCCCCTTCCCTCACCTGGGTCCCCTGTCCTCCGCTCCCCCTCCAGCTATTTGCGCTATATGTAATGTAATCAGCAGCGAGCAAGGAAGCAGTTAACTTCCTTGCGTTCCACTGCCTGCCGCGCGATTTCCTGCAATGCCGCCCTCTATACTTCAGTGGGCGGCACTGCAGGAATTCACGTGGTGAGCGGAGGAAGGAAGGAAGTAATTTCTTCCCCGCTCGCTGCTCATTACATTACTTTACATATAGTGCAAATAGCTGGAGGGGGAGCGGGTACTGGGGGATCCAGGTGAGGGAGAGGGGGCCAGACCGCCCTCCCCGCCGCTGTGCCTGCTGCCCCCTTTTCTGGCTGCTACCCCCTCCAGGCTACCTGGGGACACCTATGGGGGGGGGCTAGAGGGGAGGAGAAGGGGAGTAGGCAATCCATATTTCCCTCCGTTTTTGTTGTGTGCAAAATCGCCTGTGAAGAGGGAGATCGGTTTTTGTATTGCCTTCCACTACCCCTTCGTGTATCCGGGGTCCGTGGGTGTCTGTGAAGTCCGGACAAATCCGGACTCTTTGTTCAGTATTTTCAGTGGCTCCGGTTTTGGTCCGGGCCCAAAAACGGATCCACGGATACATTTTTAAAGCAAGTGTGAACCGGCCCTAAGGCAGGAGGGGTTGACTCAGAATAATAATACCATTTATTGCAGAAGTAAAATTCAAAGCGTAAGCTTTCAGTCTTCTAACACAGAGTTCCTCAACCCTGTCCTCAAGGCCCACCAATAGTACATGTTTTGCAGGAAACCACAAACATGCACAGGTGAGGTAATTAGTGTCACAGCAGAGCTGATTAACTACCTCTGTGGATTTCCCCAAAACATGCACTGTTAGTGGGCCTTGAGGACAGGGTTGGGGAACACTGTTTAACAGACTTTCTTCAGACTTTTTTTGTTTGTTTGTATAAGAAGACAAGTCAAAGAGACCCTGTAGTGAGTTATATGCATCCACTATTGTATCCAGAAAGAGAAAAGTATTTGCTAAAAGCTCTGTTGTTTCGGTTTTAAAATTCGACCATGGACTGAGATCTACAGTTCTGTCCAGCCGCTATGAGAACTTCGACCTGTCCCCCTAGCTTCTGATGAGTTTTACTGTCTGCTCTCTGAGTGCAAGCCAACAGCATTGTGTGTTCAGTGCTATCTGGTACTAGCACATAGAGAACAGACAGTATGACTTATCAGAAGGGCGGAGCCTAGAAGAGAGTTAGCAGAGATGCTGGAGAGAGCTGCAAATCTGACCATGCTATGGTCAAATGACATCACAGTGTTCAGCTGGTTGGATTAGGAAAAGGATAACCTTTACAGAATAAGAAACAGCAACAGTGTTGATAGTAAATACGTATCTTGTATTCATATAACTTGGGACCACTACAGGATTTGTTTAATACTAAATATTGAGATTGGAGGTTGCATGTAGTAACTGAATGTAGTTTCATGGGTGTTCAATGTGGTCTTTTTGTTTTACAGAGGAAAAAGCATTACTGGCAACTGGATAGTAAATGCATTACGCTATTCCATAATGAGACTGGTGGCAAGTATTACAAGGTGAGAAATTGTTAATGGTAATGAAATTATGGTATATAAGTAAATGCCAACTAGAACTTTAGGGATAATAAATACAAAAGTATGCAGTGCATGTTAGACAAGCAGTGTGCACATTATGTACATAACATGAGTGGTGCTATTTGCGCAGAGCCTGTTACATACTTTGCTACTTGCGCACTTGAATTTTACTGGCGGTCATTAAATATGCCACCTTAAATGTCCAACATTTGATCCCCCAAACTGTGAGAAACGTCAATGATAACATTTTAAACACAATTCCTGCTTAAACTAGGACTGAACATTTCATGTCTGCATCTGAATTATCCAAACATCATGCTATGTCAAACAGAGACAGGCATAAACAGGCAAAAGTGTATAATTTGGATATTTCCAATCTAATATATACAGGCATGCCAAGATGAACACATGATAGAGCTGACTTGCGCTGGGATTATATACAGTCAGGTCCATACATTT
Source organism: Hyperolius riggenbachi (assembly GCF_040937935.1). Taxonomy (NCBI): domain Eukaryota; kingdom Metazoa; phylum Chordata; class Amphibia; order Anura; family Hyperoliidae; genus Hyperolius; species Hyperolius riggenbachi. Next base: position 189,714,495 of record NC_090656.1, read on the forward strand.
TGGAATATCGACACAATTCTAACATTTTTGGCTCTATACACAACCACAATGGATTTGAAATGAACTGAACGCGATGTGCTTTAACTGCATGCTGTCAGCTTTAGTTTGGGGATATTTACATCCAAATCAGGTGAACGGTGTACGAATTACAAGTTTGCATATGTGCCTCCCACTTGTCAAGGGACCAAAAGTAATGGGACAGAATAATCATCATAAATCAAACTCTCTTTTTAATACTTTGTTGCAAATCGTTTGTAGTCAATTACAGCCTGAATTCTGGAACACATAGACATCACCAGACGCTGTATTTCATCCCTGGTGATGCTCTGCCAGGCCCCTATTGCACGTCTTCAGTTCCTGCTTGTTCTTGGGGCATTTTCCCTTCAGTTTTGTCTCCAGCAAGTGAAATGCATGCTCAATCAGATTCAGGTCAGGTGATTGGCCATTGCATAACATTCCACTTCTTTACCTTCAAAACCTCTTGCAGATGGAAAACGACCCAAAGCATACTGCAAAAACAACCAAAGAGTTTTTGAAGGTAAAGAAGTGGAATGTTATGCAATGGCCAAGTCAACCACCTGACCTGAATCCGACTGAGCATGCATTTCACTTGCTGGAGACATGCCTGTTCTTATTGTTTGATCATTATTGCAGATATTAAGACAGCACAAATGCCATTTCACCTGCTCATTATTTTTCAGGAAATTCCTCTGTCTGATGTTCTTCACATTGAGGCATTTGATAATAAATTGAATGGGCTTTCCAAGGATGGAGAGACACCTCACTGCTTTGAGCTACTGACAGACACGCTGGTGTATTATGTGGGAGAGCGGCGAGCCTCGGCACGCAGTGGGCACTATAAAGCAGATTCCGGAGACGCCTGGTATAGAATGATCCGCCAAGCCCTGATGCCCGGAATGAATGAGAGCAGCACTCCGAAGGCAACACCCCAACCAAGTATCCCAGGTGAGATGTGCTATGCTCATAACTAAATCTGTTCCCTGCCACTATGCTTAATAGTAAATACATTATTATTAAGGGGGTTCAAGTGGCTATAAAGCTGCTGGCTAAGAGCAGTATTGCACCAGAGTTTGGCTGTTTAATTGCTGAGGGGGTGAAATCTTTACAGCTGGCGGGCGATCTCTGCGCAGTGGCTTAGCTAAGGAGCTGTGGGCCCCCGATGCAAGTTTTACATTGGCGCCCCCAAGCACTCTATACATAACAATTGATACGGCGCACCAAAACCTGCCAAGGACAACCACGGTGACAGAGGTGCAAGAAGGGGATAGGGAACAGTTTAATGATTAATACTATTCAAAGTATCTATAGAAGTGATTATTATGAGCACAGGACCAATGGAGAGCAAATACAGCAGTTGAGGAAGGGCCCTTCGGGGCCCCTCTGGCCCAAGGGCCCCGATGTGGTCGCAACCTCTGCAACCTCTATTGCTATGCCTCTGTCTCTGCGGTATGTTCGTTTACCAATAATTCTAAAGCCAGTAGAAAATATAAATAGTCTCCCAGAATGCTCTGGGATTAGAATTTAGCATAGCTAAACAGCCTATGCTAAACATCACTGGGAGGGCAAGGCTACATGTCAACATACAGCAATATAGATATAGGAAGTCTTTCTGATGCTGAAACCAGGAAAATTAATATATAAATCGGTATTTACTGCAATCTAGCATATGTCACTACAGTGCCTCTTTAATGGCCTGGACACACTGTGATGTTACTAAGCTGTGTCAGGGTGCGATATAGAGGGACAATATACTGTGCACAACACTAATAGGCATACTTATGAACTGCGAAGCCCTGCTTTCCTACTACATAGATCTGCATGCATTTCTGTGCACAACGCGGAGCGGTCCTATCCAGTGTAGCTGAATAGGGTCTGAGCTGCAATGAAGAGAAATGCAAGTGTGTGCAGAAGCCCTAAAGAATACATTTAAAGGGACATTTAAGCCAAGAATAAAAAATCAGTTTTACTTGCCTGGGGCTTCTACCTGCCCCCTCCTGCCCTCCTGTGCCCTCGAAGTCGCTCACGGATCCTCCGGTCCCCCGCCACAAGCTAGTTTCGGTTTCGCTGACAGGCCTGGCCACGTGTATTTTTCTTCGCATTCCCATCCGCAATAGCGTACTGCACCTGTGCAGGACACTATTGAGGACGGGAACTTGAAGATTGATACGCGTGGCCAGGCCTGCGCTGCCGTAGAAAGCCCGCTGATTCCCTGTCAAGGCCTGTCAGTGAAAACAAAACTAGCTGGCGGCAGGGGACCGGAGGCTCCGTGACTGCGAGGGTACGGGGCGGCTGCTGGGGACTGGTAGAAGCCCCAGGTAAGTAAAACTGATTTTTTTATTCCTGGCTTAAGTCTCCGTTTAAGATGAAAGCAATGTACATGTTTGCTTTGGATTTTTATTTACACTCTTCCATCTGAATGTCTTTATGCTTCATTTTCAACAGGAACATATCTTGAACCAGAACAAAGTCTGGTAAGTCATTTTGATTATTGCTATTATTATTATTACTTCATGAATGCATTTTTTGGAGGTAGTTGGGTTTGTGGTCTGCCTGTGCCTAACCTGGTTACTTTGTATGATTGACAATCTGATGGTTTGTCATTGACAATCAGATGCGATCAGAGAGGGATTTATTACCTGTTCACACACTGCACTCTGAGTTACAATAGATTTCAGCATGCCATTTATTGGAAATCTACCTAGCGGCAGGACAGGGCCGAGCAGAGGTGAGAGAGGCTCCAGCCCCAGGGCGCAGTGTAGATCGTTGAAATCAGAGACCGCACTCAGAAGGCTTTTTCAACCACTGTATTCACAGGAAACCAAGCATGACAAAATACACGACATGTTTCGGGCGTCGCCCTTCCTCAGGGCGCAGTGTAGGAAGGGGCACACAACTCACTTAGCTATCATTGGCTATTGTGTTTGAAGCAGAGAGAAATAAGAAAAAGGGGATACATGGCAGTGACTGCAAGCCAGATAACTAGAGATTAAGGATTTGGGGACCCTGGAGCGCCTCTTAGTCTAATAGCAATCAGTGTGTGACGGCTGGGTTGGGAGGAAATGGTGGCGGGGGGGCACTTTGGTGTCTCAGCCATGGGAGCTGGAGGACCTTGGCCCGGCTCTGCCTAGCGGCATCGATATCCGGCCAATTCTGTCATTATGATCGAATCTAACAGAGTTCGATGCCGCACCATGGCGGCCTGATTGATCATTTTAATCTTCTGTCCGAATCGATTGAAATGATGGATCCAGAATTCTGAAAATACCTCACTTGAAAGGGCTCAATCCGTTGCGCAGCTATGACGGCATTCTATGTTTCAATGGTTAATGGACCCCCACCCCCGTCAGGTCTCCTCTCATGTAATTTGCACCCACAGTTATGTAGTCCATGGCAGTGGATAAACTGTTAGCTGCTAGGAGGTCTGGCTGCCGGACTTATTGTGTCAATACTGAGAGCAGTGATTAGTTTGTTTTTATAATTGTGTTCCTATAAAAATGCACTTATAATCAAGTACTAGAGGTTTAAAGGAAACAAGAGATGATTCATTATAAAAGATTCATAAATACCTGAGACTTTCTCCAGCCCCCTCCGCGCAGATCGCTCCCACGCCGTCTTCCTCCGCCTTCTCGGTGTTTCGGCAGAAGCCCCATAAGTTTAGCCAGTCGGGGCGCATACCTATCTTAGTGCGTGCCCCCTGCAGCGCTCCTGTGGCCAGGAGAGCACTGCGCCTGGGCACACTCCCAGCCACGGAAGTGAGATGGGGGAATGCAGTCGCACTGCGCATGCGCCGACTGGCCTCAACTTGTTAAACTTTCGGGGCTTCTACTGGGACACCGAGAAGGCGGAGGAAGACAGCATAGGAGCGATCCATGCGGAGGGGGCTGGAGGAAGCCCCAGATATGTATAAATCTTTTATAATTCATCGTCTCTTGTACACTTTAACGGACACCTGAAGTGAGAGAGATATGGAGCCTGCCAGTCCTGCCAATCTTTATGGCTGCAGAAGTATCTGGATCACACACCTGAAACAAGCATACAGCTGATCTTGTCAGAAACCTCTGATCTGCATGCTTGTGCGGGATCTATGGCAAAAAGTATTAGAGGCAGAGGATCAACAGGACAGCCAGGCAACTGGAATTGGTTAAAAGTAAATAAATATGGCCGCCTCCATATCCCTTTCAGTCCAGGTGTCCTTTAATCCTTTGAGCACTGCTCTCAGAAATTGGTCAAGATAATATGCAAAAATGACAACTACATAATTAGCTGTTGATTATTTTGGAGTAATTTGCAAGCTTTGCCACTTACGTGTTGCAGTTAACTTCAGCTACGTTTTCCTCCAGGATATCAGCCATATGTACCAAATCTTTCCTGATGAAGTTCTGGGATCAGGGCAGTTTGGCATTGTGTACGGAGGTAAGAATGTTTAGCTGTGATTCTTCATGCTACCCTAAAACCTTAGTGGATGGATAGTGTACTGCATCTGACACAGGAGACCTGGGCAAGCCGTCACCCGGTCAGTAGGAGACCTTGGGCAAGAGTCCCTAACACTGCTACTGCCTGCTGAGCATGCCCTAGTGGCTGCAGCTCTGGGACTTTGAGTCTGCCAGGAGAAAAGCACGATATAAATGTTCTGTGTCTTGTCTTGTCTAAAAATTAGAAGAAAATCACTCTTTTTCTATTCCAATAGATTAGTTGCAACATTAAGAGCCCTTTCACACAAAGTCTGTTGCATTGTTTCGCAACGGACAATATCATCACACTTGGGCACAATAATATTTCTATGGGGCTTTCACATCTAGTGTGGTGGGTTCCAATGCAGTAACATACAGCATGCTGTGCGTTTCCAGGGCAACACGTGTGATTATAGTGGCAGTAAGGCATACTTTCATTGTACTGTATGCCTAAGTGGTGCGACTTTTCAACTCCGTTGCATTGCGATTTGATGGCAACACAGCGTGAAAGGGCCCTAACACCACTGATAGCTGAAGGGAATAACATTAACTATTGTGCAGTAGCGATTAGTGAAATCGTTGCTGGCAGTTTTCCGAGAGTTTCAGAGTTATCGAACCTCCGATTGGAATTTTGCAAAACTGGCACATTCTATTAGAAAAGCATTTTTAAATAGAGATAAAAACTATTCTATTTTCAATCATTTTACTTCTGTTTATGATTGTTTTCACGCAAAATGCTTGTAGTATATTTGACAGGAATTCTTGTACAGTTCTGTTGCGGTTGTACAGTGATTGCAAAAGCATTGAAATTTGCCCGGGGATTTCCAGTTGGTCATATATGTACAGCTGTTTCATTTACCCACATTTAAAATCTCCTGGCAATCTATTGATTGCTATTAAGGCATAAAATCAATGGAAAGAACTTTCTAACATTCTTACTTTTACTTCTGACCTCGCAAGAGTCTTGCTAAGTGAGATTGGTGCTGCTTCGCGGTGAGTCAACTTGAAAAATTCTACTTGATCATCCCTATTGGGCAGCGTGTGAATAGTCAGTTCTTTAACTACTTAAGGACCAAGCTAATTTGGTGGTCACCTGGCTGGCAGGGCATAGATTTCAATTAGCCGTTTCCGTCGCTCCCGCAGATCTCGCCACTTAATCCCCACTGACTGTCGCCGCAGCTCACTGCCTCTGCCTGTCTCTGACGGCAGAGCCCTGTGAACAGGTCAGGAGACTCCTGGTCCTGTCTTTCAATTTAAGCTGTTCCCATTGTCTTACATTGAAAGACAGGGTCAGGAGCCAATGAAAGTGGCTCCTGACCGGCTCACAGGAACTCTGCCATCATAGAGACGGCAGAGTGGGTGGCCCAGGTTCCCAGCGTGCGGCGGTTGCGACGGGTATGTGCGGCGATTTGTCGGGATTCCGCCGTTTCTGTACCAGCGGTCTCTGGTCCTTAAGGGGGCAGAGACTGCTGGTATTTAAGTGGTTAAAGAAAATCTTTAGGGGGGGGGGGAGAGAAAAAGCAGTGTTAACTTTCCTGGGGCTTCTTGCAGCTCCCTGCAGTCATCCCGTGCCTGCGCCATCCTTCAACTCCCTTTTGCCAGCACTGGCGTCCCCCTAAAATCTGTCCGGCCACGCGTTGCGGCTCTGTGCACGGCAGCGTTCTGCACATGCGCAGTATTGGAGAATCGCTACTGCACATGCACAGAACGCTGCGCCGATGCGGTCGCAACCTCTGCACCCCCTATTGCTACACCCCTGGTCACCACTACCCCCTCTTAGGGCCCGTTTCCACTAGCGCGGAAACCGGGCCAAATTCTGAGCGTTTCCCCGCAGGCAAATCGCGCGGGGAAACTCTCCCATAGGCAACTATGGCGCCGCCGGCCGAATCGCTATTCGGCCGACACTGGCCACAGTTTTCGCGCGGGAGGCTGGGAATCCCATAGCCGTGCATGGCACGGCTCATGAGATTCGTCTGCTTTCCCACAGAGCAGGAAATGCCGCCGCGCGTCTCGCAGCCGTGCGTGGTGGGTAGTGGAAACGGGCCCTTAATGTTCTGGTCATCAACACTCCTAAAATACATAATTAGGAAGCGAAGAAGTGCATACAGAATTCTTAAAAGGCCCCACCATAGGATTAAAAGCCACAATGGGGACAACTGCCTTACAGCACTCCTATCAGAGATTCTAGCCTTCTCCCCCTCCCCCTTTACGTCACCTGACCTGCGGCAGAAATCTGCTGGTGTTAGAGTGGGAACGGTAAATAGCGATATCCTTTACTATAGCTCTTGTACTTATTGCAGAGTTAGTTGTTGAGTAGTTGTTGTTGTTTTTTATTTACAACATTAAATACAGTAGAACAGCTTTGTTACCAATTGAAACAATTATGTTCTGACAAGGAAAATAATGCTTTACAATTGTACCATTTTGTGTTACTCACAAATATTTTGCTTAACATTACTTATGTAATCTTCTTTTAAAGGAAAACATCGCAAAACTGGGAGAGACGTGGCCATAAAAGTCATTGATAAACTCAGGTTTCCAAGCAGACAAGAAAGTCAGCTCAGAAATGAGGTGGCAATATTGCAGGTAAAATCTGTAATGCTTTCTATAGGTCAGGTCACCATGTGGCTTCTGCCCCTGCAGACGAACCAGGAAGTGGAGGAGATGCAATGGCTAGGAGCAGTTAATGTATAATAATGCAAGATGCCGGTAATGACATCTTGTTACTAACGTTTTTAATGTTTTAGAAATGTCCTACAAAGGCAAATAAAGAGGTACAGACTAACCAGCAAGCTCATGGTGACCCAGAACTCATTGGAGTGTGTAAGGGACTACAATGGTCCTAAAAGCCCCCTTACTAAGATGTTAAGAAAAACAAAAAATTGCTTTCTTAAAACAGAAAGAATTCTTTCTGTTTTAAGAAAGCAATTTTTTGTTTTTCAAAGGCAAATAAAGTTAGAGATAAGATGTCCTTACCGGCATCACCCTACGCTATTTTTAAATGTATGCCCCCACTAAAGTACACTTCCTTTGCTAACTATCAGATGCGGTGTGTGCTGGTCCAAATAACAGGTGTGAGCAGGGTTAATTCTGTGGGATATTTTAAAGGGACCCTGAACTGAGTAAAATTATTAAAAATAAATGCTTGATATAGCTGCAAATTAATATTACATACTTACATCACCACCAGTTCCTCTCAGAAGCTCACCGATTTCTTCTTACAATGATCCCTTCCAGTTCTGAAAATATTTTGTCAGAACTGAAATATACCAGTTGCTGTCAGTTATATACCAATTGCTGTCAGTTATATACCAGTTGCTGTCAGTTATATATCAGCTGCTGTCCATTACAACTGAATGTGCAAGGTAATGTCCATGTTTCCCTATGGCTCAAGTGGGTGATATTACAGTGTAACAGTGTGCTGACTAGGAAGCTGTTATGGGGTAATGACCATTTTCAAAATGGAGGACAGAGTATTCCATTGATCACAGTGGACAAACAGGATGCAGAAGAGGAGAAAGAGATTGATGAGTAGACGGAGCTAGTCTACTTTAGGGGACCCACCGTAAATCCCCATAGAGAATTGGAGCTGTGCTGAAAACGGAACAAATTTCCGCTTTCAGCTCTTTTAAACCCCCACAAGTTATACATGTATGGAAAGCTCAGAATCTGCTCTAATGAATGATGCCACTTTCGGTGAGAAGAAACGGAAACTCACCGTGAACGAGGCGCCAAAAGGCTGCAATCGCGGCTCCGTCGGCCATCTTACATCTGTGCTGGCTCATAGTTACATAGTTATTTTGGTTGAAAAAAGACATACGTCCATCGAGTTCAACCAGTACAAAGTACAACTCCAGCCCGTCCCCCACATACCCCTGTTGATCCAGAGGAAGGCAAAAAAAAACCCACAAGGCATGGTCCAATTAGCTCCAAAAGGGAAAAATTCCTTCCTGACTCCAGATGGCAATCAGATAAAATCCCTGGATCAACATCATTAGGCATAACGTAGTAATTGTAGCCATGGATATTGCATATTGTTCTCCCTCTTCATTGGAGGGATTGTTAGCTGGGGGCGTGCCAGAGAAGAAAAAAAAACGTCAGTAGCTAGTTCTGCGTTGGTCTTGTCCGGGGAGAAGGGAGAGCAGTTTCTGGCACGCCCCCAGCTAACAGTCCCTCCAATGAGGAGGGAGAAAAATATGAGCAGCACAGAAGTCAGATGGCCGACGTTCCGGCGCTTCCTACATGGTGAGTTGCACCTTTTGCTCACCGAAAGTAGCATAATTCGTTAGAGCAGATTCTAACCTTTCTAAAGATATATAGCTTGTGGGGGTTTAAAAGAGCTGAAAGCGGAAATTTGTTCCGTTTTCAGCACAGCTCCAATTCTCTATGGGGATTTACGGTGGGTCCCCTAAAGTAGACTAGCTCCAAGTAGACTACAGAGGAGGTAAGTATGTTGTGTTTATGTTTATTTTGACTTTTAATTTTCAGTTCAGGTTCTCTTTAAAAGTCATTTATAGGAGTAGAAAGATAGATACAATTGTTTATCTCATCAGTCTATTCTCTTTCCAGAGGAAGTGGGGGAAGGGGTTATTTCCACCATGCAAAGGACCCTGGACTGGTATTGCTCCGTGCTCAGCTTTTCTGGCCAGTACCAGCCGTGTGGCTGCAAGGATTGGAAGGGCTGTATTCTTATAAATAAAAGTAACTGTATTACAGTTAGGCAAGTTAAGCAATACATTGTATGTGGTGAAATATAGCTGGCTCAACAAACAAAAGAAACTGTCTAACAATATGACTAAGAGCAGCCAACACTGTGCCTAAGGTGAATATTTTACTTTAAAGGGAAAGTTTTGTTTGGCATTGGCACTGAAAGCTGTAAAATAGCAATAATCAGGCAGAGAAAGCTCTGTAATGTTGGCCAATAGTTTAAACGCATGAGGCAATTTTTATGTACTATATATTCTGGCGTATAAGACTACTTTTTAACTCTTGAAAATCTTCTGAAAAGTTGGGGGTCGTCTTATGCGCCGGGTGTCATTGATGCCGGGTGATACGCCCTATCCTGTTACCGTCTCTCAGATCTCCCTGCTGAGGGAGCGCAATCTATTCTTCCATGCCGCTCTGATAAACAGGTAGACAAGGAGAGCTGACCAGTCTACTAAAGGAGAGTTGACCAATGCAACAAGTCAATTGACTATATACTGTTATATACTGGGTAACACATACAGTACAGCACCAGTATCTGTTCATACACAGCACCAGTACATGATTTTTTTTTAACTTTTATCTTAATTTGGTGTGCGTTGTAAGAGGGGTAGTCTTATACGGCGAGTTTATCCCAAACTCTATATCTTAACTGGAAAAGTTGGGGGGGGTCGTCTTATACGCCCAGTCGTCTTATACGCCGGAATATACGGTATTTATTTGTTACTTACAACGGAATCAGGTGTGTACAAGCAGATTCAGCATTCCTCCACTAAATATACCACTAGATGGTGCTAAAAGATATATAAAAGTCAAACATAAGTTAAGTGAAATGGCAGGTATCAGCGTATTAGCATTTGATGTCTTATCATTATGGGCTCAATCTCTAAGACCTGTTTGGTAAAAAAAAAATGTATATGAGGTACACTAAAAAAAGAAAAACTGAGTATTCACGAAGATTTTCACACATGCAGTAATAGTTTGGTAAATTACTAAGAGGTACAGACTAACTAGCAAGCACATGGTGACCCAGAACTCATTGGAGTGTGTATGGGGCTACAATGGTCCAAAAAGCCCCCTTACTAAAATGCTATGAAAAACAAGTTTGCTTTCTTAAAACAGAAAGTATGTGCGATAATTCAGGTTGGAGTGAGCTCTGAGATGTCTCCCAGAGCAACACTGCTGAAATATGCAAATCAACCATTGTTACCCTTAGAAGCTAAACACACCTCCAGAACCGCTGGAATGCAATGATGTGTCAGCTTGTTAATTGTACAGAGCCAAAATAATCCAACATGCATACAGACTGTTTCGGACTGATTGATCCTCATCAGTGCATGGCATGGAATAATGTAGCTCTGTGGAGTAGTAACTTGAATTAACAAGCTGACACATCATTGCATTCCAGCGCATCTGGAGGTGTGTTTAGCTTCTAAGGGCAACAATGGTTGATTTGCATATTTCAGCAGTAAATTACCAAAAACCGTCATTACTACTCACTAAGGTTTTTATTATTGCAGTGCATGGAAAATGGATGAAAGATGTGATTCAGATAGCATTCTTTATTATACTGACAAGTAAAGTGCAAGTCCAAGCTCCATAAGATTTGTATCAGCTCAAAACCATTAGTATCTTATTAACCATTTTAGTCGCTACACGATAATATTGATGATTTGCATTTTACAGCACGTGAAGTTTGGGGAAAAAAGTTTTCTGTTTCAAAATGTTTATTGAGGATTTTCAAATTTTAACAGACTGAACACTGTGTGCATTAAAAAGAACATGGAAGACATACGTTCTTTACAGATAAGCTTATATTAGAGCCAGGTGATACTGAGCCAGAGGCATTTCACACCAAGATAATGTAGTTGTATTCTAACAGGCTTCTCTATCTTCATACATAAGTTGTCTCATATGTATTCAGCAGGCCGGAAGAGTCTTAAATATGATTACATGTCGACCCTGATAGGGGTCGTTATCAGAGAAAAGTGCTACATTAACATATGCAGAGAAAGAAAAGGGAAGAAAGAAATAAGGAGAGAAAGAGAAGGAGAATGGAGAAGGAAAAGATCTGTAGAAAAGAAAAGGAAAAAAAAGAGAAAAAGAGAGAAAAATCCCCCAAGAGTCGCGAATTGTGAATTCTGAGTCGCTTGTCTTTGTGGACCAATATAGGATATCCATGGGTCCCATATTTTGTGAAATCTTGCATCCCTATCCTCAAGTATGCTAGCCATTTGTTCTTACCTTCTGAATAATTCCATTCGTTTTCCTCTTTTCTCTACCCTCTGTTCCCCTTCCTTCTCCTTCTTAAAGTGGATCCGAGATGAACTTTTACTCATTGCATAATTCTGTTCCTTACATATAGTTTATAGGGCATTCCTCAAGCCAAATACTTGTTTTGTTTTGTTTTAATACCCTAATTTCCTATAAACTAAATAAGCCACACCCACAGCTTCTCCAGAGTGCCTTGGCGCTTGCAAGGGATTGTGGGATTTCAGTCTGGGCAGGTGAAAAAGGTGTTAGTAGCTATAGATTTCAGAGGCAGAGTTTTCACAATCTGAGAGCTGCAGTGCAGATACAGATCAGTTGCCTGTGTAATGGAGGAGATAAGAGTGGAGTTTTCACAGAATATGCAGATTAGCATGCCTAGATACAGATAACCTTGCCTGTGTGTGTGATTGTGTAATAGTGACAAGCAGAAAACATGTCTGCTCCCATTGTATCACAGGAAAAAATATTAATATACTGTTGAAGCTGTTTGAAGATAGATTTGCTGTGTAAACTATCTAAACTTTAGATAAGATATATAGACAAGTCACTTATTATATTTAGTTTTTCATCTCGGATCCGCTTTAACACCCTTCTGTATCCTCACATGTGGCTGGCTGCTATGTTACTGACAGCTCCAAGCTAAACATAAAATACTGAGTATCTCTCTTGTTTTACTGCATAGAGCCAAGAGCCTCTCACCTGAATGTTGCTGGACTTATGCAATTCCTGCTAGATTTGGTACTGCAGACACTGGTGTATATCATTGCACTTGATTGGCTGACGAGCTGTTTGTGGACCATATAAAATGGCGGATTGCTGGCTGGAAGTGAACATTTCTTGTGTGTTTTGCATTCAGCAAATATAGAGGCAGGGAGGGTGAATCCCCTGGTGGTGGGAGCACCGGGCTCACCCGTACTCTCCCTCTTGGTGTTTCTAGGGGACTTTGGTGGTCCCGGGCAGTGGCAGAGCTCGGGGCCCTTGTCTGCCATGTGTATCAGCATGTGTGTTTTGCACCAGCATGTGTTTTTAGATAGCAACTTGCAGGCTCTAATTTTTACTTTAATCCTTAATTTAACAAAATATTAAAGTGTACCTGAGACAAGTGGGGGTAAAGGACTTTTACTTAACTGGGGCTTTTTCCAGCCCCCTGTAGTCTGTCTGCTCCTTGGTGTTTGTCCATTCCCCTCTGTTTTCCTGCAGTCAACCCTGGTAAAGTCCTGGAAGGAACCAGTCGGGGACTACTTCGCATGCATGGCACTGACCGTGCACCTGCTTCGGCACGCTCCCCAGGCCGGGAGCATTCAGCGCCTGCACATTTACAAGCCTTAACTAACTGCACAGGCGCAGAATGCTTCTGGCCACAGGAGCACGATCGAGAAGGTACGCGGCAAGGGTCACGCAAAAGCAGTAGTTAGTGACTACCAAGGTTGACTGTGGGGGAATGGAGGGAACAGACAGACTCCGAGGGAACTGATAGACTACAGCAGGCTAGAAGAAACCCAAGGTAAGTATAAATCCTCTTGCTCCACTCATGACAAGTTTGCTTTAAATATGCAATGTCCACACACACCATCAGGGAAGACCTTTCAGCATGCAACCTCTTGCGCATACCATCGAATAACATTATTTAATTGTTTCTTCAGAACCTGCGCTCCCCCGGTATTGTGGACCTGGAAGCCATGTGTGAGACTCCAGAGAGAATCTATGTCGTTATGGAGAAGCTGCATGGAGACATGTTAGAAATGATCCTGTCCAGTGACAAGGGAAGACTTCCTGAGAGAATCACCAGGTTTCTTGTCACGCAGGTAAGTCATATATAAAGGCTACCCATATGATTAATAAAAAAATATAATAAAATGTTGACTTGCCTTTGTATTTATAAAATATATATTTATGTTTGTTTCAATTCTTGAAGTACTATTTGTGCAGCAGTTTTCATGTATTTTCAGTGTGTCCATTAGGCTAAGTTCACACTGAGTCTGTTGTGATGAGTATTACAGAGTTCAGTCACTTCTCTATACCTTCTCTATACCTCAGAGCTTGGGGAAATGACTACATCATTCATTCATTTATTATCTTAAAATCACTCCAGTTGGGTGTGTTGGTGTTTTAGGTTTCACTGGCCACTACATGGGCGAGGTACAGGGGATTCCATGATTATTTTGCTTGAAGGCCATGGCGTTTCCCCCTCTGAAACCATAGCTCAGTGGGGTAAGATGTAATTTGGTTTACAGCTATTACTGGCAGACAAATTACAGTGTTTTTACGTAATTTGGGTGGCCTATGGCGGCGTCCAAATCTTGGACGCAACGCAGCACCCTTCTTACCTGTCTTAGGGCCCGGGGGATTTTGTTGAATCCTTCCTACAGTTTCTCCCACCTACTGAATGGTAACCCCTATGAAGTAAAGCCCTTTTCATATTTTTTTCTATGCTTGTTATATACGTAGGTTTGTCATCTGTGCCCCCTACTTTGTGTTCAGCGCTGAGTAATACAGATAGTGATTTGTATTCAAGGTGTGTATTTAAGTCCCTAGGGGGTGCTGCACACTTCTGTTGGTATAATTTCAGGAGCAACCTGATTACGAGCGCTGCCATTTTTTTCTATTCTTTAGAAAATGTGTAGACCATTTGTGGCTAGCAGCCCCAGGTTCCCACTATGTTTTAATTGTTAGTGGTTAGGTCTCTTCCATGAGGACCCCTCACCATGGTGGAAGAGTCTAGTACTGAACAATCTGCGTGCAAACTGTTTTTGGAAGCCAACGTCCTCCATTTGCTGCATCAGTTTTGAATGCTGTTGTGTTGTGTAATCTGCCCGTATTTTGGGCTCTGCACATCTATGTAGCTGGTCAACTTGGATACAGCCTACAAAAATGTAAGTCTACCTGTGGCTAGCTGCATTCATGTTCATGTTTATTAGTTTGCATTCAATTTATCTAGATAAGGGTTTAATGCATAGTTTGCACCTAATTTTGTATTCAAGGTTTGTATCGAAGTCCCTAGGGGGCACTGCACACGTCTTTTGGTTTCATTTCATTTGCAGCCTGATAAGGAGCGCTGCCAATTTTTTGCTGTAATAAAGATAGTGATGGTGAGCAGTGACTGTACATCAATACTTACAGAAAAAAAAGAAAACACCTGGCAAATAAAATAGTCTACAGTAAGAAAGATAAGGCATTAATTAAGCTAATGTAATACAAAAATACTTAGGTTTCCTTTTTGGTTGGATTCAGTTCCCATCATTCAGTTTCTGCAACCAGTCCAGGCTTTGGATAACATTAATTCATACTGGGAAAAAATGCTCAGGAATAAAGTCACTACACAAATTCAAAAATGATTTAAAATATGTTCTGCTTTTTCCTGCAGATATTAATGGCCCTGCGGCATCTCCATTCCAAGAATATTGTTCACTGTGACCTGAAACCAGAAAATGTCCTCCTGGCCACAGAAGATCCATTCCCCCAAGTAAGTCTTCAGTTAGGCAGACTTGCAGCACTGAAGTTATATTTTCTCTTCTGCTTCGCCTTGTTAAATGCATACATGAAAAAAGGTGCCTGGAAAAAAGGATGCAGGGGATTGCCGCTATTAGAACATCGCTAAAATTAGCAATATCCTACTGCTGGATTCTGATAGTAAAATATCGTTAATGTTTACCGATATTTTACTGAGGATAAACCTAACCCTACTCTCACACATATCTCTCCCTCTACCAATTCCTACCTGAAGCCCCCTATCACCCCCCCCCCCCCCCCCCCCCGTGGTGCCTAACCCTAAGACCACCTTTTTGGTGCCTAACCCCAAGACCTCCCCCCTGGTGGTGTCTAAACCTAACTTCCCCCCTGGTGGTGCCTAACTCTAAAACCCCCCTGGCGGTGCCTAATTCTAAGACCCCCCCTCCCCTGGTGGTGCCTAACTCTAAGGCCCCCTTGACGGTGCCTAACCTTAAACGCCCCCCCCCCCAGTTCTGTCTAACCCTAAGACCCCCTAAACTTCCCCCTGGTGGTGCCTAACCCTACCCCCCCCCCCCCAGTGGTACCTAACCCTGTGGTACCCCCCTCCCCGGTGGTGCCTAACAGTAATAACCCACCCGGGAGTATCTAGCCCTAAGACCCCCCTTGGTGGTGCCTAACCCTAAAACTCCCCCTGTTGGTGCCTAACCCTAAGACCCCCTGCCCCCACTATGCAATACCGCAACTTGCATTTCCATAAGGCCCCGGCACCCACGATTCTATCGGTTGCCGAAATTTACCTTGTTTGCCACTAATCGCGTGCTCAAATTTCTGTTCTTTGCCATAAATAGCGTCTTTATTTTTTCTGTAAGGGCTCCTGTGCTCTTTTTTCCTGATTCGTGTTACACCTGTCCTTTTGTCAAATATCAAATCATTTGCAGCTGTGTTCAAAATTTTTAAAAAAGGAACTTATTTCTTGTATTTGAACTGAACACTGCTTCATTTCAATATAAGGTAGAACCAAAACTCTGAATGTTTCCTTTTTTTTCTTATAACAATTTTTTATTGAAGAGAAAAAAATGTACAAAATAAAAATTCACACTCACATGTACCAGAAAATAAAATATGGAGATATAGAAGTTACCGCTTAGAGTTGTCACACTTACATTTCATTTTGTTTGTTAATAACTTTTCCCCTGAATATGAATAGTGTTACTATTGTAAAGCATGTGGTTATGCTGATTGTGCAATACATACTACTGTGCTGGCATACGTACTGGAAAAATTGGTGTGGCTGTGCACAGCAACATTCCTGACTTTTAGTGCATCAAACTCCTCATGTTGTAAAGACATTCTGGAAATCTGGCCAGCAAGGTTGTATGGCAATGAGCATAAATAAAATAATGTTTTTATGTCTGTTTGTTTGCAATGCTTATCATCTTTGTGCAGTTTGTATCAGGACTTCAGCACATACTAGGTCTGAATTACTGACCAACCAGATTCTACCTCATCCATCCCAGCCAGCAGCCCCAAAAGCCAGTTGCACTAATATATGACTTTCTGAGAAAGTCTGTCCATGAGCCCTCACCCTCTCACCTCCCGAGACTTGCTCTTGGCCCATGACTGTGATGGGTGGCCTCTTATATTTATAGTAAGGCTTGGGAGGCAGGTGGGGGCCAAGGGGGGCTTTCCTATTTGAATATTAAGAACACCCTGGGTTTTGGGTGCCTGGGATGCTGAAAGAAAGCTGAAACTATGTCCAGGCACCTGTAGATCCGCACACTATATACATCACATTACTTTATGCTCCAAAGGACTGGCCTAAACTTAGTGGCCTCACATATGATATAATGTGTAAGTACAGCAAAGTCCCCATTATCTGGAACTCAGGAAATCGAAAGTGTCAACTTACCGGCATGCCTGAGGTGATAACGGGGACAGTTATTTGGAGGGTTTGCAGGGCATTGTTGGGTAGAAAATACTTATCCAGCCCCCAGGCACTGTCTTCTACCCTTCCTGCAGCTCCCTTTGGCTTTCCAGGATCCATACGTGGCTCCTGGTGTGTCACCTGACCCGATGCCTGAGTTCCAGCGGGGACTTTGCTGTTTGTTTGTTTGTTTTTGAAGATTCTTTATTTTCATTTTTTCATTACAAAAGATATAAAATACATGTGTATATCAATCATAAATTACATTTTAAACCAAATGAACTCAGCACAGCTTGAATGCATTCTTAGATAAAAACGATATACCTTTCTCAAGCATGGTGGATCTTCGCTATTTCCTTCCCTAGTCCGCTACCAGTGTTTGATTACTTATCCAGCTAACACTCTTTAACCTAGCGTCTAAACACAGACCATCTAATTTCTCTATATTCTACTTATATAAACAGAGGCTCCTGGCTGATGTGCATCGTCCCTCATACTTCTTCAAAACGATATTCCTGCACACCCGCTAGATTCTAGATCCTAGCTCTTTCACAGACATCAAAACAAACAACCCACGCACAAAACAAAACAAACACACTCCTCTCTAAAATCTCTGCTACATCTCCAATGCCCAGAGAATGGGGGACAAAGGCGGTGGGGTGGGGGGGGGGGGGGTGGTTGAGCCCTCCCAATCATCTCACCCGGCTGTCCCAACTAACGCCCCGGGGCCACCTCTATCTGATCCGTCCTACCTCCCATAATCCTCCTGTATTCTGCCGTTTCCACAATCGCCACCCATTTTCCCCAAGTCCCCTTTTTCTGGGCTTCTGTATCATGCAATACACTTGTCATCTCTTCCATATGTTGAAAAAATCTGATCTCATGGATCCATTCCAGGATGGAGAGCACAAGGATAGATATCCAGTGCCTACTTATCAAAATACTGTAGGCAAATAGAGTGATAGTCGGCACTGCAGTATTAGAAAGTCGGTAACACATCCTGCGTGGAAGCACGAATTAAGCGCGAAAAGGCTGTCAGGCGTTCAGTGCCCAGCACGCACCGCACCTATCACATCTCGCAGCACTGGTATGTTTTCACTTGTATTGCTATTGCATACCCATTGTTTTGTACTGAGCCTCACTTGGACAATAAATGTAGTTCTGCAGTGCCGATCCCTCTCCTCCTTGGTCAGTTATCAAAATACTGGCAGCATTAACCATGTGTCTTATGAGGGATTTCCTACATACTTTAATGCTCAACCCATTCGCATGCCCGATGCCTGAGTTCCAGTGGGGACTTTTTGCTGTTTTTACACATTATATCATATATGAATTAAAGGGGAACTGAAGAGAGAGGTATATGGAGGCTGTCATGTTTATTTCCTTTTAGACAATACCAGTTGCCTGGCAGCCCTGCTGATCCTCTGCCTCTAATACTATTAGCCATAGCCCCTGAACAAGCATGCAGCAGATCAGGTGTTTCAGTGGTTCAGACTTATAAGTCTGATCTGACAAGACTAGCTGCATGCTTGTTTCTGGTTTTAATCAGATACTACTGGAGAGAAATAGACTAGCAGGGCTGCCAGGCAACTGGTATTGATTAAAAGGAAATAAACATGACAGCCTCCATATACCTCTCTCTTCAGTTCCCCTTTAAGAAGGCCAGTCTTTTGGAGCATAAAGTAATTTGACGTATGTAGTGCACGGATCTACAGGCGCCTGGAGGGGGGAAGGGGGGGGGGGGGGGGTGTTGTGCTGTTTCGGCTGGTTGACCAAGCAACTGACAAGCACATGGATCCGACATCAGGCAATCCCCGCCTGTGCCGGATACAGGGGACTTTACTGTATACTGAAAATTGCTGCTTTTGTTCTTCTCAAGGTAAAACTTTGTGACTTTGGATTTGCCCGCATTATTGGTGAGAAGTCTTTTCGGAGGTCAGTGGTGGGGACCCCAGCTTATTTGGCTCCTGAAGTCTTGAGGAACAGCGGCTATAACCGCTCCCTGGACATGTGGTCAGTCGGTGTCATCATCTACGTCAGCCTCAGTGGCACGTTTCCCTTCAATGAAGATGAAGATATTACTGATCAGATTCGAAATGCAGCTTTTATGTTTCCAAAGAATCCATGGAATGAGATCTCAAATGATGGTAAAAACTGTACATATATTTATTTTTTGGAGAATTGTTGGAATTTTATTGGTTTATTTATTTTATTTGGAATACAGAATATTTCTCGTTTGCTGGATTTATACAGAGACCACTCTGATTTACACCAAATGGAACAACTAATATGTGCCCTGGCCCAAGAAAACCTGATTTCCTAATGTCAGTACCACAGACAGTGGCGTAGCAAGCTCCTTAGTTACGCCACTGAGCACAGACATGTCAAAACACCAACCACAGGACCAGCGTACTTACAGGCCTATTCATCTATCACAAGTAAATAAATCTGAAAATGAGTGGGCCTGCTTATCCATACTGCAGCCTGGAGGAGGTGCACAACCAGGGGTATAACTACAGGGGAGCAATCCCTGCAACTGCGGGGGGGGGGGGGGGGGGGGGGGGGGTTGAGGCTTAGCTGTACAGGGTCCCCAACTACTACTTCACTCCTTCTGATAAAGGGGTTTATGCTCCAGGTCAAGTGTTTTTGTGGCTACACTTGTTATGACCCTTGCAAGATGAGGGTCACTAGGTATAGGCAAGGTGTGGACATTGGGGGGGCCCCATCAATGTGTTGCTGGGGACCCCATGATTTATAGTTGTGCCCCTGGCAACGATCCACACTTTGGCCCATTCTCTATGGAGCTCTTTTTTTTTAGCGCATAGAGTGAATCTGTTAATGGGTTACATGAGCTAAGCACATCCAGGATGCAGACTTTTTTTTTGTCTTTCCCAAACCTTCCAGCTAGTGATGATGGGCTGTGTACTGGAGCTGTAGCTAAGGCAACAGGTCAGCAGGAAACTCATCAGTGCAATATGACAGTGGTTCCAGGGGCGTAACTAAAAATCACCGGGCCCCCCTGCAAAACTTTGAATAGGGGCCCCATCACTACAGTACACAGCACTTGGGGAGGGGTAGAAAGGCTGGGGTAGAACAGCACTGTACACAAGACCCTGCTGAACACTGACTAGGGACTGTCTACAAATCTTTGTTTTCAAAACTTTGTAAAAACCTTATCAGTGGCTGAGCAGATGCAGTCATTAGAACAATTGTGCAGAGAGCAGAAAGTTTTTTTCTCTCCTTGCCCTTGTCAGTCTCTCAGGATGGGGCCCCCTGTGGCTTTTGGGCCCCCCTGCAGCTGCGTCCCTTGCAGGGTCTATTGTTACTCCCCTGAGTGGTTCCCAACCTTTTTGAAGTCGTGACACATCAGGCCAAACATTCAGATCTCTGTGACACATCACATATATATAATAGAAAAATTCTAATACCGTAATAACAATAATCATGAAATAAATGAAAAGATCACATTAACCTGAATATGCTTGAAAATTAGGCTTATTTTTGTCTCAGGGTGCTGGGTGGTGATGTGATGCTGGGTGCAAAAAATGTGTGGCTGGCTGGGGGTGCTGGGTGGGTGGAGAGAGTTGTGTGAGGCTGAGGGTGCAGAGTGTGTGAGCAGAAGCAGGTGAGGTTAAGGATGATGAGTGGGTGTGCAGAGGCAGGTGAGCGTACTGGGTGGAGGAGGAAAATGTTATCTGAGGAGAGGCAGGTGAGACTAGGCTGGGGAGAGGCAGGTGAGACTAGGCTGGGGAGAGGCAGGTGAGACTAAGCTGGGGAGAGGCAGGTGAGACTAGGCTGGGGAGAGGCAGGTGAGACAAGGCTGGGGAGAGGCAGGTGAGGCTAGGCTGGGGAGAGGCAGGTGAGGCTAGGCTGGGGAGAGGCAGGTGAGGCTAGGCTGAGGAGAGGCAGGTGAGGCTAGGCTGGGGAGAGGCAGGTGAGACAAGGCTGGGGAGAGGCAGGTGAGGCTAGGCTGAGGATAAGCAGGTGAGGCTAGGCTGGAGAGAGGCAGGTGAGGCTAGGCTGAGGAGAGGCAGGTGAGGCTAGGCTGGGGAGAGGCAGGCAAGGCTAGGCTGGGGAGAGGCAGGTGAGGCTAGGCTGGGGAGAGGCAGGTGAGGCTAGGCTGGGGAGAGGCAGGTGAGGCAAGGCTGGGGAGAGGCAGGTGAGGCTAGGCTGGGGAGAGGCAGGTGAGGCTAGGCTGGGGAAAGGCAGGTGAGGCAAGGCTGGGGAGAGGCAGGTGAGGCTAGGCTGAGGAGAAGCAGGTGAGGCAAGGCTGGGGAGAAGTAGGTGAGGCTAGGCTGGGGAGAGGCAGGTGAGGCTAGGCTGAGGAGAGGCAGGTGAGGCTAGGCTGAGGAGAGGCAGGCGAGGCTAGGCTGGGGAGAGGCAGGCGAGGCTAGGCTGGGGAGAGGCAGGTGAGGCTAGGCTGGGGAGAGGCAGGTGAGGCTAGGCTGAGGAGAGGCAAGTGAGGCTAGCTGGGGAGAGGCAGGTAAGGATGCTGCCTGGGCAAAGGCAGGTGATGGTGGAATAAAGCTTAGGATGCTGTATGGGAAGGCTGGCTAATTATCCACTTGAGGACCGCCCCCAGCCGATGGGCGGCGGCAAAGTCCGGGCCCAAACGACCGCAATACGCCCATGGGCGGGAGTGGCTATGCGGCGATCGCGTCATTCGTGATGCGATCAGCCGCCGGGGACTCGCTCCGCCCACCGCTCGTAGTAACCCGCCGGCCGTTCGGAAGCGCCGGCGGGTTACTAGCACCCGGATCGCCGCTGCACGTATGTATAATAGGCTTTGTAATGTATACAAAGCCTATTATACTGGCTGCCTCCTGCCCTGGTGGTCCCAGTGTCCGAGGGACCACCAGGGCAGGCTGCAGCCACCCTAGTCTGCACCCAAGCACACTGATTTCCCCCCCCCCTGCCCCCTGATCGCCCACAGCACCCCTCAGACCCCCCCCTGCCCACCCCCCAGACCACTGTTTGCACCCAGTCACCCCCCTAATCACCCATCAATCACTCCCTGTCACTATCTGTCAACGCTATTTTTTTTTTATCCCCCCCCCTGCCCACTGCCCCCTCCTGATCACCCCCCCACCCCTCAGATTCTCCCCAGACCGCCCCCCCCAGACCCCCCCCCCCCCCCCCCCCCCGTGTACTGTATGCATCTATCCCCCCTGCTCACCTGTCAATCACCCGTCAATCACCCCCTGTCACTGCTACCCATCAATCAGCCCCTAACCTGCCCCTTGCGGGCAATCTGATCACCCACCCACACCAATAGATCGCCCGCAGATCCGACATCAGATCACCTCCCAAGCGCAGTGTTTACATCTCTTCTCTCCTCTAAACACCCACTAATTACCCATCAATCACCCCCTACCACCACCTGTCACTGTTACCCATCAGATTAGACCCTAATCTACCCCTTGCGGGCACCCAATCACCCGCCCACACGCTCAGATTGCCCTCAGACCCCCCCTTATCAATTCGCCAGTGCAATATTTACATCTGTTATTCCCTGTAATAACCCACTGATCACCTGTCAATCACCTATCAATCACCCCCTGTCACTGCCACCCATCAATCACCCCCTGTCACTGCCACCAATCAATCAGCCCCTAACCTGCCCCTTGCGGGCAATCTGATCACCCACCCACACCAATAGATCGCCCGCAGATCCGACATCAGATCACCTCCCAAGTGCAGTGTATACATCTCTTCTCTCCTCTAAACACCCACTAATTACCCATCAATCACCCCCTATCACCACCTGTCACTGTTACCCATCAGATTAGACCCTAATCTGCCCCTTGCGGGCACCCAATCACCCGCCCACACGCTCAGATTGCCCTCAGACCCCCCCTTATCAATTCGCCAGTGCAATATTTACATCTGTTATTCCCTGTAATAACCCACTGATCACCTGTCAATCACCTATCAATCACCCCCTGTCACTGCCACCCATCAATCACCCCCTGTCACTGCCACCCATCAATCAGCCCCTAACCTGCCCCTTGCGGGCAATCTGATCACCCACCCACACCAATAGATCGCCCGCAGATCCGACATCAGATCACCTCCCAAGTGCAGTGTTTACATCTCTTCTCTCCTCTAAACACCCACTAATTACCCATCAATCACCCCTATCACCACCTGTCACTGTTACCCATCAGATTAGACCCTAATCTGCCCCTTGCGGGCACCCAATCACCCGCCCACACGCTCAGATTGCCCTCAGACCCCCCCTTATCAATTCGCCAGTGCAATATTTACATCTGTTATTCCCTGTAATAACCCACTGATCACCTGTCAATCACCTATCAATCACCCCCTGTCACTGCCACCCATCAATCACCCCCTGTCACTGCCACCCATCAATCAGCCCCTAACCTGCCCCTTGCGGGCAATCTGATCACCCACCCACATCAATAGATCGCCCGCAGATCCGACATCAGATCACCTCCCAAGTGCAGTGTTTACATCTCTTCTCTCCTCTAAACACCCACTAATTACCCATCAATCACCCCCTATCACCACCTGTCACGGTTACCCATCAGATTAGACCCTAATCTGCCCCTTGCGGGCACCCAATCACCCGCCCACACCTCAGAGCGTCCTCAGACCCCAGCCCTGATCACCTCGCTAGTGCATTGCTTGCATCTATTTCCCCCCTCTAATCACACCTTGAGACACCCATCAATCACCTCCTGTCACCCCCTAGCACACCTACCCATCAGATCAGGCCCTAATTTGCCCTGTGTGGGCTCCTGATCACTCGGCCAAACCCTCAGACCCCCTTCCGATCACCTCCCCAGTGCATTGATTGCATCTATTTTCCCCTCTAACCGCCCCCTGAGACACCCATCAATCACCTCCTGTCACCCCCCTAGCACTCCTATCCATCAGATCAGGCCCAAAACATCCTGTCATCTAAGAGGCCACCCTGCTTATGACCGGTTCCACAAAATTTGCCCCCTCATAGACCACCTGTCATCAAAATTTGCAGATGCTTATACCCCTGAACAGTCATTTTGAGAAATTTGGTTTCCAGACTACTCACAGTTTTGGGCCTGTAAAATGCCAGGGCAGTATAGGAACCCCACAAGTGACCCCATTTTAGAAAGAAGACACCCCAAGGTATTCTGTTAGGTGTATGATGAGTTCATAGAAGATTTTATTTTTTGTCAAAAGTTAGCGGAAATTGGATTTTTATTGTTTTTTTCACAAAGTGTCATTTTTCACTAACTCGTGACAAAAAATAAAATCTTCTATGAACTCACCATACCCCTAACGGAATACCTTGGGGTGTCTTCTTTCTAAAATGGGGTCACTTGTGGGGTTCCTATACTGCCCTGGCATTTTAGGGGCCCTAAACCGTGAGGAGTAGTCTAGAAAACAAATGCCTCAAAATGACCTGTGAATAGGACGTTGGGCCCCTTAGCGCACCTAGGCTGCAAAAAAGTGTCACACATGTGGTATCGCCATACTCAGGAGAAGTAGTATAATGTGTTTTGTGGTGTATTTTTACACATACCCATGCTGGGTGGGAGAAATCTCTCTGTAAATGGACAATTGTGTGTAAAAAAAAATCAAAAATGTGTCATTTACAGAGATATTTCTCCCACCCAGCATGGTTATATGTAAAAATACACCACAAAACACATTATACTACTTCTTCTGAGTACGGCGATACCACATGTGTGACACTTTTTTGCAGCCTAACTGTGCTAAGGGGCCCAA